>NC_143135.1:2243125-2908750 GCF_059928025.1 Delphinapterus leucas | reverse complement strand
CAGGCCAACAGCCCCACCCCAGCCCAAGGGGACCTGCTGTCCCGGGAAGAGTAGGGCCGAGGCCAGGGCACACGGCACGCGCCGGAGGACCTGGAGAAAGAGGAGGTCTGAGACGAAAGCTGAAAATCCAGAGACAGAAGGCGGATGGGCGGTGCCCAGGGAGGGTGGGAGCTGGGGAGTGGTCTGCTGTGATGAAAACGTTCTATTACTGACCGTGGGGAATGGTTACCCAACCGTGTACACAGACTGAAAAACACTGAACGGTATATTTTAGATGGGCAAACTGTATGGTGTGTGAGTTATATCTCAATAAACGTGTCATGTATTAGAAAAGTAAGAGAGATAGAGACAGAGTCAGAGACCAAGAGACCACAGAGACTGAGGGAGACACAGAGATAGACAGAGACAGAGAGACCAAGAGAGACACAGAGAGAGAGACAGAGATAGAGAGAACAAGAGAGACACGGAGACCAAGGGAGACGCAGAGATAGACAGAGACAGAGAGACCAAGAGAGACACAGAGACAGACACCAAGGGAGACACAGAGATAGACAGAGACAGGGGAGCACGCCTGCTGAGAATGCCGGCAGGAAGATCACTCTCTGACCACGAGGTCCAGCCAAGAGCACATCTGGGTCAGGCAAAGCACAGCTGGGGCGACCCTGGTCCCTGTGACCTGGGCGAGGGCCCCCCTGGGGCCTCCACTGCACGATGATGACTTTAATGAGGAAACCACTTGTGCACGCGGCACACAGGAGCCGAGGCGGAGGGACTCTTGTTCTCTGAGCCGCGGTCAGGGAGGCCTCGGACAGGGCGGGAGCTGCTCGCACACCCGCGGCCGGGGGTGGGGCGGATCTGAGCTCTGCAGGAAAAGACTGTCGTCGGGCTGCGGGGGTCCCGGGGCCTTAGCTGTACCCTTGGGTGGCTGTGAGGGTCACTGCAGACTTAGGGGTGCTTGCTGCACGGGCCTGGAGGACGCTGCCTGCGTGGACCGCTGTGGGCAAAGAGGGGGCCCGGGGTTCACGTCGGGGTGGGTCCCCAAGAAGGGGCAGAGGGACATGGGGCTGTCAGGAGTGAGGACAGCCCCCGTGGGGTGGCGTGCGTGAAGAACACCTGAAGATAGAGATTAGGAGAAAAAAAGACAGTGGAAGGACACACTCGCCAGGAGCCCCACTGTGTCCTGAAACAGCCGTGAGTGTGTGAGCTCGTGCCCGGGTTCAGATGGTGGGCAGGACCCGCACCACAATATAGGGGTGGAAACTGCAGGGAGACCTGAGGCTCTGTCTACACTGTTTGCACCTTTTCCACGAGCGTTCGCAGTGCTTTGAGTAACTAAAAGCATTTGAGAAAATTTTAAAAGATGTACTATGCGTGGCAAACACACCTTTCATATCTGGGGTGCAGTGGAACCCAGGGTTTAAAAGAAGAGTCCCGGGCGTTACTTCAAGTGGACTGAAGGCCGGTGAAGACCGCGCCCCGCCCGGGTCTTGTTATTTTATTCCAGTCTCAACTCCCGCTCGGCTGGGTCTGTAGGTCAAGTTCTATTCAAACACAGACCCCTGAGCTTTCCAGTCCTGCCCCAGCCTCCCTACCCCTGGCTGGGTTTCCAGAACCCGCTCCAGCATCCCTTTCTCCCCTTGAATTACACCTAGCTGGATCTTGTTAATTACAACCCGAAGTAAATTAATTTAATTAATTAAAATGACCGTGCTATCGTGTCTCAGCAAGCAACGTCTGCAATGAGAGAAAAAAAGCCGAGGGTGTTTGAAAGAGTCCTGGCACGGAGGGAACACAGAGCCAGGAGATGGGCGGAACTTGGGCAGGTTACATCTGGGGTGTGGGCGTGCAGGCGAGAGAGAAGAAAGAGTGAATTCCTGAGGCAGCAAGCGGGGCAGACCCCACCAGGGGCTCAGGGGACCCGAAGGCTGCCTGGGGGGTCTCACCCTGAAACGAGTTCACACTGGGCCTAAGTGTGCCCTGGCCCGACTCCAGGGCAGCCTGGGAGGACCAGCCAGCTGAGCATCCTCAGATGCCCAGAGCTACTGGCCTATCAGGACCCCGAACGAGAGCCTGACCCGGCGACTCCTTGGAAACGCTCCCCACGCTCAGCAAGGGCTTCCACTGAAAACTTCCATTAGAAAGGAGGTTGGTTTCCTATGAAGCTAAGAATAAACCCTTGTCAGGCAATGCCAGGCACACTCTCCTGGGAGGAATCCAGCCAGGATCCCAGAAGACTCCTCTGCTCACCCACGGACGGGCAACTCTGAGTCAATATTAACCAACCTGAAGGTACACACCCCCTGACTCTAATATTTACCAGACTTCAAAGGGAGAGCACGTCCCGGAGAGCGATTTCAAAACGGAAGGGCAAGTGGTTCACGGGGCTTCTGAACAATGACACTGTGTGTGTGTGTGTGTGTACACGGGCACATGTGTGTGTGTGCACGTGAGCAAGGTGTGTGTGCGTGCGTGCATGTCTTTGCACGTGTGTGCACACGTGTGTGCATGTAAGTACAGGGGTGTGTGTGTGCGTGTGTCTGTGTGCAGGCACGGATGCTTTGCAGTTCAGAAAACACATCTACCTGCTCCTTGATTCCACCCTCACAGCATCCCTGCAAGGGGCTAGTAGGAGGCCCATTTCACAGGTAAGGCAGCAGAGGCCAGGAAGGGTTAAGTGAAAAACTGCGGCTTCAGAAAGGGAGGAAAAGGAGAAGTTGTGACCCAGAGGCGTTGCTAATGGAAGCCTAGCTCTTCCCTTGCACGACCGCTAGCTGCCCAAGTTCCCTTGTGAGGGAGGTGTGTCTTCGTCCTTTTAAACAAGTACATCAAGTACAGATACAACCTGTGTGTTTTGAGGGCCAAGGCTTCAGGAGGAATATCCAATTATCTTCTGGGCATGACTTGCGGAGAAATGACCCTTAACAAACGCACCCTCCTCTCCTCCCCGAGCATCTTGAGGGTCGCCCTGTCCTGGTCCAGGCATGCAGCCCCTGGGGTCACCACCCCCTGCAGGAGCCCAGTGATGTCGCTTTCATCTTACACATGAAGACGCAGGCCCCCAAAATGTATTCATGCATGCAAGCAACGAGTCGGTACTGAGTGTTGGCCACGCCACATACCATCCCAGCCCCTGGGGACACACAGCACCACACAAACCATACAAGACGGTCATGTGATGGAGAAAGTGACTGCGGGTGGTCAGGGAAGGCCTCCCTGAGGCGGTGGCCTCCAAGCTGAGCCTCAGCCTCGAGGAAAGAGCCATGTGGCAAAGGGGGGAAGTGTTCCTGGCAGAGGAAGCAGCAAGTGCAAAGGCCCCGGGGCTGCAGGAGGCCGGGGCCAGGGGACAGGAGAGGAGCTGCCGGGGGGGGGCGGTGGGAGCGGCAAGGGCCTTCTGGGTCACAGGAACGCAGACTGACCCACGTGGCACAAAGCCACTCCAGTGTTCCGCAGAAAGTGAGGGAATAAAGACCGGGAGGCAGGAGATGGGTGGGGGAGGGGGGTGAATGCAGCGGTCCAGGGCAATGATGCCAGTGGCCTGGGCTAGGCTGGGAGGGGACAGAAGGGAGCTGACCAGACCCGGGAGAGGGGTCGTGAGGCCCAGTAAGGCCACCCAGACTTCAGGCTGGAGCCACAGGGAGTCGGGCACTATGTACACAGGGGGAGGAGCCGTTATTGGAGCCACCCACGCCATCTCCACGGGGATGTCGCCACGGGGTGGACATCACTGCCAGAGCCCAGGGGAGAGATGAGTCGGCACGTTGGGACCCAGCCGGCGGTGTTTTCTGGAAGAGGTACCTAAGGACACAGACAGGCCTGCCTGAGGTCACCGTGGGGAGAACTGGGGCAATGGAGTGGGCGGCACGGACGCCAAGAGAAGATGCCGCGGAGCGGCTGAGCTGCGTGGGGACAAGGCGTGACCGCGGCGATGCCACCCGCTGCCCCGAGCAAGAAGGGGTGGAATCTGGCCGGAGTGTCCTGTAAGAGAACAGGGGCAGGAAGTGGAGGCTGCGAGTCCAGCAAGGTCTGGACGAGACCTGCAGTGCAGACGTGGTGAGAAGTGAAGGCGGACGCGCTCGTGCAGCCGAGGCAACACGCGGAGGAGATGGCGGCACCTGCGCATGCGCACGCGGCCCAAAGATGGAGGAGGAAAGGCCAAGACAGGCGCTCTGAGCGTTTTGCTTCAAATTACCCAGGATGGGTCGGCTTCAACTCCGGATTTCCAAGTCCCCCCGCCCCCGGAGCTCTCATTTCCACTGCACCGAGGCCGTCTTCGCATAAGTGTCACAGACGTGAACTACTGAATACTCCAAATTATAAGTCAGGAACTCATTTCCTGTTTAAACGATCCCTTGAACGGAGCCTGTCCAAGTAGACACAAGCCCAAGAAGAGCCTAGATGCGTACGATCAGTAAAATTTTAAAGTGTAAAGAGCTGGGAAGTTGATGTCACCAGAGCGAGGTTGGAACCTGGCTCCACAGACCACCCTCCTTTGAAGGGTGGTGCCCCAAGACCATGCTGCACACACGCCGTGGCACACACGCCGTGGCACACACCTTCACCTGACTTGTGACCAGTGGAGCCCCATCCTCCCCCCAGTCGAGGGGTTACAGGAACGTGTCCCCAAAGCCTGGGGGAGGAGAAATACAGGGTGGGTTTCGAAGCCCAGCTTTGGCATTTACCAGCTGAGCTGCTTTGGACCAAACCTGCATCTCCTGGCCTGTACAAGGGAATGACAACCAACAGTAGCCACCACAGGCTCGTTGGGGGGATCTAAGGGGAAGGACCGTGGTGACGCCTTTCTACACGCCCTCAACGCCCAGGGGATGATTACCCCTGTGATTGCCCCCACGGAGGCCCCCATCAGCTACTATGACGACTGCTCTGCGGGATTCGGACGGGACACAGAGACACAAACAGAACACAGCCTGTCTCTTTACCTTGGCTCTCACTAGAACCAAGAGGCCTGCTCCAGAGAGGCGGGGTTTATTTTTCTATCTTCCAGACAAATTGGCCCGGCCTAGTAACCTTTGATATTTAATACTCCTTCCCTTCCTTCCTTATCCAAGGTGGAAAAACAAACACCAGGCTGCGTCCCTCCCTCTGGTGCTCCTGGAAAGCCAGCAACAGATGGAGGGAGTTGGTAGATTAGATGCAATTTGCTGCTTACAATCAAAGCCCTAATTAGTTGATTTCATAAGAGAAGAAGAGAGAATATTCCGATCACCGTGTGTTTTACTGGAAGTGTACAGATGAGGTCTGCCTAAAATTGATAAAACACACAATCAATCCATAAATTTGATGCTTTCATATTTAATGAGAAGCTTTGTAAGTCAAATTAACAGCAGTATGGGCAGTATCCTAATCACCACCTTCACCGTCAACATCACCATCACCACCATCATCGTCACAATAGTCACCACCATCACCATAGTCACCATCCATCACCACCATCACCATGGTCACCATCCATCACCATCACCACCACCACCATCATCACCATCACCATAGTCACCATCCATCACCACCATCATCACCATAGTCACCATCCATCACCATCACCACCACCATCACCATTACAGCCACTCTTACTGAAAATCTGCTGTGTGCCAGGCATGCCATATGTTTGCTTTCTATTTTAAGCCTCTTAGCAACCCTGCAAGCTGGGTATAATTATCTCCATATTACAGAGGAGGGATTTTATGAAACCCAGACTGCCATGGCTCCCTGCATTGCAACTCTACCTAGAGGCTGCTTCTTAGTGCCTTTCCCTGACTCCCATCCTGACCCAAAAGCACTGTGTCCCCACGGCTGGGACAGTCTATTTCTCAACGTTTCTCCCCAGAGTGCCCTGTACAGCACCCCTTTCTGCTTGAAGTTGCAGAGCGGTTTCTCTTGCTGGCCCTGAGCCTGGCCTCACACAGCCATACACATCCCATGTATGGAGAAATTGAAAGTGGACACAGCGAGGAGGCCAGCACACCGGTGACTTGGGGAGGACAGGACTTCAGGTTAGGTACCATTGCCGGGTGCGCCAGACAAAGGCTCAGGGACCTCCATCCCTCCCTCCATTCCTCTCGGACAGGTCATCACAAGGACGCTAGTGTGTACGGAGCTATGCATCTCTGAATCACACTGGGAGGCCGAATGGACCGGCTTCTCTTAGTACATCAGTGAGATGCCTCAACGGCCGAGGCGGGGCTGAGGGCAAAGGTTAAAGGTCACACTAGCATCCCAGGGAAGGGGCACGAGGGATTAATGAAGCTGGATCCCAGAACACTTGCTGACTCCCAACTGGACATGCTGTCCAGGGGCTATGGGGCCACCAAGCACCAGTCTGTGACCCTCTGTGATGGCCCCTGGCGCATAATGCAAGGCAGGGTGTCCAAAACAGGAGATGCCACCAAAGGCACTTCTACCCATGCTGCCACAGAGGGACAGATGGGTGGAGCTGGACAGCAGTAGGCTGGCCCCGGAGGTCCCAGGACCCTGGAGAGGGGACAGCTCTCACTCCCTGACGGGGCCTCCCTGGCATGCTAGGAGGAAGGCACTCAGCCCTGGAGTGGGGAGTCTGTCCTTACCTTACGCCTGGTGAGAGGACAGATGCAGCCTTCTATGCCTGGCTGGGCCTGGCAAACTGGGGCCCGCAGGCTAACCTGGACCGCTGCCTGTTTTATAAATAAAGTTTTATTGGCGCACGGCCGCACATTAATCCGCATATCATGTGGTTAAGCCCACACCGCAGCGGCAGAGTTGAGCAGCTGTGAAGAAGTCCACGTGGTCTGAGAGGCCAGAATATTTGCTAAGTGACTCTTTACAGAAAAAGTCTGCTGGACCCTCCAACCTAAGGCAGGAGTGGAGGGGTTTTCCTGAGAGCCCTGGGCAGCTCTGGGCCCTCCTACAGTCATCAGCCGAGGGTGGGGACAAATCTGAAGGAGGCAGAGTGACACCCGTCAAACCCAGCACCATGAATAACTCAGAATTCAGATTCGCAACACGTCTTGACATTTTCTAACAGAAAGGTTACGTGTTCAAAGACCATCTTGTCCACCATTATTTCAAGAGACAGAAGACATGGTTTTCTGGGTTTTGTTTTGTTTTGTTTTTCATGATAAGATATGCTTAAAATCTACTGGGGACAATTAAGGAATGTTTTTTCCCTCTAAGGCAATAATTAAGAAGCACACGTTGGCACAGATGTTTTACCAGCCAAAGCCAAGGTTCACGATGCGTGTTTTTCTAGTGCAGCCAAGCAAGATCTCTCCGTGCTCATAAAGCCATTCCAACATCCAAATGCCTTGGAACACCTAGGGCCCCAGCTGCGTGCAAATCCCATCAGTATGCTTGCATTGAGGAGCTGGCCAGCAGCTCTCAGAATACTCCTTGGAGTCAAACTGAAATTCTTCCCCAACCGCATCTGGCTGAGCTGCTCTCCTGTGCCAGGAGCAGGGGACACCCTGAAAGATGGTGGTTTACGCCCCTGAGAAAGTGAGCCCAAGTGGGGAGGGGACGCCCCTAGGGAAGACAGGTAAGGCCTAATAATGACCTGATCCTGGGCAGTTCACCCTGGCTGTACTGCAAAGGGCTACAGAGTAAAAAGTACAACTAACTCGATCAGGGGCTCATCAAGGAAAGGCTTGACTGAGGGCAGGATATCTCAGTTGGGTTTTGAAGGATGCATAGGAGTTTTCTAGGGCAAAGAATCTAGGAGGTTTCAATAGCTAGAAGCAAAGTGGGATTACAGAGTGGCTGGAGGGGCCTGGGATGGAGTAGCCATGGAGTGAGCAGGGAAAGGACTTGGGTGTAGGCAAAGGCTGGAGATTTCACTCAAAAAGATGGAATCATTGCTTTGGATTGGATGGCAGAGAGAGGATAAGCAGAGTGCACACAGCTTAGGGGGCCCCAGCAGTCACCCTAATCCATGATTTCCCCTCTGTTCCTCTAGGTGGTGGACCCCCCCACCCCTATTTTGCTCAGCTGCTCTGTGGAGTGTCCACACCTCCCCGCTCCAGACCTTAAGTTCCCTGAAATCAGAGAAAGAGAAGAATAAAAGAAGAAAGGACAGAGGAGCCCTTACTAGTGATATCCAGGAACTATCTTGACTTCAGGCACCAAGGAAACTAACACCACCCCCTGAAGCAGTGCCCCAACCCATCTCCGGGGAGCCAGCCCCTTCCCACACCCCTCCACATGCCCCCCTGCCGACTTCTGGCCTCCCCCTGCGTCCCGGCAGGACCAGAGGCTCTCAGCTTCACTCCCCACACGGCAGCCCAGTGGTCACACTGCACAGGGTGTGTGCCCCGTCATTTAGGAGGCATGCCTGGGGGCAGGCGTCGCATCCCACCCCTGCTGCTTCCCGGGGACACTCACTCCCAGCCCGCCCTGGTTTTCAGTCCGTCTCACACAGAAGACTGTGGGTTTTGTACAGATTGTTCTCATCGAGGCTTCACTTGTGGGTGTGTCCCCAAAAGTAGTGAGAGCGGGGTCCTGAAGAAAGATTTGCACGTTCACGGCATCACTATTCACAACAGCCAAGAGGTGGAGGCGACCCATGTCCCCTGACAGATGAACGGACAAAATGTGGTCCATCCACACAATGGAAGATGACTCAGCCTTAAAAAGGAAGGAAATTCTGTCACAGGCTACAACGTGCATAAACCTTGAGGACATGATGCTCAGTGAAATAAGCCAGACACAAAAAGATAAATACTGCGTGATTCCACTCCCATGAGGTCCCTAGAGGAGTCAAATCCACAGAGACAGAAAGTAGCTGGTGGGGGCCAGGGGCTGGGGAGGGCGTGGGGAGTGAACGTTTAGTGGGGACAGAGTGTCAGTTTGGGAGGGTGGAAAGTTCCGGAGAGGGATGGAGGGGATGGTCATACAATAATGCGAGTGCAGTCAATGCACTGAACTGCATGCTTAAAAATAGTTAAGACAGTCAAATCTTTGTTATGTTTTACATATTTAGCCACAATTAAAAAGGAATTGAAAAGAAAAAGCCCACTGGGGACATGCTTGTACATGTAGTGATGTAAGGCTTGCCTCTGTTTCATGGTGGTCCTGTTGGGGTCTGGTGGGGCACCATAACTGTCCTGGGGCCTCTGTCAGCCACACCCTTCCCCATTTCATGGCTCCACCCCGCACCCCCCCAGGCCCCGGTAGAGACCCCCTGTGGGGTACGTGTGACACCATAACCACAGAGTCTGCACCCTCAGCCATGGGGGTTTCAATGCCCATCTCTGACTGTACCAGCTGTGCCCCAGGACCCTCCCCTCACTTCCTGTGGCTCAGTTTTCTTCTCTACAACAGGGATAACCACTCTCAAAGAAGCAGGTGAGTACCACTCCCCGCTCTGCACTGAGTGCGTCTCCCCAGATTCCTATGTTGAAGCCCTAACCTCCCAACGTGACTGTATCTGGAGATGGGTCTTCAGGAGGTGATTAGGTTAAATGAGGTCATGAGGGTGGGGCCCCGATCTGATAGGATTAGTGTCCTTAGAAGAAGAGACACCAGTGCTCGTTCTCTCTCTCCACATGTAAGGACACAGTGAGAGGAGTCGTGCAAACCCAAACCAGGAAGACGACCTTCTCCGGGAACCAAGCAGGCTGGCACCTTGATCTGGGACGTCCAGACAGGACTGTGAGAAATAAACGTCTGCTGTTTAAGCCGCCCCATCTGTGGGACTTTGTGCCAGCAGCTGGAGCTGGACATCCACCTGCAAAGCACTCAGCACAGCCCTGGCCCCGGTGCCCACATGGTTATGGAGGGTGTGGGGCAGCTGCCCTGCTCACTGACCTGGTTGTAGAGGGCGCAGATGTGCAGGGCAGTGTTCCCCGAGGCGTTCTGGGCCCCCATGTCAGCCCCGTAGAAGAGCAGGTGCTCCAGGTGCTGCACGTGTCCGTACCTGCAGGCCTGAAATGAGAGTCCACGCTGTGAACCGGGAGCTGCCTGGGATGCACCGAGCGCCCCCAGAACCAACGGTGTGGCCAACACAGCCCAGCCCCCATTCTGGACCAGGTCCCACACCTCAGACCCCTGGGGAATCAGGAGAAGGAGCTCGTATTGGGTTTGAAGACTGTGCTCAGCTGTTCGACTGGGGGGTCTGCAAAGGGGCCCCCGTTCCTTCCATTCAGCCCCGAGGCCCGGGAAGCCCAGAGAGACCAGGGCATGTCTTTGCCCCTGGCCTCAGCGACCAGGAAATGCAGACCAGGATGCTCCATCCCAGGTCCTGTTTATCCAAGCTCCCCACCCCGGAGGAGGCGTGAAAACAGCTGGGAGCGGTGCATGGACCCGGCTGTGTTCTGGGAAGCGATCCTGCCTGACCTCTGCAAGGCAAGGGGCAGCCCCACCCTTTTCTGAGCCCTTCTAGGAGGTGATGTGTGATTTATGAGCCAACAGGGCTCTGGGGTCAACCAGATCTGGCCTCGTTTTCCAGAACTTTCACTGAGCCTCTGTCTTCATGTGTAAATGGAAACCCTACACTTTCCAGGGTTCTCATGAGAGTCACATGGATAAGGGGCCTGAAAGGACCCCCAATGATGCTCAGGGACAGGCCAGCTGCCCCCCACCCCTTGCAGCTCACAGGGAGCAGGGAGGGACCCGTACTGTGACCAAGGGGGCTGCCGTCCAGGTCCAGCAGAGGGTCCAGCGCATGCCGTTCGATGCTGGAGCAACCCTTGACCTTGGGAAGCAAGTCATATCCGACTAACCCCACCCCATCCACCGGCACTTCCTGGGCACCCAGCGATGGGCAGTGCCAAGGGTGTAAGACCCACTGTCCCTCTGGTGGGGTGACAACCGGATAGGGAGACATGAAAGGCAGGAAGCGGGGGTTCTGATCCAGAACCGCTCACACCGAGGGTGGGGAAGCGCCCGGCGGGGAGACGGCCGGCCAGGCCAGGCCAGGCAGCTGTGGGTGGTTTGGGTTGGGCTGCACGGTAGCCAGAGGAAGAAGGGCTCAGTAACCCTGCCTTTCCGATAACTGGGACAGATGGAGGGGCGTTTCACCTCTGCACGGTCCACGACAAAGAGCTACACCTCCCCAATTAATAGAGAGGAGAGCTGACAGGAAAGACACGGGGACTAGTAATTGGATGAGCTTTAAAAACAAACCCTGAGAAACACCCACTCACAACCCCTGTGCTGCCCGTAAAACCATCTCATCCGTTTACAGAGCAGATCGTTACCAAAGATACGGTTGCTTTTCCCTGCCCACCCGCGCCTTCCCTTCTTGTGGCAACAGCGCCTGCCTCTTCCTCTGGGGGCCACGCGACCCCACTCCCAGAGGTCTGGGGGCCTGCCCCACCCCCCATGCCTGCAGTGGACACAGAACAATCTATCTTCTGGCCACAGGCGTGGGCTGGGGATGCCCAAGTGACTCTCGGGGGCCTGTGAAGACGGGACTGGAACATTTGTCAGAACCACTGAGAAAATGAAGTTCTCTCTTTCCTCCAAGGTGGCCAGGAAAAAAGCCACAGAAGCCCGGAGCTGCTGGGGCCACCAATGCAGAGGAAGGGAGAAGTGGGAGCTAAAGGAAGGAGAGAGAAAACAAGACACACACACACACACACACACACACACTGCCAAGCAACAGATGCCCCGTGGACCCCTCTCAGCTACAAATGTGCCTGTGTTTTTCAGGATGTAAGCCTAGGCATAATTTTAATTTTCCCCTCAAGCCAGTTTGAGTTGGGATTTTTGTTCCTCAAATTGAAGGAGCCCTGGCTAATCAACTCTCTCCAAAGAACTTCCAGGAGGCAAGACTGTGTTATGGCATAATTGAATTGTCCTGTAGTCAAAAACAAAGAGAGTTAGCGTAAAAAACATTTTTACAATCACTCCAGACTCACCCTTCCTCTTCCCCTGGTTCATCTGAAATTGTGGGGTTTTACATTACATCATCGGGATGGTGTTCATGTTCTCCCCACCAAGGGTTACGACAGGATCAACGCAAAAAGGTAAAATAGAGCCTTTTACTCTGGGCTGACTGTCAGGGAAAGAATCCCCCTCAAGGGCTTCTTTCTCCAAGCCTATTGTTTGAAAACAAGCGAAACCAGAAACATCAGACAAGTGCTGAAACAAAAAAATCTCCTGTAATCCCACAGTCTTAAATTCTACCATTCACTTTTTTAAAGGATCTCCTTTGCATGTCTCTTCTTTTAAACCACCGGCTGTTACGTGATAGAAGCCGTACCTGCTGAGGAAGCAGCCTCGCAGATGGGGAAGGGTGAAGGGAATCTGAGCAAGGTGCTGGCCAGACGAGTCAGCAGACTGGCTGCATTCAGGGGGGGCTGAGCAACAGGTAAATGAATGGAGGAAAATGGGAGCAGGTTTCCCACCGTCAAAGAAAGGGAGTTACTAATCCAGTGCGGGAGAAAACCAGAATGAACTCTGTGGTACTGGACAGGAAAAAGAGCTATCAGTATAAGCACATGGTTTTCAATATAGAGAAAAGCAAAAAAGTAAATGTGTAGGTACATGTGGACGTGCGAGGACGTGTGTCCCTAACTCCCCCTCCTGAGAGGGGCTGGGATCAGCAAAAGCCCGGTAGAAGTGAGCACACTTAATACTCGGATCTTGGGTTCTAAATACCACTCTATACGGTAAGTCCCCCTACACATGAACAAGTTCAGTTCTGAGAGGGCATTCGTAAGTCCAATTTGTTCGTAAGTGCAACAAAGTTAGCCTAGGTTGCAGATAACACCAGACACGGGAACTAAGTTACGTGACTGGACATGCGAACACACATTCTCTTCTTCGAAAGCTTGCAACTTGAAGGTTCGTATGTAAGGAACTTACTGAACTCAGAAGAAAGAACAAGGGCTTCTTACAGAGATGGCCTATTCCAGGGCTCAGGCAGGAAAAGAACGAGATGAGCCTGGAATACCTTGTGGAGCCAGAAGGTAAGGAAGTGCACAAGAAATGATGGGGGTGTGTCCACAGGACACACAGGCCACCTTGATGCGGCTCCCTGGGCCCAAAGTGGGACAACATTAACAGATGGTTACCTGTTGAATGAGTAGACAGCCACGAAACCACATTGCTACAAATAGTGAATAAATAAACAAGAAGAGAAAGCTCTTCCTGATAACAGAAAGACAACGAATTAGTGTGAGAAGCAAGGATGGGAGTAGAAAATCTCCATTTAGATTTAGAGAATCTCCAATGAATTACTTAATTCAGACAAGAAATACCATTGGGTGCTAAAACTAGCAGGGGAGAGGGAGATGAGAAAAGGGGTTTTCTAAAATAGTCTGAAGATCCCACAAAATACTCACTTCAAAGGGAAGAGAAAACTGGTGGAGAACCTGGCAGATTCCCCGTGATCAGGGGGTCAGAGTGAACATTACCAATAACAGCAAATGGTCACCACCTGCCACGTAACAGTACTGCCAGAAACACACGTCCCTTCCATGACATTCCTGCAAAAATGCACATCTTGCATCTCATCACGAGGAAACACAGAGCAAACCCAAATTGGGAGACAGTCTCCAAAATGACTACCCCATAATCTTCAAAAGAGTCCCTTGAGAGAATCTAGGGAAGACTTATGAAGTCTCCCAGATGGAAGGGCTCCTGCAGGATCCCGGACTGGATCCTTTGACTGTAATGGGCGTTATTGGGACGATGGGAAAAACTCAAATGTGGTCTCTGAATGAAGGGAATACGGGAGTACTCTGTATTGCTTTTGCAACTCCTCTCAAAGTTTGAAATTAAATACTCATTCACAGTTAAAAAAAAGAAAAAGAAATGAGTGCCTGCTTGACATAAGGACCTCAAGGCTTATCAAAGTAAGAATTTGTCCTCCCCCAAGATAAGCCGTGCTAACCCTCTGTCCTTTTTCTGAAAAGGGTGTTGTCCTCTCTGGCCCTTGGGAGACAGATTAAAAGGATGGACAGAGGTCAGAGAGTAACTAGAATGTAAAACAAAACAGCACCTCTTACACTCACATTGCTTACCCATTTTTTTCTGAGATGCTTTATGGAAAATGCATGTATGTGTAGGGCTCCGCCCCACATCTCCTGCTTGCAAATCTCCCAGGCACGAGTATTTGGAGTAGACTCCCCACAAGATTTGGGATTTGGGATTCACCGACCTGTGCTGGGCATCCCCCCCAAACACATAATTTGGTGTAAATTAGGGAAAAGAGTGCTCCTTCCTTCAAGCACTTCACTGCCACCTGCTGGACACCTGTTGTGATAAATCTACAAGCCTACATTTACAGCAAGTGTAACAGCGCCCCCTGGGGTTGTGCAATGCAATTGGGGAAATGAGGAGTTCACTGCATTGCAAATGCTTCTGCTTGGTTCAGTGCCACAAGCAAAATTATTTAAGTCCACACCACACTTGGGCTTTTCTCCTATAATATGTACTTTATAAGACAAGCTGGAGATATGACAGCAGAATAGTTAGCATGCAGTAAGCACCCACACAGAGAGACCCAGGACCACACCATGAGGGAACCTCCCCAGGGGCCTGTCCCTTACTGTGGGGTCAGGGGAAGCGCCAAGGATTGAAGCCCAGGGCTGAGGGTGAGCAGGAGTTAGCTCAGTGAGGAAGAGGGACAGGAAAGAGCAGCAGCCAAAAACTGTAATTTCCTTAGAGTTAAAACTCCTCACTTGAAAATGATAAATAATAAATAGCAACCAATAACAAAGTTAAGGCCAAATGATAAAGCATCCTTTACAGAATCACTGCAGGAATCAGATGAGACCTGTGTGAAGGCCTGTGAGCAAACTGGTTAAGTGCCCTCTGACTGCCAAGTATCATCCCTCACAGAGGAAACCAGACATGGCCTGATGACAATGATAAGGATGACAGTGATGGGGGCGTGGTCAGATGATAAGGACCAGGATGGTGATGGGGGCGTGGCCAGATGATAACGACCATGATGGTGATGGGGGCGTGGCCAGATAGTGACCATGATGGTGATGGGGGCGTGGTCAGATGATAAGGACCAGGATGGTGATGGGGGCGTGGCCAGATGATAGTGACCATGATGGTGATGGGGGCGTGGTCAGATGATAACGACCATGATGGTGATGGGGGCGTGGCCAGATGATGACCATGATGGTGATGATGGGGGCGTGGCCAGCACTTATTGAGCACTTACTAGATGCCAGGCACTATAGTCAATGCATCATTTAACTGTCTTGAGAACTCTATGAATTGTTACTCAGGCAGCTTTACAGATTAGCAAAGAAGCTCAGAGAGGGTAAGCCACTTGCTCAGGTGACCCAGGCCATGTTGAGGGGGTTTTGCAATCCCAGCCCAGAATATACGCTACTGACAGCACGCGAAGGAAATCTCACTTATCCTCCAAACGGAATCGACAGACTCAGGGAAGGAGGAAGGGAGCGAGATGCCCCATGTGGGCCAGTCCCGTGGGCATAGCTGCCCACAAAGGTGTGTGGAAACATGAGACCAAGCAGCTGTCCTCTCACTGGGGACGGCGTCCTCTTCAGGAACCTTTGCTTCAACAGCAACTCTTCCTCAAGTCCTGAGACAGCCAAACCCCCCTCCTCTCTTTGGTCGGAGCTAGGTGCCGGGCACTGCCCCGGTGGATGTGAAAGTACTTAGCAACTAAAACTTCAGTGAAGCCCCTGTAATCTGGCTCACCATGTTCTGGGAATGCATTTGGGTGTTTTTTACTTCCTTCTTTATGTTTCTTCGTAGTTTTAAAGACTTTCATGTCGAGCAGATATGTCTTTTGTAATGAAAAAAATTAGAGTAACCTGAATAACAAGTTGAAAGATGGTTTGCAGACAGTTCAAAAAAGTTCTCTTCCAAAGTCAGCATTCAGGGGACGGGCGTCCCCAGTCGCGGGGCCTGGGGGCTGGATGTGAAGACCTCCCTTTGCAATTAAACACCTGCCCCGGGCAACGCCCCGGAAAGCCACGCAAGCCTTCTGCAACACCTGTGAGCAGGTCAGGTTGCGGGCACTCAGGTGCCCTGGAAGGATGGGGAGCCAGCCGGCTGGGAAGGAGCTGTCGGCTGCCATGCAAAGGGAGTTATGGACCCCAGAACTCCGAGGTGCTTCTCCAAGACAGCAGGGCTAGAATCAGTCCAGCTGGGCGATGCAAACCCACCTGCCCTCCACTTCCTTCTTCCACAAGTGCCTTGTCATTAGAGGGGTGGCTTCTGTCTGAGAGCCCTGGAGGCCGGACAAAGAAGCAGGCTTCTGGCCGGGAGCCGCGCTGGGAGCCTCGGGCTGGTCACTCACCCTCTCTGGGCCCGGCTAACTCAGAGACCAGCGAGGGTGTCTGCGAGGGCTGCTGGAGGGGTGTGAAAAGATGGAGAGGACAGCGTTTGCTGGGTGAACGTGAGCCCTGACGGAGGATGATAATCCGGGGGTGGGGGGACGGCAGTGTGCGAGGTTCCTCGCTGAGCATCCTGCACGATGCCCTCCTGACGGTCACGCCAGAGCAGGTGGAGACAGCGGCTTGGATAACGCAGGTGCTTCCGCAGGACTTGCGTGAAAAAGAAACCCGCCACTAGAGGGCGGTGGATGGAGCCTGACGGGTGACGCGGTATAGCGGAGCAGGATGGGACAACTGGGCTGAAGGCCTCCAAGCTCCAAAGGCGCTGCCGGGGGCGGGGACCCCGGAGGTTGGCTAGCTCTGGTGCTGGATGCTCGGAATCCACGCAGGGGGTGTCAGGGGCTGGAATCATGGCAGAGAGCCGGCACCGAAGAAAGTGACCCCCACTGCCCCAACACGCACGGTCACCCTCCGTCTCAGGGCAGCCGTCCCAAGAGACAAGCGAGATGGCCACGACTGTCACGTGCATTCGATGAGGGAGTCAGACTCAGCGGGAGGCCAATCCAGCATGGAGTGGGGGGAAACATTAGCCTGGTTGAGGGGGGAGGGGAGAACAGGTAGGAAGGGGGGCGAGGGGAGGAAAGAAGAGCTGTCCAAGGTCTCCTCAAGGTCGTCGGGGCACGGAGCGCCCCCGTGAGGGGTCACTCAGCTGGACTTGGGCTGAACGCCATCCGTTGCCTCGTGTTCTGTGTTTCTGATGCTCCAGCACCAGGGGTCTTGCTGGCTGCTCCCCTGAAGGGGCTGCCCTGCCAGGAAGAGCTGATTCCCGGAGATGGAAGAGGACTCAGCCACGAGCACAGCTTCCAAATACAAACCACCGTGCAGAGTCCTCACCTGAGCCTTCCTCTCTGGGGCCCTCACACCCAGGGCCCCTCACCCCTGTCCTAAGCACCCAGGGCAGGTGCCAGACAACAGGGCGGCCCCCGTGCCCCAGGGCCACTGAGCTCACTCAGCCTGCTTGTCATGCCTCACCTGTTCCCTCCCTCGAAAACCACAGTAACGGCTCTGCGCGCACAACCCCCCGCCTTCCCTGCGTGGCCGTGCGTGGTGGGCTGTGCCCCTCTTCTTGGTGTCAGTAACAGACCATTCTCACTGGCAGGTACCTCCTGATGGGTTGGCCTCACCAGGCCTGAATAGTAGAAGAACCTACATTTAACAGAGGGGCTTAGGAGCAGATGCCTGGCATGTGGAAATACAGGGTCCTTGAGGACCCCCAGGGCTGCTCACGCCAACAGAGCTAGGACCCCCCCTTGGGAGTCGCTGGCGGAGCCTGAAACTCTCCCCTTTCACACTCTCAATGGGTCCACGTGTGACGATGGGCTTGGCCTTTTAAAGGTCACCACGGAGCTGACGGCCAAGTGCAGCTATGAGCGGAGACGAGCAGAGGGACAGAGCACTGCCCACACCTTGGGGACCCCCGTCCTGCCCCAGCCTGGTCACCGTGTGAACCATCTCGGGGAGATGTGAAGCACTGCCGGGCCTGCGCCACATGTGGGCACAGACGTGTGTGTGTGCGTGTGAGCACGTGTGGGTCTGTAATCTTTGTTCACATCAATTTGTCTCGCTGTCCCCACCCCCCGCCACGGGGACGTACGACCCACAGGACTGGGTGTTTCTGTTCACCGCTGGGTTCGGTGTCCAGGACGCTGAGCGGGCCTGGCGGGTGACATGTGTGCCAGTGGGTGGGCGTGGGCCTGCCGTGTGGCTGCAACGCCCGGGGCTTTGGCTGAGTGGCTCATGGTGGCCGCCTGGCACCCGAACACCACGAAGCGTGAGCAGTTATGGGCCTAGGCCCCAGGCCCAGTGGGGTCTCCAGCACTCATTTGCTTTGCTGAGTTAAAGGAGGCAGATCCCTGGAGCACGGCCCATTCCTGGGGGTGGGGCAGATGCCCCCCAATCGGCAAGGCCGCCAGTCGAGGTGGCCGGTGTTGGAGGCGTCCTGAGCCTCTGCCCCTGCCCTTCAGCTCTGCCCCCCACCCCCAGCCTCTCAGGCCCTTGCGGCCTCGCTCCCCGCATAACTGACCCTTCCATCCGCCGAGAGGCACGCGTGCCTCCTCTCAGGCTGAGCGGCATCCCCGCAGGGCCCACACCTCCCCTGGGAACGCGGTGGTTTCATAGGACGAATCTGAACCCAAACGAAGACAGCATCACAGAACTTGAGATCTGCCGAGCAGGAAACCTCGGGGACGCAGAGTCTTCACTCCACCCAAGCCCTTCTGCTCCGTTTCCACGTCTCTGGAAGGATGCAAGCTGTGCGACACTGAGACCCTCAGCGTTGAGACTCACATCCCTACTCCTTTGCCTCTTCCAGGCCCAGGGGGCACCTTCAGTGCCTGGGTGTGCGAGGGCAGGCCGTCCCCATCTGTCCAGGCTGGCAGTGCCCACTGGGAGCTCCACTGCCGGGACCACGGCCTCCAGCCTGATGCTCGGATGCCAAGTGACAACCCTGCTGGGGGAGGGGCAACTCCTCCCAGCACCTTCTTCAGTGAAGCCCTGGAGACCTGGAACTGGTCACTGGCGAGGTCCACGCTGGGCCCTCCGTCCCCCGTGTCACCTGAGCAGCTCACCCCCCGCCCCCCGCACGGAAGAAGCCAACAGTACCGACGCCATACACTGCCCAGCACCACTGTGGGCGACAAACAGAGCAACGCGGGCTCTGGGGTTGTGCGCAGCCCTGGCTGGGGAGCTGGGGGCCCAGGATGTGACACTCCAGGCAGAAGCAACCGCTTCAGCCAAGAGGCCAAAGCAGGAAGGCTGGACTTATCTGGAAAACATTGGGTCTTGCTAACATTCCATCCTCTCTATGGCCCGAAGGTGTGGGAGGCCCTGCTGATGCCCACTTTACAGATGAGCAAACAGAGGCCCAGCGGGCAGGCAGGCATCACTGCTCCTCCGAGGTCCCGCCCAGGGTGTAGGCTCGAGGGGCTCCTGTGAGCAGCTTCGCAGAAGTTCCCCCCTCCCCCAGCACAGCCCCGTCACACCACAGGAGGGAACTGGATGCTTCTCCAGGCCGCGGGGACGCTGATGAACCGGAACTGAGCATTAGAAAGGCCAGGCGGGGGAGGGGGTGGGGGTGGGGTGGGGGGCAGCCGGGTCCTCTGACCACAGTGGGCGGGTGCGTGACCCTGCTCAGATGGGCAGGTGCGTAAGGTGACGGCGGTGGAGGGAAACAGGCAGCCTGACAAGCAGCGAAACTCACTGCAACGTAAAGGCCGAGCGAGAGAAAGTCAGAGCCTCTTCCTTGACCTCCTGGACGGGCTCTCCCCTTGACCTCCTGTGCGGATATTCCCCCTCTGCTTTCCCAAACCCACTGTCCACCCTTCTCCACCCGGAGACCCTGACCTCCAGGCTTGCACCACTAGGCTCCGTGATTGGCCCGCTCTGGCGGGGCTCAGCCAATGGGAGGGCGGGAGGATGGAGAAGCCGTGGCACTTCTTCCCCGCATCCCTCCGCGACACGGCTCCCGCTGGGTGCCCTCCTCCTCGGCCCGCTGTCCCCGCTTCCGGGGACACAGTGTCTCCTCTCCTTGCCCTCGGTCCACTAAAGGCTCTTCATCAGAGCCACCAGGTGGATCTGTTTCTGCCACGACTACAGCCGACGTTCCCCCAACTCCACTGCTGCAGGTGGGATCTGGGAAGTGCGCCCTGTGCTGGGGCACCTGTGCGCAGAAAGCACCTGCATGCTCTATCGGGGCGCCCACGCCTCCCACGGAGGGGGCATTCACCCAGCACCCCAGCCCCGCCCGTCGGGAGAGCAGGTGAGGGGCGAGCCCCACGCACCTGGTGGATCTCGTGCCAGCCGTTCTCGTCCTTGCAGCTCACGGCCGCGTGCTCGTGCAGCAGCAGCTCGCAGCAGCAGGGGTCGCCCCCGACCACCGCAGTGTGATACAGCGGCGTGAGACCGTAGCTGTCCTTGTAATCCGGGGATGCTCCAAGCTCCAACAGGGTCTGAAAAAAACACCAACGTGTGGTCACTGGTCTCACACCCCCCTTCACAGGAGTGAATCGATCAAGAAGGAAGAGGAAGGTCACGCTCCCCCGGGCCAGGGTGACGGAGCCCTCGGTTCCCGAGCTTCTCCTGGCCTCCCGGAATTAAGGAGGCCCCAGTTTAGACGACGAGGTTTCTGGCCCTAAAGGAGCACTTGGTGCAAGGCGCGCACACGTGCTTACACATCCGGGAGACGGGGAGGCCTTCTGCACACGCGGCCCGCTGGGCACTACCTGCTTGAGCCCGGCTGGGCCCTGTGGACCAGCGACGAGGGGAAGGTGACATTTGCAGGAAAAAGGTGTGAACCTAAAAGTCCAGTGTAACCCATCTCCGTGCACGTCCTGCAGCTGGCGAAACGAGCAAGCATTGTCACTTATTCCGAGGAAGCCAGATGACGGGTGTGCAGCTTCTGTGCAGTTAAGAAGTCTGCTTTACAGAAAAGCACCATCTTGGGGGTCGTCACCCCACAGCTGTGGGTCCCCTCCCCTCCGCGCCAGGGCCCTGATAGAGCATGGGCTGGGGGCATGCGCCCTGTGCCCGCAGGCACAGAGCCAGGGCCAGTAGAGCATGCTCGAAGAACAGTGCGGGGAGGAAAACGGGGGTGAGGTCCGCCCTCCCCCCTCCGTCGGCATCAGCTTCCAGTGTCTGGGGGGGCTCTGGCAGCAGCGAGGCTGGCTCGGTGGCGGAGGGCTGGCTTTGCAGCGCCCTCCCGTGGAGGGAGGTGGGTTTGAGCTGAAAATACGAACCCTTTGGCGGAATCAGAAGGGGAAAGATAACTTTCTGTGAGCAGCAGATTCTATAATAAAAGCAACCACACCAAGGGCGGGGCGGCAGGAGGGCCAGACCACACTTCTGAGCTCTAGTCGGACACAATTTGGGGTCGCCGCAGGTGGCTGTCGTGGGATGGGGAGTGGGGCAGGGCCTACCCAGGGGATCAGAGGAGGGGGCGTCACCGTGTGAGACGGGCCCCGCCTGTACCTTCAGAGCCAGCAGGCTCCTGGCGCGGGCGGCTTTGTGCAGGGCCGTCATCCCGTCTTTGGCGCGGAAGTCCAGGTGGGCCCCGCCGTTTCGGAGAGCTTTGATCACCTCCACGGGGTCGTCCAGCTGCGCGGCTAAGGTCAGGGGAGTCTCTAGGGACCCAAACACATGCACGTCAGAACCGGCACTTGGGGCAAAGCTGCCAAGTCACATGACCCCGTTAACCAAGTTCAAACGTCCCAAAGTGAGCTTGACAAACTGACCCGCCAGGGCATCACGGCTCCCACCCACCTGCCGACCCCAAACGTCCGTGCACTTAGCATGGCTCTGGCAACCCTAGTGACAATGGCGGTGACTCTCGGGGTAACGGGCAAATCAAAACGGGGGCAGAGGCAGGGTTGCACATCATCGCCTTGTGGGCTCTGAATTTGAGAAGCTGCCCCGACTGCCTCTGCCCTCGGTACACAGAATCCCGCAGCCCCAGCCGACGCTGCCCTGTAGGAGGAGGGGTCAGTCAGGGCTGCAGCTAAAGACTGGAAAGGCAGATGCCCGCCTTTCTTCATTTCAACTTCACAGCATCTACGGGTATCTTGGTAGATGCCAGGGACTGAGCTGCAGGGAAACAAGTGAGCAAGACATAGGGTCGTGCCCTGCAGGGGTCTCCATCTGGGAGAGCAGAGAGACCCCAACAGTCATCATGATGGGACCGGACCAACGCAAGGAAGGACCAACATACAAAGTGGGGCAGAAGTTCAGGGGACCAAAGGCTGAAGCCCGCCTTTGCGGTGACGAGGGTCAGGAAGGGGCTCCCACACCCCGTGCAGGTGGACCAGTCTGCAGGTGGCCATGGCCGAGGATGTCAGTCTCTGTCAACAGACGTCTCTCCTCAGTGACCCTCACGTGCCCGTCATCGCCACCGCCAAGCAGAGTGCATGACTCTGATGTGGTTAATTTGAAAGGCTCTTACGTTACAGAAAAGTGCAAAGAGTAACACGACAACGTGCATGTTCCCGTGGCCCAAAACGCTAATAGTTAATAAGGAATCGTTCTGTCCTCAAGCACGTTTTGAGAGTAAAAGGACTGGGGCATCTTCCATGGGGTGGAATGCCCTTCTAGCCGCCTGTCACTGACACATCAGCACATCACCCTCCATCCCCAGAAAAGGCAACTTCATCACAAATCTAGATTGACGACTCCCATCTATTTTCAGTTACAACATTTATTTATCCATAAATGGGTATTGTTTGGAGGGCTCTTAAAATTCACCATTGGAATCCCTCTGTACCTTGATTTTTTGTGGTGAGTCTCGTGGGCTTATCCCGCTCCTTGAAACTCATCTGTAGCGTGTAGATGCGCCCTAGAGCATGTGTAAAGTGCAACTTATGCATTCTCTCCCGAGGGAAGTGGTATGATGGTCACGAATGCCACTGACACATCCCTGCTGCGGACCTACGAGAGGCACCTTCTCACGCGGGGGTTTTTGAAAATTAGGAGTTTTGGGACTTCCCCAGTAGTCCAGTGGTTAAGACTCTGCGCTCCCAATGCAGGGGGCCCGGATTCGACCCCTGGTCAGGAAACTAAGATCCCACATACCGCAACTAAGAGTTTGCATGCCGCAACTACTGAGCCCGCATGCTCTAGAACCCACACGCCACAACTGGAGAAGCCCACGTGCTGCAACGAAGACCCGGCGCAGCCTAAATAATAAAATTAATTAATAAAAAATAAAAATAAGTGTTTTCTGGGACAGCTAGGGGACGCTGGTGACAGTGGGAATGTGCCCTCATAGAAATCATGCGCAAGGCAAGGAGAGCGTGATGTGGTGAGGGGTGTTTGGGAATCCAGACCATCTGGGAAACGGGGGTAGAGATGTGGAAACGGGGCAGACGTGCAGAGAGAAGCACACTCAGAGAGAGACAGCAGCATCTGAGGGTCTGGGTTCCTTGCAGGGAAAAGACATCACAGGAGGGCGGTGGGCGAGGGGTGATCTGGGAAGGGCGTAAAGGACGGGGCTGTCGGGAGCTGCCAGCAACTACCCTCCAAAGCCAAGTCTCTTAGAGCAGCTCCCAGGTTTGCGCTGGCATTCGGGATGATGGCACCTAGGGCAAGGTCAACCTTCCAAACGATTCGGGCTTTTCTTTCTTATTTGGCTGTCTGCACGTGGCCAACGGAAAAGCTAGGCGGTCCAAAGGAGATTTTTTTTGTTGTTTATACGGCACTATTTTCATAGCTGACAGCGTCAAGGTCATTTTACAATGAGGACACTGTCTCAGAGGGAGGCACTGGCAAATGGTAAAATTCCAAATCACAGACCCCTGTGGCCCGGCTGCGCAGACAGCACCGGGCACGTAAGCAGGTGGAGAGAACTAGACACCCGTCGGTGGCTGTGCCGTCTCCTGTACGAGCTGGGACCTCCAGCCCATGGACGCCATCCAGGCACATCGAGTGGCACGTGGCAGCATCTCGAGGGTTCCAGAGACCCTCCTTGAATGACACTGCAGACCTGCCACGTTCACACCCGGCCACGACCCACGCTGGCGAGGTCAGGGGGGGCCCCAGATTAGACCTCACGTTCAGGAAGGTTCAGGAAGGGGGCGTCCATTGAGACCCCACATGGGCGGATGGGACCACCAAGAAGATGCTCGTCAGTCAGCTGCCATACTGCCCGTATAACCGGGTCACACGGGACCCCTCCTCCAATGCACTTGGGAGCGGCAGTTCCACGGCACCGTAGTGCTTTGGAATTTTTTCTGGTTTTGCATTTCGAAATTTTCTAAGTTAAAAAAAAATACACAGGAACCTCCGCAAATATAACCTCATCAGGGGACCGAGGTCTCTCATCTTTGGAGATGACTCTGAAGGCAGAACTGCCTCCAACCTAGAGACTGGCTGCTGGCATTGGCTCCGGGAATGACCAGGTCGTGCTTCGAAGGGGAGGTTTTCAGGTGGGCACGAGGAGGGAGGCGCCTACGAGCACGGCAACAGGGCGCCAGCTCCACGGCTTGCGGTCTGTCTGGGTGTCGGGGGAGACCCGGGCAGGAGACTGTGCAGGCACAGGACAGCCGCCGACCCCTGCAGCTGGGAGTGCGTACCAGCCTGGGTGCAGGGGTGCATCCGGGGGCCTCAGAAGGACCCGGGGACCAGAGCCTGGTGAGAAACTCCCGCAGAGCCGGCACAGCCCAGCTCTGCTCCCGAAAGGCTGGGTGGCTTCCAGCAGGTGTCCCAAACTCTCTGGGCCTGTTTCCACACCTATATGGTCAGGGTAAAAGCAGGACCTGCACTCCGTGGGGCTCTGTGAGGATCGAATGTCAACGTCTGATGCTGGAACAGTGCCCAGCCCACAGTCAGAGTCTGTCCAGGGGATTCAGCTAGAGATGGGCTTTATTTTCTTCATTACGTTTTTTTTCCTGTATTTTTAAAAGCCTTTATTATATTATAATCATAAAAGTGATTCTAAAATAAACTGTGAAGCCAATGCTTATTCTCCCCCTCCCCCTCCCCCTCCCCCTCCCCCTGGACAGGCACAGCCCCTCGTGACTGTCTTTCTTTTCTCAGCAAGAGATGGTCTTGGTGCCCCCAGGATGCAGACCAAGTGAAATATGCATTCACAGGTCTACTAAGTGCTCTGCCCTGTGCTGGGGATGGTGGCTGTCCCGGGGCAGGGGGAACCAGGCATATCTCCTCGAGCTATTATAAGACAGATGGATACACAGACAGGTAGATAGGTAGGTGGACGGGTGGGTGGGTAGATGTGAGGGAGGGAGAGAGAGGGAGGGAGGGAAGGAGGGAGGGATGGGTAAAGGAAGGGCAGATAGATGGATACACAGACAGAGATGCATACATGCACACAGACGGATAAAAATGAGTTGAACAAAGCAACACAAGATTAATATTTGATCTCAAGGTTGTCCGAGGGAGCACAAACAGTGCACTCAATTTATCTTTGTAAATAATTAACCCATTGCTGAATATAAGACCCATTACTGAATTATTCCTAATGGAGAGATTTCACCCACCCCATTCCCTGTACCCATTTGCCTCATGCAAAACGACACAGGTGGGAAAAGCCTGGCCTTGGGGCCGGAACCTTCAAGTTCGAGTCTGGGCTCAGCCGGTGACATTGACAGAAGCCTTGAACCCCACAGGGACCTCAGCCACACCTCAAAATTCCCAAGGACCCGCGAGAGGAAAGGCAGGATTCGGGGATTCCTTCCTCATTACCTAGAACAGCAGTTCTCAGACTTTGGCATGTGTGGGAATCACCCAAAGAGCTGGTTAATGCAAAGCACACTGGCTCCATTCCCAGAAACGCTTCCACAGGACTGGAGGGCTGAGAATCTGCATCTCTGAGAGTGACCCTGGAGGTCCAAGGGGTGCACTTTGCTAGAGGACAGCTTCACATACTTGACTGCACGGTGACATCACGTGCTCCCAACCCCCAGACACTAATTGAATCGGTGTGGTGCATGACCCAAGTATTAGGATGCGTACAACTTCCCAAAGTGGTTTTTAACGTGCAGCTGAGTTTGAGACCCTCTGCTCTAAACACCTGCTAATTCAAATGTGCTCCATGGGTAGCAGCACGTGGGCATGACCAGGAACTGGTTAGAAACACAAAATCTCTGGTCCCACTCCAGGTCTACACAATCAGAACGGACTTTTAACAAGATTGCCAGGTAACTCATAGACATCAAGTCTGAGATACAAGGACCCAGGGCACAGCTCTCCCACTTTATCACGTATGTGATCCATAAACAAGCAAACCAAGGAAAATGGTGCTATGTCCTCCATACGGATTTATCCCTTTATTTATAAGTCATACACGACCATGGGAAAAAGAACAGTCTTTTAAACAAGTGGTGCTGGGCCCACTGGATTTCCACATGCAAAGGAATGAAGTCAGAGCTCTACCTCACACCATATACAAAACTTATCAAAATGAATCACAGACCTAAATGTAAAAGCTAAAACTATAAAACTCATAGACGAGAACTCAGGATTAAATCCTTGTGACCTTGGGTTAGGCAATTTTTTTAGATATGACACCCAAAGAACAAACAACAAAAGAAAAAATAGATCCATTCGACGTTACCAAAATTAAAAACTTTTCCGCATCGAAGTACGCTATCAAGAAAGTGGAAAGACAACCCACAGACTGGGAGACAATACGTGCAAATCATATATCTGATAAGGAACCTGTACCCAGAATATCTAAAGAACTCTTACAACTCAACAAGAATAGACAAATACGGGCAATAATATCAAAATATGGGCAAAGGATCAAGTAGTCATTTCCCCAAAGATATACAAATGGCTAATAAGCACATGATAAGAATAACCAGCCAATATCACTGGTCATTAGGGAAATGCAAATAAAGCCACAATGAGATATGACTTTATACTCACTAAGGTGGTTATAATAAAAACAAAAAAGATAATAGTAAATGTTGATGAGGTTGTGGAGAAACTGGAACCCTCATCCACTGCTGGTGGGGTGTAAAATGGTGCAGCTTCTTTGGAAAACTATCTGGCAGCCCCTCAAAGGGTTGAACATGGAGCTACTATACGACCCAGCAATTCCCTGCCCCCTGCCAGGTATATACCCGGGAGACAGGAAAGCATACGTCCACACAATTTGTACAAGAATAATCACAGCAGCATTGTCACAACAGGCAAAAAGTGGAAACAACTCCAAGTGTCCATCAACTGATGAGCTGATAAACAAAAGGAGTAGATACAGTGGAATATTACCCGGCCGTCAAAAGGGACGAAGCGCCGGCACATGCCGCAACACGGATGAACCCTGAAAACATTACGTTGAGTGAAAGAAACGAGACACAAAAGGGCACATATTGTGTGATTCCATTTCTACAAAGTGTCCAGAACAGGCAAACCCAAAGAGACAGGAAGTAGATGAGTGGTTGCCAGGGGCTGGGGGGTGTGGGGAGTGGGAGGAAAAGGGGGGTCACTGCTAGTGGGTACTGGGGTTCTTTTTGATGTGATGAGAATGTTCTAAAATTAGACAGTGGTGATGGTGCACAACCCTGTGAATATGTTTTTAAAGACCACTGAATTGCACACTCTAAATGGGTGAATTTAATGATATGTTTCAACAAGGCCTTACAAAAATTGAATTTTAATCGTACGTCGATTATACCTTAATAAAATTTTTAAATAAAAAATACACGCCCTATGGCACTCATATATTAAATAAATTACAGAATACACATAGACAAAATGTTTTTAAATGGGGAGATAGATCGTTTGGTGTTTTCTGCTCTACCCCAGTGGATCATCTGTGCCTTCTTTGTAAGATGAAAGGACGGTGAAGGTGAGTCCAAAATGTCTTGTAGGTTAAGGCTCTCCGATCATCCCAGCTCACCGACTGACACCTGTCCACAGCAACCACACAACCTGCCTGGGCCACGTAAATGCTCACGTGACTGTGAGAACCAGGCGCTCCACTCCACCTCTGGCACTCGGGGTCACAGGGTGCACAGGAGGGGGTAACTCACTGCCCTGTTATCACAGACAATGGGGTGGGTGGGTGGCTGTGGGCTTGGGAGCCACCTACCAGGATGGACAGCACCTGTTTGGATACAACAGCACCTCTGGCATGGATCTGCATTCAGTGTTTCAGTGTTCATTATCTCGTTATGAGTGAATCATGCAAAAATCACAAAATCTTCCAGTATGCTAAAACAGGGATCCCTATCCACCAGAATATTTGATTAATAACCCACCCCCGACCATGAAAGAGAAGGAGATTTACAGTTATCTTCCTCTGAACAGTCATGGCTCTCGAGGGCGGACACTTTCCCGTGAAGAGCTCCCAGGCCAGCATGTGAGACTCATCCAAACGACCCACGGGCCTCTGAGGCCATTAAGCAGAGTGGATGGCGATGGTGGGTTTCCCCCAAACTGTCAGCACCCCCGAGCATTCCAGAGACTGGCTCCCATGTTGGTCCACAAGCCAGCGGAGCCATCCTTGCATTCCCACTACCTGCCACAAACGGAACAGTCCTGACCATCCATCCTCACGGTCTCCCTGACTCTGGCTTCGGTGCTCAGATGTGCTGCAGAGCAGACAGTCCCGAGTGGGTTCACGAGGCCGAGATTTGTGGTCAGAGACTGACAGGGAGAAACAGACACAAATCTCTTTTCTGTGAGGGGAATCTTTGACAATAGGGAACAAAAGCACGGAGGCAGGGTGAAGAGATTTTGGTGAAAAGAACAAGGGCCTCGTGTTCCAGATAAAAATCTCTGTTACCAAGAGGTGATCTGGCTAGTTTCATAAGAGTTATCAGATCTGGCCTTGTTGGACCCAGATGAGCAGAATTTCCAACAGCACCAGGAAAGCCGTGCATGCAGGTTCTCCGTTCCCCTGATAGAATTACGTCAGATAGAACTAGGCCTGTGAAGGTAGAATGCACATAGCAACTGCTTGGAGATCAAACAGTTTAAAAGTGGATGGTTCTTCAGACTTGAGATTGCCAAGGGGGAGGGGCTGCGGGGGCAGAAGTATCGGGAGTTTGGGATCAGCAGATGCAAGCTATCGATATTATATAGAGGACGGATAAACCACGAGGTCCTGCTGTAGAGCGCATGGAACAATATCCAATATCCTGTGATAAACCACCATGGAAAAGAACATGAAAAGGTACATACATACATACGTATATATACAGGTATGACTGAATCACTCTGCTGTACAGCAAAAATTAACACAACAGTGTAAGTCAACTCTACTTCAATACAATTTTTTTAAAAGTGGATGGTTCTTGCTCCCAGACAGGTGTCCTGGGCTTGTTGGTGTCGGCTGCGCGGACCATGAGGGGAATGGGACATGCGGTCCCATTTGTCCATCAGGTTGTGGAGAAGGCATGGGTGAGAAGTTGTGACTTTTGTCCTTCCAATAGCAAAATCAAGGAGGGCAGCTCTGAGAAGTGGTCTACGGCCTGTGATTTTCCTTCGTTTTTGTTTTTTTTTTTAAGCATTACCATTTTTTAAATTAACTTATTTATTTTTGGCTGTGTCGGGTCTTCATTGCTGCACTTGGGCTTTCTCTCGTTGCGGCGAGCGGGGGCTACTCTTCGTTGTGGTGCGCAGGCTTCTCACTGTGGTGGCTTCTCTTGTTGCGGAGCACGGGCTCTAGGCACGCAAGCTTCAGTAGTTGTGGCACGCGGGCTCAGTAGTTGTGGCTCGGGGGCTCTAGAGCGCAGGCTCAGTAGTTGTGGCACACGGGCTTAGCTGCTCCGTGGCATGTGGGATCTTCCCGGACCAGGGCTCGAACCCGTGTCCCTTGCGTTGGCAGGCGGATTCTTAACCACTGCACCACCAGGGAAGTCCCAGTGGCCTGTGATTTTCTTACAACTAAAGCCCTGGGCAAAAAAAACACACACACACACACAGACACACTGGTACTAATGTGGTTTGAAGCAGACACATGGGACCTATCAAACCAAGAATTTGGAAAGTATAGGACATTTTGAGCAAGTAAACATTCAAGGCTAGAACAATGAGATCCCACTACACACCTATTAGCGTGGATAGAATCCAAAACACTGACAAACCCAACTTCTGGCAAAGATGCAGAGCAACAACAGAGAACTCTCATCATTGCTGGGAGGAAGGCAAAAATGGTACAGCCACTTAGGAAGACAGTCTGGCAGTCTCTTTCTAAACTAAAAGATGTTTTACCGTATGATCCAACAACTGTACCCCTTGGTATTCACACAGCCGATCTGAAAACTTATGTCCACACCACAGCCTACACACAAGCGTTTGCAGCAGTTTTGTCCATATTCACCAAAAGCTGGAAGCAACCAAGAAGCCCTTCAATAGGTGAACAGATAAACAAAGCCAGGACATCCATACAGTGGATTATCTAGTGATTAAAAAGGAAAAGTGCTATCAAGTCATAAAAAAGATACAGCTAGGGGCTTCCCTGGTGGCGCAGTGGTTGAGAGCCCGCCTGCCGATGCAGGGGCCGCGGGTTCGTGCCCCGGTCTGGGAAGATCCCACGTGCCGCGGAGCGGCTGCGCCCGTGAGCCATGGCCGCTGCGCCTGCGCGTCCGGAGCCTGTGCTCCGCAACGGGAGAGGCCACAGCAGTGAGAGGCCCGCGTACCGCAAAAAAAAAAAAAAAAAGATACAGCTAAATCTTAAATGCATGTGGTTAAGTGAAAGAAGCCAGTCCGAAAAATCTACACACTGTATAATTCCAATGATATGATATTCTGGAAAACTTAAAACTATGGAGATGGTAAACAGATCAGTGGTTGCCAGGGGCTCCAGGGAGGGGCAGGATTGAATAGGTAAAAGGCACACAGGATTTTTTTTAAAAGTTGCAAAACTGTTCTGTATGACACTGTAATGGAACTCTACAGCACAAAGAGTGAAGCTTAGTGTATGCAAATTTTTAAAATAAAGCTCAGAAGTTCATTCAGGAGATGTGGGATCCCAGGACAGAATGCAGAATGTGACAAAAGAGTCTAATTGTATTAAAAACGTTAGAAACAACCCCACTGGAGGAGGTGGGGGAATAAAGTGCTGACCTATGTAACTGTGGGAATGAGCAGAGTCTGAAAGACAAAAGGCAAAAGAACTTCACGCAAGCACGGTTCTCTAGTTGATAAAGCTGCTTTCCACTGTGGGGTGCAGGTCAACAATCTAGAAACCACTAGACAGGTGCCCTGGAATTGAGCAATTAAATACACAGACGGCAGAAAGTGGAAGCCAGGCTTCTCACTGTCTGCGTGGGAGGTCACAGAAAAGCAAGGAGAGGAGAGAATGATCCCCCTGGTAATGGATTCGGATTGGGGAGGTCAGTATGAACTCATGTTTCGCTTAATACAGATGCAGGTGGTTACACATAGAAGCATTTATAGATTGGTACACACATGTATCTCCTTGTTCTTTCCTCTGAGAGAGCTCAGAAGGAACTACTCCCCAGTAGCAATGAGCACACCCAGCACCCAGATGTTGGTTTCTAAGACCACTCTTCCAGGGCACTTGGGAGGAACGGCAGATTCTAGGACTGGAGCAGGAAACATACAGAATGAGCCTGAAACACCTTCTGGTGCCAGGAAGCAAGACAGTGGTCAAATCACCATCGCCACCACCATCATCATCCATATGGATGGGTACGTGTCAAAAGGACACAGGTGGGACTTCCCTGGTGGTCCGGTGGGTAAGACTCCGTGCTCCCAATGCAGGGGGCCCAGGTTCGATCCCTGGTCGGGGAACTGGATCCCACATGCATGCCGCAACTAAGAAGTCCACATGCTGCAGTGAGGATCCCCCATGCTGCAACTAAGAGCTGGTGCAGCGAAAATAAATAAGTAAACAAATAATAAATAAATAATTTTTTTTTAAAAAAGAAGTAACACTTCTATTAAAAAAAAAAGACACAGTAGCCAAATGAAAGAGCTCCCAATGGCCGAAGCTGGAGCCATCTGAACAACAAAATATGTCAAGTAGCCCTGTATTATAACGCAAGGTATAAATTAAATATCCATGAGTCCACGCTGATAAAAATAACTACATAAATAAATGAATTCTTTCCTCTGCAGAAGAATTCCAAGTAATTTATGGAGCTACACTGCCGTCCAGGAGGTGGAACGGAACTGCTCATCTTTAAGTGTGGGCTGGGTTTAGTGACTTCCTTCCGAAGAGGACAGTCCATAAAGAGGGGAAAAGAGTTAACTACAGTGGGAAGCCTGAGAAGCACGTCTCAGCCAGGGGAGCAAGGTCCACACCACAGTGAGAGGTGTGCCCTCGATACGGCGCGATGAGAAGGGCATCTGCCCCTGCAGCCTTCTTCCCAAACCTACATATGACCCCCATCTAATCATGACCTAAACTTGAGACAAGCCTCAGCAGAGGGATGTGCTACAGAACACCGCACCAGCTCCCAAAACTGCCAAGGTCATCAAAAGCAAGGAAAGCCCTAGAAACTGTCACAGCCAAGAGGGGCCTACGGAGACGGGAGGGCTACCTGTCATGAGGGATCCTGGAACAGAAGACGGACCTTCAGTAACTACGAACGAAAGCATGGGCGTGAGTTAATTATAACACATCAATATTGGTTCATTAATCATAACGAACGTACGCTACTCACGTAAGACGGTGACGGGGAAAAATGAGTGTGGGGCATGGAGGGGGACACATCCTGTAAGTCTAAAACTGCTGTAAAGTAATCATTCAAAAGAGCTGTGAAAAAACGCACCCCAAGGTTCATGTTTCGGCTGACGATTTCATGTAAAAATGCTGCTGTTGGCTGTCCCCACGTGGCCCCCTGGGGACACCACCTACCTAAGGCTGTGTGTGCCTGTCATGGGTCACCTGACATCCCCCTCGCCCTCCGGCCGGCTCTGCCACCGTCCCCAAAGCCAAGGCTCACCCCCGGGGGCCCCGTCTCTGCCGCCACATCACCGCCCTTTTCCCTGCTACCTCAAGTTCTCAGTTAATGCGTTGCATCTTCCTGGACCACACGCACCTGTATGCGTCACCTATGATCCTTTCTGAAACATGGCAGATTACACATAAGAAAAAGTCGTCAATGATCGAATATGCTGTTTGGAGCTCTCACTTAAAAACAGGCCTCTCTGTACCAGAAACTGCACCCAACAAGCCAAATGCACCCAGACGTCTTCGGGGTCACTGGCTCGGCAGCCCTCAATCTAACTCCACTGGCACTGGGTACTCCGTGCGTCTTGGGCCCCCTGCAGACTGGTGCTTACGAGGTCCCAGGGCTGTGTCCCCGAGGTGCTATTCCTGGGGAATTTCACACAGGGACTCGCTCAGGGGCTACAATGAGACTGTAGGATCTGGACCAAAGGAGCGCCATCAGTAGAGAGCAATCCAGTGCCCGAGAAGCCTTCTAGTTGGGCCGTGCGGGAGCTGGTCAGGGGGCTCCCCGGGAGCCCGGCTGCGGGGGCGTGTGGCAGAAACAGGCACATCTCGGCCTGGATGACGAGCTGCTGCACTATTACCGCCTGGAAGCTGACGGAGTCACTGCATCTCGGAAACGAAGCCGCGACTCACCACAGGGGATCTGCAAGAACAGCCCCACCAACGCGTACTCAATTTCTGCTTCTCATCGACCTGCTTCAAGGGCTGAGAGACGTTTCTAGCTTTATTACAGCCCTGCCTCTGTTGTGCCTGTGGACTTCTTTCAAGTTTGGGAAGACAGTGCAAGACAGAAGCCCGAAGTTTTGCTCGAGTTGTTAGTTTTAGCTCCCTTTCAGGGCTCGAAACACCATCCATCTCGTCCCAGAGGTTCCAGCTGAAACAGGAGATGAGCCTGGCAGACAGTCTACTTCTTTCTGCTACTGGCATCGTTACCTGACCAAATTTCCATCAGAAAAGGTACTAGAAGGTCTGAATAACACAGCCTGCTTTGTTTTCATTGACAGGTCATTTCTCCAGGATTTAATTATCTTCTGTGCGTCCCTCAGTCCAGAAGTGATGCTTCGCCCCACTCGGGTTCCCGAGCTCAGCCCAGGGGCGCCTGAGAACCACGCAGCCCGAGTGCAGGGATGCAGCTCAGGCGTGAGCATCATGGCACTGCCTGCACTTAGGAAGGAAGCTGCTTTCAGCTCTCCGCTTGGGACGTGAAGTCTGGTTCTCAGCCAGATTCTGCCAATTACCAGGGGGCTTTTAAGAAAGTCACAGAACTCCGGGTGGAGCTGCTAGGACACAGGTACAGCCTGGGGCTGGCAGAGCCGCTGAGGACAGCAGGGCAGTGTCTGGAGTAAGGGGGATGGGGGCGGCTCTTCCCCCCTTGGGCTGGCCTGGCACTGCAGCAGGAGACTCCATCCAGGAGCTTGGCAACCACAGGCTCTCCAGTCCCGGACCCTCTGTGTCCGCCACGGCCTCGGCCACATCCCAGCAGCCACGGCACGGGAGAAGGGGGCCCGCAGCCGACCCCGCTTCCCTTCCACCCCGGGTGAAAGCCTGGAAAGCAAGGGCAAGCAAGCCGGCCTCTGCCCCCCAACCCCCGCCTCGAGGCAACCTGGCGCCCGGCCTCTGCTCTCAGAGCCCCCGCTCCTCCAGGGATGCTGGCCTCACAGAAGCCCTGCTTCGTGGGAGCCCGAGGACAGAGGGAGACAGGCCTACCACGCCCTGCGCACATCATCAGGCCCCAGGAGGTTCTTGTTTAACCTCGGCTCTCACTATGAAGTGCCCCCCATCACTTCTCAGGCGATGGGCCTAGGGTGCCAGCGTGTCCGGGACCAAGGGGCTTCCCAGACGGGGACCCTCAGTGTGAAAACCAGAGCTGTCCCTAGAAAACTGGGACAAGTTGGTCACACCGCCTATCACCTGGGGGCGGCCACCAAATCAACCCCGTTTTCCTCCCTCTGGGTCCACAGCCAGGAGAAAACAACATGTACTGAGTTTCCGTTGTGCCACTGACATGAGAGGCACGTTCTGGAGACCCCACCAAGCATGAGCCGCTCCACACGGGGACACTTCACATGCTCCTCACCCAATGCTCACACGTCCCCACCCCGCGGGGACCGCCACCCTGTGGAGCGGACAGACGCGAGAGGGAAGTCGTGTGCTTGTCCCCCAGACGTTAAGGCGCTGGCCTCTCGGTGGAGCCAGTGTTACATCCTCTCCTGGTATTTTCTCCGTTTGTAACTGGGTCACTATACGCCCTTGTCCAGGGAACTGCCCATGACTTAGATTGTTTCCAAGAATGTCCACCCCATTGTTCGCTTTTCTCATTTCACGTGTTGCCCTTGGTCCCCATTTTCCCAGGACAGTCTGCTTCTCAGCTGGGGATGTGAGTGAAAATTCTCTAGGTGTGGAGAGTGGAGCAGTGATGCCGGACGAGGCGCTGACCTGCAGCAGAATCTCAGGTCCACCCTCAGCTTCCGGTTCAGAACTTTCCGTATTCACTACCTCCTTTACCTTTTTTGCTTGTTGTAAGTATTCCTTTGTCTTAAAGAAAAAACCCACCATGTTTGATCACCGTCAATTTTGTCCACACAGAACCCCGCACGGAGGTTTATAGCAACTTTAAGCATAATCACCAAAATCTGGAAGCCGCCAAGATGCACCTCAGTAGGTGGATGGATAAATAAACCGTGGTCCATCCACACAATGGAATAATCTTTGGAACTAGAAAGAAATGTGGGAGGGAAAGACTGGGAGTGTGGGATTTGCAGACGTAAACTATTATATACAGGATGGCTAGACAACAAGGTCCTACTGTAGAGCACAGGGAACTATATCCAACCTCCTGGGATAAACCATAATGGAAAAGAATATAAAAATAGAAAGTCTCTGTGTATAACTGAATCACTTTGCTGTATAGCAGAGACTGGTTTAACACTGTAAATCAACTCTACTTCAATATAAAAAATGAGCTATCAAACCATGAAAATCAGGGAGGAAACAGAAGTGCATATTTGTAAGTGAAAGAAGGCAATCTGAAAAGGCCACACACTATGTGATTCCAACCATATGACATCCTGGAAAAAGCCAAACTATGGAGACAGTGAAAAGATCAGTGGCTGCCGGGGGTTAGTGGGAGGGAGGGATGAACAGGCAGAGCACGGAGGATTTTCAGGGCAGGAAAACTAGCCTGCATGATGGTGGATGTGTGTCCTCATACATTTGTCTAAACCCACGGAATGTACAGCACTGAGCGAACACTAATGTAAAAGTGGACTTGATTTCACTTTCTGACTTACTTCACTCTGTACGACAGTCTCTAGGTCAGAAAAACAAGTATCATATATTAACGCATATATGTGGCATCTAGAAAAACGGTACAGATGAACTGGTTTGCAGGGCAGAAATAGAGACACAGATGTAGAGAACAAACGTATGGACACCAAGGGGGGGAAGGAGGGGTGGGATGAGCTGGGAGATGGGGATGGACATATATACACTGATATGTATAAAACAGATAAATAATGAGAACCTGCTGTAGAGCACAGGGAGCTCTGCTTCACTTCGCTGTACAGTAGAAACTAACACAACACTGTAAAACAGCTATACCCCGACTGAAAACAAAAGTGGACTTGAGTTAATAATAATGTATCAATGTAGGGTCATCAGTGTAAAAATGGCCACACTGATGCAAGATGTCAGTAGCCGGGGAGCCTGGGGGTGGCTGGTTATACGGGACCCCCTACTCTTGCCATTCAATTTTCTGTAAACCTAAAACTACTCTAAAAAATGAAGTCTAATTTCAAAAATATGGGAGTGGGGTGAGGGGAGGGAAAGTTCCGCCTTACAGAGAGTATTAGCTATAAGACATAAAGCTGATGTAGAAAATTACCACTTGGCAGCCACCGTGTGAGGGTTGTTCAGTAATTCTGCTTTAAATGTTAAAACTGAAAATAAATAATAATTGATCATTGATCTGCCCAGACCCCCACCTCCAAAAAAAACAGAATCCAACCAAAACCTTCTGATGACTGTTAGCTATTGGCTGAGATCCAGGAAGTCCTGTACAAGAACTGCCTGCCTGGGAGGCGAGCGTCCCACTGCTGGTCCCCAGTCGGATGGGGTCGGAGCCTGGTCTCAGCCTTCGCTGGAACACCTGCCCTGAATTCTGTGCTTTGTCAGGTGCCAGTTTGCACGGATTTCAGGGGAAAACAGGTTTCCGTTTCTTTTCTCAGAGTTCGTTCTTCCTGATCAGTGAGCCCAGAGGCCGTGGTCACGGGGATAGTTCAGGAAATCCCAGCGTTCATTTCACCCCATGCCACTTTCTCCACAGGTTGCTGCTCCCGGGTCGAGTCTATCCCAGTTCTGAGGAGAGTAGATGACATGCTGCCTCCGTCTCTCTCCTTCCCGGGTCCCCGAGGCTCCACTGCATCTGCTCTGACGATGACGCCATCCACCGCCACCAGGACAGCGTTTCTAACTACAGGCGGGGCCAGGAGAAATGACCGCTGACCCCCGTTTTGAAATAATCTAGGGTCTGTGCTGATGTGCTTTTAGAAGCTCAGTTAGGGTCGGCTCTGGAATAACAGTCGATCCAAACTCTTGGAATCCAGCGACACCACCGCCAGTGAAGCAGGCCTGCTTCATGATGGGGAGGGGGGAGCAGGAGGGGCGGTGTCCAGCCCGGGGAATCATCGGGAAACAGCCACGGATGCGGCCAGGCCAGCGGGAGCCCAGGCCGGAAGCTGCCCGAGGACCACAGACCCCAGGCCTGGCTCAGCTCTGCCACTGTCCCTGAAGGCTCATGTCCATGCTCAGGAATCCACAGGCCCATGTGTGGTCTGAGCCCAAGTGCTGGGAGCTACACTGCAGCGATGGACGGTACCCACCCACCCCCCGCCCAACGGGCTGGGAGCCAGCCTAGGTGACAGGGCACAGAGGAGCCATCCGCTGACCACGGGGCCAGAACCAGCACGTGCTCACCGTGTGCCCACCCCGCCCTGGTGCTCAGACCCTCTGCTCAGCTACACACACACCCCCAAGGAAGCAGAGCCCCTGCCGCTGGCCCCATACCTGCTTCCCCCACAGACCGAACATCCAACCCTACAGCTGCCCCGTTCCCCGTCCAGACTCTCCGCAGACGCCCGTGCCCCCTGACCCACCACCTGCTACAGGCCCTTCTCCCCACCCCTGGGGTCTTGCCCCATCACTCCTGACCTTAGAAGGTCAGCCCCACGAAGGTACGGCAGGGCCCACCTCTGCCTTGTGCTCCATCCACCCATCAGGATGCCTGATCAGGAGCCCGCTTGCCCACGTCACCCCGCCCCAGCTCCCGGCGCACAGACCCCCAGCCTCCTGTCTCACCAAGTGTCTGCCTGGGCTGGTACCCTCCTCACCTTCAGCCAGGCCTCTGCGCTCGTCCCCCCTCCAGGCCTGTGCTCTCCTGTCCCCATCCAAGCATGTCCTGTCCCCTGGCATCTTGGGCATTGAAGCTGTGTCACCGATAAGCCAGCAGCCCTGTTCTCACGTTGCTCAGTTAAATTTAGGAGACAGGAGTCGACCGTGATTACAGCACGGCCACCTGTGTGCGGATGGGGACGTGCACGGCTGCAGGAGCACGGGTGCAGGTCCTGCCCCAGCTTTGGAGTCCCCACAAGTGACGAGAAAGCTCCCTCCTTCAGCTGACGCACCTGTTGTGGGTTCAGCAACTGTGAGGTGGGACACATATACGTGACACTGGCACAGGGAGGACCGGCCCAGCCCAAGAGGAGAGGGGGAGGGAGGCCCCGCTCGCTGAGTCCAAGATAAACGCTCTCTGCTAAGCACCACCCGCTTGCCCGGATGAACGCTCCAAGTTGCCATGGAGACCCTCACCTGAGCTGCTCTCGGCTCTCACGGCAGCCTCACCTCAGCTGGTCGAGTTCACGTGTCCCCCGGGCACAGGGCTCTCACCTGGGATGACGGTGCCTCCCCCCCCCCGCCAGGGCACACTGTGCAATGTCTGGGGGCATCTTTGGCGGCCACAACTCGGGGGTGTTACTGGCATTTGTGGGTGAAGGTCAGGGATGCCGTACACATCCTACAGTGCACAGCACAGCCCCCAGCATAAAGGACTGTCCAGCCCCACCATGGAGCATCATTCATCCATGAAAAAGAAAGAAATCCCGCCATTTGCAAGAACCTGGATGGACCTTGAGGGCATAATGCTATGTGAAATAAGTCAGATGGAGAAAGACAAATCTGTATGATCTCGCTTACACGTGGAATCTAAAACAACTGAACCCAGAGAAAAAGACTGGTGGTCACCAGAGGTAGGAGGTGGGGTGGGTGGAATGGGTGGAGGCGTTCAAAAGGTCCAAGCTTCCAGTTATGAGATAAGTAAGTCCTGGGGATGTTGTGCACAGCATGGCGACTGCGGTTAATAATACTGTGTTGTATATTTAAAAGTGGCTAAGAGAGTAGATCCTAAAAGTTCTCATCATAAAAAAAATGTGTAACTATGAGTGGCGACGGATGTTCACGAAACATATCGTGCTGATCATTTCCCAGTATATCCATATACCAAATCGTTACATTGTACGCCGAAAATTAATACAATGTTTTGCGTCAACTGTATTTCCATAAAACTGGAAACAAAAAGAGAAGAGATAAGATTAAACAAAAGTCAATGCCCATTTGGAACTGGTAAGAAACAGAAAGGATCCTCCGGCCCCTATGTCAGCGGGGTGGAGGATGAGAGCCCTGTACCGTTTTATCCCACGCGTGATCTGAGGTCCCACGCGCAGGGACTTGGTTTCCAGCAGGGGGCGCTAGGCACATGCGGGTGCATGTGCGTCTCCCAGGGCTGGCATGAGACGGCTGTTCTGCGTTGTCATTCATTCATTCACTCATTCTCTCCTCCAGCTCAGGTACGTACTGAGCACCTACCACTCGCCAGGCACCTCCCGGATGCTGGCGATTCCATGCCGCTAACACAGGCTCCCGGAGGAGGGAGAAAGCACTTTTAAAACCAAGCAAAGCGTGATGCTGCCTATGCACGTGTAATCCGAACGACAGAATCACCCTTCCTCCCCGAACCCACGTTCCAGCGGGGTTTCCTCAAGTGTCTCCAACCAGCCCCTACCTCCCGTCTCCAGGTCATGGAAATTCGGATCCAGGCCTCGTTCCAGCATCTTGACGACCTTCTCCACCGAACGATGCTGGATGTAATCCATGCATTTTTTCAGGTTGGTCTGAAGAGAAAAGCAAAATTGGTCTTACAGAGAAACGTCTCTTCAGGCCACAGGAAGGCTCCTTGCGGGGTGCACCCTGGCTGGCCGCCTTTGCAGGGAGGAGAGCTGCCCCTTGATGGGGCACCGCTGCAGTCCCCAGGCTCACCAGGCAGCATCCTTCTGCATCTGGAACCCTGGGGCCAAGCCCGGAGCCCAGCACATGGCAAACGCAATTGGCCTGTCCTGGATGAATGTTCTAGAAATCCCCCACCGACCTCTGTGCTTGCCGAGAGTCACAGGATGTTCTTTCACTTTCAAAAGGATGAGCCACCTGAACCACTTTGAAAAACTACACTTTCCAGGGTGCACCCCAGGTCTTCTGACCCCATCCTCTTTTGAGCGAGGCCCAAGGATTGGTATTTGTGTTTCCTAATCTCTAAAGCGGTGGCTGCTACGGAGAGCAGAAGGGCACTGCTCACTCAGCTTAACCCGCTTGTGGCTAATCCCGTGACCTGCAGGTGGACACAGGGATGCTTGGGTCACCGAGCGATTCAAGGTGAGGGACTCAGTCACTCCTCGTGAGACCAAAATGACCAGGGGCTCAACACTGACCAGGTTGCCCAGACTCAACTGCAAGGAAAATAATAATTTTCTGTCCATCTAGCAGATAGCCTGGGCTATTTGATGGTAATCACAGTATCTGAGATGCCTCTGTCAGATGAATCTAATGCTCTCACTGGCCCAGTTCTCCACCCGCACTCCACACCCCTCCCCAGTCACCCTGAAACCAACCCCTGGACCCTTCAGCCCGCGGATCTCCACCTGGATGCTTTCTGTACATTCTGGGACTAAACATTAACAAATGCTCAAGGACACAGGATACACTTGGTTTCACTGAACACCTTCATTGCTATTTACTAATCGACATTATTTTAAATGCACAAACACATTTTCATGTACACATTAGAGAGTAATCAAAAAAACCCAAAGTGCCCAGACCAGACTTGGATCTAAATACCCCTGTGTGGGCAGATTCCAGGGCTGGGCAGGGAAAGTGCAAGAGCAGCCTGACCGTCTTGTGCCTGCAAGTCGTCAGCACTCAAAGGATGGTGGGGACAGCGCCAGAGGGAGGAGAGCCAGGCAGAAGGGCCACCGGCCACATCCGGACAACTTGGGCACAAAAATAAACAATGAGAATGGCAGGTTATAACCCACTGAACACGATGAAAATCCACAGGTCCATCCTGATATGAATGGAGGGATGAAACCAAAGCAAGGGGACCCCAGAGGTTGGGGACGCTCTCTGTGGACTCATGGTTGCAGGTGAGCTCACCTGGGCAGATCAGGGCTGGCTTAGGTAAGCTGAACGGGCACCGTCCTGACTCTGGCTCTCCCTGTGCTCTGCAGGGGACGCTCCAGGCTCTCCGGGGAGGGGCTGGACCTGGAGGAGGGCATCTGAGAGCATCCTTGGGTATCACACATCTTTTTCCGTGCTGAGCGAGGTGCTCACCGCACTCTCCAGCTCCTGCACGCCCTGGACAGGCACAGCATCCCTGACGGAGCGCAGGTGTGCCTGGAACACAGCCCACAGCTCTTTCCTTAACTCTCTCCTTCTCCCCTGCTTCCCTTGTGCGTCTTACCTCCATGCAGTTTATGTAAACAGCACCTTAATCACGAGAGTGGCGGCACCAGACACCTACTTCAGTGTTGTCCCCTATGTCGGCAGCGAAGGCTCAGAGGGAGCGGCCACCCCTCTTCCCAGAAACACCCGGGAGGAGGTGAGTAGAAAGTAGGGTCCCAATCTCCACTCTCAGGGATATTATTTCCCTTACGTGCAGGCATCGACCGCGTTTGCGTCACACGGGAGGAGACGATGGTGGTGTTTAACAGGGCTCTGGCGGCAGCAGGGGCTCAGCAGCCTCAGCCATCTCACAGGAAGAAGAACCCTCTGCCCAAGAGCTCCCCTGAGCTCTGAGATGATGACGCAGAAATGAACACCAAGGGTCGGCACAACCAGTCCTGGCTTACCTTCGTGTGCAGCTTGGCCAACTGTTTCTCATCCAGATTGGATTGTCTATACACCCGCTTCTTGTAGCGAAACTGGCACAGACACACAAACAGGAAAAAAAGAAAACCAGGTAAATATTTCACGCAGCCGTTCAGAGGAAACACCTGCCTTGTCCGTGGGTATTTCACCCAGGGCGGGGGCTCCCTAGCAAACCCTTTTGTGTTAAATAAACTACTTGCGTTCGCACCACAGAGCCTACGACAGCGTAAGGGTAACTTCTGCGGAGATGCTGCCGCCGTTTTGGCTGGAAAGTCACAAAAAGAAATGAGAGCAACCCAGACTCAGCCTGATGTGCTCTGCTCTCCTCTACGTCGTCAGCATGGCAGCAAATCAGGACCCGCTTCTCACGCGGGCTCTGTCTTCGACATCGTCAACCTTTATTAAACACACTCAAAAGCCCCAGCCTGGCAAAGCCACCTGCCCTCAGCCCACAACCTCCACCTGGGACTCTGGGGCTCAGACTCATTCCTTCAAGCGGCACAGCACCTCCTCTAACCTGGCAGAGACGTCATGGAAACAGAGGGGCTCGCTGAGTAAGTCTACCTGGCTCAGGTAGAGTGATGGCGCCCGGGAGGGTGCACTGGGGCCGCAGGCTGCTTCCGAATCCCCAGCGCCTTTCACCCGATGCCCTGTTCCTTCTCCTGGGTGCCCTGGCTGCCTCTGCAGTACATGCACTGTGGCGGGTTTGGGAAGCAGGCTGGCAGCTTGGGAGTCACTGGGACTCTGAGCTGAGACACAGCTCCAAATCCACCCCGCCACCGCCCTAGTGTAACGGAAAGTGGGGTCCGGCTGCTCGCCGCTCAAAAGCCAATAAAGAGGCCAGGTTGGTGGAAAGGAGAGTTTGCCTTATGTTGATGCTGGCAGCCTGGAGGCAAGGGAGGGTGGACTCCCGTCCAAAGGCCAACTCTGCCCCACTGACAATCAGTGGGCTAGAGCTTTTGTAGACAGAGGGAGGGGGCTACATGCAGACACGGCACGGTCAGCTCTGGCAGTCATCTTGAAATTGGTCATCGGTGCTCTGACCAGCGGCATCTTGATTGCTTTAGGTCCTGTTAGCCTCAGTTCCAGGGTTGGTTTGTTCCCATTTCTTTGAGGCCAATTCTCAGAATTGTGGCAGCTTATGTCATGGCTACAGTCTGGTCACCATGCACTTAACTGCTTCCACCTGGTAGGGGTTTCAGTATCTATAAGACGGCTCACAGGATACGGCTCAGAATATTATCTCTAGCCCTTGAGGAGGAACTAAAGGTCCTTGACTATGCTTAATGACTAAACTATTATTATTTGGTGTCCTTTGACTGTTTTCCTTTGTTTCTGCATTCTCTCACTTCTCTGATTAAACATATTCTTTTTTTTTTTTTTTGCGGTACGCGGGCCTCTCACTGTTGTGGCCTCTCCCGTTGCGGAGCACACGCTCCGGACGCGCAGGCTCAGCGGCCATGGCTCACGGGCCCAGCCGCTCCACAGCACGTGGGATCCTTCCGGACCGGGGCACGAACCCACGTCCCCTGCATCGGCAGGCAGATTCTCAACCACTGCGCCACCAGGGAAGCCCAAACATATTCTTTGATTAAACTTTTTCCACAGACAAAAGGCAGGTGGAGGACACGGAGGGGAGGGAAGGCCCATAGGGTCCTGCTCCGTTTCGCTAGCAGCCGAGTCACTGGGCTGGACACCTGCCCCATCTCAGACTCTGTTTCCTTGTCTGTCGCACGGGGATCACAGAGCTCCCAGGGTGCCCCGAGGATTGAATGTGAGCTTCCTGGCACAGAACCGGTGCTGGGCAGACGCTGTCTTACCCTTCCCTCCCCAACTTCCCTTGATTCCCTCCCACTCCGAGGAGTTTAAAGAAGCACAGGCATGACACAAAGGGTGCAGAGCAGGGGGTGACCTAACCCTGAAAGTCTCATCCCATGTGAAGTTTCCAGAGCGACCACCTTATCATCTCCTCCCCTCCACTCCACACAAAAGAGCAATCCCACAACAGACAAAATTCTTTGGTGCCACAGACCAAAACTTGATTATTTTTTTAGGTGCCAAAATAAACCAGTGAAATCAGAAAGTCCCGTGAAACGCAGGCTGCACCCAGTTCCTGGATCACGTGCACCGTCGCAAGTGTCCGCCTTCTCGGACTGACCTGGCAGGAGGAGACGCAGGCCGTTTTAGGACTCTAGCCCTCAGATTCTAGATTCAACCAGGACAGCACATTCTGGGCACGGCCGTGAAACTCCCTATTGCTTATCTTCATGCGTCACGGCTCTGAGGCTTCAGAAGCCACTGAGAGTGACGTGAGGGGATGTAACGGACTTTGCTAACTTGACGGATCTGTAGGAATTCAAGTCAATGGGTGCTTTTTCAGTTATAAAAAGAAATATGCTGGGGTCGATAACATCTCTTGGCAGGAGGGGGACACACGGAGGAGGCACATGGAGGAGAATGTCTATTTCCACAGTCATAAATGTTTACGGCTTGTGGCTAGAGGGATGTAGGCTCAGAAACACACATCCTTTTCTTGCTCTTTTCTCTGTGTTTCATACGTAGCCAACTGTGTTTTACGGCCACGATCCAAGGCAAAGAGCTCAGATCCAGGCTGCCCCTGGCGTGTCCACCTCCAGGCCCGGCTCAGCCCCACACAGCGGACCACCTGGCAGGATGGCGATCCAAGGAGATGCATGAACACACGTGTAAATGACTCCTTCATGGCAATGACAGCTGATGGCAGGAGCAGCTACAGCACCCACCAATGCAGGCACTCGCACATTCCCAGGCCTTATGCTAAGATCACTGTCCCAAGGAATAGCTCACCCGAGCCTCACAGCCACCAAGAAGATGGTAGTAATGTCCCCCCGATTTCAAACCTGGGAATCTGAGGCTCAGAGAGGCTGTGGGGTGGCATGTAGGGTCCCACAGTGACCAGGACTGGACCAAGTCCACCTGATGTCACAGGCCACCCATCCACATGGGGCAACGAACGCTCACGTGCTCGCCTCTCAGCCTCGGCTGCCATGAGTCCCTGGATGGGACAGCAGAAGGACACGCGTGCCGGCTGCCCTGAAAGGCAGGACACAGCACTGCCCAGGTCCCACCGGGCTCTCCCAGGCCTCCTCTTGTTCGGTTCTCGGGGGCTGGGGGACGGGCCCGTGTCGCCTCCTCCAAGACACTTTCCGATCAAGGGTAGGCTCCGGACTGCCTGTTCTCGCCCTGTTTTACTGTCTTTATAGAAATTATCAGCCCCCAAATGAGCTGTTTGTTTACTGTTCCTGGCCTGTCATCTCCTACAGGAGTGTAAGCTCCATCAGACCAGAACCTTGACTGTCCCATGCACGTGGGCCATGCCGAGAAAGGGGCAGGTTGTGAGCAGGCCCCCGACAAGGGGTTTTTCAATGGACACCCAGTTCACAGGTGAGCAAACTGAGGCCAGAACAGGGAACCACTTGACTCCCCAGGGGCATCCCAGCTTTTCCTGACAGAAACCCTTCTCCCTGGTCCAACACATGTTGGGGGTCTCAGAACCTCAGCTTCAAGGTCACTGTCAGACCTGGGAATGTGCAGATGAGGGGCTGCCGTGCTCCAGGACGTCTCTGACTTCAGACCAACCCCCTTCGAGGGCCCAGATGCCACCCACGACACCACACTCACAGGCTCTCACTGTTGACTAAGCTGAAACGAATGCGATCACTTGATAATAATAGTGACGTGTGGGGTCACAGTAGAAATGACCACATTTCCACCTACTTGTGTCGCTGTCTTAATAGTTGTGGGGCGGGGGAGGAGGGATAAACTGGGAGGTTGGGATTGACATACACGCAGTACTGTATATAAAATAGATCACCAATAAGGACCTACTGCACAGCACGGGGAGCTCTACTCAATATTCTGTAATGACCTATATGGGAAATGAACCTGGAAAAGAGTGACTGTATGTGGATGGATAACTAATTCACTTTGCTGTGCACCTGAAACTAGCACAACATTGTAAATCAACTATGCGCCAATGAAAATTTTTTATTCGTTTTTATTGGAGTATAGTTGCTTAAAAATTAATTTAAAAATATACCATGTGGGGCTTCCCTGGTGGCGCAGTGGTTGCGAGTCCGCCTGCCGATTCAGGGGACACGGGTTCGTGCCCCGGTCCGGGAAGATCCCACGTGCCGCGGAGCGGCTGGGCCCGTGAGCCATGGCCGCTGAGCCTGCGCTTCCGGAGCCTGTGCTCCGCAACGGGAGAGGCCACAGCAGTGAGAGGCCCGCGTACCGCAAAAAATAAATAAATAAATAAAAATATACCATGTGGAAATACCATACGTAAACTCAGGGTGCAGCAAGCCCGGGCTCCCCAGGGCAGAGCCGGGGGACACACATTCTGTGGATGTAAGGCTTGCCGGGTGTATGCACCCACCACTTCACGAGGCAGCCCAAGAGCACGTGACTGGCCACAGCGGCTCAAAGAACCCACAGGTCATTCCCGGGAGTCATGCTTCTGACAACAGCTGGATGGCCACGGGCCACCCTGAGCCCAAGGGCGGGGTGTCGGGGGAGATTCAAGGGAGGTAGAAGCAAACCCCATTCTGCGTCCCCAGGGCTCACAGCTCCAGGTGACGCAAGCCTGAGTCAGACCCATGGTCCGCTCACACCAAGATGGCCCTCCAACGAGTTCATCCAATCCACAGCAGGAAAACAAATGGCTAAAAATTGCACCCTGGTCCGCAAATCAGGACAAAATCTGCCGCGACCTTGAGAATGCACACTACCGTCCTGAGCTAAGAGCGATTTCCCAGAGTCCGAAGCAAATGTGCAACTGGGGGAAGGTCCTCCCTCCACCATCACGCCCAGGCTCTGAGGCGGTGACCAGTACCTCCAGGGAGGGGATGCCCCTGCCCACGGGCTGCGGGTACGCGCGCAGAAGCCGTTCCTCATCCAAGAACTTGCCGTCTCGCCCGTCGCTCGCCGGCTGGAACAGCCCGTAGTTCAGGACGTCCTTCAGGCTCTGGTTCAACGAGCACAGAATCCGCTGCTTCGCAACCCACACCGTCGCATCTGGGTTAAATCGAATGCACTTCTGCACGGAAGGACAGAGACCCCTGGTTAGTGATGCAGGATGCCACCCCGGCACGTGGTCAGAGATGCCAAAGGTGCTTCCATTCCATCCTGAGAGCTCCTCTGCGCTCTGGACCCCCTGGCTTTTCTGGATGAAAAATACGACCTTCTTGTTGCTTCGGTAAATATAAAAGGGGAAAAGCTCAGATCGACTCACTGATTCTCTGGCCTCAGCTCTCACCATTGGCTCCAATCTCTGGGACCAGCTGTGTTTGCTGGTCATCACTCCCCACCACCTATTGCCCTGGGCAGTTCCCTCACTTGTACGGAGCTTCTCAAACCTCCCTGCTTGTTAAACACAGACTGTTAACCCGCACCCCCTCCAAGCAGAGTGTCTGAGCCAGCGGGTCTGGGTCGGGCCCCAGAAGCTGCATTTCTCACAAGTTTCAAGGTGATGCTGCTGTAGCTGGTCTCGGAAACAGACTGAGGACGACGGCGCGAGTGAATTACAGTGTGGCTTCGTTTTTACCCCGATTGCTCTCTCTTGGCATCTCAGGCCCAGGTGGACGTCTCCTCTCGTAAGCTCACTGATGGGAAAGCCCAGGGCACAAGCGCCCCAACCCCCTGACTCTGAACGTAACAGCTGCAAAAACACTGACACCGCCCCTCCCAAACCATAAAGAACGGCAATTATGAAGAATGATTTGATTTAGAAATCGTATCAGTTGCCGTGAAAGTTAATTTTTGAAAAAGCTAAATAGTACAGACGGTTCCTGCAAACCAACCACGAACACTTTTCAAGAACAGAGCGAAGACGCTAAGAACCAGAATGACACGACTTGGTCACGTTCCCAGGTCCCTTCAGTGAGACCTGCCAATAAACCAGGAAAACAAACGTGAGGCCAAATCCCCTTCTGACCATCACTTCTAATTTTTATTGAATTAAAATTATATTCTACTGCACGGCCATCGGCAGGGGCTCAAAAATGTGCTTAATCACTGTAAAAGCGTTCAGAAACGACGAAGTTTGACTGCGTATGAGGCTGGAACCAATTCTCTGCAGGAGGATTTTGCTCGCCCAAGGATGCAAAAGGCCCTACTATCTCCCTGACCCTCTGCCTCGGGAGAGCTCCTCCCTGCTGGGTAAGAGGATACCCCTACTCTCAACAACAGGTTGGTTGAACAGGCAGCCCGGAATCCCACTGCCGGGAAACCTGACCCCACGGGCATGAATGTGCCGTCTGTCCCTCTCCGATGGCAAAGACTGAATTCAAGAGTAAGGCTCAGAGCTCCTCTCGGGGCTGCGAGGCTGGGTGGGGGCCGGTTGTTCGCTTCAGTGACTGCCAGCTGCACCCCTGCCATCTTCGCCTGAATGAGAAGACTGTCTGGAAACTCCCAACGCAACACTGGAGCTGTATCAGAGGTGACCAAGTAGGGCCGTGGATATCTCGCCAGTTCCTGCTTTGAGAATCGTTGTCGGCCTCTGGTTCCGGCTACATGGATGCATGAACTCAAGTTCCCTTAGAGGCCAGCATCCAAAGCGGGCCTGAGGCTCCCTCCCTGCGGCCGGCAGAAAGGATCCTGCCAGCAAGTGGGTGCTGAGCAAAGCACAGCCTGAAAACCATCCCCCGGGGGATCTGTGTGGCGACTGTAGATGATCCCAGAGACTGGCGTCCACTGCCACTCAGGGGGCAGGGCTGGGGATGCTGAGTCGCGCACAGGCCAGCCCAGCACAATGAAGAAATGTCCTGCTCCAAAAAAAACGCCAAGAGGGCGCCACTGAGAAACTGCTCTAGAAGCGGCAGGAGCTCGGAGGTCAGAAAGGCTTGGATTTCCAACCCAACTGCATACACTAACCTTGGGATCCTGGGCAAATTCACCAACCCAGGGGTCCCCCTGTTTCTGTGATGAAAACCATGGTAACTGCATAACTTGCAGGGCAGTTGTAAGAAGCAGACGGAACATATACAATACATGTCATTATGGGTTGAATTGTGTCCCCCCAAAAGATAAGGGTTCCTGCCCCTTAAGGAGCTCAAAGCCTCGTGGGGTGTGATGTGGTGGTGGTGATGACGGGGATAGTGAACATCATGGTGATGACAGTGATCGTGAAGGTGACACAGTCGTGGCTGACATGTATTGACTCCTAAGTGCCAGAAACTATGCTAACTACATTTACCTTCGACACAACCACGAGTGGAGAGTCTTGTCGCCATTATAATCGTTATTATTGATATAGTGACTATTATATCAATAACTATAATTAATATATAATTATATGTTAAAATACAATGTAATAACAGTTATTACTATTCCCATTTTCCAGATGAGGAAGTTGAGCCTCCGAGACTCACGTAACTACCCCAAGGTCGCGTGTCTAGAAAATGGTGGAGGTTCAATCCGAACCCAAGCTGTATCGGCCCGGCTCTGAAGCCCTCGCTATTTAACTGACACGTCATTTCCTCTCTGTGCACGCGGCACCTCAGTGCGGACAAATCATAAAACACCAGACGTCTAGTCACTGAGAAAACAGAAGAGAATACTTACGTTCAGGTCCTCTGTGGACCAGGGAGATACTGCCTTTGTTCAGGTTTTCCAACGACCTGTCAACCTGCCCCAATGTTAGACGTTGACAGTTACAAGGGAGAAGCAGTTTCACCTCCATAGCAAGGGACACTATTTGGGAGATGCTAAGTAACATTTTTCAAAGAAGTAAAGGCTATGCTCCGAGATACTTTGAAAAATAGACAACGTCACAGGTCTCAAGGCATGTGATGCTGTGCGGATTAGCCGCGGACGTGTCTCCCAGAAAAAGCAGGGGAGCACCACGGACGTGGTGTCCTTTCTTCTGCTTAACAGCTGGGCTTCAGGGAGGATGGACAAAAGAAAACCCCCGAAGAACAACAAAGCACTTCAAACAAAGATTTTCACCCTGGTGTGAATTCACAAGACTAACAAAATCTTGGAACAGGCTCCTCAGCCAGCAGTGGTGACAGTGGTGGACCGGTGGCAGGACCCTGGACACAAAGGAAGGTGCTGACCACGAGCCCAAGTTCACCGAGCAGGGAGACGCAGGGACCTGGACGCCAGCTGACAGATGAGTGGCTCCAGCGTGGGCTAAGTGATAACACCAACCTAACAACTCAACCCCCAAACAGATGCCCCCATCGTCCCCCCCTGCCCCTCCCCTCCTGCTCCCCAATCTCAGCGGCTGCCCCTCCTCCCATGCCACAGACCCAGGAGGACCTCTTGACAGCGTCCTGTCCCGCAGCTTGTGGACTGGTCTGCATTAATCCATGACCTCGGGTGTGTGAGTCCTCATCTGTCCCACCTCCGCAGCCCAGCAGCCCCAAGCCTTTCTCACCAGGCCACTCCAGCGGCCACTGCACCGAGCTCACCCCATGCCCCTCGGGCCCACACAACCTGACTCCCTGAGCGGCCGCCAGGGTCCCCTCTCAAGCCAATAACTCCCCACGTCCTGCCTGTCGGTACCACCTCTGCCCTGGCCCCAACCCCACACACGTGTGCACTGGCACACACACGCATACACACACAAACGCGTGTACACAAACGCGTAAGGACACACAAATACAAACACACATATACACCTGTACATACACACATGCGAACACATATACGCACACAGACACACACACATATGCACAGACAAACACGCGCGCACACACTCCAGCAATGCACGGGCAGTCCGCTGGAAAGCCAGGCCACGTGTGTCCCCAGCCTCCAGCACCTGTGCACCTGTGCTTCCAGCTGGCCGTCCCCTCCCCATCTCGTCTACCAGCTGAAACTGCACTCACACCTCCCACGGGGTCCTCCCACAGGGTCAGGGACTCACCCTCTCTCTGGTCTCCCAGCTGAGCTGACCGCTGGGCTCCCCGAGTTGAACCCACAGCCCACGGACCATTTAAGCTAATCCGGCTGCCCCCTGCTCCCTCCTGTCCAGCCTGCAGGTCACAGCCTCTCCAACCCGCATTTCTTGTCTCCTGGGAGGTGGGACACGCATGTATTCCTCCTCCCTTTCTCCTGACACGCAGGTAGGAGTCGGTACCTGTCACTCACTGATCTCCCGCTGCGACAGCCCAAATGCCAGGACATCCAGATGCATCTCAAGGCCGCCCGGCGCCGGGTGGCTTAAGACACGGAACACTTGCGAGAGGACGTAAGGGCATCTCCAAGACCCACATCAGAGTGCTTCTCGCTTACGTCCTGACAAGCATAGCGCTCAACACGGGATCTGCGTGGTTTGGAAATGGGAGGCGCAGAGACGTGCACACTCTAACAGAGAGAGAAGGGGTTGTGACCGGCATCAGCCCGGATGACAGGAGGGCAGCCGGCATCCAGGAAGCTCCGAGGACGCCCGCAGGCCAGCTTCAGCATCCTCCCGAGGGAGGCACGTTCAAGCCCAGGTAACCATCTACGTCCTCCTCCAAGATGCACCCATTCACATCCCCCACCCTCTCCCTCTCCCGGCTCCTGGCACCACCGGCATTCAGCTGGCGAGAGCACTCCCTGGCCCTCTGAGCTGCTGCGTGACGACAGGGCTTATGTCCTGTTCTTGGCACAACCATACCTGACGTCCGTGCAGCTCAGTGGATGTCACTGGAACTGAACTGCACTGAATACAAAGTTCCATACGTGGAACCGTCCTGGGTGACAGAACCCGGCAGTAAAGCAAGGTCCACACGTGATCAGGAAGAGGATGGGGGGAGCTACCATTTCTGGGGGCCCCGCGTTGCACCAAGTGCACCGAGACCTCATCAGCTCCTTGAATGACCCAAGAATCCTGAGAGGAGAGACACACCACCAAAGTGGGCAGAGCTGCGGTCGGCGTGCGGTCAACACGCACGATACTCTGGCCCTTCCGCTGGTAGAGCTCATGGTCAAACTGAAATCTACAATGAAGAGACTGAGAGAACTCCTACATGGCCAACGTGAGCTGTAGCTATTCTGCAAGACATGAGGCTAACCCTGAAATACCTGGACTCAAGGGGAGGCACCCTGGCCCTGGAGACAGAGAGAGGCAGGTGCCCAGCCTGGGTGAACCACGCAAGACCCTGGATCTGTGTGTATGAGTCAGCTTGGGCCACTGTAACAAAACACCACAGCCAGGGAGCTTAAACAACAGACATGTACTGTCTCCAGTCCTGGAGGCTAGAACCCGAGATTCAGGTGTGGGCAGGGCTGGGTCCTCCTGAGGCCTCTCTCCTCAGCGTGCAGACGGCCGTCTTCTCCCTGTGTCCTCGTGGGGTCGTCCCTCTGTGTGCGTCTGTGTCCTGACCTCCTCTTCTTATAAGGACACCAAGTCCTATGGGATTAGGGCCCCACCCCAGTGACCTCGTTTCACCTTATCCATCTCTTTAAAGATCCTCTTCTCCAAATACAGTCACCTTCTGAGGTGCTGGGCGTCAGGACTCCAACATATGAATTTTACGGGGACACAAGGCAGCCCATCACACTGTGACCACGGCCAAGCCTCTGCCACACACAGAGGGCCACACTGGGCCGTGTCTGTGTGGCCAACTAACTCACAGGATCCACAGAGGGTCACACAACCTGGTGCTTTGGGGTCACGTGTATCTACCGGAGGGGCTGGCCCGTGGAGCAGAAGCAGGCAGAAGTTGGACAGGCTGTTCTGATTCACAAAAACACGGCAAGAGAATTCTATGTAAGAGAGTAAATTGCTCTCCAAATCTGTCCTGGGCCCTGCGAAACAGAAATGATGACAGTGGTTGTTTTGTAAGATGTCAGAAGGGTAAGACGTGTCTAGACAAAGCTTGAGGAATGGTAAATATTACACTGTGTAAAATGTCTGTCGTTACAGTGAGCTGTCTGGAGGCCAAGGGAAGAAGCAACAACAACACGGGTTGGATTACACCATCTATTCAGATCACCTCCCCCGCCACATCTGCTCACTCATGGTCCTCAGGTGAGACTTAAATCCAGCTCACTCTTGACTTCCTCCCAGAAAAGGCGAGAAGAACGAGGGGGCGGCCTGACAAAGCATTCAGGGGTCGTGGTGCTGAGGGAGCCCCCTGCATCACCCCCGTTCACCTGTTCAGGATACAGAGCTGGAAACACGGACCCCAGTGCATTCAGGAGGAACGCAAGGTATCCTGAAAGAAATCCCAGTTTCTGAGCACATCATTCATTGCAAAAGAAGCACATTTCACATCATCCTCAATTCTTTCGGGATGCATTTCAAAGGCCCTTGATAAACAGAACTTGCCAGGAGTCACTTAAAGGTGCATCGAGGGGTGGCTGGCCTCTAACGGCTGTTCACGTGCCATCTGCATACCTGCCAACCTCTGCCCCCCAGAACTGTGAGGGGGTGGTTTCCGAATGCAATCGTCCAAATGAAACAATGCTTTTTGCCATGGACAAACACCCACCAGGCTGCACCTGTGGTGGAAAACATGGAGACGCTGGCGCGGGTAACACACGAAAGGATGTATGTGGAACGGGGAAGACAGTGGGTGACTGTGACCGAGAAGGACAGCCTGGCCTGAGGAAGCTGATGGCCAGGAACCACACTAGTGCTTCTGAAGGTTTAAACACTAAAGGCCAAAGTGGCTGTGGATTAGGGTTAGGGTTTTTCCAATCGGAATAACATTTTCCAAAGAATAAACGCTTGACAGCAGCCCCGGATGATTTGGTGAAGTGGTGGGTGGACCGTGCATCCTGGTGACCTTTAAGGGGCCAGCTAGTGGTCCTCTGCGGCTGTCAAGGCCATAGTCACTGAGAGGCACTAGTTGGGCTCTGTCAGAGACTCACACCCTCCCTGGAGGTGAGTTCACTTTCCTCTGTTGGTCCCCACGGTTTCAGGCAGGCTCAGAGCAAAGCAGAGGATATGATGCTGGCTAAAGAGGTCCTCCTAGAAGCAGTAAGTGGAGGTGGGTAAGGGCAGGCGGGGGAGAATTAAATCGTCCTGACCGCAGACACAAAGCACTCACTGTGCGCCCGCCAGCCCAGCAAAGAAAGCTCGTCAAACGCACCCTCTTCTCCTTAAGCTCTCCTGGAGGAGGTACGAGCAGCCCCAAGCCCAAAGAGGAACGCCGTAAACCCTAGGAACTGCTCCCCACGTCACGCAGCTGCCAGAGGCGGGTCTGGAATGAATGGACCAGAGGGCTGATGAGTTTCAACTTGGTCCCACTGCATAGGATGGAGCCGCAAATCGGGAGGGTTCACCAGGCGGGGCCACGAAGTGGATTCCAAGCAGAGAAAGGGAGACAGGGGAGGTGGTGGCCACATCACATGGGGACAGATGCTGTGCGGACCGAGTGGAATTAAGAGCTCCTGTCTGTCCGCCCAGAAAGGAGGGCTGTGGGCAGAACGGTCAGAACCGGGAGGGAATGCAACCACAGAGCAAAGGTGCTAGAAAAGAGCCTCACCCTTGGCACTAATGCAGAAAATTAACTTCTGATGACTCGTGCCCTCTTATTGCCACTTTCTGGATCATTTTACCAGCCCAGGACATCAGGGAAGGAGGAGAGCTCTGCTCTTCCCCAGGGTGACCTTTGAACCACAATATTCTCACCACATGGGATTTACAAAGCTTTTGACAGGATGTGTAATAATTCCAGACCCAGGCATTAGTTTCTCGACAGGATTTAAGTGGGTTTTGACAGCAAGCTTAAACAGAAGAGCACACCAAGCCAGACATGTGTCGCTTGGGCTACTGAGACCGCGTGAGCTGGCCTGACCACTCTCGTGTATGGAGCGTTAGCCTCACAGCTAACAGGAAGACGCAGCACGGAATCCTTACAGCACACAAAGCTGGGGCTGGTTAAATAGGCTTTTTGCTTCTTAATGATACGTATGAAAATAAAGCTCCTCTCAGCCTTTGGCAAGCTGCCCCGTACATGAATGGTAACCAGCACACTCGGGGCCTGACTTTCTTGCGGGCCTTTCACAGGAGGGCCCTTGAGCTTTCCCACGACCCAGCAATCCCACTACCGGGCATATACCCTGAGAAAACCATAATGCAAAAAGAGTCATGTACCACAATGTTCACTGCAGCTCTCTTTACAGTAGCCAGGGCATGGAAGCAACCTAAGAGTCCATCGACAGATGAACGGATAAAGATGTGGCACATATATACAATGGAATATTACTCAGCCATAAAAAGAAACGAAATTGAGTTATTTGTAGTGAGGTGGATGGACCTAGAGTCTGTCATACAGAGTGAAGTAAGTCAGAAAGAGAAAAACAAATACCGTATGCTAACACATATATATGGAATCTAAAAAAGAAAGAAAAGAAAATGGTCAGAAGAACCTAGGGGCAAGATGGGAATAAAGACACAGACCTACTAGAGAATGGACTTGAGGATATGGGGAGGGGGAAGGGTAAGCTGGGACAAAGTGAGAGAGAGGCATGGACATATATACACTACCAAACGTAAAGTAGATAGCTAGTGGGAAGCAGCCGCGTAGCACAGGGAGATCAGCTCGGTGCTTTCTGACCACCTAGAGGGGTGGGATAGGGAGGGTGGGAGGGAGGGAGATGCAGAGGGAAGAGATATGGGGACATATGTATATGTATAACTGATTCACTTTGTTATAAAGCAGAAACTGACACACCATTGTAAAGCAATTACACTCTAATAATGATGTTAAAATTAATTAAGTTTTTTTAAAAAATGAGGGGCTTCCCTGGTGGCGCAGTGGTTGAGAGTCCGCCTGGCAATGCAGGGGACGCAAGTTCGTGCCCCGGTCCGGGAAGATCCCACATGCCCCGGAGCGGCTGGGCCCATGAGCCATGGCCGCTGAGCCTGAACGTCCGGAGCCTGTGCTCCGCAACGGGAGAGGCCACACAGTGAGAGGCCCGCGTACCGCAAAATAAAATAAATAAATAAATAAATAAATTAAATAATTACCTTGCTTTGCCAAAAAAACAAAAAACAATAAGGACAATGAGGCTGATTATCACCACATCACAGAGAAAATGGAGGCAGAGGGGAGTCAAAGGGTGTGGGGAGGTTGGCTCTCTCTGGCTTTACCAAGCAATGAACGAAATCACAAGATAACAAGGTTCCGTGCTTTTACCCCCTCAACGTGATCCAGATGCATACTACAAAGGACATTAACAGGGCTGCTGAAAGTAGAGATCAAAGGTCCAAACAAGTATTTCTGTAATGTCAAAAGGGCAGATGGATGGATGGATGGATGAGTGGATGGATGGATGAGTGGATGGATGGATGAGTGGATGGATGGATGGACGGATGGATGGATGGATGAGTGGATGGATGGATGGATGGATGGATGGATGGATGAGTGGATGGATGGATGAGTGGATGGATGGATGGATGGATGGATGAGTGGATGGATGGATGGGTGGATGGATGGATGAGTGGATGGATGGATGAGTGGATGGATGGATGGATGGATGGATGGATGGTTGGATGGATGAGTGGATGGATGGATGGATGGATGGGTGGATGGATGGATGAGTGGATGGATGGATGATTGGATACATAAAATAAATAAAGACAAATCTTAAAAATATAACACCAAGTGGAAAACGTAAGTTATAAATGACATGCCCAGTGTGATACCAGGTATATATATATTCATTTTTACACAACAACACAACAGTATACAGACATCACTGATACATATAAAAAGAGGCAAAGGGACGAGAGGAATTCACAGTGAATCACGGCAGTGTCTGCCTCTGAGCAGAGGGGCCTGGGCAGGAGGGTGAGGGAGACTTGGGCTTTATCAGAAACGCTTTAACCCTGTGATTGAAAAAAGACAAAATGTTAACCACTGTCAATTCTACATAATAAACAATAAAGCTGGTATATAGGATATTATTCTTTGTATTTTTCCTATGTTTCAAATTTTCTCTCAATGAACAAAAGATACACCAATCTGGAACCTAAGGCGTTCCTCGGCCCCTTAGGGGCTTCCCTGGCTGAACCAGAGTCGGCCCTGGGCCAAACTTCACCGCCATAAACCAAGTTCCCGAAGGAAGAACATTGTCACCGTTATCACCTTCTGCCCATTGAGTCCTCGTCGATGACTTTTTTAGGGCAGAAGATGTACACTCAAGTCAGGGTCATGTACAACTAATTTTCTAATCAAGTCTAAAATCCCAAACAAGTTTCCTTGTGGTCAGCAAACAAGCAGGCGAGAAAGGAAAATCTGGGACAGGAAAATCTGAAAACAAAATGGCAGAACAAAAGACGAAAGAACATTTTGATGCAAGAGTTTCTCACCTCTGCGTTGCCTGGGCTACTGGGTGACCCGTGAGGCCATTTAATGGAGACATTTATAAGGCACCAATGGGATAAGCGTTGTTTTCAGGGGAAGACCTGGGGGGATGGGCTTGCCTCCAACAGGAGAAGCTGACAACAAGAGTGAGTAGATATGAGCTGCCTCCCAGGCCACACATCACCTGATTCCGCTGACATGGAACGTCCACAACAGGCAAATCCATCGAGACAGACAGCAGATGGTGGTCGCCAGGGGCCGGGGGAGGGTATGGGGACACCCTGCTAACAGGTACGGGGTTTCCTTCTGGGGTGATGACATGTTCTAAGATTGACTGCGGTGGTGAGTACCCTCATCCATGAATTTACTAAAATCCACTGAATTTTTTTTTTCTTAGATTCCATATATATGTGTTAGCATACGGTATTTGTTTTTCTCTTTCTGACTTATTTCACTCTGAGTGGGAAGCAGCCGCATAGCACAGGGAGATCAGCTCGGTGCTTTCTGACCACCTAGAGGGATGGGATCGGGAGGGTGGGAGGGAGGGAGACGCAAGAGGGAAGAGATATGGGAACATATGTATATGTATAACTGATTCACTTTGTTATAAAGCAGAAACTAACACACCATTGTAAAGCAATTATACTCCAATAAAGATGTTTTAAAAAATCCACTGAATTGTATACTTTCAATGGGCAAAGTGTATGGTATGTGAATTACAACTCAATCTTTAAAAGAAACGGAGTCTTTTTTGGTTCCTGTGCTAAGAAACTGCAAAGACGCAGGCAGGGTGTTGATACAAATCACCCTTAAGGACCCTTTGCTTGGCCAGAGCACAATCTCCTGCAAGGGCCACATGTGCTCTGATGACCTCGACTTTGTCATCAGGAACCTGTCCCCGTCTCCACCTTCTCCCGCCACCCCTGGCCCCAGCCTCCAACACCCCCTACCCCCTGGATTCCTGCAGGAGCCTCCTACCTGCTTCTGTGCCCTTCCCTCCTCCCCCGAGAGAAGCCAGGGTCCCCTTTCAACTATAAACGAGGTCACAGGCTCTGTGCCAAATCTTTCCAAAACTCCCACTGTTCTTCAGGGGGAATCACACCCCCTCGCCTCAGCCCCTACCCACCGCCCTCCGCCCTGTGCACCCGCCCAGCCGGCGGCCTCGGCCTTCCCCGCTGCTCTGACTTGCCAACCAAGTTCATTCCCACCTCAGGCATGCCGCTCCTGCGACCCTCTGCCCGGAATGTTCTGGGCAGAGATCCTTGCCAACCTCTCATCACCTGAGGCTCAGCTCAGATGTCACCTCAGCAGGCGGGGGCTGAGATGAATTCATAAGACGTCTAGCATTTGATCCTCTTTTTTAATTAATTTTTATTGGCATATAGTTGATTTACAACGTTGTGTTAGATTCAGGCGTACAGCAAAGTGATTCATTTATACATATGCATATACCCACTCTTCTTTACATTCTTTTCCCAGGACTTCCCTGGTGGCGCAGTGGTTAAGAATCCACCTGCCAATGCAGGGAACAGGGTTCGATCCCTGGTCCGGGAGGATCCCACATGCCACAGAGCAACTAAGCCCGTGTGCCACAACTCCTGCGCTCTAGAGCCCGCGAGCCACAGCTAATGAGCCCACGTGCCGCAACTACTGAAGCTCACGTGCCTAGAGCCTGTGCTCCGCAACAAGAGAAGCCACCGCAATGAGAAGCCCGCGCACCGCAGCGAAGAGTAGCCCCTGCTCACCGCAACTAGAGAAAGCCCACGTGCAGCAACGAAGACCCAACGCAGCCAAAAATAAAGAAAAACTTTAGATTCTTTTCCCATATAGGTGACTACAGAGTATTGGGTAGAGTTCCCTGTGCTACAAAGTAGGTCCTTGTTGATTATCTATTTTATATATAGTAGTGTGTATATGTTAACCCCAATCTCCCAATTTATCCCTCCCTCCCCCTTTCCCCTTGGTAACCATAAGTTTATTTTCTACATCTGTGACTCTATTTCTGTTTTGTAAATAAGTTTGTGCATTTGATCTTATTCTAAGAACAGTAAGACTCCTGGATGGGGGGTGGTCTACAACAAAGAGGCAACCGGGTTCGCATTAAAAACAACTGCTTTTAGCACTGTGTGGAAAACTTCTGAGAGGGAAGTGGGGTCTGCAGCTCCCCTGGTCCAGGAGGAAGATGGCAGAGACAGGGCTGGGGTGGGGAGAGAGTGACACGGGTGCAAAGGGATTCAGAAGGTCAAAGGGCAGGACTCGGGAGTGGATTGGTTGAGGGGCGATGGAATGCTCGGGATAACTCCTGGGTTCTGGCTCAGACAACAGAATCAGAGAAGTTTCACAGCCCAAAGTGGGAACAATCCAACTGGCCATCAACCGGGGAATGGATTCAGCCACACGATGGGCTACTACCCGGTGATAAAAAGGAAAAAACAGACAGATGTCACGACGTGGATGAGCCTCACTCCCATGACACTGGGTGAAAGAAGGCCACACCGCATGTGACCTGTTCACGTGGGTGGTGCAGAAGAGGGGGCTCCATGGAGACAGAACACGATTAGTGGCTGTCGGGGCTAGAAGTGGGGACGAGGAGGAAATGCAAACAGGCACAAGGTGGTGATGGGAAGAGTCCAGACCGAGGTGGCCGGGCAACTCAGCAGACTTACTGAAAACCATTGGACGGGGCCCTTAAAATGCGTGAGCTTCACGGCTTGTAAATCACACCTCAGCAGAGCTGGGTTTTTTAATGTAACCACTGGCCAAGAGAGGGAAACCAGTGGGGCCAGCTGTGGGGTCAGAGGGAAGAAGCAAAGGGTCATGGCATCTGCTCCGGACCATGTGAGTCGAGGGGCCTCTGAGCTTTCAGAGGAGATGTCAAGGGAGAGACGAGGTCCAGGCCCCGGATGGGAGGTCGAGCTGGAGGCGTGACCGTGGTTGGGACGGCGTTGGACAGACATGGTAACAGGACCTCCCGCCAGCCGGAGGGTCAGGGAGGCCTTGCCGAGCTTGGTTGCCGTGAGACATGAGTAGAGGTGGAGGGATGAGGGAGCGGCGGAGGGATTCCAGGAGAAGGAATCCTGTCTGAATGTGAGACAAACCCAGGCAGGAGGGAGCCCGGGAGGGCCAGTCTGCAGGGGCCAGGCTCGGCCAACCTGCGCTTCCTCCGCCCGAGCCTCCTGCCCTCCATTCGCCCAGTGCCTGGATGTCCAGAGAACATGGCAGAGGGTCCACCCAACCCACCACATTCCCTCTGGAAAGGTGCGTCCTTGGCAGTCAACGACAAACCTTTTGGGAGTGGAATTCAGAGGCTGCAATTAACTCCCAGAAGGAGACTCTCACCTCCCGAGGGGCCCAGAGTGATGGACTGAACACGCGCCCAGCCGTGTGCTCCGACAGAGCTTCTCAACGTGGCGAGCCACTCCTGCACAGGCCTTCCAGAACCTTTTCTCACGATACATGCCCACCTCCTGGTCTTTGCAGAGTGAGAGGCCAGCCGTCGGGGCTGGATTCTCAGCTACTGTAGGAGGAGATGGGCTCAAAAACGGACAGGACAGGCAAAGTCCTCCTCATATTCAAAAACCAGGGAAGCCTCAGATATAAAAAGCAAATACGACGGTTGTCTGCGGCAACAGGATAAGGATTTAAAACCCTGAAGGAGGAGGAAGTGAGCCCTCTGTGCTCTTGGAGTTCTGCTTTGATTCTCAGTGATGAGCCAGAGGACCCAAGGCCACTTGGATGGAGCAACCCTGACAGCCCGACTGGAGGCAATTGATGGATTGGGGTGGGGTGGGGGGCACTCCGGTCAGCTGATGTGGGCGTCAGGGCCGGGGAGGCAGGCAAGGCGGGGATGCAGTGGGGATGAAGGATGCGGCGGGGATCGGGGATGCTACGGGCTGCTGCTCTCGGGGAGAAATTTGAGGGAGAGAGGAACGGGTGGACAGAAACAAATTGCGGCTGAGGGGTCAGGAGAGCAGCTGAGATGCTCTTTCCTCAATGAAATAAACTCGAAGACGCAGTTATCTAATAAATGGAAGCATCGATTAAAGCAAAAAGGCATCTTCCAGAAGCCTCTGCCAGGTGGGCCAGGCTCCTGCACCTCCGTTAACTGGCTCAGACGGGTCGTGGGGGCAGACACGTGGACTGACAGCTTCCCCGCAGCCACTCGGTGCCAACCCCTGGGTGGAGGTGGGCGTGGGGGGCGGATGCCGTACACACCCAGGGGGATCCCATCCCCTTCTGTTTTCCTCTGTGCCATCCTTGTGATGTGACATTCGGGGAGGCTTGGAAAGGGGACTGTGAAGGTCCTGGTGCCAGCTCTGTCCCCACTTCCCCATTTGCTGTGCTCCCAAATAGAAATCACACAAGAGCTATATAGTTTCTATTGATTTTGCCTCGTGTATCTTGCTTAAAAGGCCAAGTTTACCGACGGCTGCCAGAGCTCAACCCCACCGTAAGCGCCTTGTGCCTCTGCGATGCTCCAGCAAAGCACAAGGAAGGCCCTCCTGCCACACTCCAGAGCCCACCCCACCTGTCATCCCCGCGTGGCCTGCACACCCACCCACCCACCCACCCGGGACTCTGCTCATTGGCGCGTGCGGGGGCCCCCGGGGAGCCTTCCTGAAAGGAGTATCAGTACTACCAGAGACTCTCCATCCACGGTTCAACACTCCAGTCCCACTGAGATGCAGAAACAGCAATCACTCAGGAGAAGCAGGTCCAGACCCCACCTGGGGAGGTGAAACGGAGCAGGACCCTATGGCCTTTCCCCCCGCCCCCCCGCCCGCCATGTCCTCTGCCTGCCTTTCGTCTGTGAAAAAAAAAAAAAAACGTTAGCCAAACAATAGGTTTAATCAGAGAGGTGAGAAAATGCAGAAACAAAGGAAAACAGTCAAAAGAGCCCAAATAATAACAGTTCAGTCATTAAGCAAAGTCAAGGACCTTTAGTTCCTCCTCAAGGGCTAGAGATAATATTCTGAGCCATGTCCTTTGAGCTATTTTAGATACGGAAACCCACCAGGTGGAAGAACTTAATTACATGGTGACCAGACTGTAGCCGTGACATAAGCTGCCACAATTCTGAGAACTGGCCTCAAGGAAATGGGAACAAACCCATCCTGGAAGTGAGCATTAACTGTCTTTAAAACAGTCAAGACGACACTGAGCAGACCACGGCATGACCAATGTCAAGATGACCGTCAGAGCTGACTGTGCTGTTTCTTGCTCCATCTATAAAAGCTCTTGGGGCTTCCCTGGTGGTGCAGTGGTTGAGAATCCGCCTGCCAATGCAGGGGACACGGGTACGAGCCCTGGTCTGGGAAGATCCCACATGCCGCGGAGCAACTAGGCCCGTGCGCCACAACTACTGAGCCTGCGCGTCTGGAGCCTGTGCTCCGCAACAAGAGAGGCCGCGACAGTGAGAGGCCCGCGCACCGCGATGAAGAGTGGCCCCCACTTGCCACAACTAGAGAAAACCCTTGCACAGAAACGAAGACCCAACACAGCAAAAATAAATAAATTAATTAATAAACTCCTACCCCCAACATCAAAAAAAAAAAAAAAAGCTCTTGCCCACTGATCGTCAGGGGAGGGGAGCTGGCCTGTAGACATCTGCCCTGTGTCCCACCCATTGCCTCCGCAATAAAGCAAACGTTCCTTTCCACCAACCTTGCCCCTTTATTGGCTTTAGAGCAGCAAGCGGCTGGACCCCACTTTCAGTTACAGAGGGAGCCTCTTCCACCTGGGGCAGAAGAGGGGCCGCCACGTGAGCTTCTGGAGAAGCCGTGAGCGGGCACTGGGCTGATGAACCCGCCTGGCAGCTCTGCGAATCCTCTGGGCAGGAGTCCAGGCCCGTCTCGAGCCCCCAGCTCCAGGACTCACCCTGGCAAGGGCCTTCAGGCGGGAAGAACGGCCACTGTCCTGAGCGCTCATACCCGCGGGACTGCTAGTCTCAGGCTCCAGGGCCTTTGTTTGTGTTGGACAAAGTGAAGAGAAGAGAGGTGTTCCTCAGAAGATTCTGGAAACAATTATGCTCCTGGGAGTAGAGACCAAACCCCTGGGAGGATCTTCCTTTCGGGAAGAATTTTGGTAATTCTGGGCCTGCAGAACAGGTATTTCTCCATCAGCAACTCCCGACAGGTCCCCAAAGCCTGTGGCCTGAGGACAGAGTACCTTCCGGGCCACTCGCTGTCAGTCGGCCTGTGACAACCTTCCCTGACGTCCCACACCGGGCCTGGCCGCCCTCGGGGCCTCCCAGCAGCCAGGCTGGCAGAAGGCCTCTCTCCCTGTTGTGATGATAAGTGCCCCCTGGGGCGGACTGTTCAGACAGACAGGCTTTGAGCAGGGACAGCCCTCGAGGTCACAGACGTTTGTGAGCCCAGCCTGCGAGGCTCACTTCACACCTGCAGGGGGGCCGGCCCCCGGCCTCGGAGACCTTCAGTACTGGCCCCGGGCACACAGGCAACCCATCTGGGGCGACAGGTGAGGAAGGGACACATCATCTCCCCTTCCTCCACATTCCCATTTGCGTCTGGGGTCTGAAATCGGAGGGGAGTGCTTCTCCAGTCCCCCGAGCCCCTCCAGCATCGATAAACAGTAACAGAATTCAGGGGCTCAAAGGGTTAAACCCTGCAGCGTGAGGACAGGTCCATGCCGGGCTGGCGGGGGTCACCCAGGTCCCCACCAGGGAGGGTCTTTGGATGAGCAGTGCAGCACCCAGGGGCCGAGAAGAGGTGACGCCAGGTCCAACCCAGTGACCCCAAATAATGAAAGCCACCCCCAAAAGCACCCAAAGCGGAAAATGGGCACAACTAAGGCCATAAACATCCTTCTCGTACACCCCAGAGAAACTGAATCCTCCAGGGGAAAACTCCTAACCTTCATTCCCGGAAGTGGTACTGGCAGGGACAAAACTCCAGACATTTTGCATCAATATACTCAAACCTGGACAGACGTGAACACGGGGCCCTTCTCTCTTCCCTCCTTTGACTGGGCAAGGGTTGGGGATACAAAAGGAGACCCCCCCGAAGGGCTGCTTGTTAACTGGGGGTGCTCCGAGGGCTGGGGGTGTCCATACACGAGAACGGGACAGCTCCCTGCACCAGAAAAATCTCCAAAGAAAGAGCCTGGACCTCCTAAAAAGACTCAACACTCCCCACACCTGGGCGTTTGTGTCTAAAAGAGCCAAGAGACAGGCCGCCAAGTCTGACTCACTCTCGTGACCACAACAAAGAATAGCAAGTCACTGAAGAACCCCAGGAACAGGTCAGGAGAAACAGTAAAGAAATAACAGAGACGTCACGGGGAAAGAAACGGCAAAGAGGAAGAAGGACGGCACGCAAAACTCAGACACCTGGTTCATCTGTTCTGGATGAAAATACACCCCGATTAGGAAGAAGAAAGGTCTCAGTACTTCATGCTAAGGAGGAAAATAAGAAGCCGTGAAACCAACTCTACAAACAAATAACTCAAAAGAATAATCTTCCAAAACAGCGAGCACGGGGCTATGAAAACAAATGGGAAGGCCAAACAAGACGGTGATAAATCAGAAGGCACAGGACAGAATGGACGCACCTGAAGATACTGTAAAGAAAGAACAAACAGGGAAAACGCCAGGTGATCAAAGCAGTTAGAGAAAAGAGGACAGAACCAGAGAAGGAAAAGCCCATATGAGAGCGACCGTGTCCCCACTCTGGAGAACAGCATGGAGGTTCCTGAAAAAACTGGAAACAGAGCTACCAGATGATCCTACAATCCCACTCCTGGGCATATACCCTGAGAAACCATAATTCAAAAAGATACATGTATCCCAACGTTCATTGCAGCACTATTTACAACAGTCACGACATGGAAGCAACCTAAGTGTCCATTGACAGATGACTGGATAAAGAAGATTTGCGGGGCTTCCCTGGTGGCACAGTGGTTGAGAGTCCGCCTGCCGATTCAGGGGACACGGGTTTGTGCCCCGGTCCGGGAAGATCCCACATGCCGCGGAGCGGCTGGGCCCGTGAGCCATGGCCGCTAAGCCTGCGCGTCCGGAGCCTGTGCTCCGCAGTGGGAGAGGCCACAACAGTGAGAGGCCCGCGTACCGCAAGAAAAAAAAAAAAAAAAAAGAAGATTTGGTATACACACACACACACACACACACACACACACACACACACAAATACTACTCAGCCATAAAAGAGAACGAAATAATGCCATTTGCAGCAACATGGATGGACCTAGAGATTGTCATACTAATTGAAGTAAGTCAGACAGAGAAAGACAAATATACTGCTTATATGTGGAAACTAAAATATGACACAAATGAACTTATTTATAAAACAGGAAGAGACTCACAGACATAGAAAGCAAACATATGGTTACCAAAGGGGAAAGGGGGGAGGGACAAATTAGGAGTTTGGCATTAACAGATACACATCACTATATATAAAATAGATAAACAAGAACCTACTGTATAGCACAGGGAACTATGCTCAATATCTCGTAATAACCTATCATGGACAAGAATTTGAAAAAGAATAGATATATATGCATAGGTGTAACTGAATCACTTTGCTGTACACGTGACACTAACACAACACTGTAAATCAACTATACTTCAATTTAAAAAAAGAGCAATTTTGTCTCTGAAACAGAGAACGCTTCCCCCAGAGGGGAGGAGAAAAAAGGAAAAATCTGTGAAGCAGAGTGCAAGCCCCATCTGCAGATCAGAAGCTCTTCCAGGAAACACAGAACGGCCAGCACCAAACACTTCCTGGTCTAGCAACTAAAACGGATTCTTTAGGAATCCAGTAAAGAAAAACACCAAGTCCCCGACAAGGCGTGTCCAAAGCGAGTTCAGGGCAAGCGGACCATGGAACAACATCCCTGCAGATCTGGGGCAACGTGGGGCGGGAACTGACTCAAAGATCCCACAGGAAAACCGCACGCAAGCCGACGATTTCAAGCACATCGTTGATGCTTGTTATTTGCAGATTCCGTATCTGGGAATTTGCCTACTTGCTGAAATTTACTGGGAACCTCAAATCAATTCTTGTGGCACCTCCGTGGCCACTTACAGACACAGCACAGACGTGCCCGTTCCCAGCTGAGTTTGAACAGAGGACCTGCTGCCTTCTGTGTCAGCTGTGATCTTGTAAACAAGTGTCCTTATCCTAGTCTATTCAGTGCTCCATTTTTGCATTTCTGTGCTCTCTGTTGCTGATTTTGCTGTTTAAAGCGGTCCCTGGGCACAATGCTGAAGTGGGGTCTGGTTTCCATGGGTGAAAACGCTGTGACGTGCCTCGGGGAGAAATCACATGTCAGCTGAGCTGCATCCAGGTGTGAGTTACAGGCTGCTGACCGCGAGCTCGGTGTTAATAATGAGTCAACTCTATGTATTAAGTAACATTCTTCACACAGAAACGCACCTACAACAAGGCTGCATACTGATCCATGGATGAAGATGCAACCAGAGGCTCGCAGGATCCTCACCTGTGTGTCACCTGTGGACGACGGCCCAGGACTCCCTGGATCAAGGAGACTTCAAAGAGCATCCCGACCACCGGTGATGAGGCCCGTGGGCCGTTCACTGCGGAAGCACGGCCCCCAGGACCTCTTCCTGAAAAAACCCTGGACAGTCAACTCCGTCCACTTAAGAGGTGGAATGACATGAAGAGCTGTGACGAGAAGGCCACTGTCCACCCAGCAATGAGCAGTGAACCTGGAAGACGGCCTGAGAGATGCCGGGGCTCTGAGAGCTGCAGCAGGATGCACGTTACGTTGGGTGGACAGCGGCCACGTGCAGAGAGCTCGACACCAACAAGAGTCGGGGGGTGGGGAGGGGAGGCCGCGTGTGTACACGTGTGTGTGTGTGCGCATGTGTGTGCACGTGCAAACAGCTGCCTGTTCTCCACACACTGTGACCTTTTCCTTCCCAGGTTCAGAGCTAAACTACATTCCCCACCCTCCTCTGTGGTCAGGTGCTTGGGGTCAGGTGCAGCCTGCGGAGGACGTGAGGGAAGGTGGGAGGAGAGACGTGGTCCATGGGTTATCTCTTTTCCCTGCCTCATCCTCTGAGCAGATACAGGAGACCCGGGGGAGGACCCCAGAGGCCAGGCCATGTCCCCACTACCCGGCTGGAGGAGCCTGAGTCCCTGAATGGCTGCATGGATCAGAACTGCTACCGCCACCTCTTCATTCCTGCCAATCCCCAGTGGACCGGGAAATAAAGCATCTATGGGTCAAGTGCCTGAGATCTGGAGGTCTGTTTATCACAGCTATCAGCTTAATCCACCCCAAACAATACAAGGAGAGAACACTAAGTTCCTTACAGCAATAAAAAAGGAGGCAACAAGCTGTAATCAAAAATGACAACAAATAAAGATTTCAGCCTTCCAGTGTTTTGTAATTGTTTCTTTTAAGTTTACAGATTCATTTGGAAACAGTCTCCCTTATGGCAAAAAATAAAATAAAATAAAATAACTAAAGTTCAGCATTTCCTTCACTGACTTTTTCTCCTTTTAGAGTCAAATGAAATCATCATAATGATGTTGATTTATTAACAGCGTGTGGACTTTGAGGCTTACCCACGTATTTCTATCCGTACACGGCCACCTGTTACCTGTAACCTTTTGGAGAGACACGTCTGAAATGTTCATTAAATGTTACTGACAACCACTTCTGGCATCTGTGCTTTTCCATATGACGAAGTTTTTATAATAATCTTGTTAACTTTTATAAGAGGTGTTAAATGACATGGAAGAGAGAAGAGCTGGGACTTCCCTGGCGGTCCCAGTGGTTGGGACCTTCCAGTGCAGGGGGATGTGGGTTCGATTCCTGGTCAGGGAGCTAGGATCCCACATGCCTCTGGGCCAAAAAACCGAAACATAGAACACAAGCAATATTGTAACAAATTCAAGGAAGACTTAAAAAAAAAAGGTCCACATCAAAAAAAATAAAAATCTTAAAAAAAAAAAAAAAAGGAAGAGCTGAATGCCAGGACAGCCACATTGCTGGATTCATTCTGGGGTTCGGGTCGCCCTGAGCTCTCCCTAGAAGGTAGGGCCGTCTGGCCTCGCTCTTAGATGACCAGTGTCAGCAGCACAGCACGCTCAGCCCATGTAGGGCCCCTCCCCAGAGAGCAGGGCTGGGGGAGACCACGAGCAGAGGCCTCCTGGGAGAGCAGAGACCCCACCCCCGAGGCACCAAACCTACTCATTAGACCCCCGGACACCAGGAGATGAGGTCCCGCGTCAGAGGCCACGTGATGTACCTGCACCAAATGGCCAGGTGGTGGTGCAGCGAGCCTTTCCCCCCACCCCCCGCGGCCAAGTCCCTCTGATCCCAAGCGCGGCCCCTTCCCCATCAGGGCCTTCAAGTACAAAGGCTGGACGTGGTACACCCGACCCCCCCTTCCAGAGCGCCCCAGAGGCCGTCTACATCCGAGAGACAAGAATTCCCAGCCAGAGGTGCCCACTCAGCCTGACTGTGGGTCTGCCATCTGCCGGCCTCCAGAAAGCCCCTCCTGGGTTCCCCGACCCATCTCAGCCTCCCCATTGGCCCAGACGCCGTACCCAGTAGCCAGACCCTGGACAGTGTCCTCGGGGGGTTCAAGTCCAGCCCAGCCCAGCCCAATGGGTCCCTCGCCACACTGTACCCCACTGCCAGGTGCCCCCCCTCCTGGCTTCCCGCGTGCGTCCCTGTCACCTGCCATGCCCGCGCCCGAGGGAAACCCTCCTCCATCTTCCGAGGCCCCGCTGAAATGGAACCACGGCCGGGAAGACCCCTCTCCTGCACCCCCAGGTACCTCACGCACGTCCACCCCAGAACGACGGTCTTCCTCGCGGGCGATGCTACAAACAGCATTGGGCCTGGGCCTCCAGGGACAGCTAGGACGTGGCCAACAGGCAGCGCGGGGAAGGGCACACCGGACACAGCTTGCACACCCCAGGAAGTGGGGGGCACAGAGCGGCAGGGGAAGAGGCAGGGCCCTCCTGCGTGCTGGCAGCCCACCTGCCAAGGCGCCCACTGTGCGCGTTGCCGCTGCAAGGCTGGTCTCTGTGCCCCCGACGCTCGGCCTCCGTCCCTGCTGGCAGTGCATGAAGAGGACGGAGGGGGAGGTGGTCGGGACCACCAGGAGGGGGCAGGCGGGGCGGGGGCAGGAGCCCAACGCGTGGGCCACGGGGACCGGCCGGGCAGAGGGGCCCAGGGGCATCTGGAGTTCAGGCCACGCCTGGCGCTGACCCGGCCGCAGGCTCACCGTCTGCTGCAGGTCCTCGATGACGATTCGCAGCACCAGTGTGTTGCCCTGGCTCTCCTCCGCCCTGGCGCCGCCCGGCTTCTCCGCTGTGGCCCGGATGGTGTCGTAGATGGTCTCTTCCTTGGAGCTGTCCGAGTCCGATTCCTCCGAAGAGTCGGAGAAGCTCTGGGCCATCTCGTCCTCGCTGGACGTCGGGCTGCGCGGCATGGCTGTTTGTGTCTACACGGAGGGGGAGAAGGAAAACAAACTTTGGGGGAAATTGAAGAAAGAACCCGGGGGCGTCTGAGTGAGGCAGGCTCCCACTCTGCATGATCACAGGCAGAGTGACCCGTGTCCAGCGCTCGAGCCAGGAGGCCGCCAGGACCCAGTGGGGGCCCCGTGAGCCCTGTCTGCCCCGGTGCTTGGAAACCCAGCATTTAAAAGGAGCCCTAACTCTCTGTGGCCATGACCACAGCTTACGGGGATTAACCAAAGGGGCAGTGGGGCAGTTTGAAACGTTCCGAGGTAATAGAAAAGGCTCCCTTTGTTTTTCTTGGAGGACAGAGCAGCGGGAAGGGAAGAGATGCAGGCTTCAGGTCAGAAGGGTGCTGAGCTCCCGCTATAATAACCCCCTCTGCTTCAAACACAGCAATGATAGGTATCGTGTAAAAACAGACCCAGCGCGCAGGGCCAGGCTCAGAAATGAGATAATCTCCAGGCCCAGGAGTGCAGCAGAACCCAAAGTGGTGGGCAGGCTGACGGAGGAGGCTCGGGGGTCCCCAAGAGCCCGTGGAGGCTGGGAGGGCAGCTTCCTTACCATCAAGCGCAATGAAAGTTCAAAGTTCCCCATGAAGGACCCAGGTCAGGAGGCCAACTGCCACCTTGGACCACGGCTGTTAGCAGGACAGAACTGGGGAGCAGGCAGCCCACTGGCACACCCCCAGCTCTATGGGCAGGGGTCCAGAAAGGTTCGGATAAAAGCCAGTGCGACCCGGGGGTGATGGTGGGGAACAAACGTGCCAAACCAGCAGGTGCACTTCTGCATGACTCTGTAAAGGAGGTCAAAGGCCAAGGTCACGTGCACAGGAAAGATGTCCAAGACTGTTGCCTGCAAAACCAGGGTGTCCTGGGCGACCCGGCTCATAGGCTCTCTTCTTCCCATGGACTGCACAGCTGTGAGCAGGCTTGAACCCCAGCTACACACACAGGACCCCAAATGTAATCCTGAGAAAGGAAATCGGTCTGTAGGACCATTCAGACATGGTGTCCTTGTTCACAAAGGTTGGAAAGATGCAGACTTGTCTACTGACTGTGAGTGTGATGTGAGTGACGGGGCAGAGGCACCGATGGGAAACACAAAGTCCTAAAGTCGGGAGGGGCAGAAAGGGGTTCACAGGGCCTGTGACGCCACTTGTAACGTTCGGTTCCAGCCAACAGGACAGAATGCCAAATTTCGACAAACCTGGGGACACAGATGTTTGCTACCTTATTCTCTGTGCTTTCCTTTCACTGTGTTGGAAATATTTCACAGCAGAAGGAGGGGATGAGGGAGGGAGGAAGGAGGGAGACAAGCAGGAGGGAGGGGGGAGGGGGGGAGGGAGGAACACGGTCACCTGCCTGTCTGCCTCAGGTGCTGGGGTGCATGGCCCCTGCACTCTTTCAATTTGAGGGGAGCCTCAGAAAAGTCCCAGGTAGGACAAAGCTCGGCCACTGCCAACTCGGTGTCCAGTCTGGGAAGGCTGATGCCCACCGTCTATTTCCAGAGTTCATTGAAGGACAGCAAACACCCCGGGAAGTGTTTCTCTGCTCGTCCACCAGGTCCCTGGACATTTGCAGCAACTGACCAGACACACAAAGCCCGGCAAAGTGCGGGAGCCACTTTAGAAACGCACCCTCACCCAGGGAAAGGCAAGACCGTGACTAGGTCAGGGGCTCCCTTCCAGCCACGAGGATCTGGACCATCCTTGGGCAAGGGGCCGGGATAGTGTGGCCCCCAGATGCTGTTCTGTTTGGCCTGCAGAGGGTTTAGAATGTGTCCTAGCCCAGAGGCTTCACATGAAAACAGATTTCTGGCTCACTGTGACCCTCGGGAGAATCTGGCATTGCTGGGGGTGGCCACACAGCGCTCGGGGCAGGAGCCAGCTGCGGCGAACTCCCTGGCCAGCCCGCCCTCCACCCCAGGTCCTCCCGGAACCAAGAGGCTCCATGCTGCCAGATCTCCCTCCCGCCCGGCTCTCTCCCTGGCCCACGGGCCGTGAGTCTGTGCACCTGACGACCGACCCGCCCAATCCCCCAGGCTGGCCTTCTCCTCTGTCTTCTGCCTTCAAACCACCCGTGAGGGGTCCCCAGCTAAACATCTCAAACAGCAGATCATCCAAATCACCCAGGGAGATCTGACTTCTTAAATTAAAATTTCCAGAATTCACCCGTGTCGTTCTGCATTAACATTTCAGGGCACCTGGGAATTCCTGTATTCACTGCCAAATGACTTTGTCATTTGAGCTTCATGTTTTCCCAACCATACAAGTGCAAAATGTGGAGAGGGTGGAGAGGGCTGTGGCCAAGGGCAGGGTCTGGATACTCCCAGTTCTACCTTAGGAAGGTCCCAGGCAGCCTGGCTGCAACTTCTACTAACACGTTCACTCCTGCATTCGCTCGTTCACCATTTATACAGGAAAAAAGTAAGTGCCTGGCATAATTACATGCTACATAGACACTATATAATATAGAATACAGTTACAATTATAATATAGAAATAATTGTATATTATTATATTACATATAATTATATGTATGTAATTATCATAATATAACGTAATATAAATGTAAATTTCCAACTAGGGTTCCAGGTTTCTATGAAGCATATCCTCTAGAACAGGGGTTCTTCATCCTGCCTGCACAGGAAAGTTACCTGGGATCTTTAAAAACAAAAACAAGGGCTTCCCTAGTGGTGCAGTGGTTGAGAGTCCGCCTGCCGATGCAGGGGACACGGGTTCGTGCCCCGGTCCGGGAGGATCCCACATGCCGCGGAGCGGCTGGGCCCGTGAGCCATGGCCGCTGGGCCTGCGCGTCCGGAGCCTGTGTTCCGCAGCGGGAGAGGCCACAGCAGTGAGAGGCCCGCGTACCGCAAAAACAAAACAAAACAAAACAAAAAACAAAAAACCAGTGGTGCCAGAAGGTCTGATTCAGTTGGTCTGGGTGAGGCCCCAATATCACATTAGCTTTAGACGCCCCCCAGCTGAATGCAATGAGCGAGAGCTCCAGGTCGCCTGGAGCCGAGTCCGTGCCGGTAACTGAATCACTAGGCATCAACACAGAGAGACACAGAGGGATGAGCCCCGCCTCCGCCTGGGGGGTGAGGGGCCACGTCAGTGGTGGATGGGATGGGCGCGGCTGTCGGGTCTGGTCTCTCCGGGCTTCGGAGGCTTCTTTCTGTCCTGATGGGTGGAAGTTAGTGCAGAGTAGCTTCTGCCCCAGTAAGAGCTGCTTCTTCCCCTCCTGACCCCGTGTCTGTGCTGCTTCAGAACCCAGCAGGGACCAGCAGAAAACAGGCAGAGGGATAATGGGACGGGACATCACATCACAGGTGGGGATCCGTACCAAATGAGGAGGGACCACGGTCAGGTCCTTGGGAGGCCAGGTGCGGGCAGGGGCAGGGGCGTCTGCTGGTGGGGTAGGGTTTAGTGTTGGGGTAGGGTTAGGGCTGGGTTAGGGGTTAGGGCTGGGGTAGGGTTAGGGTTGGGGTAGGGTTAGGGTTGGGGTAGGGTTAGGGTTGGGGTAGGTGTTAGGGTTGGGGTAGGTGTTAGGGTTGGGGTAGGGTTAGGGTTGGGGTAGGGGTTAGGGTTGGGGTAGGGGTTAGGGTTGGGGTAGGGTTAAGGTTGTACCTGGGGTTAGAGTTAGGGTCTCTGGGGCAGCGTTCCCATGCAGGATGAGCTGGGACCCCAGAAAGCTCATCGGCTTCCGGCTGTGTGGGCCTCAGTGCCAGCTTTCGAGAATCGGGCGCGTGGAGAGCCAGGTCAGAGCAGACACAGCCCCCGCCCATGCCTGCCAGGCCCTGGTGTGCCTCCCTCAAGTGCATTCCAGGTCCGGCTTCCAGAAACAGCTACCATGGCTTGAAATTTTTTAAATATAATTGTGCCCCGACCATTCACTTCCACCATGTCCATTTTCTCTAAAGCCCTCGGACGTGCTTTCCGTCTCATCCTCTTGCTAATGCAGCATTTCCATCCATCCTCACTGTCCCTCCATCATCTGGAGCACAGGGGACACTCGCTGAACCCTGGGCAGGAGTGGGGGGCAGCAGGCCTCGGGGAGGTGCCAAGTTCTGGCGGAAGCTCAGAGCTCAGCCACATGCTGGGTCTGCAGGCGTCAGCTGCCTTTAAACTCCAGCCACTGCTGCTGGGCAGGACTGTGAACAGCCCACATTTCCAGATCCGCAGGTGGTTTTGAGACAGGTCAGATGAGAGGTAAAAGCTTGGAATGTACAAATGTTGGAAATTCGTTGTTTTTCCAGGGTGACGTTGCAGCTGCAGACCCCAAGCTGGTGACCCATCGTGGACACGCAGGCCTAAAGAGTAAAGTGTGCCTGACCCCAGGGTCTTCTTTCCAGAAAAGTGAAAGCGGTGATGGTGGTGGTTTGAGGATGTTTGTGCCAGGCTACAATCAAATCGACTCTGGGAACAGAACTGACAACACCAAGGGGAAGGGGTCCTGCGTCCCCAGCTTCCCCACCGGCCACAGACATCATTTGGCCACGAGGACCCCACCGTGGCCCTCACATCGGCTTAGGGGCGATTGTCACACAGAGACGTGTCTGCCACCAACACCCACTGGACGGGTCTGAAAGGGAAAAGGCAGCACCGGCACCTGCTTCCTTCCAGGATGTCCTAGGAGTTCAGGCCAAAAGCCCCAGCAAGAAGGTCTTGACCTTAATAACGGGCTTGGGTAACGTGATCACCTGATCCATGGGAAAAGCAAACACCTGGGAAAACACTTAATTATTAACTGTGGGTGGGATCGCAGGTGACACAGAGGGCACCGGGGGCCATTTACATTTTGGATAAACAATGGATACGCTTTATCCTAAGTACTCCCTAAATAGCGCATGGGGCATACTCACGCTAAAACATCATCCATCTGAAATTCACACAGGCTTCTCTAACCCTATCATCATGAGGGGGCGGGGGAGGTTCCGAGGAGAGACACCGAAAGACCAAAACTCAGTCTGGATACCACCTCCCCCAGGAAAAGTCAGCGCCAGGACACGGGAGGGAAGGTTACTCACCACCCACGGGCAGACGTTTCTAGTATAACTAACCTCTTGGGGAAAATACCAAGCTCTACAAACACAAGTCGATAAAGTTCAATGTCTCTTAGAACGTGTTTGTTTCATTGGCCCCACTGGGTACCTATTAATAAGGGAAAAAGAAAATAACGGTGGTAAAAGCAATTTTAACAAAGACTCCATGTTCTGATGCCGAAGTGTTCCAGGGAAGCATGCAATCGTTCCAAGAAAACATAAAATCTTAAACTGTCTCATGAGTCCCCTAACACCTGTGAGGAACAGGCAGCTAGGTTTCAGAGAAAATATGAAACCTGACCTGGGACAGAAGTCAGTTTGTTTTTGGTAGTAAAAACAAACCAAAAAACCCATGGCCGAGGCTGGCTTTATCAAGGTCAAAGTTGCAAGAATCATCTATATGAAGATCACCTTAAAAATGGAGAGTCCACAGCTCTGGTTTATTTCGCGCGCGCGCGCGCGTGTGTGTGTGTATGATTTTCTTGCAAAAAAGAGGTTTTTATTCAACTGGAATCTCAAAGACACCTGACACATTTAACACACTGGAAGCAAGATTTTGTGACTATTCATTTATTTTGCACATTCGAATGTATATAACTATCTTATCCTCAAAGCAGTGAGACCATCCCTTCCCTGAGGGGCTGCACCGACACTCTGTAGAGACACGGGAACGCGGGTCAAGGTCACAGCCAAAGGTTGGCAGCAGCCTCCACCAGAACTGGCAGGTCTGGAACCGGATTCGGGAGGAGCCCGGGTTCTATCGCACTGTTTGAAAGTTGCTAACAGATGATGGTCAATGCAGGCTGAGAGCGAGTGAGGGTGGTGGAAGTAGGTGGGTTTCGGGGAGGAGTGGGCCAGGTGGAGCATAAGAGCAGCCTGGGAAGGTGAGAAAAAAGCATGCCCTGTGTCTCTGTGTTCATTTAATCCGTGTTACTTTTCCCCGCACCCATACAACACACCCACTGAGAAGGGACCGGGAGGCCCTGGGGCACTGGGCAGGGGCATGGACTGCCCTGGAAGTTGCTGCAACACCAGCCCCCCAGTAACTGAATCAGAATCTGGTAGGGGTGGTCTAGGGTTCAGACCACACCTCAGAGTACGGGGAGACACCAGGATTCAGGTCAAGCACCACCTCCCTCTTCCAAGAACCCCTGCCTGGAAGCCGCCCCCCTCAACTACCCCCAGCAGAGTGACCGCAGCTGCAGCCCACCTGGCGCCACATGGCAGCCACCCCATCTGTTAGGGCCACATCCTCTACCACACCACAGGGCCGGTGGGTGGTGTAAATGCAGGCCCCAGCCACCAGCGTGGCGTTAGCCCCTGTGTCTCCCCATCAAATTCACATGTTGGAGTCCTGACCCCCAGCACCCCAGAATGTGGCTGTATTTGGAGTTGGGGTCTTTCAGGAGGTGATTATGGTGAAATGAGGTCACTAGGGTGGGGCCCTAATCCCACAGGACTGGTGTCCTTATAAGAAGAGGAGGTCAGGACACAGACACACACAGAGAGACAATCTACATGCGGAGGAGAGGGGTCTCAAGAGGACCCAGCCCTGTGCACACCTGGATCTTGGATTCCAGCCTCCAGGACTGGGGACAGTGAATGTCTGTGTGTGAGCCCCCCGGGCTATGGGACTTGGCTATGGCGGCCCCAGGAAACTCACACAGGGGTGAGACCCTCCTGACGTTCTCCTTAAATGGGTGCATGAACCACATTGATGACCAGAATATGCCATTTAGCCAGGTTTTCTTGGCATCTCCATAGCCACTGTCTAAAATAAACTCTCCATTTCCATCCCATCTCGCACCTTCAGAGGAACTCAGAGGACGAGGTCTGTCCTCTCTTCCCATGGCTTGTCGGTACCATCATTTCCCCCTGGGACCCTCTCCCGAGCTCCCCGAGTCTTTCCTTCAAGCCTGGCTCACCCCAGCCCAGGTCAGACCCGACTCCCAAAACTATACAGACCCTCCTCCCCTCTCCTCGCTCTCTCCCAGGAATACCCGCTGTCCATACCGCCCTGTTAACCTCCAATGATTCCCAGCTAGTTTTGTGAGAACCATTCCACCACATACACTCCGATCCCCCCCTGGTCAAAGAAGTTTGGGAAACATAACTAGATTAAACAAAAATGCACCAATCGCTTTACCGCAGAATTGATCAGAGCGGTCGTCTCAGAGAGTGGCAAATGCTGCATTTCCCAAAAGCACCTGACCCCGAAACGCTTTCCCCTGGAGAGGACAAACGTCATCTCCCGCAGCAGCCGTGTCACGCGCCTCCAGTGCACGTCCCCCACAGGCCAGCTCCCTGCCAAGCACAGCCGCCCTAGGTCCTTACTGCATAAAGACACGCACGGCAGGAAATCTGAAATATTCCTCTACTCAGAAGAAAAGGGCTCCAGGCTTACAGCTACTCAATACCTCCTCCTTCAGCCAAAATCATTTTCCCCGAATCAGAAAAGGAGCTGCCTGAATTAAAATGATGTCTCCATCGAAGATCGCTGACTACGAGAGGAAGGGTCACACGCCTTCGTGGTGTGTTCTACGTGCACACGGGAGTATTGAGAAGGGTTCTGGGCAGATTAACAGAAATGCTGGGATTTGGAGCATTCACGAGGCGAACCCACTTCCCTTCCGTGCTGCCGAGTTCCCTCGGGACTGTGTGCTCTCCAGGCAACAGGAGTGTGGTCCCCACCGCTTCCTTGTCCGGACTCAAGACGGCCTTGGTCTCTGCCTCCCCCAGTCCTGGAGAGAGCCAGGCTGGGTTTCCCATAGGGCCACAGGGGGCTCCCGTCCGGGCCTCTAAGGTAAACGGGGCCACACAATTCTAAAGAAGTCCTGTTTTTATCATAGGCCCACATTTCCGTTTTCTTCCAGCATAAATTAAGAGATTCTGACCAACCAGTGGGCACACAGCTCCTAACCTCTTCACAACATTAGTGGCTCACTCGTCTAACATTGTTGCAGAAACCAAGAATCAATTCACCCAAAGAAAAATGAGAGCCAAGAAGTCCCTCCCTCTCCTGGGAGGCGGTCTCTCCCGGCGCCTCTCAAACCCAAGCTGTGTTCAACAGTCCTTGTGTCCTCAGGGATCAGAGGCCCAGACCCTGACAGCGCCAAGGTGGATGTCAGGGGACTAGGAAATGAAACACCCTCAGTCAGGACCCAAACTCTTAGAACACGAAAACTAAAAGAGCATTTCCTTAACTGGAACAGTGCATCTCCCCCAGTCCTGTAGCAAACATCAATATAGTCGATAAACAAGCCAACAGATAAGTGAATACATTGTTTCAGGATTAAAAGGATGGACGAAAATAATTACTTTTCAGATATAATGCTTCTCTGTGTGGAAAAGCCAAGAGGATCTAGTAATAAATTATTTAAACCAGTGAAAAAGTGCAGCAAATGTCAGATAAGAAATTAATACACAAAAGTTAACTGAATTCTGTTACATTTGCAATAGACAATTAAAAAACATTAAAAAAAATACTATGGGGGCTTTCCTGGTGGCGCAGTGGTTGGGAATCCGCCTGCTAAGGCCGGGGACATGGGTTCAAGCCCTGGTCCGGGAAGATCTCACATGCCACGGAGCAACTGAGCCCGTGAGCCACAACTACTGAGCCCGTGTGCCACAACTACTGAAGCCCACGCACCTAGAGCCCATGCTCCGCAACAAGAGAAGCCACCGCAATGAAAAGCCCGCGCACCACAACGAAGAGTAGCCCCCGCTTGCCGCAACTAGAGAAAGCCCACGCACGGCAACGAAGACCCAACGCAGCCAAAAATAAATTAAATTAAATTAAATTAAAAAAAAATACTATCGTACTCCCAACGATAGCCAAAGACATCTAAGAAAAAATATCTCAAACAACCTGTGCTAGACCTTTACGGAGAAAATTAATAGGACACCATTTAGAACAAAAAAAGAAAGAAATGAAGGAAGACCCAGATGGATGGAGAGAGCCACCATCATCACAGGTGCTAGGGTTTCATATCTTAAAGACAAACGTTCTCCACAGTACACAGATGTGCTGTAACTTCCAACAGAAAACCTGGTAGCACTGTTCACAGAACTCAACATTCTGATTGTAAAGTGTGTGGACAAGGGGAAAGAGCCCAAAATAACCAGGACAACTTTGGAAACCAAGAGGGGAATCACTCGATTGTTTGCCAAGGCTTCCTAAGCAGTTATAATGTGAGGTCAGGATGACCTTGCTACAAAGACAGACACGGAGATCAGTGGAAAAACAGAGAGCTCGGAACAGGCCTTGTAAATGCAGGTATCCAACGTGTGTCGGTGCGTCGGAGGGAAAAGAACCAGTACATACGTGATGCGGACATCGTGGGGTATTCATGTAGAAAGTGTAAGAAGCAGAGCCCATCCCGCTCCGTACACGCAAATCAATGCCACACGCGCTCAAGACTTGACTGTGAAAAGCAAACCTATAAACGTCTAGAAGAAAAAAATACGAAATGACGCCGTAATAGAAGATCTCTTATTCAAGGAGTTTGGGATGCTCCAGAGACGCTGTTTTAGCACTGCTGTAACAGATGAGCACAGACTTACTGGGATAAAACAACAGAAAGGTATTCTTTCTGAGCTTTGGATGCAGAAATCCTAAATGAGCCACACTGGGCTAATGCCAAGGTGTGGTCAGGGCTGATTCCTTCTAGGGATTCCAGGAAAGACTCCGTTTCCTTGCCCTCCTCAGGTTCTAGGGTGACCTCTACTCCCCCAGACAGTCAGCCCGCCTTCTCCCTCCAGTGCATCTGTGTCAGACCCCCTCTGCCTCCCTCTAATGGAGACCCCGAGATTACATTCAGGGCCACCCCAAATCGTCCAGAACAACCTCCCTATCCCAAGATCCTGACCTTTATCACATCCACAAAGCCCCCTTTGCCATATAAGGTCCCATTCATGGAGTCCAGGGATTACAGCCTGGATATCTTTGGGGGCTGTGACTCAACCTACCACAAATACGTGAAATGATTATTTGCCGAATAAATCAGAGGGGAAAAGCCTTTCTTTCAAGAATGCACCAAATACAAGGCCTAAAGGGAGAGACTGACAAACTCAATGACGTGGAAGCTAAAACCTCCATTAGACACAGAGAACAGGCACCGGAAAGCTCTGCAACTTCGGAAGGACTCGTGTCAAGGACGCAGAAGGAGTTCCCAAAGAGCACAAAGCACGGGACTCAGATGCACGTGGGCAAGGGCGTCGGAAGGGCTGAGCGACAGAGGAAAACCACGACACGGGACGCAGGGAAGTGCAGGCCCCGTGGGGAAGGGCCCTGGGAGGCTCTGCCATTGCGCCCCGAATGCAGCCCCTAAAGCCTCACTGCTACGGACTGTAGTGTGTCCCTGAACTTCATATGCTGAAGCCCTAACCCCCAATGTTACCGCATTTGGAGAGAGGCCCGTAGGGAGGTACTTAAGGTGAAATGAGGTCATAAGGGCTGAGCCCTAATCAGATAGGGCTGGTGTCCTAAGAAGAGGAAAAGACACCTGAGTCCCCCACCCGTTGCGTCCCCCTCTCTGCCACGTGAGGCCACAAGGAGAAGGCGGCCGCCTGCAGGCAGGAAGCGAGCCCTCACCAGGAACCATATCAGCCGGCACCTTGACGCTGGGCATCCAGCCTCCAGCTCTGGGATAAGTACAGCCCGTCGTGTAGCCCCCAATACTTTGTGATGGTGGCCCAAGCTGAGACACTCACCTTCTTCAGAGTCAAGTGCAAAATATTACAGAATCTACAGGCAAACAGGCTTGGGCAGCCCAGACCACTCAACCCCATGCAGCTTCACCCACAGGGGCCCGAGGAAGGGACCCGCCCAGCCAGGTCGGCCCCTGCACGGGCCTGAAAGGCACGGCCCACCACACACCTTCATCTCTGGGCCCCTGGGCCTCTGGCATATGTGTGTCCCCAGAATGTCTGCTTCCAGTAGAGACCAGTTTCTCCAAAATTGAAAGCGAAATCCCCAGACAGACTTCTTCAAGGAGTTTGCTGTTTTACATGCAGGAAGCAGTGTCTTCACAGCCTCGGCACCTGCAGGGCAGCGTCCTCAACCTCACTGACACAGTGGGTGGCACTGAGGTCCCCAGGCCCTGGAATGGCCACTCCTTGCAGGAGAGATGCCCCTGCTCTTTGGAGTTCACACACTTCCAAGGCTCGCTCATGACTGGGAGAAGTTTGCCTGCGGTTGGGTCAAAACCCTAACACGCAGGTGTATGGGCCTCTCGTGCCCACTGTTAACAAATCACCACGAACTTGCGTGAACCCCTTGTTTACAGAAGCAAGGTTGTGCCTGCTTCCCCTGCACTCACCAGCCATGCCCCCGGCCCCAGCATTTATTCCCCAACACCACTCACTTGCTCATGAATGACATACACCATCCTTCCCTTCTTTGCACACCGTGTGTGCATCCCCATTCTTGAACGGACCACATGCTTCCTGAGGGGTGACCTCTGCATCTGGCTGTGCGCCCCTCCGCGGGGCCAAGAAAGGAGTGTCGCCCGCCCTCGGGGACGCTTGGTGAGTTACCAGGGAACTGATGGGCAACAGCGCCCATGCCACCAGGAAACAAAGTGAGGACGCTCTGTCCACATCAGGAGTAATCACAGAGCAGCCGGGACAAACCGATTCAGGTGACATGTATTGACACGAAACAGTGAAGGGGAAAATCAACTCATCGCAGAACAGACCCCACTGATATAAAGTTTTCAAACATAAACTAATTATATAGATGGCCATGGCCCTATCGATATATATACATATATAACCAAAAATCAGAACAGCAGTTCACACTCAGGAAAAACCCATGGGAGCCAAGTGTGAGTTATCTCAAAATTTTTCTTTAAAAAGTAAGTGAAATAAAATGGAAGAAAATATGGCACAATCTTAGAATGTTTCATTCTGATGGTGGGTATAGAATGGTTATTACGTTTTTTTACCTTTCTATGTTTATAATGTTTCTAATTAAAAATAAAATCTTTAAAATATTAAAGGACTAGGATCTGCCTGTAATGGTCTTATCACTTCCGTCCCGGGGCACCGGGCACACCCTTCTTCAGCAGGAAAGCTGAAGGACAGAGGGCAGGATGCTAAACCTATATAATGTATACTCTTAAAGTGTACAAAACGTACTAAATATGTCTACATAAAAGTATATTATATAAGTATGTTATTTATAAATAGCATTATTAAATATTAAAAGATAAATATATATTTAAAATATGTTATTAAATATATTATGAAAATATTATTGACCTACATAAACATATAAAATATATATAATCGATAATTATTAAAACATGTATAATATTTTTAGGTGACAGATTTTCATGCTCGCAGCGCTCTTAGGTTGAGAGAAAATGGAGCTGACAGTACAGAGGGCTCCCGTGTACCCGCTCTGTCTCCTGCTCAGATAAGCAATGTACTGTTTAACTCCTAGACCATTTCTGCCTCAGGCCAGCCTCCCAGACAGTTTCTCTTGGACCAGAGAGGCCTGCAAAGGACAAAGATCTCTAATCCCATCTAGTTCACCCAGTTCTGATGAACCTGTCTCAGGATCAAAAACAAAAGGTAACATCAAAATACACCCCTGTGGCCCGGGTGGCTGCTGCTCTCCGGATCCTGGGGTGCCCTGCACCCCTCAGGCTCCCGCAGTTGGTGTGGGCCCCCCTGGTGAGTTGCGGCCACCAGGCTGTGACGCGGGTGAGAGGTGAGGATGTGGGGTCCTGGCCTGGGCGCCTCCCCCTTCCCTCCTCTTGCTGGGCACCTGAGGGACCGCAGCTGCACCCTGCGGCACCCCTGGGAGGTGACACAGCCCGGAGAAAATACCCCCAAGGGCATGCGAGCTCTCAGAATCCAGGTCACGGTGGTGAGGGTGAGGGGCTTGTGCCCTTTCGATATTACCCACCCCCGCCTTTCGATGTCAGCGGTGTCTGGCTGGCTGACAGTGCTGGCTGACGCTCCTTCTGAACTGTGGGTTACCAGCAGCGAGGTCAAGGTCTTGAGTCTGGGAACTGGGTGCGTCAAACAAGATTACAGACTTGAGACATCCGGCGGAGACGATATGTCCCTGAGATCTTAAAACCGAGACGAGTCTGTTACAAAAAGGCTTTAAATTTTTCAGATGGAGCATGGGGTCTCCCAACAGCTTTCTGTGCTGCTCCCAGGCATCAGGCACTGCCTGGGTAGGTGGGTGCTCTGTCTGGGCGCTAAGTCCCTGACCCTGCAGGAAGCTCTGTGGCCACTTGTTTGGGGACGGCCCTGGCTGCGCCTTGGGTGGGGCAGCCGCTACCCTCCCTGGTCCTGCCATCACCCATAATGACAGAGTTTAAGCTGAGGGCGGGTTTTCTTTAATTCCTGTCATCCCAATGGCTGTGGGAACCTGCTCTCCTCTGCAACCATGGTTTCAACTTTCATCTCGTTTTCCCAAGAAAGGACCTTAAGGAAATACCTTTCTCCTCCGGGAGTTTAAAACCACCAAGCTACCCGCCCAGCGAGAGAAACTCTTGCAGTCTCTACGGGGGACGCACCTCAGGTCAGCACATCCGTCCAACAGCCCATGGACCTACAACGTCCCCCCGCAGGAGAATGAGGTCCAACTGCCAAGCCCAGAAGTCAGTTCTGACTCACCTGTGCGTAGCCTGGTTGAACCCCACAGTGAGATCACCCAGCCCACAGAGCTCCCTCCTCAGAACCCCTACACTCAGCCTGTCCTGGGGGTTCCCAGCCCCACCTGAGATTCAGGCTGTCCTGGGATCCAGGAGTCGCTCACCTTCAGGTGCCCCCCAGGTGGTACAGATGCTCAGCCAGGGTTGAGAAACGAGGGCGCCTCTTACGCTGTCATCTAGCTTTCTCCTGGGAGCAGAGACCCCTCGTCCTTGAGCAGCCCCCCAGAATGCCTTCCACTGGCTGACCTAACAGTCCACTCTACCAGTTCTCAGGACCCAGCCCAGGCCAAGTTCATGGAGCATCTCTGTGACCCCTGGCAGGAAACCATCTCCCCTTCGCCCTCTGCTGACCTCCAATGGAGGATGACCCTTCTACACCTTCCAGCGCTGCACAGATGGACGGACTGATGGACAGGACATCTGAGCTTGCAGAGAATGTGAGCAGGGGAAGTGCTTAGGTAAGAGACTGGCCAACAAGGCACGTCTTCCCAGACAGCATGAAAGCAGCGGGTGCACGGTGATGGGGCACCTTTAGTTTTACTAGAGGCGTGTGTATCCTTACTTACTTTCCAATTCCCGTCCTAGAGGGACTCAACGTTCACAATAGTGGCAGGTGGCATCTGAGGAACACTTGACAATATTAAAGAATCCATGTGACTCTGAAATGTGTATCTACATAAATCTAGACATAACATGTGGAATGAGATACAGATTCTCTGCATAGACGTCTGAGTGGCAGAACTGTGACTCACTTAATGTTCATAAAAATGTTCAATGAGATTAAATTTTCAGAAAACTGAATTTGAACGTCTTTAAATATCACGATTTGAAATTATGATGTGCATTTATTTTAGTATTTTGCCTTCTAATGGATAATTAGAAATATTTTTGTAGCTATTGTTTTCAAAACCTTGTGAAAAAAAGTTTAATGTTTAAATTTATTTTAGTTCACATTTTAAATAATCCACCCAGATTCTGTACACTTTGAACATATTAAATTTTTAAGTATTTAGATTATCACTCTCAATGGAACATAAATTATGTAACAATTTATGGATTACATAAATTGGATTATAACAACATGCATAGTAATTTTGCTAAACAGGAGGCAAGACAAATACATTTTATGGGATATATAATAATTAACGAGTGAAGTTTATCTTTATTACTTATCCAAATATCAATGGGCATCAACACAGTACCCAAGTGTGCAAATAATAATTAAATCCACTCATATTGGTATATTGCCAGCTTTCAGTCATATAATACGGTAAATCCACACACTTCTAAATTTATTATGAAGGATGATCTGTGAAAGCAGAAGGAGAAAACATATTTTATCTAAGAGCTTGCTAGCTTGATTTACAATTTTTAAACAGGAAGGACGTGGCTTGTCGTGTCGGCCTCCATGTGTACTCCTGCTCCAGCCCCCAGATAATAGGACAGGCCTGCCAGGAGGGGCGTGTGGACCGCTCCCCACAATGAGCTCTCAGCGGACCTGAGGTGTAAAAACTCGGAGACTCCCAAGAATGACAGGGGAGCAGCTGTTTCCTCTGGGACTATGGACCTTCCCTGTGCATAAAATCACAGGAGCTGCCGGAAAACAGATGCCCAGCACACACACGGGGGTTCTGCTGGAACCAGATCAAGGTGCCGGTGTGGTCACATCTGGGTGAGGACCCTCCTCTTGGCCGCAGACGGTGTCTCCTCCTGTGTCCTCACCTGGAGAGGGGGAGCGCTCTGGGGTCTCTTCCTATGAGGACACTAACCTTATAGGATCAGGGCCTCACCCTTGTGACCTCATTTAACCTTAATGATGTCCGTAGAGGCCCCATCTCCAAATATGGCCACACTGCGGGTTAGGGCTTCAACAGAGGGACACAAACATTCAGTCCATACCATCCGGGAAGGCCCACCTCTGCCAAGCCCCCCGGCCACACTGGAGCTCTCGGCTGGAGGCGTGGTCCAGGGCTGCAGGAGTGGGTGTAAGAGGAACACCCCCACAGGTGCCCGAGGCTCCTACAAGAGACGAGCATCACTCGCTCGGCACCACTCTGGGACGTGTTGAGCGTGTCACCAGAAGGGGCAGATGGCCGTCAGAATTTCCAGCCCAGCGCACACACCCCAGGCACAAAGGAAACTCTCAAAATACTTTAGCAGCCGAGATCTCCACCATCTTTGCCACCCCGCCAGCTCCCTCCCTGACCTCACACGGAGGAAGGATGCCCAAGAAAGGCTCCGACACCAAGAACACAGGCGGAGGGCCATGGGCATGGTTTCTCGTGGAACTTTATTGAAAAGAAACAGCCTTTTGAGCATCTTCTCCCATATTTCAAATGGTTTCTTCAGGAAAGGTTCTTAGAAGCGGAAGAACTGTGTTATTAGCACGTATGCATTCCTACATGCAATCCCCCATGAGAGAACACAGCTAGAAACCTCCAAAGACAGTCATAAGGGCTGCATTTCAAAGCCCCACAGCCTCCTGGGCTGATGGGGGCTGAGAGGTGAGCATCCTGTCCTCCACCCAATGTCACACCTGTCATGTCCAAGCAGGGAGAGGTATCACAACTTGCCTGACAGTGTTTTATAAATCTGTTACATTTATTTTTCAAGCATTTGGACTTTTGTAGACTTCAACAACAATAAAAGGAAAATCGTTCTCAGCCCTCAGGGAGGATAAGATTTTAAAAGGGGAGAAATCAATTCCAGATCGGGTTCCCCTTCTTGCTGGGACCACAGGCGGGCAAGCGTGCTGTGATCTAAGCTTTCTGAGTAGAGTGAAATTGAAGGCCCCGAATGCCACTGTGCAGGCTGACTGCTGTGCTGGCCTCGGTATTTGCACCACTTCGTGCAGGCTCAGGGTGAGTCCTTTTCCCAGGACGGCTCGGCTGCCAGCACAAAGAGGGACTACTGTTGAATCCTCTTCCTTGACCAGCCAGACAAACATCCCCCAGGGAAATGCTCCTTCACATCCACAAGCTAAGAGGGGGCTTTGGCTAAAACAATGTTAACTTCTGCCCAAGAGTTTCCTCTTCCAGGAAAGTAAGCAACGCAAATGCTGACGTCCCATTCATGCAACACAAGCCCAAATGGACTGGGTTGAATAGAGTCCCCCCAGACTCACATCCACCCAGAACCTCAGAGTGGGACCTTATTTGGAAACAGGGTCTCTGCAGATGCAATTAGTTTAGTTAAGATGAGGTCACACTGAAGCAGACTGGGTCCTAAATCCAGCGACTGGTGCCCTTACGAGAAAGCCACAGAAAGATGCAGACCACGTGCAGGGAGGAGCAGGGAGACAGCCAGGTGATGACGGAGGCAGAGACTGGGGTGATGTGTCCACAGGCCAAGGTCATGTCAAGGTTGCCAGCTACCGCCAGGAGCTGAAAGAGGTGAGGAAGGATCCTCCCCTGGACCCTTCAGAGGGAGCAGGCAAGGCCTGATGAACCCATGAATTTTGAACTGTGACCTTCAGAACTGTCAGAGAATAAATTTCTGTTGCTTTAGGCCACCAGCTCGTGGCAATTTACTAAAACAGCCACAGAAAACTAATACACCAAAGATTTACACTCAAGGGAGTAGCACCATTCAAAACTCTTCTCGGGCTTCCCTGGTGGCGCAGTGGTTGAGAGTCCGCCTGCCGATGCAGGGGACACGGGTTCGTGCCCCGGTCCGGGAAGATCCCACATGCCGCGGAGCGGCTGGGCCCGTGAGCCATGGCCGCTGAGCCTGCGCGTCCGGCGCCTGTGCTCTGCAATGGGAGAGGCCACAACAGTGAGAGGCCCGCGTACCACAAAAAAAAAAAAGAATGTCTATATATGTATAACTGAATCACTTTGCTATAAAACAGCAATTAACACAACATTGGAAATCAACTATACTTCAATTGAAAAAAGGAGACAATTTTTAAAAACAAAGCAAAATCCAGGGGCAAGGACAGAACCTCATACAGCCCCTCCTTCCTGCCAGCAGAGCCCTCTACACAGCCCCAACTGGACCGCCCAGTTATTTCTCGCTACAAAGCATACGTCCACTTCTATGGGGAAGACGGGCCACATCCTGGCTTCCTCTTGAAATCCCACAGAAAAGGCAGCAAAGGGATTTTATTTTTAGCACACACGAACACCAGGACAGGCAGAAAAGGAGCAGCTAGGAAAGCACAGGAGAGATGGCAGAAGTCTGGTGAGCACAGCTGCCTCCAAGGGTAGACCAGCAGCCAGCTGGCAGCTCGGGATTCCAGAAAGGCTTGGAAGTGACCTGTGGGTTCCTCGCCTCGGGCGGAAGGCGGGAAAACTGGTTCAAAGTTTGTCCGGGGAGCAGTCGGATCCCCAGGTCCAGTCCTCCCGCAGGGCAGCCGGGTGACTCTCCTTGTCCCCATAGAAGGAAAGAGGGAAAGTGGACATTCTGGAGGGAGACCCTGAAGGTGGGGAGGTGGGACAACACAGGGAGCGAGGGGACTGAGTGGAGTCCACACACGGAACAGCGGGTCTTCTGCCCCCACCAGGCCCCTTCCCCTCACTGGGATCCCAGGACTCAATCTCTGAGGAGACGTGACGAACCCGAGCTAAGAGCTTCATTCCCGGCCGTCGGGATTCCCCAGTGAAACGGGCAAACCCCCCTTCGCTCCCCTGTGGGATGCCCGGCAGCCTGCCATCCAAACCCTGCCTACCTTCCCGTCACGTTGCCAACCGTCCACCTTACACGTAAACAGCTGAAGGCTGTCCGACTCCAGGCAAATTATATGCCTGATCACAGAAGGCCAAGGGGATAAAACTGAGGGAATCTTCCAGGAGTCAGAACAACAATGCAAAGAGATGGGACACAGGAGAGAAGAGATAACAGTGTAATAATACAACAGGGGCAGTGCAAAAACTTTACAGCATAACTAAAATAAGCTCTAGAAAGGAAGTGCGGAAAACAGAGGGAGGAGTTTATCCATAAGCATTTTAGAATTGAGGGGAAAGTTCATTACCGGCGGAATACTACTTCTGCCTAAACGTTAGCGAAGATTCAGAATGCTACTCTGAAGACCGTGTCGTGTCTTTCACCGTGGTCCCCGGAGCCTCTGGCTAGGGAGGCAGCGGCGTTGGCGGGGCAGGGGAGAGGGATGCTCCCTAAGAGTGACGCTTCCAGGCCACACCCCCCAACACTTAGCCCTCAGGTGACTCTTCTGTGTGACCTTTGAGACCCGAGTGGCAGCCCCGCAGGGCACCTGCCGAAACAAGGGCTGTGGGTGTCAGAGAGAACCTGGGTGGCCACAGGCAGGAGGAAAGCGCTAGAAGCTGCTGTGCGGACTCAAGAAAAGGGGTCCAGACAAGACACCCCCGCGAGGTGGCCTGCAGGGATGCTCTATGTGAAGGCAACTTCAGATGCCTTTCAAACGAACGGAACTGGTGAGAAGGAGAGCCACAGCTGTGCGGTTGCCCACCGACCTGGACCCGTCAGACCCACCTGGGGAGCAGCTTACAAGGTGCAGGTCCCAGGCCACCAGATTCAGATCTGCTGAATCAGAGCATCTGGTGGGGTGAGGGCGAAGGAGCTGGTATTCTAGAAAGAAATCTACCGCCCAGGGTTCTGATATGCCCCCTGGGTTGATCACACGTGTGGCCCAACCTCCACACTTCAGCAACCCCACCAGGGTTCCCCCCTTACAGGGGAAACCTGGGCGATAAGAAGGTTTTCCTCTTTTGTGGAGGAAAAAAAATCCGCTTCCCTGCAGCTTCCAGGTGCTAATGCTGGTTCTGCAGCCTTGCTAGAGGGCTGAGGTCTTCTCCTCCCACAAGACAACCTTCCTTCAGGAGAAAGGAAACCGTGCCTTCCAATCTGGTCCTGTCGCAGGTTCCCCATGTCCATAAGTATCAGCACTAACCGTCTGCTAGGAGACGGTCCTCCTGGGCTCTCAGCCCCTCTGCACATCCCAAGAGAAGTGGCACTGAGACCCTCCGCTTCCGACTACAGTGAGAAGCCTTAGAGATGTATTTGTTCCTGGGGCTGCCGTAACAAAGCACCCCACACCGGGTGTCTTAAAGCAGCAGAGGTGTCCTCTCTCACGGTTCTGGAGGCCAGACATCCAAATCCAGCTGTGGGCAGGCCCCCCCGAGGGCTCGGAGCCGGCACCTGTGCCAGGCCTCCTCCCGGCTTCCAGCAGGACTCAGGTGCTCTTGGCTCGTTGGCAGTCATCTCCTCCCTGCATCTCCACAACATCTCCCCTCTGTGTCTGTGCCCAGATGCCCTCCTTCATAAGTACACCAGTGGCACTGGGCCAGGACCCAGCCTAATGGCCTCATCTTGCCCCTTTGCAAAGACCCAACTTCCAAGGAAGGTCATAATCACGGGTCCTGGGGGCTGGGACTTCGCCACGTCTTGGGGGGACCGGATTTGACGCAGACAGAAGATTCAGTGCTTCCCTTAGGACCGAAAGGGGGCATGCTCACTGTTCAGTATGTTTCCCTCCCATCATGCAAACCACTGCATGTGCGGTGCCCAGGGGCCCTCTGGCATCACTGGGTGGGGATCTGGGCTCAGGGAACCATGACAAAATGCTGCTGTCTGCCTCTTACTGTTGCCATGAGTAATAGACGGATCTCCGTCTCTGACCAGGGGATTCGTGAAATCCTACCCAGCGACGTGAAACTGCGGCAGGGTGACTCACAAGGGGAACTCTCAAACCCTCTACAGGTCTTATTTTTTCCATTTTCTAAATTGAAGTATAGTCGATTTAGAATGTTGTGTTAATTTCTGCTGTACAGCAAAGTGATTCAGTTATCCATATATACACATTTTTTTAATATTCTTTTCCATTATGGTTCATCCCAGGAGATTGAATATAGTTCCCTGAGCTCTACAGTAGGACCCTGTCATTTATCCATTCTATATATAAAAGCTGACATCTGCTAACCCTAACCTCCCACTCCATCCCTCCCCCAGCCCCCGACATTGGCAACCACCTGTCTGTTCTCTGTGTCCGTGATTCTTTCTGTTTCATAGATAGGCTCATCTGTGTCATATTTTAGATTCCACATATAAGTGATATGATAATATGGTATTTGTCTTTCTCTTTCTGACTTAGTATGATAATCTCTAGCTGCATCCATGTTGCTGCAAGTGGCATTATTTTGTTCATTTTTATGGCTGAGTAATATTCCATTATACATATGTAGCACATCTTCTTCATCCATTCCTCTGTCGTTGGACATTTAGGTTGTTTCCATGTCTTGGCTGTTGTGAATAGGGCTGCTGTGAACATAGGGGTGCATGTATCTTTTTGAATTAGAGTTTTGTCCGGATATATGCCCAGGAGTGGGATTGCTGGATCGTATGGTAATTCTACTGACCCTCTCTAGTTCTTGACCCCAACCATTTGCCCCAGTTAGAAGTAAAGGCATCCCCCTTGACATTTCTAATCCCCGTATCCTAGCCACCCCTGAGACCTGGAGACTTGACCTCCTCAATCTCTCCCACCTTCCCTGTTGGCAGCATCTGGTCTAGAACTGCTGGCACGGCCGATCCCCATCCTGTCCACATCTGCTGAGTCATCTCCCCAACAAACGTCTGACAACGTCATCCTTAACTCCTCAGGGAAATGCACCGACAACCAAGTCAGGTCCGGCTCCTTCGTTCTGTACCATCAGTAGAAGCATCTCCTCCCATCAGAGTAGCCAATGCCGATCGTCACTAACACCAGTCGAGGGCCATATGCCTTACATGGGTTGTCTCTTTGATCTTGACAACAATCCAGTGGGGCAGGTATTACTGCCCCAACTTACGGAATCCCATGGAAGTAAAGGCAGAGCAAGGCTTAACTGCTTCCCAAGGTCACACAGCTGTTGGCTGACGGTGGCAGGAATCCAACCCACTGGCTGACTTCAGAGATGATGAGGTTACGTTGCAACCCTACAGCCGTCTCCCACTTACCAGGCTGTATGAAACAGACATTAGGGTGGGTATAGTGTAGTGGATTCAAGATGGCCACAAACTCTGCAAACTCCTTCCATGCAGAGGTAGAGCCTTATTTCCATCTCCTTGAATCTGGGCTGGACCAGTGGCTAGTTTTGACCACTAGAATGTGGCAGAAATGAAGCCATGAAACTTCAGAGAGCTGTGGCTCCCAACTTTACTTTTTGGAACAATCTACCTCTTGGAAGCCAGTCCCACGTAAGAAGTGCACCGACCCAAGCCCCAGAGAGCAACCTTCAGGGAGAGGGACCACGTAGAGAAGCCCCAGCCCGGACTTCTGGAGGGGAGCAAGTACCACCAGCTCATCCCTGCCCGAAAGCCCAGCCCACAGGGTCATGAGCGAGTAAAATGGTTGTTGTTTAAACCCCTAAGTTTCGGGGTTGTTTCTCAAGCAGCGGTAGATGACGGGAGAGCATTCAAGGTCTGCTTCTCGTCTAGACTGGAATTCACTCCAGGAGAGGAGGGACGGGTCTGTGTCTGTTCATTGCTGGACAGCGCTGGGCACTGAGCATGGCCTTCAACCAACATGCCCTCGGAGAACAGAGCAAGGCTTCAATGGACATCCCGCCACCTCCAGAGGCTGCCGCAGGGACCACCGGCACTGGGGTGAGGAGTTCCTCAAAGCATCTTCAGAACAGGAGGACGGCAGCCCCTTCCCCCCACGCCGGGCCCCCGGACTCCCTCCCCTGCACTGAATCAGCAGGAAACCCCGGAAAAGCCCAAGCAGCTCTCCACCCCCCAGAACATGCCATCCCTCTGCAGACCGAGGGTCTCCAACCAGGACCCACACGTGCAGCTCTCCACCCCCCAGAACATGCCACCCCTCTGCAGACCGAGGGTTTCCAACCAGGACCCACACGTGTCCTTTCAGAAACAGAATTCTCTCCCTCCGGGGAGGGGGGTGTCTGTGCAAGGCAACAGGGAAACACAGTTAATAATTATAGATGACGTATGAGAGAACACAGGTATGTGAATAAATGAAAGGCGGAAATAACCGTGGCCACGTGGATTGCCTTGGCAACCGGGCAGAGCAGCAGAGAAGACGCACAAAAGTCAAGATGGGCCGGGCATGGGGATGGGATGCACAGGGATGGTGCCCAGGGTCCCATCCATTCCTGCATCAGAGCCCTGCCCAGTCTCACTGGCTGTGAACTGGACAATGTCCAGACGGAGCTCGGGTCCATGCAGTCTACCTGGGGCCCTGACCTTTTCTCTAGGGGGAAGGGGGTGTCACCCGTCTCACTCCATCGAGCAATGGGTCAAGGTAGGTGGGAGCAAACCCCGGGGTTCTTGGAGCACAGCTCCCACCTGGATGAAGCCTGAGCCCCTGGAAGCTGCCGGACCACGGGGCACGACTGCCAACACCAGGACCCAGTGACCATGGACGGGAAGAGGGGGACGAAGTTCTCCCGTCCTCTGCACAAGAGCTCAGGGTGGGTGGCGGATGCAGCCAACGTGCTGGGCCTGATGCCATCAACCATCCTCCGTCCTCAACACCTTGTTCTGGGTTCTTGATCCCAAGCCTCCTCTTGACCTTGGCTTCCCCATCTCCCAGCAGATGTCCTGATCGCTCCCGGGCACCGTCCATCTCCCTTTGGCTCTGATGGGATCCCATTCCCCATCCAGCGGCGTTATCCCAGCGCCCGGTGCATCATGGGTGGTCAGTCGGTGCGTGTGTAAGTCACAAACCCCATATACTCAGACAGTGTCACTTGTCTTTACACTTGAGCCCACTGACGCCCAGAGAGGGCGAGTTATGTGTCAAGCGCTGCACAGCTTAGAGGCAGACTCTGAACCCAGATCTCCCCTTCTGATTCCTTGACTGCTGGACCCGTTGCTTCTCTGGGGAGACACATGAGGCAGGAAGCCTCCAAGATAAGGCTTGGGGCTCCTCCACCCCCTCAGATGTCAAAGCCCAGAGCCCCAAGGAAGGGCTGACTGCCTGGTTACAGTGATAAGAGAGCAGAGAGCAGAGCCTCTAGCAGGACAGTGAAGGACCAGGCCTGTCCAGGTGGGCGGCTTTCTCTCCCCAGCCCGGCACAGACCTCATCTGCCAAGGTGCTGCAAGTGGTCGATCCATAAGGCAACTGACAGCAGATGCATCCAGGTGCAGCCCACCTGGGGCGCCATGTGCCCACGGCTGAGAGAGGACACAACCAGCAAAGCAGAGTCAGCACAGCCCGAAGCTGCCATTTTTCCAGTCCCTGCTCTGGTCCAAGCCGGCCGACGTCTCCTCCCGCATGTCGAGAAATGCTTCAGAAACGCCAAAGGAAGGCGCCCTTGATCACAGCTTTGGCAGGCTGTGCTCGCCCTGCATTTAAGCAACAACCAGGCCCTGAGGCCTGAGGGGAGGTCCAGGGGCCAGGAACCGTGAGGCACCTTTGCATCCCAGGAGGTCAGTGGGGATAAAGAGAGCTCTGAGCCTCTTCTCCGAGGAAGGCACGATGGGTGGCCGCTGTCCGCAACTGGGACGGTGGAACCCGTGGGTGGTCGATGGTTACATCTAAGTGCTACCACCACCCTCCCCGGTGGCGGGGCTGAGACGGCCGCTCAAGGCCTCTCCCCTCTCCGACCACGGATATCCAGACATGCCAGAGATTCCAGCAGGACTTGACAGAACAGGGGACAGGAGACGCCCAGAGACACGGTGACAGCACAGGCCTTCAAGTCGGACAGAGATGCCCCACCAGCCTTGGCCACGTGGCTGGAGCAAATCAGCCAGGTCTTTCTCATCCGTAAGGTGGGGGCCGGCACTAGGGCACCCGAGAAGGCGAGAATTTAAAAAGAAATATGTGTAACGCACTTGGCATGGCTGATACTCACTAAATGATCGTCAGCACTGTAACTTCGTGTGACTATTAACTCTCACAGTAAAGGGAAGCTGAGTGCATCATCTGAGACGGCTCCACTCTTGTATGAGTCTCCTCAGGCCGTAACAAAGGTCCACGGCCCGGGCAGCTTAAACAGCAGACATTCACTGTCTCCGGTCCTGGAGACTGGAATCCAAGATCCAGGTGTGGACAGGGCCGGGTCCTCCTGAGGCCTCTCTCCTCGGCCTGTAGACGGCCATCTTCTCTCTGTGTCCTCACAGGCTTGTCCCTCTGCGCGTGTCTGTGTCCTGACCTCCTCTTCTAATAAGGATATCAGTCCTGTGAGCCACAACTGCTAAGCCCACGTGCCACAACTACTGAAGCCAGTGCACCTAGAGCCTGTGCACCGCCACAAAGAGCAGTCCCCGCTCACTGCAACTGGAGAAAGGCCACATGCAGCAATGAAGATCCATCGTGGCCACAAATACATACATACATACATACATACATACATACATACATACATACATAAGTTTATTTAAAAAAAGGATATCAGTCCTTACACATATGACCTCATTTTACCCTAATCACCTCTTTAAAGATCCCATCTCCAAATACAGTCACATCCGAGGTGCTGGGTGTTAGGGCTTCAGTATATGAATTTGGGGGACACGGTTCAGCCTGTAACAACACGCTCCCTCACAGCGGACCTATGACAATAGCCCCTTGTAAACGACAGGGCAGCATCTATGAGCCTGTTTACAAACATGTCAAACAAAACAATTTTCATGTCATAACTCACATATGTATCCAGTCTTTTTGCCATAAGCTTCTTTGCCATAAACCTCTTTGCCTCAAGCATTTTTGCCATAAACATTTTCACTGCATAACTAACTGACTGTAAGACAACTTTGCCATGAACAATAAGATAACTGGATGACAGTTTGGTTTCACCTGCTTGAGAGGCATCAGATTTCCCTTTGGTTAGCATTACTGATGGCTTTATCAAGCTGACCAATGATGATGATTTGCCCCAAGAGTTGGTTTCTTATTTTGAAACACATTAGATTAGAGGAGAATGAGGCTGAGGGCCTCAGAGACGCAGAATTGGACCCACATTTCCATAGAACTTTAGCACGTCCATCAGCAGGTGTGTGACAACCTGCCAAGAGAACGCAGCAGTGTGGAGACTGGCACTGCATGGTCCAGAGCTAAGGTAAAAACACCCATCCTAACGTTTGGAAACTGATACCTCTCTTAATGAAGGAAGAAATTTTAGAGAAAAAGAAAAAGTGCGATGCCAAACAAGGAGACGAAATCAACAAGCAAAATAAAACTGTAGAAAATACAATGACCTGGAAGACAAATCAATCTACACACATCTTAAATGTATTCGAATGTTTTCCATTTTGCAATAAAGCCTTTTTATTTTGTTTCATTTCTCATGTTTCATTATGACCTTTTTAAGGTACCTCTTTTATCTTTTGTTGTTTTATCTTTTACAGCAAAACTGCCCTATAGGCAACTAGTTACATGAAGAAAGTGCAGCAAAAATACTTACGGCAAGGAGCTTCAACATGACGGAAGAGTAAGACGTGATCACCTTCCTCCCCACAAATACATCAGAAATACATCTACATGTGAAACAACTCCTACAGAACACCTACTGAACGCTGGCAGAAGACCTCAGACCTCCCAAATGGCAAGAAACTCCCCACGTACCTGGGTAGGGCAAAAGAAAAAAGAATAAACAGAGACAAAAGAATAGGGACGGGACCTGCACCAGTGGGAGGGAGCCGTGAAGGAGGAAAGGTTTCCACACACTAGGAAGCCCCTTCGCAGGCGGAGACTGTGGGTGGCGGAGGGGGAAGCTTCAGAGCCGCGGAGGAGAGGACAGCAACAGGGGTGCGGGGGGCAAAGCGGAGAGATCCCCGCACAGAGGATCGGTGCCGACCGGCACTCACCAGCCCAAGAGGCTTGTCTGCTCCCCAGCCGGGCCGGGCGGGGCTGGGAGCTGAGGCTCGGGCTTCGGTCGGAGCGCAGGGAGAGGACTGGGATTGGCAGCGTGAACACAGCCTGCAGGGGGCTAGTGCACCACGGCTAGCCGGGAGGGAGTCCGGGGAAAAGTCTGGAGCTGCCGAAGAGGCAGGAGACTTTTTCTTCCCTCTTTGTTTCCTGGTGCGCGAGGAGAGGGGATTACCAGCGCCGCTTAAAGGAGCTCCAGAGACGGGCGCGAGCCGCGGCTAACAGCGCGGACCCCAGAGACGAGCAGGAGCTGCTAAGGCTGCTGTTGCCGCCACCAAGAAGCCTGTGTGCGAGCACGGGTCACTCTCCACACCTCCCCTCCTGGGAGCCTGTGCATCCCGCCACTGCCAGGGTCCCGGGATCCAGGGACAACTTCCCCAGGAGAACGCACAGCGCGCCTCAGGCTGGTGCAATGTCACGCCGGCCTCTGCCACCGCAGGCCCGCCCCACACTCCGTGCCCCTCCCTCCCCCCGGCCTGAGTGAGCCAGAGCCCCTGAATCAGCGGCTCCTTTAACCCTGTCCTGTCTGAGCGAAGAACAGACGCCCTCAGGCGACCGACACGCAGAGGCGGGTTCAAATCCAAAGCTGAACCACAGGAGCTGTGCGAACAAAGAAGAGAAAGGGAGATGTCTCCCAGCAGCCTCAGGAGCAGCGGATTAAAGCTCCACAATCAACTTGATGTACCCTGCAACTGTGGAATACATGAATAGACAACAAACCATCCCAAATTGAGGAGGTGGACTTTGGGAGCAACAATATATATATATTTTTTTCTATATTTCTCTTTTTGTGTGTATGTTTCTGTGTGAGATTTTGTCTGTATAGCTTTACTTTTACCATTTGTCCTAGGGTTCTGTCTGGTTTTGTTTTTATGTTTTTTGGGGTTTTTTTAGTATAGTTTTTAGCACTTGTTATCATTGGTGGATTAGTTTTTTGGTTTTGTTGCTCTCTTCTTCCTTTCTTTATTACTTTAAAAAAATTTTTAATAATTATTTTTTTATTTTAATAACTTTATTTTATTTTATTTGCTTTCCTTCTTTCTTTTTTTTCTCCCTTTTATTCTGAGCCGTGTGGACAACAGGTTCTTGGTGCTCTAGCCAGAAGTCAGGGCTGTGCCTCTGAGGTGGGAGAGCCAAGTTCAGGACACTGGTCCACAAGAGACCTCCCAGCTCCACGTAATATCAAACGCCGAAAATCTCCCAGAGATCTCCATCTCAACACCAAGACCCAGCTCTACTCAACAATCAGCAAGCTACAGTGCAGGACACCCTATGCCAAACAACTAGCAAGACAGGAACACAACCCCAACCATTAGCACACAGGCTGCCTAAAATCATAATAAGGCCACAGACACCCCAAAACACACCACCAGACGTGGACCTGCCCACCAGAAAGACAAGATCCAGCCTCATCCACCCGAACACAGGCACTAGTCCCCTCCACCAGGAAGCCTACACAACCCACTGAACCAACCTTAGCCACTGGGGACAGACACCAAGAACAACGGGAACCACGAACCTGCAGCCTGCAAAAAGAAGACCCCAAACACAGTAAGATAAGCAAAATGAGAAGACAGAGAAACACACAGCAGATGAAGGGGCAAGGCAAAAACCCACCAGATCTAATAAATGAAGAGGAAATAGGCAGTCTACCTGAAAAAGACTTCAGAATAATGATAGTAAAGATGATCCAAAATCTTGGAAATAGGATGGAGGAAATACAAGAAACATTTAACAAGGACCTAGAAGAACTAAAGAGCAAACAAATAGTGATGGACAACACAATAAAAGAAATGAAAAATTCTCTAGAAGGGATCAATAGCAGAATAACTGAGGCAGAAGAATGGATAAGTGACCTGGAAGATAAAATAGTGGAAATAACTACCACAGAGCAGAATAAAGAAAACAGAATGAAAAGAATTGAGGACAGTCTCAGAGACCTCTGGGACAACATTAAACACACCAACATTCGAGTAATAGGGGTCCCAGAAGAAGAAGAGAAAAAGAAAGGGACTGAGAAAATATTTGAAGAGATTATAGTTGAAAACTTCCCTAATATGGGAAAGGAAATAGTTAATCAAGTCCAGGAAGCACAGAGAGTCCCATACAAGATAAATCCAAGGAGAAACATGCCAAGACACATATTAATCAAACTATCAAAAATTAAATACAAAGAAAAAATATTAAAAGCAGCAAGGGAAAAGCAACAAATAACACAAAAGGGAATCTCCATAAGGTTAACAGCTGACCTTTCAGCAGAAACTCTGCAAGCCAGAAGGGAGTGGCAGGACATATTTAAAGTGATGAAGGAGAAAAACCTACAGCCAAGATTACCCTACCCAGCAAGGATCTCATTCAGATTTGACGGAGAAATTAAAACCTTTACAGACAAGCAAAAGCTAAGAGAATTCAGCACCACCAAACCAGCTTTACAACAAATGCTAAAGGAACTTCTCTAGGCAGGAAACACAAGAGAAGGAAAAGACCTACAAAAACAAACCCAAAATAATTAAGAAAATGGTAATAGGAACATACATATCGATAATTACCTTAAATGTAAATGGATTAAATGCTCCAGCCAAAAGACATAGACTGGCTGAATGGATACAAAAACAAGACCCATATATATGCTGTCTACAAGAGACCCACTTCAGACCTAGGGACACATACAGACTGAAAGTGAGGGGATGGAAAAAGATATTCCATGCAAATGGAAATCAAAAGAAAGCTGGAGTAGCAATTCTCACATCAGACAAAATGGACTTTAAAACAAAGACTATTAGAAGAGAAAAAGAAGGACACTACATAATGATCAAGGGATCGATCCAAGAAGAAGATATAACAATTGTAAATATTTATGCACCCAAAACAAAGGAGTACCTCAATACATAAGGCAAATACTAACAGCCATAAAAGGGGAAATCAACAGTAACACATTCATAGTAGGGGACTTTAACACCCCACTTTCACCAATGGACAGATCATCCAAAATGAAAATAAATAAGGAAACACAAGCTTTAAATGATACATTAAACAAGATGGACTTAATTGATATTTATAGGACATTCCGTCCAAAAACAACAGAATACACATTCTTCTCAAGTGCTCATGGAACGTTTTCCAGGACAGATCATATCTTGGCTCACAAATCAAGCCTTGGTGAATTTAAGAAAATTGAAATCATATCAAGCATCTTTTCTGACCACAACGCTATGAGTCTAGATATCAATTACAAGGGAAAACATCTGTAAAAAATACAAACACATGGAGGCTAAACAATACACTACTTAATAACCAAGAGATCACTGAAGAAATCAAAGAGGAAATCAAAAAATACCTAGAAAAAAATGACAATGAAAACACGACGACCCAAAACCTATGGGAGGCAGCAAAAGCAGTTCTAAGAGGGAAGTTTATAGCAATACAATCCTACCTTAAGAAACAAGAAACATCTCAAATAAACAAACTAACCTTACACCTAAAGCAATTAGAGAAAGAAGAACAAAAAACCCCAAAGTTAGCAGAAGGAAAGAAATCATAAAGATCAGATCAAAAATAAATGAAAAAGAAATGAAGGAAACGATAGCACAGATCAATAAAACTAAAAGCTGGTTCTTTGAGAAGATAAACAAAATTGATAGACCATTAGCCAGACTCATCAAGAAAAAAACGGAGAAGACTCAAATCAATAGAATTAGAAATGAAAAAGGAGAAGTAACAACTGACACTGCAGAAATACAAAGGATCATGAGAGATTACTACAAGCAAAGAGATTACTACAAGCAACTATATGCCAATAAAATGGACAACCTGGAGGAAATGGACAAATTCTTAGAAATGCACAACTTCCAAGACTGAACCAGGAAGAAGTAGAAAATATGAACAGACCAATTACAAGCAGTGAAATTGAAACTGTGATTAAAAATCTTCCAACAAACAAAAGCCCAGGACCAGCTGGCTTCACAGGAGAGTTCTATCAAACATTTAGAGAAGAGCTAACACCTATCCTTCTCAAACTCTTGCAAAACATAGCAGAGGGAGGAACAATCCCAAATTCATTCTATGAGGCCACCTGATACCAAAACCAGACAAAGATGTCACAAAAAAAGAAAACTACAGGCCAATATCACTGATGAAAATAGATGCAAAAATCCTCAACAAAATACTAGCAAACAGAATCCAACAGCACATTAAAAGGATCATACACCATGATCAAGTGGAGTTTATTCCAGGAATGCAAGGATTCTTCAATATACGCAAATCAATCAATGTGATACACCATATTAACAAAATGAAGGAGAAAAACCATATGATCATCTCAATAAATACAGAGAAAGCTTTTGACAAAGTTCAACACCCATTTATGATAAAAACCCTCCAGAAAGTAGGCATAGAGGGAACTTTCCTCAACATAATAAAGGTCATATATGACAAACCCACAGCCAACATTGTCCTCAATGGTGAAAAACTGAAACCATTTCCAATAAGATCAGGAACAAGACAAGGCTGCCCACTCTCACCACTATTGTTGAACATAGTTTTGGAAGTTTTAGCCACAGCAATCAGAGAAGAAAAAGAAATAAAAGTAATCCAAATAGGAAAAGAAGAAGTAAAGCTGTCACTGTTTGCAGATGACATGATACTATACATAGAGAATCCTAAAGATGCTACAAGAAAACTACTAGAGCTAATCAGTGAATTTGGTAAAGTAGCAGGATACAAAATTAATGCACAGAAATCTCTTGCATTCCTGTACACTAATGATGAAAAACCTGAAAGTGAAATTAAGAAAACACTCCCATTTACCATTGCAACAAAAAGAATAAAATATATAGGAATAAACCTACCTAAGGAGACAAATTATGCGGAAAATATAAGACACTGATGAAAGAAATTAAAGATGATACACATAGATGGAGAGATATACCATGTTCTTGGATTGGAAGAATCAACACTGTGAAAATGACTATACTACCCAAAGCAATCTACAGATTCAGTGCAATCCCTATCAAACTACCACTGGCATTTTTCACAGAACTAGAACAAAAAATTTTACTATTTGTATGGAAACACAAAAGACCCCCAATAGCCAAAGCAATCTTGAGAAAGAAATACGGAGCTGGAGGAATCAGGCTCCCTGACTTCAGACTATACTACAAAGCTACAGTAATCAAGACAGTATGGTACTGGCAGAAAAACAGAAAGATAGATCAATGGAACAGGATAGAAAGCCCGGAGATAAACCCACGCACATATGGTCGCCTTACCTTTGATTAAGGAGGCAAGAATATACAATGGAGAAAAGACAGCCTCTTCAATAAGTGGTGCTGGGAAAACTGGACAGCTACACGGAAAAGAATGAAATTAGAACAGTCCCTAACACCACACACAAAAATAAGCTCAAAATGGATTAAAGACCTAAATGTAAGGCCAGACACTATCAAACTCTTAGAGGAAAACACAGGCAGACACTCTATGATATAAATCACAGCAAGATCCTTTTTGACCCACCTCCTAGAGAAATGGAAATAAAAACAAAAATAAACAAATGGGGGCTTCCCTGGTGGCGCAGTGGTTGAGAGTCCGCCTGCCAAGGCAGGGGACACGGGTTCATGCCCCGGTCCGGGATGATCCCACATGCCGCGGAGCGGCCGGGCCCGTGAGCCATGGTCGCTGAGCCTGCGCGTCCGGAGCCTGTGCTCCGCAATGGGAGAGGCCACAACAGTGAGAGGCCTGCGTACCGCAAAAAAATAAATAAATAAAAATAAATAAACAAATGGGACTTAATGAAACTTAAAAGCTTTTGCACAGCAAAGGAAACCATAAACAAGACGAAAAGACAATCCTCAGAATGGGAGAAAATATTTGCAAATGAAGCAACTGACAAAGGATTAATCTCCAAAATTTACAAGCAGCTCATGCAGCTCAATATCAAAAAAACAAACAACCCAATCCAAAAATGGGCAGTAGACCTAGACATTTTTCCAAAGAAGATATAAAGATTGCCAACAAACACATGAAAGAATGCTCAACATCATTAATCATTAGAGAAATGCAAATCAAAACTACAGTGAGATATCATCTCACATCGGTCAGAATGGCCATCATCAAAAAATCTACAAACAATAAATGCTGGAGAGGGTGTGGAGAAAAGGGAACCCTCTTGCACTGTTGGTGGGAATGTAAATTGATACAGCCACTATGGAGAACAGTATGGAGGTTCCTTAAAAGACTAAAAATAGAACTACCATACGACCCAGCAATACCACTACTGGGCATATACCCTGAGAAAACGGTAATTCCAAAAGAGTCATGTACCAAGATGTTCATTGCAGCTCTATTTACAATAGCCAGGACATGGAAGTAACCTAAGTGTCCATCAACAGATGAATGGATAAAGAAGATGTAGCACATATATACAATGGAATATTATACTCAGCCATAAAAAGAAACGAAATTGAGTTATTTGTAGTTAGGTGGATGGACCTAGGGTCTGTCATACAGAGTGAAGTCAGAACGAGAAAAACAAGTACCATATGCTAACACATATATATGGAATCTAAGCAAAAAAAAAAAAAAAAAATGGTCATGAAGAACCTAGGGGCACGATGGGAATAACGACACAGACCTACTAGAGAATAGACCTGAGGACACGGGGAGGGGAAGGGTAAGCTGGGATGAAGTGAGAGAGTGGCATGGACATATATACACTACCAAACGTAAAATAGATAGCAAGTGGGAAGCAGCCTCATAGCACAGGGAGATCAGCTCAGTGCTTTGTGACCACCTAGAGGGGTGGGATAGGGAGGGTGGGAGGGAGGGAGACGCAAGAGGGAAGAGATATGGGGACATATGTATAACTGATTCACTTTGTCCTAAAGCAGAAACTAACACATCATTGTAAAGCAATTATACTCCAATAAAGATGTTTAAAAAAAAAAAAAGATGCTTATGGCAAAAGTACCTAGAACCACCTACGTGAACCCTCACCCTAATCGCTGGCTGGAATCCAGTCCCCCTGAATGGAACAGGACAACACTGAGACCTCCCAACCTGCACCCAGAACTCGAAATTTCACGAAGGTGTGAAAAATAAAAAGAAACTCAAGGCAAGGGTTAATGGGACAGGCTGCACCAGCTTAAATGGAAGAGTCTTGCTTTGATCAGGAAAATTACTTAATCAATCCACTTTTACACTTTCTGCTTTCAGTCATTACTAGAATGTTCACCTACAAATGCAAATTGCAAGGCAATCTGTACTCATTAGGGCTTTCTTTTTCCGAGAGTTTTTATCAAGCCATCACGAGGCTATCAGCTCGTAAACGTGACGGGAGAAAGCAAGACCCAGAGAAGGCAATCAAGCCTGCCTAATTAAATCGTCTGCAGGGTGCCCGAGGAAATAACTAATAACTAAAATAATAACTATATAACTAGTATAATAATATAACTAGTATAATAACTAATAACTAGTGTATGAACAGTCTCTGCCAAAGGTAAACATGCAATTCAAACAAAAGCAGAGTAGCTCAACCTTCCTTACTACCTCAGACAAGTCTGGAGAACCCAACCTGGTTATTCGGAAAGTACTAGGAAAAGAACAAGGGAGGAATAAAATCCTTCTCACAGTTGCCTTGTCAGGTGCACATAGAGACAGATGCCTCCAGGTGATGCCGAGAGGTAATATGGGCGCCGAGGCTGTGCCGAAGCCAGACGCCTCCGCCATGTTACGCTCAACTCAGGAGCTGCTCGGATCCGAAATGATGGCGATTCTCACAGGAGGGTGCTGGGAGGGCTTCCGGCCTGGCATTCTAGCCCACGGATCCTGGGGCCGCCTCCCCACAGCCCTGCAGCAATTCCAAGTCAAAGGGGGCTTAACTTTTTTTGCCAGAAAAGTAAACCCATTTCCTGGGTTTACCTACTGTCCACAGAGCTATTTCACATCCCACAGCTGGACCTGGAGCAAGAGTCTTCCTGACCCGACACAGTGGAGGTGCCGGGATCGCCATCACACGGGAGAACTGAGCCTTGGAAATACCTGCCGCTTCTCCAAGGTCAAAGGGCACCAGAGTCCCGGTCCAGCTCGCCATCAGCATCCCCCTGGATGCCACTGCCTCCTGCAGTGAGCTCTCAGCCTGGAGGTCTCTGTCCCTTTCTTGGCCCCTTGGTGCCCGTAGTAGTTTGCTCGGGCTGCCGACACAAAGCACTCCAGATGGGGTGACAACAGACATTTACTGCCTCTCAGCTTTGGGGCTGCAAGTCCAAGATCCAGGTGTCGGGAGGGTGGGTTCCGTGTGGGATCTGCCAGAGAAGGAGCTGCTGCAGGCCTCTCTCCTTGGCTGTGGATGGCCGTCTTCATGTTCACGTGGCCTTCTCCCCGTGTGCATGTCTGTCTTCAAGTCACACTGGATTTAGGGCTCACCCTAGTGACCTCATTTTACCTTACTCACCTCTTTAAAGGACCAGCTTAAATACAGCAACGTGGTACTTTAGTCGCAGTATTCTGGGATACTGGGGGTTGGGATATCAACGCTTGAATTTGGGGGAAACAGCTCAGCCCCTGACAGCACCATCGCTGGAGTGGCCAGGCCAAGAGCACCATCGTTTCCGTGTTACAAGGAAATCACGGCACAGAGAGAACCCCAAAGCCTTACAACACCAGATAGATCCCCACCAACTCCGGGGTGGCGGGGAATGGGAAGGGTGGGTGTCCAGACAATTCACAGGAAAAGCTTTCCCCAAGTGGCCATCAAGGCTGCATCTGAGATCTGTCTGCAGGTGGCTGGGCCTCAGGTGCAACTAAGAGGCAGGCGGCTGTTGGCATTGGCATGGTCCCTGGGCCCCGGCACAGCGCTGGGGGGTCAGGGCTGAGATTCGACTTGGGAACCCCGCAGGGGTGTGGGGAGGGGGCACGCCACACCTGCTGCAGCCCCCCACTCTCTACCTTCAACTATTCACAAATGATCTCATGCCCCAACGCTACTCACTCCTTGGTCTTCTTTGAATCACCTCCCTTTTCTAAACTCTAATTTTATTTAAAAAGAAAAACCAGAATCACGCCAGTAAACATGACTTAACTGCTGGAGCCAAAAGGCAGACCAGGATGGGACCGGAGCAGATTTCAAGGAGAGGACAGTATAGAATTCTGGGCCCAATAAAGTTATAGGAAGCTACATGCAGGTGTGAAGGATCTGATGACATGGCCATAAATTGTCTTCAGAGCCAAGCTGGAAGTAATTTAAAAGTCTTAGGGGAGCCCAAGAAATGCAAAATAGCACGAAGCAATTGAGGGAGTTAGCTACAAATTTCCTTACAAGCTAGGATGGCAGATTCAAAGCATTAAGAATCATCCAGGCTTCTGTACCTGAGCAGGGCCCTGGGCTGCTGGGCTGCAGGACCGAGGCCTTGTACGTCAGGGAGGACTGGACAAAGCCACACAGGTCCTGGTCCCAGCCGGACGCCCTGGGAGATAGCCAACCCCAGGCCTGAGACTAAAGGACCACATTGCCGACTGGTCTGATTCCTTCGTGGGTCGATGCTCTGTAACCCCAAGAAGCCTTAAACCTAAGGGTGACATAAAAACAGACACCAAAAGCACCTTACTAGTATTACACGTTAAATCCAGGAACAAGGTTTCACTTTTACACCCTGTACCTGTTTATACTCGTTATCCTGGTCAACATAGGCAACAGAATGGCAGATTCAGACATAAGACTTTACACCAAATATAATTTTTAAGAAAGTTGAAAATTCTCTAGAATGTTTCAGAGGATGTAATAGTCCCGGATTTTCAGTATAATTAGGTTATGCTTTACTAGTGAAAGTAATAAAATAATTACTTTCATCCCCGAGGCAGAATTTTTTGTTAGAATTCATGGGTATTTGAGCTTGTGAGATCCCACTGCTATCAAAGGCCCACTCTTCTTAAGGGATTACAAAATCAACCAGATTCAGAAATAACAGCTGTAAATCAAATTCATGAGCTTTAGGGAAGTTAAGTCTTTGGGTTGGTACCTTGAATAAACTTAATATTAATTCTAAAATCACAAGTAACCCAAAGTTCTCTTTGCTACATGAGAAACCTTTGCTTGGGGCAAAGCGGGAAATTCGCATGGGCATAGCGCTTGTCATCAAGCCAGCTGCTGACTGAAAAAAAAAATGTACAGGGCTTCCCTGGTGGCACAGTGGTTGAGAGTCCGCCTGCCGAGGCAGGGGACACGGGTTCGTGCCCCGGTCCAGGAAGATCCCACATGCCACAGAGCGGCTGGGCCCGTGAGCCATGGCCGCTGAGCCTGCGCGTCCGGAGCCTGTGCTCCGCAAGGGGAGAGGCCACAGCAGTGAGAGTCCAGCGTACCACAAAAAAAAAAAAAAAAAAAAAAAAAAAAGTACGATGTAAAAGTTGAGAATTATGTTTTATTCAGTGGACAAAACTAAGGACTTAAGCCCCGGATACAGCATCTCAGATAACTCCGAGGGGCCGCTCTGAAGAGGTGAGGGGGGAACCAGGACATACAGGAGTTTTCGCAGCAAAGACCAGGTGGTGGGAACATCAAAAGACGACTGTTAATTAAAGGGAAACCAGGCATCTCAAGTTAAGGAATTTACCGCTTTTCTATGTATGGAAAGATGCAAGAGTCTGGGCTCCCTGAAATCACTCCTCTGACGTGCACCTCTGCTATCTGGGGCCCATATCCTGTGCTTTTTCATCCTGAGTCTCCTCAGGGTAGGGGCAGGGCGTGGCTGCAGGGGCTGAGGGCTTGAGGGTGGGCATCCTGTTTCCATCCTGAGTTCCCTCAGGACTCACCATTGGGGGCGGCTGTAATGTGATGGCTTGATGGCTGCAACATCGTTTGTTTACCGATACGGCCGTCAACATGTTTTCACTGACAGCCATAGAAAGAGATGTGAAGGTTATTAATCCAGCCCAGAACTCCAGCCCAGCCAGGCTCTCAGCCTGCCTCTGGCTCTTTCTGCTAAAAAAGGAAGATCAGTGAGTTTCTAAGAAGTCTCAAAGGCTCCCTGGCATGACAAACCAGGACTCTCCCAGCGATCACTCAGAAGGACCCATCCTCTCGTTCTCATGACTATTTCTTTTTTTATGGTTTTTTGGGGGTTTTTTTTGCGGCACGCGGGCCTCTCGCTGTTGTGGCCTCTCCCGTTGTGGAGCACAGGCTCCGGACGCGCAGGCTCAGCGGCCATGGCTCACAGGCCCAGCCGCTCCGCGGCACGCGGGATCTTCCCGAACTGGGGCATGAACCCGTGTCCCCTGCATCGGCAGGCGGACTCTCAACCACTGCGCCACCAGGAAAGCCCTCACGACTATTTCTTGAGCACCGTCTGCATGCCCAGCTCTCTGCTTAGGTGCTTGGGATACATCATTGACCAAAACCAACTAAAATCCCTGCCCCGGAGAGCTTCCTCTCCACTGGGAATGTTATAACAGAATTAAACGGAGAACAGATTTTTAGTTACGTCGACTGAAAAAAATGCACAACCTAAAAGCTGAGAATTACGCTTTATTCGGCTGATTTTCTGAGGCCTTCAAGCCCAGCAGACAACAGCCTTTCAGACAGCTCGGAGGGACGGCACTGAGAAGTCAGAATATTTAGGGGTTTTTGCAACAAAGACCAGGTAGTCGGAACATCAAAAGACTACCGTTAATTAAGGAAAACCAGACATCTCAAGTTAGTGAATTTAGCACTTTTCTATATACCGGAAGATGGAAGAGTCTGGGCTCACAGAAATCATTTCTTTGATATAAGCTTAGCTCTCTAGGGCCAGTACCCTGTTCGTTCCCATCCTGAGTTCCCTTAGGGCTCAATACCAGGAGCAGCTCTACTGGCTTGTTGGTTGCAACATCCTTTGTTTACTAATAGGGAAGCAACATTTTTCATTCACAGTTAGCACCTGAGTCAGGGCTCTCCAGGACTGCATGATGGGACCGGCAGAGTCACTGCATCCATCTGAGCCCAGGCTGGGAAGGGGACGGGTCAAGTTGAGGGCTGGGCTGCAGGCCCATGACCCACCCTCCGTCGGGCCACTGGAGCCAGGTCTGGGGTGTGCAGTGTTCACAGACCGTCTTGCTCCCTCTGTCTCTCCATCTGGGCAAGTCCCACCTGCTCAACTGGACAATAAATCCCGAGGCCAGAGACCCTGTCCGTCTTAGACATCATCTCCATCCTCTAAAGGGCACCCCGGTGGGCATTCTATAAATAACTGTTGATTAAGTGGCAGGAAATTTCTGAGCCATGTCTCCACACCTGTGCAGCCCAAGGAAAGGGCATTTAAAGCAACAAGACTTAATCACCACCCGGCCACGAGAGGCGGGTGTAGGCACCCCTGCTGTGAACTCCAAAGTCAGAGCAAGTTCAAACATGGTGACAATGATGGGGGCAACGTCCAGCGAGTCCCAGCTGACCGAGCACCAGTCTGGCCACTGCCCCACATCAGCTTCACACCAAGCCTTCCAGGATGGAGACATGAGTTTGCATTTTGGCCTTTCTATGTTATGAATTCTGTGGGTGACCCGAGCAGAGTGGACGCTAGGGCTACCTGCACGGCATCCGGAACCCCGTTGGGGTCCCACCTCGTGCAGGGAGCCTGCAGACGCTGGCTGAGGGGTCACATGTTACGTTAGGAGACATCTCTAAGAAAGAGCACGGGAAACAGATGCCCTCTTCCTTAGGACCTTGTCTGGAACACTCCACCCTCTCACTACCAGTCTTTGACCTTGGACAGGAAGGGACCCTGGCCGGCCCTGGACTCCATTCCATCCCCATGCCGATCCTGACCACGGCTTACTCTGAGCCAGAGTCAGAAAGCCAGGACCAGACTCTTGGTCCAGCAGATCTTCTGGACTGAAAAAAAAAAAAAAAATGTACAACCTAAAAGTTGAGAATTATGTTTTATTCGGTGGACTTGCTGGGGACTTAAGTCTGGAAAACAGCCTCTCAGAGGACGCAGGGAGGAACTAGGATATACAGGAGGTTTTGCAACAAAACCAGACATCAAAAGATCACTGTTGATCAAAGAAAAACCAGACATCTCAAGTTAATGAATTTAGCACTTTGTATGGAAAGATGCAAGAGTCTGGGCTCATTGGAATCGTTCCTCTGATGTGCACCTCAGCTCTCTAGGGCCAGTATCCTGCTCTTCTCCATCCTGAGAGTCCCCTCAGGGTGCACAGTTGGGAGCGGCGACATTTTTCGTCCACCAAGTCCTTGTGTGAAATCTGAAACTGCCATGAGTAGTTCTGGAGCCCTCAGTGGTGGCTGCGGCTTCCACCCCCGAACGTCCCGCGGTAGGCTTAACCTGCTGGGCTCAGAGCTGTCTGTGACACCCCACCAGCACTGGCGCTTACACCCCACTTCCCCGAATCCCATCCTGTTGTCCTGCCTTGCCCACCTGCCCACCCCACCACGACAGACGCGCAGCCCATGCCCCTTTGTGTGCCACCCTCGGGACCAGCCTTGGTATGGCCACTTGCTGTGTGACTTAGAGGAAGTCCCTGGACCTCTCTGAACCTTTGCTCCTTCACCTGTCACGTGAAGCTGTAGTTCTCATTTTCCCAAGTAATTTACGGTTACATCAGACAATCTCTGCGCACTCACTTTGTAAACTACAACTACGACACAAGTTCTGTCTCTGGTTAAAACACAAAGGCCACCACGGAAGCCAGACTCAAATAAATGTCGAAGAGTTGATGAAAACAAGCTGCCTCGGGAGGGAGAGGAGGACAGCGTGACCACCATCGACGGTCCCTAGTGCCAACCCCGCAAGGATGCCTCTAAAGCAGGTCGGGTCACCTGCAACCATGGAAGGACCTCACGCCTTGCTGGGCGGAATTCCAATCCCCTGAGGCTGGAAGAGACAGCCCACGACCCCCTCCAGGATGAGCAGACCTCGGGGAAAGGGCTGCATGAGTCGGTGTTACTGGGGACAGCGTCACAGGCACCAAGGATGCAAGAAAACAACAAAAGGCCAGGCAGGAAAGCCAGCCCCCTGGCAGAGAGAACGGCGTTTGACTTCAAAACAGATTGTTCATCCATTCATCTGTCGATGGACACTTGGGTTGCTTCCATGTCCTGGCTGTTGTAAATAGAGCTGCAGTGAACATTGTGGTACATGACTCTTTGAATTATGGTTTTCTCAGGGTAGATGCCCAGTAGTGGGATTGCTGGGTCACATGGTAGTTCTATTTGTAGTTTTGTAAGGAACATCCATACTGTTCTCCATAGTGGCTGCATCAATTTACCTTCCCACCAACAGTGCAGGGGGTTCCCTTTTCTCCACACCCTCTCCAGCATTTATTGTTTGTAGATTTTTTGATGATGGCCATTCTGACTGGTGTGAGATGATACCTCATTGTAGTTTTGATTTTCATTTCTCTAATGATCAGTGATGTTGAGCATCCTTTCATGTGTTTGCTGGCAATCTGTATATCTTCTTTGGAGAAATGTCTATTTAGGTCTTCTGCCCATTTTTGGATTGGGTTGTTGGTTTTTTTGATATTAGGCTGCATGAGCTGCTTGTAAATTTTGGAGATTAATCCTTTGTCAGTTGCTTCATTTGCAAGTATTTTCTCCCGTTCTGAGGGTTATCTTTTCTTCTTGTTTATGGTTTCCTTTGCTGTGCAAAAGCTTTTACATTTCATTAGGCCCCATTTGTTTATTTTTATTTCCATTTCTCCAGGATGTGGGTCAAAAAGGATCTTGCTGTGATTTATGTCAGAGTGTTCTGCCTATGTTTTCCTCTAAGAGTTTTCTAGTGTCTGGCCTTACATTTAGGTCTTTCTTTTTTTTTTTAATTATTTATTTATTTGGCTGTGTTGGGTCTTTGTTGCTGCACGCGGGCCTTCTCTAGTTGCGGTGAGCGGGGCTACTCTTTGCTGCGGTACGCAGGTTTCTCATTGCTGTGGCTTCTCTTGTTGCGGAGCACGGGCTCTGGGCGCACGGGCTTCAGTAGTTGTGGCACGCGGGCTCTAGAGCGCAAGCTCAGTAGTTGTGGCGCACGGGCTTAGTTGCTCCGCGGCATGTGGGATCTTCCCGGACCAGAGCTCGAACCCGTGTCCCCTGCATTGGCAGGCGGATTCTTAACCACTGCGCCACCAGGGAAGTCCCACATTTAGGTCTTTAATCCATTTTGAGTTTATTTTTGTGTGTGGTGTTAGGGAGTGTTCTAATTTCAAAGTTTTACATGTAGCAGACCAGTTTTCCCAGCACCACTTATTGAAGAGGCTGTCTTTTCTCCATTGTTAAAAAAAAAAAAGTAAATCAACTAAAATCTCGGGATTCCATGAGGTGAAAAGTAATAAACACACAGATTAAATGGGAAAACCAGGAGTCCAGAGATATAATCAATACCAAATAAAGATAATCTGAATATGCTTAAAAAAAACCACACAGATTTTTCTTCCTAAACACAGGCAGGCAGTTTTGTTTTCTTGTTTGTTTGTCCGTTTTTTAAGACTGTTATTTTTTTTTTTAGCAGTTTTAGGTTCACAGCAAAATTGAAGGGAAGGTACAGAGACTCCCATGTACCTCCTGCCCCGACACATCCCCCACTGCCAACATCCCCACCAGAGTGATCCATTTTCCTACAACTGATGAACCTATATTGACACATCACCGTCACCCAGAGTTCACAGTTTAAATTAGGGTTCACTCTCGGTGTTGTACATTCTGTGGGTCTTGACAGGCATATAATGACATGTATCCACCACTGCAGAATCATGAAGAGCATTTCCACTCTGCCATAATAACCCTCTGCGCTTCACCTATTCATCCCTCCCCACACCCACACCCCTGGCAACCAAATGATGTTTTCACTGGCTCCATAGTTTTACCTTTTCCAGAATTTCATATAGTTGGAACCATACAGCGTGCAGCCTTTTCAGCCTGGCTTCTTTCACATAGTCATGTGCATTGAAGGTTCCTCCATGTCTTTTCATGGCTGATAGCTCGTTTCTTTTCAGTGCTATTATTATATTATTCAATATTCTATCACCCGGATGGACCACAGTTTATTTATCCATCCACCTACTGAAGGGCATCTCGTGGCTTCCAATTTTTGGCAATCATAAATAAAGTTCTAGAAACATCCGTGTGTAGGTTTTTGTGTGGACACAAGTTTTCAACTCCTTTGGGTAAATACCAAGGAATGAAGCTGCTGGGTCACATGGTAAGAGTGTGTGTCGTTTTGTAAGAAACCACTAAACTGGCTTCCAAAGTGGCTGCAGCATTTTGCATCCCCACCAGCAGCAACGAGAGTTTCTGTTGTTCCACATCCTCTCCAGTATCCGACGTTAATGTTCCGGATTCTGGCCCTTCTGCAAGGTGTGTTGTGGTACTCAGGGTTTTTTGTTTTTGTTTTTTAGCCATTTGTAATATTGAAATAAAATTCACCATTTAAAGGGTACAATTCAGTGGTTTTTAGCTATGCTGTACAAACATCACCAGTATCTAATTCCAGGCCATTTTTGTCATCCCAAATGGAAACCCCATGCCAATCAGGGGTCACTCCCCCTTCCTTCCTCCTCCAAATAGCACCGACCCCCCCAGCCAGTCCTGCCCCTGGCCACCACGAGTCCAATTTCTGTTTCTGTGGATTTGCCCATTCACTGCACTTCATATGAATGGAATCACACAATGTGTGACCTTTTATGTCTGGCTTCTTTGACTTGGCATAACGTTTTAGAGGTTCGTCCATGTTGTAGCGTGTGTCCGGGCTTTATTCCTTTTCACGGGTGAATAATATTCCCTCGTATGGATGGGCCACATGTGTTTATCCATTCATCTGTTGATGGCCATCTGGGCTCTTTACACGTTGGAGCTATTGTAAATAACACTGCTGTGAGCAGTCACATGTGTCCGTGTCTCTTCCAGATTCCATGAGGTGAAACACAAGCAGGCAGTTTTGTTTTCTTGTTTGTTTGTCCATTTTTTAAGACTTTTTTTTTTTTTTTTAGCAGTTTTAGGTTCACCCTCGGAGACATATGTAGACATATGTGAACACGTGTTCATGTCTCTTGGGTACGTGCCCAGGAGTGGAACTGTTGGGTCACATGGCAGCTCTCTGTTTAACTCTTTGAGGACCCGCGGCCTCTTCTCTGCAGTGGGTGGCCATGTTTTCATCAGTGTCACCGGCGTGGCTAGAACAGTCACTCTTTCGACAGTTGTCGTTCTGTCTTCAAGCTCCTTACCCCTGTACTTATCCAGGATCACCCCTATTCTACCAATAAGGAAACAGAGACATAAAGAGAGAGAAAAACCTCCTAAACCAGAGAGCTAAGACACGGTAGAACCGAGATGTGACCTTGGACCCTCTCTCCGAACCACTGCTGGCAGTAAAGGGTGAACACAGAGGGCCAGGGTTGTCCAAACCCTTGCTGGGCTCCTGGGAGGGCACCTCTGAGTCCTTGGAATGTCCTCCTAAGAAGAGTGATTTTGTTTATAGGCTGCCCTGAGCCACATCAGGTCATTTACACTGAGAACGTGATTTATGGTAGGGGGGCCTTGGCCTTGACCTCTGGGGGGGCTGGAGACTAAGGTCAGCCTGTAGGTGGTCAGCCACGCCTATGTGAGCCCCTGGACTCCGGGCTGCAAGGCGTGTCCCTAATTGGCAGTAGTAGCTCACGTGTGTCATCACACAAGGTTTCTGGAAGAATCAAGTGCTGTTTGTAAGTCTCCAGTGGGACAGGCCAGCTGGGAGCTGGTGCCTGGTCTCTCCTGGACCCTGGCCCACGAGCCTTTACAACAGCTGAATGTCATCTGTATCCTTTCCAACAAAGTGTAACTATAATACTGATAGCTTGGGCTTCCCTGGTGGCGCAGTGGTTGAGAGTCCGCCTGCCGATGCAGGGGACACGGGTTCGTGCCCCGGCCCGGGAAGATCCCACATGCCGCAGAGCGGCTGGGCCCGTGAGCCATGGCCGCTGAGCCTGCGCGTCCGGAGCCTGTGCTCCGCAACGGGAGAGGCCACAACAGAGGGAGGCCCGCGTACAGCAAAAAAAAAAATCCTGATAGCTTGGCTGAGTCCTGTGAGTCCTTCTAGAGAATCACTGAACGTGTGGATGGTCTGGGCAGCCCTGAACATCCGGTCCTATACGTGGCTGTAGTTCTAGGGAGAAGAGTTACATGGGAGGGGTGGGGAGACTGACAGCTGGATTAATTTACCAGCACGTAAGTTTTATTAAAGTACAGTTGAAAAACTAGAAAAATGTAAACCCAAACAAGAATCACATACCGCATAGAGGAAATCTGGAGATCATTTGCTCCCAGGGTTACCAGAGGACCAGGGCAAGCGACCCGGCTCGAAAGCACGACTCCCGGCCGGAACTGGCTGCAGGGACAACCCCCCAGGCAGGTAACCAGATCCGACGCGCTTCCCGTCTGCGCTGCCCAGAACAGCTGCCAACCCCCGGGTAAGGTGAGCCTGTGCTGGGCAGGGACCCGCGTTCCCCATGGACAAGTTCTCGGGTGACAGACTCCCCACGTGAAGACGCAGGACAAGCTACCGCCCGGGACTCCTGAGACAGGTGTGCGTCACATACAGGCGCTGGGCATCTGGGCCCTACCAGCTACCCCTGCACCTTTAGGGGAAGCAGGATTCCTGAAGGCAGGCCCCACCCAGGTCTCACCTGGACCACCTCAGCCTAGGCCTGATCAGAGACACAGAAGAGAGGCCAGGGGCGTGCTTCCAAACTAGTTCTCTCTACCTGGACACCGCCTACAGTGGCTGCCGTGGAGCCACCCAGAGCCAGTCTTGGGGAAGGGATGCAGATGCCACAGAAACACCATCTCCCCGAAAAGGGAAGCCTCCTCCACTGTTGGTGGGAATGTAAGTTAGTGCAGCCATTGGGGAGAACAGCATGGAGGTTCCTCAAAAACTAAGAATAGAATTACCATGTGACCCAGCAATCCCACTTCTGGGCATATTTCCAGAGAAAATCATACTTCAAAAAGAGTCACGTAGCCCAGTGCTCATCGCAGCTCTATTTACAATAGCCAGGACATGGAAGCAACCTAAACGCTCATCAATGGATGAGTGGATAAAGAAGATGTGGCACATATATGCAATGGAATATTAGTCATAAAAAAGAACGAAATCATGCCATTTGCGGCAACATGGATGGACCTAGAGATTATCATACTAAGTGAAGGAAGTCAGGCAGAGAAAGACAAAAACCATATGATGTCACTTATATGTGGAACCTAAAATATGACACAGATGAACTTGTCTATAGAAGAGAAACAGACTCACAGACATAGAAAACAGACTTGTGGTTCCCAAGGGGGAGGGGGTGGGGGAAGGATGGACTGAGAGGTTGGGATTAGCAGATGCGAACTATTATATAAAGGATGGATAAACAAGGTCCTACTGTATAACACAGGGAACTATATTTAATATCCTGTGATAAACCACAATGGAAAAGAATATGAAAAAGAATATATATATGTATGTGCATAACTGAATCACTTTGCTGTACAGCAGAAACTAACACAACATATAAATCAACTCTACTTGAATAAAATTTTTAAGAAAAGAAACACCATCTCCCCATGGCGTGTCCAGGGATGCAGACAGGGATGCCAGGCAGAGGAATGGGCGCCGGGGCGTTCGGGGCGTGTGACGCAGTCCCTCTCAGGACAGAGCAAGTGATGTTGGCCTGACATGTGTATCAGACCTGGGCCCTCTCACACCTGTCTGTTGGGATTAAGTTTAAGGAGGCCCAAGTTGCCCAAAGGGGGACGAGGAGCCTCTGGATTACCTCTGAATCCCACAAGGTGGAATGTTTCAGAAAGGGGCAGGGCTGCCAAGGCTTCCCACCCTCCACCGACCATGCTGCCCCCGAGGTGTATGTCGCGCGTTAGCGTGTTGGTGGCGGGGAGTGGTAGAGTCTGCAGGGTCACTTGGAGGGCAGGGGTGTCCACGGGGCCATGTCCACAGTCATTTTCCGTGGCTGCTGCAGACAAGACAGGCCCAGGGAGAGCTGCCCTTGGGCTGCGGCTGCAGAAGAAGGGCCCCAATCAGCACAAGGGGCCCGTGGACCAGCCTCGTACCCCATCCTTGGGATCCCGTATCCGATTTCTGATGCCGTGTGCCCCAAGTCTGTGTGGGGACCTCAGTGTTTTCTGAAGCAATCGCTCCGTGAACACACGAGGGAAAAATAATAAACGAACTCCGCAAACCAGCTCGAGGGCCCCCTGCGCTGTCAGGCGTTTGTGCTACCACAGTACGGGGGCGGAGTGAGGGGCATAAATGCAAAATTTTCTGTGTTTTCCTTAACAAGCTGGTTCACAGATCTCCCCGCGCCCCCTGCCAACTGATGACAGCTTCGGAAGGCGACACAGCACACAGCCGTGCTCACGACAAACCCCCGATGGGCCTGCTCTACATTCCAGCGTCCTGGCGGCTGGCATTTCCTCCATGCGTTGGATTAAATATTACTTTGAATCCATTTCGTGACTGTGAAACAGCTCTGATTAGCGGAACCGCTCCCTCTAAAAACATCCAGGGAGAATTAGCACTGGAAGGCGACTGTGTACCTGCCATCCAGGTGGAAGGAATAAATATAAAAGATGAACAGAAGCGTAAATATTTAGAGAACATGGGAACCAGCACCCCTTCCCTTCATCCCTGACTGCGCTCTTGACAGACAGGTAAATTGCACTATTTTTCCCATCCATGGCTATGGAACCACAGCAAAATTACAGACATCGGCTTGCTACGTAGGCAGACAGGTGATAATTCATAATATAATAAAAATGCCAACGGTAAAAAAGAAAAAGGGACAATTTGCATCCAACCAAACACCTTGAATTTTATTTCCAACAGTCTGCGATAGGAACGCCTCATACACCAGAAAGTTGACGTGTTTGTCTTGGTGAATTACAAGGAAAGGTGAAGTCAGCAAGTTGGTGACTCCCTGCAGTTGTAAAGCCATGTGGCAGCTGTTCCTTCCAGCAGAACCGGGCGACTGGCCAGCATCAGCCCCCACATGAGACCCTCTCTGCCAGGTGTACCCCTCCTGGTCGATACAATAGCCATGAGCTCTGGACACCAGGTTCCTAATCGGGTTCCCTCAACACGGCCCCTTTGGGATCAGTCTCATAAAACCATCCCCTGGTGAAAGCGTGGTTAACACCCAGTGTCACCACCCTAGAAAATTCCTGGTTTGGCTACACGATTTGTTTCATTTGAAACACATACATACATATTTATTTTCACATTACGATCACTTTACCTACAGTCACTCTCACCCAGCTCCTTCTTACCAGGAAGCCGTCTCTACGAGCCTCGGTATATTCGGCCCTACATTGAGACCAGATCCTAACTCATTCCATCCAGCTATCTCCACCCACTTGGCCCGGGCTCAGTGGACGGGAGAGACCCAGGCTTCTGCCGAGAGAACCCAGGACACACCCAGCCTGCTCCACCCAGGGAAGCCACATTCCACACCCGGATGCGGGCAAGTCCTGCTGCAAAGAGCTGGTTCAGCAGCCTCAGGGCTGCAGATAAAACTGTCTCGGGGAACAGAGACACCAGCTCGTGAGAACATGGAATTCAGTGCCTGTTCCTCCCGTTTCCTGGGATCCTCGGACACGCGACCACGTCCAACTCAGACCCTTGGGCCAGGGCGGGAGCCCCGCTGACCTGACGGCCGGTCCACTGCTCAGGGCCATGGTTTAGGGGGGATCACGGGGAATGCTGCAACCCGAGAAGCTTCCCTACCCCAAGGAAGCTCCCCGAGGCTTCATCAGGCCAAGTCGTCTCCTTCCGACCCCCTGGCGCCCAACCTTGGACTCAGTGCGACACACTAACGTCATCAATTTTTTGTTTTTAAACACTTTGGCGAAGATGTAATTCACACGCCATACAACTCATCCATTGGAGGGCACGATACCGTGGGTTCTCCTATAACCATTAAGTTGGGTAGAGCATCACCTCTATCCATATTAAAACAACTTTCATTACCTCAGAAAGAAACCCGCAATTCTCAGCCATCCCCTCCCAACCCCTCACCCCCACCACCTTTGGCAACCGCTCATGAGTTCCTGTTTCTATAGATTTGCCTGCTTGGGGCATTTCACATAAAATGCAACCACACAGTCATTCAATTCTCTTTCTTTCTTCTCTTTGAATTCTCTTCTGCAAAAAGCCTTGCCCTTGGCCAAAGTTACCTCTGACCATGGTTCCTTAAGTCCTACGTCTGAATCTACGAGACAGCAACACACCTGAACCCCCCAGCTTACTGTCCACCTCGAAAATGTTGTTGTCATGTCCTCAGCTTTCACTGAGGTCAAACGGTTTTTGAAATCTATTTGGGTTTTTCTTTTTTTTTGGCAAAACCACAACTGAAAACACTGTGTGAAAACATTCCTCCTAGGCTCGAGTGCTAAGAAAAATCTGCCTCCAGAGGAACTAATTTAATATCAGACAAGAGAACGCTGTTATTCCATCTTTCCCTTTTCTCCCTGGCTGCCAGGAAGCTCAGAGATAAATACCACACGTGGCTGCAAAAATGTGCTCTCAGCCCACGGGTTGGTCGTAGCCTAAAATGATTAAAGCAGAGTTTTACCCATGGGGCCTGCAGCAGAATCATTTGGTTATCAGGCAAACGAGGCAGATTCCTACTGAATTGGATTTCCTTTGGAGGAGGCCTTAGAATCTGCAATTTCAACAAGATGCCCAAGAAATCTTGTTCCTCAGGCCAGGCTCTAAAGTCAAAGCAAAATGACATGGCCCTTTTGTTAGGACTGAGACGACCCATTTGGGGAAACAAACCCAGTTCTTGCTATTCCTCGATCGTCCTCACCCTTGAGGGGGAGCGTCGGTGAGCAGCCCAGGTGCTGTTTGCAGGGCCTGACACATGCCGCATGAAGGGGCTCTTACTGCCGAGATGATGACACGGTCCTTGGCTGAGCTACTCGGAAGGATCTACGGGATGGGCCCAATGACCACCACCCCTTTCCCTAGACTCACGGCCTCCACCTCATTCCTCAGAGCAACCCAGCAGCTCCTGTCAACACTCCGGTCCGCCTGGACCCGTGCGCCCTCCTCAACATCACACACCCCGCCCGGGGCTCTGGAAGCCCGAGGACGTTCCTGTACCAGCTTTTGTGGTCCCACTGCTCACCGACCCTGACACTGGGAGATGCTTCCCCGCACCACCTGCCTCGTTGGGTAACCAGGTCTAAAGCGGTGGGAGAGGGCGGAGGGAGAGGAGTGGGTAACCCAGGGCCACCGAGCTTATCCCTCCAATGGCACCGAGATGCCCGAGGGTGCAGCTGCATGCTGCCCTGCACAGGGGCCTGCAGTGGGTCACAAAGAACATGCAAAGGTGGAGACAGGGGAGCCCCCCGGGAGGTGGGGTCTCCCGACAGCCGAGGGGACGGGCACCAGGAAGGGTGGTGCACAGAGCAGAGGCGGGAACCTAGAGGCTGGGACGGGACCGTCGGGCACGGGGAATGCACCCAAGGACAGTGTGGAACCGTGTGCTGCCCCTCGGGCCTCGCTCCCTCTGCCCTGATGAGAGGTGAAGATACTGGGGCAGCCGGAGCAGAATTTACCCACCCAGAAAGGCCATAGGCAGGAGGCGTGTGGGATGGCCTCCAGGTGCCCACCTTTACCTCCAGGCCTAGGAAGAAGGCTGAAGCACTCAAGGTGTACATTCGTGCAGGGAAACTCTGAATGTGTGAAATACTCGGGGCACTTCCATGGGGGCCCAGCAACGTGCAGCCGGCGTGGGGACGCCGGCCAGCACGTCCCCAGCCCGGCTGAGAGGGGAGATGCTCGCGGCCCGCAGGAAGCAGCTTGCAGGAGCTGCGTTCAGAGCAGGCTACACCTCTCCTGGCGGCTTATCTGGGGGCACGTCCTGCAGACAGTGACAGGGTGAGGGCAGTCCTGCCTACGCCAGCTCCAAGGCCCCTCCCCAAGGTTTCAGCTGGGCCGCGGTGACCTGGGGAAAGGCCGTCACGTCTTCCCGCGGTGACCGGCCTGCCATCAAGGTAACCCCGGCGGAAACCTGAGCCCCGGCCACACGCGAGGCCCACACTTCTCCTCCTTCTCACCGAAAAGTGACCCTGTTCCCCAACCAAATCCAGATCCACATGCTGTATGAGCGTCCCGGGGCTGCCATAACAAAGTGTCACACGCCGGGCAGCTCAGAGCAACACAAATGTATTCTCTCCCCATCCTGGAGGCCGAAAGTCTGGAATCAGGTTCACTGGACTGAAACCTGGGCGTCGCAGGCCTAGTGCCCTCCGGAGGCTCCAGGGGAGGGCCCTTCCTGCCTCTTCTGGCTTCCAGGGCTCCAGGTGTCCTGGGGCTCTTGGCTGCATCACCCCAGTCCCTGCCTTTGTCATCACGGGGTCTCCTCTGTGTTCACATCTCCCTCTGTCTCCCTCTTGTAAAGGCTCCTTGATGGTGTTAGGGGCCCAACTAGATCATCCAGGGTAACGCCCCATCTCAGGACCCTTAACTTGATCACATCTGCAAGCTGTACTGTACACGGTGACACATGTGGTCCTGGGATGAGGACTTGATACCTTTAGGGCCATTTCCAACGGCCCCACACAGCGACCCTTCGCTCCTCCTGGAGATTCCTGGGTCCCTCTGGGGAGATAACAGTGATTGAGGGCCACCTCCTTCACACAAGCTCAGAGAGGTACCATCACCCTCGCCTGGGCCTACACAGGGACTGCCCCGGGGAGGGGACAGTCACCTGCTCCCCATTTACTGACTGCATACCAGACCCAGGTTGGGGCTCTGGGTGGAGAGCAAGGCTACTGTGGTTCTGTCCCGCAGACGACACGCAGACGGGGAGAGCAGACGCCCCGCCCTTTGGAGCCAGACATCTGGAGACAGTGGCCCCCATTCGATGTCCACACCCCTCGCCTACCATCACTCCCCGGCTCACTGCAATCTGAGATGTGGGGGGCTGCGGGGGACCCCTCTGGAAGCAGCGTCCATGCGGTTTGTACAGCATCGCCCCCACTTCGTGGTGAAGCTGCTGGACATGCCCGGGGCCCACGACCTCTTACGTACACAGCTAATCCCTCCCGTAATGCCCTGGGCGACACCGGCCCGGGCCTCCCTCTGGCTGCCTGGACCTAACAGCCCCCAAGGCCCAGATCCAAGCCCAAGGAAGCCCATTGCCTACATCTCTGGAATTCCCTATCAAAGGGGAAGTAGGATGAACAGCATAAGCGGCAGCCCATAGGGTCCTGACTTGGTCCATCATAAGCCTTCCTCTGGGCGGGGGGGGTCACTGGTTAGGGGCAGTCCCTAAACGCCACATCAACCTGCTCCCAGGAGGAAGGAGCCCCCTGTCCGGAGCCCACCTCCTACGCAGATGTCACAAGAAGAAGCCACACAACTTAACCAAGACATAGAGGCCTTCAGACCAGGAGGACGCCACGGGCCTGCAGGCTGAGCGCTCACGGCCCCGGGGTTGTGGACGGAGAGCATCTCTCAGCATCTGATCTGCTTGTCAGCGCTGGATGCGCCGAGATCACTTAGAACAGGGGTCAGCAAACTCTGTGTAAAGGGCCAGCCTGTAGATATTCTCAGCTCTGAGATCACACGGCCTCTGTCACAGCCACTCAGCTCGGCCTCTGTAGCATGAAAGCAGCCAGAGATAATACAAGAAGGAACGAGCATGGCTGCGTGACAATAAAACTTTACTTACAAAAGGCAACCCACGGAGTGGGAGGAAAGATTTGCAAATCACATATGTGGCAAGGGATAAAAATCCAGAATATATAAAGAGCTTCTACAATTGAATAACAAAAATCAAGCAACCCAATTCAAAAATGGACAGAGGCCTTGAATAGACATTTCTCCAAAGAAGACATACAAATGGCCAAGAAGGACATGAAAAGATGCTCAGCATGACTGATCACTGCGGAAATGAAAACCAAAACTGCAGCGAGATACTACTTCACAGCCACTAGCATGACTACCATCAAAAAGACAGGAAAAACTCATTGGTGAGGATGTGGAGAAACTGGAACCCTTGGCATTGCTGGTGGGAGTGCAAAATGATGCAGCCACTGTGGAAAACAGTATGGTGACTCCTCAAAAAGTTACATGTACAATTACCATGTGACACAGCAATTCCACTTCTGGGTATATCCCCCAAAGAACTGTTTTTTTTTTTTTGCAGTACGCGGGCCTCTCACTGTTGTGGCCTCTCCTGTTGCGGAGCACAGGCTCCGGACGCACAGGCTCAGCGGCCATGGCTCACGGGCCCAGCCGCTCTGCGGCATGTGGGATCTTCCCGGACCGGGGCATGAACCCGTGTCCGCTGCATCGGCAGGCGGACTCTCAACCACTGCGCCACCAGGGAAGCCCAAGAACTGGTATTTTTACACCCATTTCCGGAGCAGCATTAATCACAACAGTCGAAGGTGGAAAGAAACAACCTAAATGTCTGTTGACAGTCAATGGATACACAAAGTTTGATCTCCATACACTGGAAGATTATTTGACCTTAAAAAAGAAGAAAATTCTGACAGAGGCTACAACATGGATGAACCTTCAGGGTAGTATGTTCAGAGAAAAAAGTCAGACCCAAGAGGACAAATCCTGTAGGATTCCACTCATCGGAGGCCCGCAGAGTCATCAAATCCATAGAGACAGAAAGTAGGATGCTGGGGCCAGGGGTGGGGGACGGGAGGGGGAGCGAGTGTTGAATGGGGCCAGGGTGTCAGCTTGGGAAGATGGGAGGTTCCGGAGGTGGAAGATGTGATGGTTGCACAACGATGTGAATGTACTTAATGCCCCTGAGCCGTCCACTCAGAAACGGTTAAGATGGTAAAAATTTATGCCACGTGTATTTTATCACAATTTAAAAAAACTGGATTTACAAAAACAGATGACGGTAGGATTTGGTCCGTGAGCCATAGTCTGCCAAGCCCTGATTTAGGACCACACACTAGGCACCCAGTTTTGGAGAGAATTACTTGAATCTCATCACCGAAGACAGAGTCTTCACCCAAACCTGTTGGATGTGTCACGTCACTGCCAGGAAAGTCACCTGGAACCTCAGAAATCCTCTGGCACCCTAGGGGGGGGGGTGTGTGATTATACCCACAAGTGGAAAAAGTAATTTGAGGCAGTAATAAAGACCACTTCACAAAAACTGAATCTTTGAATTCATTCCATCCGTGATTCATTGAATCACGGGTGAGAATACACAACACTGTACCTTAATTCTGTTACTCTGAAGTGGAACCCTTCTGCCACTCGTCACGTGACATCTGGCTACTCACTAAATTACCACGCAAGGGTAACGTCCCATTTTTTCTGAGTGGCAGCAGGAGCGGATCACTCCGAAAGGTCTGAAACCCAGAATCCACACGGGTTTATTAAGTGATGAATGTTTCACCTGTAAGGTGATGCTTCAGCCAGGGCAGGGGGGCGGTGAGGCGCCCACACAGGGGGCATCCGTGATGAATGGAGGCCCCAGGACACCCGGAGGCCGCTGAGGGGCAGGACTGCTTTGTGGGACACCTGAGGATGCAGGAGAAGCAGCTGAGAGGGAGATGAAGAGTCCAGATGAACCTGAGGTTGATGGAGAATTCTGCCTCAGCTACGCCCACACCCAGGACGCAGCACCTCCTGGGCTCAAGAAGATCCAAGCCCGAGAGATGGAAACCTTCCCCGTCCACAGCACAAGGGCCACCATCCTTCCTCCAGCCAAGAGACCTAATCTCCCAATGAACACCTGGTCCCCTGGCCTGGAGACAGCCCGCTGTGTGGGCGAAAAGCGCCCTGGCCGGCAAACCAAGATTACAACACGTCCATCCTGGCCTGAAAGGGCCGTCCGGTCCAGCTTGAAAAACCTCTTCTCTTTCCCCTTGTACATCAATGACCATGGTCACAGGGACAGATCCTGAAATCAAATGCTCCCACTGCTTGGGGCCAATGGTAAGTATAACAGTTCTCTAAGAAGAGGCTGGAGGCCCAGCCCGGGCAGCACCCTACCTCAGATGCCGGAATGGTGACAAGCAAACGCTCAGATCCAATGGTCAAGTGTCCTTTCTCAGGAAGAAACCTGGAGGAGGTCAGAGGGCCTTGGTGCAAACCCAGGCTCAGAGAGGTTCGACCTCGTCATGAGCCAACAAGCCCCCCATCCGGCCTGAGGCGGATGACCCACAAATGCAGAAACACGCTGCACGGGGGCTTAGTGCTCTGCCACCAGCTGCCACCATAATGAATGATATGTAAGTCCCAAGTCCCGAACCCAAGGACGTCAAAGGCAGGCCTTATGGACAACGCTGTATGTACGGTTCAGCCTAGTGCGGGACCGTCCCTCAAACCTGGACACCCTCCTTCTCTGAGGCTGCTCTGCCTCTAGAAGAAAGGGCTGCCACATCCTCCACTAGAGTCACGCATCTCGTGTGCATCCATCTGTCACCTCTCCACTGAGCCACAGTGAGTGAGCAGGTACCGTGGGGTTCAGAGCCAGGGGGTTCCCGACGAGGGGCCAGCATCCAGCATCGGGGAGGAACAGAGGACAAGGGGACTGTAGGCTCTGCCCACTCAGCAGAGACAGCGGGGGCTGGTCCTCCATGGGGCCCCATCACCACCGCTAGCCAGGTGAGTGCCCGTGTATGCCCGGGGGAGGGCAAGAGGAGAGGCCAGAGAAGCTCAGAGCACTTGGAGGGAATCATGACCACACGGAAAGGCTTCAACAAGGACAGTGAGAGCGTCTGAACTGGATTTCAGGCAGGACTGCAGAGCTGGGAAGCTGGGGGTAGGAAACCAGTTAGGAGGCAACCCCCAAAAGCAGTGGAGACCAGGACCAGGGCAGGGGCAGTGGCTCCGACATTCCGCTCCTGCCCGCTGTATTTGTAAGTCCGGGACATGCACTCTCAATGCATGGAAGGTGAGACGGATCTTAGTGTTTTTAAGTAGGAGGCACAGATATACAAGCAGAACATGAACAGATATATAGCCTTTCCATAGTATTAAAATTTCACTGGGGTGGACAATTTGGAAAAACGGTCCAAAATGTCTCCATGGATAGGCAATGATATTTTTTTATAAAGCCTGAGAAACAGTGTCCAACGGGGAGTAGACCTCACAGACCTGCCTTTCTGGTCCCCAGTACGCGGAGCCAGGCTGGGCGGCCGGGTGTCGCACCAGAAAGAGCCCAGGCTGTGCACAGCCAGGGCTGGATGGAGCCTCTCAGGACCAAGTAGTCCATGAGCAGTGTGTCTAACTGCTGGGAGCCTGTCCCCTCACCTGAGAATGGCAATCATTTCCCTTTCTTCATGAGGTCAGTCATGGTAAAAGCCCAGCCTTTAGGCAACATTCAGCAAATGCCAAGTTTAAGCACATATTACAGATGAAACGATGCCAGTGGAGTACATATAACAAGCTCTGGGCACCAGACTCTGAGCACAGGGCATATCTCGGCTCTGCGGAACCACAGACTGTGGGCTTCCCTCCATGGTCCCTGTGCCGGACACAGACAGGTGTCCCCTGATCCAAGCAAAAATGGAGGTGGGGCACCTGTAACACTTCCCCCATCATCCATTCTCAGCCACATTGGCTGAGTCCAGCCTGGACATCTCAGAGCACAGACAAGGAGCCAGACCTGGAGCCTCAGCCACAGTCCCAATAATTCCCCCAAGGTCACATTAGCCAGGCACCAAGGGGCAGGCTTGTCCCCCCAGCGCCAAGGGCAACTCCACCCACCCTCTCCCCACCCTGACACAAGCACCTGGGCCCTGACTGCGAGAAACTGGCCATCCTCTGGCCGCAGTGCCAAAGGGATGAGGCGAACCACACCATGGCAATGGAGATAGGCTCGCAGATGACAAGGACAAGAAGAAGATGTTCTAACTCACCAGAGGTGCTGTCAGACTGGGCCCCGCAGAAAGGTCTCTTGGAACAGGAACCGTCTGCACTCCAGTGGGTCAAGGCATGGAGACAGGAGAGATTTCCAGAGCTGCAAGAGACAACCAGGTCATGGTCCGATAGCGCACGGGTCCCCATCAGCCCGTGGCCTGTTAGGAACCGGGCTGCACAGCAGGAAGTGAGCGGCAGGCAAGCGAGTGAAGCTTCACCTGTATTTACAGCCACCCCCCATCGCTCACATTACTGCCTGAACCATCACCCCCACCCACCCACCCGTGGAAAAACTGTCTGATACGAAGCCAGTCCCTGGTGCCAGAAAGGTTGGGGACCGCTGAGATGGAGGCCCCAAGAGGCAGAGGTTAAAACTTCAAGTGCATCCTGATATGTCTGAGCTGAAAACCAGGGGCTGCACTTCTGCTTCCGGAAAGATGGAGTAGACGCACTTTTCCCTACTCCTCCCAAGAAGAGCCACGAAAAACCCAGTATGTCGTACAGGAAACAAACATAAGATTCTGAGAGGTAGAGAGAAGGCAGCATGGGCCGGGACCAGGGACCCAGGGAACAGCACGGTGGTCGGTTCTCCGGGCTGGAGAACCTCATATCCCAGACTGGGAGATAAGAAGTCAGAAACCCAGAAACACCAGTAGAAGCAGAAAAAAAAGCCGCAGCGGATGACTATTCTCTCCAGCCAAAACGCCAGGAAAATGGCAGATGAAAAGGACTACGTTTAGATAATAACTGCTCTACTCCACCCAGATATCACAGGAAAACTGTGGCCTCCACCCTGACTCACAGCAGCAGAGGCCAAGGTGGGAGCCTGGGCTTCTCCTTGTGCGGCTGCCGTGAGGCACCCAAACCTCCACTGGGGGGGATCAAATAAACTGAGGTGCAGAGCTGGGACTTTCTTCCCTACCGAGCTGTAACAAATCATCCTCTGGTTCCATTCGGGGAGCCTGGATTTCCACACGCCTCCCTCACACCCCCACCTCACCCCGCTGGACTGGGGTCAGAAGAGGGCTAATGGAGAGTCAGGACTTTCCCCATCACCAGCAAGAATGAGGCCACCCCCCATCATGGTATCAGTGGAGACCACGTGGGGAGCAGGTCCCCTCCCCCACCAGCAATAACAGGAGCCTCCCCACTTGGGTATCAATAGAGGTCAACTGAGGAAGCTGGACATCTACCTCCATCTGGCAGGAACACTTCCCTTGTGAGAGTGATGTCAAAACAAGCCAGCTAAAACAGAAGAATTCCATGAAATGTTTAAAGAACAAACATCAATTCTACACAGTATCTTCCACAAAATAGAATCCAATCCATTTTGCGGAACAAATATGACCCTGATACTAAAACCATATAAAGAGAGTACAAAAAAGAAAACCACAGGTGAATATCTCTCATAAATATAGACATAAAAAATCCTTAATAAAATATTATCAAATAGAATTAAGCATTATGTGAAAAGAATTATATATCATGACAAGTAGAGTTTATTTCTGGAATGCTAGGCTGGTTCAATATTTTTTTTAAAAATCAATTTATAGGGACTTCCCTGGTGGTCCAGTGGTTAAGAATCTGCCTTCCAATGCAGGGGACGCAGGTTCAATCCCTGGTCGGGGAACTAAGATCCCACGTGCCGCGGGGCAACTAAGCCCGCGTGCTGCAACTACTGGGCCTGTGCACTCTAGAGCCCGTGTGCCGCAACAAAAGACCCCACATGCCACAACGAAGATCCCGTGTGCCGCAAATAAGACACGATGCAGCCACATACGTACATACATAAACATTTTTAAAATAAATTAAAAAATAAAAATAAATGTATGTAATACACTATACCAACAGGCTAAAGAAGGAAAATCACACGGTCATAGCAATCAACGCAGAGAAAGTATTTGACAAAATTCAACATCCATCTGTGACAACATCTCTCCCAAAAATAGGAAGAGGGGAAATTCTTCAACTTGATCAAGAGCATTTGCAAAACTTCATCTCATCAGCTAACATTATTCCAAACAGGGAAAGACTAAATGCTTTCCTTTTGTGATGAGGAACACGGCAAGGATGTCCGCTCTCATCATTCTCATTCAACATAGGGGTAGACGTTCTAGCTAGCACAAAAGGCAAGAAAAGGAAATGAAAAGCATACAGATTGGGAAGATAGGAATAAAACTGTCCCCATTTGTAGATGACGTGATTGTAGAAAATCCCAAGGAATCGCCAAAACAACACCTCCTAGAAATAATACATGAGTTGTGAACAAGGTCACAAGATGCATGATTGACATATAAAAGTCAACTGTATCCCCACATACTAGCAATGAGCATGTGGCCACCAAAATTTATAATCCAATACCATTTACAACTGCTCAAAAAATAAAATACTTAGATGTGAATCTAACAAAACACGTACAAGACTTGTACACTGAAGTCTACACGAATCGGTGAAAGAAATCAAAAAATATCTAAAGAAGTGGAGAGACATACCCTGATCGTGGAACACAGTCAAGATGTCAACTCTTCCCAAATTGGGAAGAGTTGGGTGGGACACAATCCCAGCAAGATTTTTTTTTGTGTATATAGACAATATTATTCTGAAATTTACATGGGAAAACAAAGGAACCAGAATAACTAAAACGAATTTGGAAAAGAATAAAGTGAGGGCAATCAGTTTACGCAATGTCAAGACATACACGGCCAGAGTAATCAAGGCTGTGTGGTTATGGAGGACAGATAGGGACACAGATCAACAGAACTCAACAGAGAGCCCAGAAACAGACCCACACAAATACACCCAGCTGATTTTTCTTTATAACTTTATTTATATTTGTATTTATTTATTTTTGGCAGCCTTGGGTCTTCGCTGCTGCCCGCGTGCTTTCTCTAGTTGCAGCAAGCGGGGGCTACTCTTCTTTGCAGTGCGCGGGCTTCTCTTGTTGCAGAGCACGGGCTCTAGGTGCATGGGCTTCAGTAGTTGTGGCTTGCAGGCTCAGTAGTTCTGACTCACGGGCTCTAGAGCACAGGCTCAGTAGTTGCAGCGTACGGGCTTAGTTGCTCCGCAGCATGTGGGATCTTCCCGGACCAGGGATTGAACCCGTGTCCCCTGCATTGACAGGTGGGCTCTTAACCCCTGCACCACCAGGGACGTCCCCCAATTGATTTTTGACAAAGGCATAAAAGCAACTCAATGGAGGAAGGATGGCCCCCTTCAACAAAGGGCGTTGGAGCAACTGGACATTGATAGACAAAATAACAGCCATCAGCGTGAGCCTTACACAATGACCCAGCAATCCCTCTCCTCGGCATATATCCATACAAAACTCTAATTTGAAAAGATACATGCACCCCAATGTTTACTGCAGCATTATTTACAATAGCCAGGACATGTCCATCAACAGACGAATGGATAAAGATATGGTACATATATACAATGGAATATTACTCAGCCATAAAAAAGAATGAAATAATGCCATTTGCAGCAACATGCATGGACCTAGAGATTATCTTACTAAGTGAAGTAACTCAATTATCTTACTAAGTGAAGTAAGTCAAAGACAAATACCATATGATATTGCTTACATATGGAATCTAAAATATGACACAAATGAACATATCTACGAAACAGAAACAGACTCACAGACATAGAAAACAAACTATGGTTACCAAAGGGGGAAGGGGTGGGGGAAGAGATAAATTAGGAGTTTAGGATTAACAGATACAGTACTATATACAAAATAGATAAACAACGAAGGCATACTGTATAATGCAGAGAACTGTATTCAATGTTTTGTAATAACCTATAATGGAAAAGGATCTGAAAAAGAATAGATAAATATCTATATATGTATAACTAAATCACTTTGCTGTATACCTGAAACTAACAGAACATTGTAAATCAACCATAGTTCAATTTTTAAAAAATCAACTCAAAACGGATCATGGACTTAAATGTAAAATGTAAAACTTTGGAAAAAAACTTCTCGCAGGAGAAAATCTTCAGGATCTAGGGTTAGGAGTGCCAAAAGGATGTCAAAAGCACAATCCACACACAGAAAAAAAATCAATAAATTGGATCTCATCAAAATTAAAACCTTTTGTTCTGTGAAGAAGAAGATAAAAATACAAATCACAGACTGGGAGAAAATGTTTGCAAACCACACGTCTAACAGAGGACTAGTGTTCAGAATATAAAAAACTCTCAAAACTTAACAGGATAAAAACCAAACCATCCAATTAAAACAGGGACAAAAGACATGCAGACATTTTACAAAGGGGGATAGCGAGATGACAAAAGAGCACATGAAAAGATGTTCAAAACATCATTAGCCATAATGCCTTTTAAAGTGCAATGAAACATCAAGAAATTATAAATCTTTTAATTAAATGCTTCTTCAGTGTATCTTAAAAAAAAAAACAAAACACATCATTAGCCACTAAAGCAATGCAAATTAAAACCTCAGGGACATACCCCCACACCAGAGTGGCTAAAGTAGAAAACAGTAAAATTCTGTGAGCAAATGGGCAAACTCTCACATTACTGGTGGGAATACAAAATGGGACAGCCATTAGGAAAACCCTGTAGCTGTTTCTTAAAAATCTAAACATGCAACTACCATACGACCCAGAAATTGCACCCGTAGGCATTTATCCCAGAGAAATGAAGGCTCACGTTCACACAAAAACCTGAAAACTAATGTTTATAGCAGCTTTATTCGTAACAACCCCAAACTGCAAACAACCCAGGTGCCCCTCCAAGGGTGACGGGTTGGACAAACTGACGCATACACACCATGGAATCCTACCCTGCATAAGAAAGCAGGGACCACGGATACGCAACAATCTCTACGGAGTTTCGATGACAGAGAGAGAAGCCAACACCAGAAAGTCACTTACTGTGTGATTCCACTTCTGTATAAGTACTGAAATAACAAAATTATAGAGATGGAAGACAGATGAGCAGTTGCCAGGGGTTGAAAAGCAAGTGAAGTAGGAGGGAGTCTGTGGGGCTATAAAAGGGCAGCATGAGGGATCCGGGTGCGATGGAAACACTTGTACCTTGACCGTGTCACTGTCAATGTCCCTGTGCTGAGATGTTGTCCATTTAGTTCTGCAAGATACTAGTCATGGGGCAAACTGGGTAGAGGGTACAGGGCACAGCTCTGTATTATTTCTTAGAATTGCAATTATTTTAAAAATAGTTTCCGTTTATTTTAAAAAGTACCTTGTGGAAAATGAAACTAATGAAAAGAGGTTACAGAGAGTTGCCATGTGACCCAAGACGCATGATTCTACTCCGAGGCGTAGAGCTAAAACAGATAAAAACACATGTCCACACAAAACCCTGTATCCTAATCTTCATAGCAGCCCTCTTCCTAATAGCCAAACAGTGGAAGTAACCTAAATGTCCACCAACTGATGACTAGATAAATAAAATGCGGTCCATCCGTGCAATGGAATCTTATTCGGCCACAAAAAGACACGATGCACTGACACACGCTACCACGTGGACGAACCCTAAAAAGCACGATGCTATAAGTGAAAGAAGGCAGACACACAAGGACCTCACACATTGTACGGTTCCATTTACATAAACTGCTCCGAATAGGCACATCCACAGAGACAGAAAGCAGATGAGGGGTTGCCGGGGTCCGGGAAGAGGAGGGGGGATGGGGGGGCACTGCTAATGGGTACGGGGTTTGTTTTGGGGGGAACCAGAATGTCCCAAAATTGATGGTGGTGATGGCTGTACAATCCATGAATACACTAAAAATACACCGCCGTATACACTTTAAGTGTGTGGATCGCATGGTATGTGAAACATACCTCAAATTGTTGAAAAAAGCAAGCAGTGACTGGGTTCTAGGAAACTTTAAAAGCACCCACTTCAGAGCGATCCTCCCTGTCGCCCATGGAGAATCACTAAATTATTGAACTATTTAAAAATGTTAGCCGGCAGCGTTCTGCAGCTATTTTTAGCAGTGCCCATCCCATCATTCCTAAGGAGATGGAAATCGTAACTGTGAAGCATTCTGAAACAGCTCTGTAACCCCCAGGGTACGCCCCAGGCACAGAGTAGCACCCGTGTCCTGGGCGGGAAGTCAGGAGGCGCTGGCCTGTGCCCTGGACAGACCCGGCTGCCCCAGCCCCGCGGGCCCTTCTCTGGAAGACCAGGGCTCCCAGAATCAATCTGCCTGGTTCCAGCCCCGCTCTGCCATCACCCCCGACTGCGTGCCAGCTAATTCTGTGAAATGGGAATGCATGAAGACGCCACCTGGAGTCCTGAGGATTAACTGACCCACGCACAGGTGGCTCCCCTCCACGGGCACCCCAAAACAGAGGAAATGTCACCACCCCCCTCTCATCCAGAAAGGCAGCGGGAATGGCCCCATACTGCAGGTCCTCCCCTTAGCGAGGAACCTGATTCTGCCAAAGGTGAAACAGCTGTTCCAACAAAAACTGGTACAGGAATGTTCCTAGCAGCATCGTTCACAGCGGTCAAAAAGTGGAAACAGGGACGTCCCTGGGGGTCCAGTGGTAAGATTCCATGCTCCCAATGCAGGGGACACGGGTTTGATCCCTGGTCGGGAAACTAAGATCCAACGTAATAAAAAAAAAAAAAAAGTGGAAACAACCAAAGGTCCATCAACGGAAGAAAGGACTGACAAAATGCGCTCTATCCGTACAAGGCAGTATTATTCACCCATTAAAAGGGATGAAGCACTGACACAGGCTACAATGTGGACGAACCTTAAAAACATTCTGCTCAGTGAACGAAGCCGAGGGCAAAGGACCTCATGTCGTACGATCCACTTACATGAAATGTCCAGGGCAGGCAAATCCATAAAGACAGAAAGCAGACGGGTGGCTGCCAGGGGCTGGAAGGGACTGTCTGTGGGTTTCCTTTCGGGGTGATGAAAACTAGCCCTTTTTGTACTAAATGCCACTGAACTGTACAGTTTTCAATGGTTGACTTTACGCTCTGTGTATTTCACCTCAATAATAAAAAAGAGTCTCATTCTCGACAGCTCACGAGGGTTCAGAATCCACTTTACAGAGCGAGGGAGGAAAAAACCCTGAAAACGAGGCAAAATGCCAACACTGTCAGGAATGAGGAGAAAAGGGAAAACTCTCTGATCCTCGGCTTTTGTCACAGCAACCTTCCGCAGCCCTCGGGGAGCGGCGGGAACACGTACACCACCTCCCCACCGTGCTGTCTACACCACTGCTGAAGTCATCTGATCTACCCATTCTCCCGATGAGAAAACCGAGGCCGAGGTCCCACAGCAGCTGAGCGGCCCAGCCGGGACCAGAGCCAGGGCCCGGCTCCTCCATCCTGCCTCTTTCTGCCTCCGGGAAATCGCTCCTCACCAAAGCAGGACCCGGTGGGAAGTCCCCGTGGCCCTTGACCCCCACGTAAGGCTCTTAACTCTCCTCTGTCCCGGCTCCATTACCAGAGAGGGCAAAAGTGCAGGTGGAAGTGAGCTTAGTAACAGCTCTCGTGTAAAATTATTCAGAAACAAAGTTAAAATATTAATTACACCTGCCAGCTGAACCACAGAGCCCGTGACCCCTAAAAGCGTGAAACCCCAGCTGGCCCCTCCACTGGTGCCCGCGATGATGGGTGATGATAATGACCAGCAGCTGGGGGAGCCTAGCTGCAGGCGGGGCTGCACCAAACCCATACGGGGTGCGCGCCTCCCTGGACCTTCTGCCTGGGGACGTCCTCTCCCAATGACCCTAGACTTGGCCATCATGCTCGCTTCAAACAAACGGGCCAGGGCAAAGGGATGCATTCTCGCCGTTCTTGGGAGCCCTGCAAGTACTACCCAGTGACCAAGCCAGGCTGGCCCGTGGCGGGGTGAGAGATGGATGATGCAGTTACCCCCCGACCCCTGCCAACGACCAGCCCACCCGGGAGACGTGAGTGAGGCCTGCCCACCAGCTGACCACAGGTGAACTCAGGAATCATCGGAGTCCTACTCAAATGGTCCACTTTCCAAATTGCGAGGTAAATAAACCAGGGGTCGGCAAATTATTGGCCTGTGGGCCGAAGTCAGCCCACAGCTTGTTTCTCTAAATAACGTCTTATTGGGGCACAGCCATGCCCATTCACCTGACTGCTCTTGCTTTGTAGAGAGACTGTACAGCATAAAGCATGAAATATTTACTCTCTGGCCCTGAAATAAACAGTGGTCGTTTTACCCAAAGTTTTGGAGTGTTTTTTTCTGCAGGTTGTCAGCTGACACAAGCTCCATCTAATTGTTACTGATTAGGTGGGCGTTACCATCCCACACAGCTGAGGAGCAGGCAATGCCCGAGGCCACACAGGTGGTCCACGCAGGCGGCATCCGCAAAGCGGAACTGAACTCTGGTTTGTCCAACACCAAAGGCCCCGGGCTTTTCAGAAAGGGCTCTCAACTGGATGACTAACTTAATAAATATTCCACCCCGACCTCCCAGGTCCTCTCCTCCCTCTTCAATAAAAGATGGCAGGATAAAATTTCAAATGAACAAGAGCACATCCGTGTCAGGAGCATCATCTGAGAGCCAAGAAGGTCCACTCGAAACAGCACCTTCCGCCCGGCCCAGCCCAGCCACCTGGGGCTCCTGCGGGGCAGTGGGCGGGAGAGCGCCCCTCGCTGAGAAACCCTCCGTGGGAACTTTCCGGACACACCAGGGAGCGGAGGAGCCCAGGTGGGCCCCCAAGGCTACCGATGACCCCTGCAGGGGCAACAGGTACCCTGGAGGACTGCCGGGTCCCCCCCACCCCGTCATCCGGAGCCCCTACATAAACCAGGTGCACTTACAGCTGAGGCCAGAGGCTCTGCAGAGACCAGACGGGGCGGGAATCCACAGCGGGGCCTGAACAGGCTGTCCCAACAGGACAGGGGGAGCGAGTTGGCAGACTCCAACCTGTGCGTGACGCGGGTCCAATCTGAACAGAGCAAGTACACACAGGTGTTGCCAACAATGACGATGAGCGCAGCTCAGGGTACACCAAGGCCCATCAGAGTGAGATAGGCGGGGACCTGGGACCCTTGGCTGCAGGGCTGCCGTGCTTGCACCTGGACAAACGTCTCCTCCAGCTACAAAATACAAAGAAACTAGAAGGGACTAAAGATAACTACATGCGTGTGCAATTGGGGCATATTCTGGACAACAAGATACAAACAGACCAAAAAGCCCAACTGCCGCTTCTGAAGAGCAGGGACCAAAAGCAGGGTACTGCGCATGCCCCCTGCACACAGCACCACCACAAAGAGGTGGGCAAACCCCCTAAGCCACCCCTCCAGCTCGACCCCTAGACACACCCCTACCTGCCCCCCATATAAAGAACCAGCTTGCCTCCCCTCCCCGCGGCGAGTGAGCAAGCAGGGGGCCCAGTAAAGCCTTGCTTGAATTTCTTGTCTGGCCTTGGATGAATTTCTGTTGATTAAGGAGGCCAAGAACCCTGGTCGGTAACAACAGTCTGGACTTTATGTAGATGATCTCATTTAATGCTCAAAGCCACTGGAGAGGTGTTATTACCCCATTTTCAGGATGAGAAAACTGAGGCCCAGAGAGGCCAGCTGGCTCACCCAAGGACACACAGCAGTCACGTGGCAGAGCTCAGGCACCACCTACTTGGAGGACACACAAGCATGGACCAAGGGTTGTGCAAACACTCCCCAAAGCTGCAAAGATCCTGGGGCAAGAGCAGAGATGTAAAACAACTGCAGCCCTGCCCCATCCTGGCCAGCGCTATACTCCCCATCTGGCCAAAATCCTCCAGGCCAAACACCCCCGACTACGGCCTTGAAGGAGGATGCTCTGGAACACTGCACACGCTCATCCCCGCCAGGACAAAGGCACCGCCCAGGTTCAGAAGCACATTTGAGAAGCTGACCCCGCCTACCTCCTCCTCCCCCCTCCCAGAGGTCGGGGGAGGGGGCTATCCAAACTGAGTTACAGGGGCAGATTCCCTAGTAAGTGGTCAGTCAAGGCCACTGGGCACCAGGATGGACAGACACACGGGGAGAGAAGCTGGACAAAATCCTCACATCCCTCCAGCTCTGAGACTGGCCTGGTCAAAGCACAAAGGCACTTGCTGGGCTCAAAACCCCAGTCAATGCACCTCTCTGGGCCTCAGTTTCCCCTTCTGTAAAATGGACATAAAAATACTTCCCCCCAGGGATGGATTGTGAAGATGCCACGAGACCACAGGCATGAAAGTGCCTGGCACCGGTAGGCAATGAAACATATTCTGACAAAGTCTGGCGATAAAATGCAAATAATAATAACAATGAATCAAGCTACCCACAAGGATATAGGTAGCTATTATTTTCTTTTTCTTATTTTATCTTATTTTATTTTATGTGATGGCATTGTTAATAGAAAATATTTAACAGGAATTTATTTATTATGATGTAACCAAGTAAGCCTGGTAAAGAAATCATTTCTGCCTCACAACACGGAGCATCATGGAGCTGACTGGATGGTCTGTTACCTCGGAGGTATTTCCTGTCTTCTGGGAAAGCACCAACCCCACCACAGGCCACTGACCCCACAGCCAAGCACATGTTACATTCTGCTGGGGAATCTGCCGGGTGTCACAGGTGACTGCACAACCTGAAAGCCTTAGGACCACGTGGACACCCCAGCGGGGACCAGAAAACTGCCCATATGTCTAGGGGCAGCAATGAATGTTAAATAATAATAATATTATTCCTAGACACTTCCAGTAAGAATCCAGCTTTTTTGGAGAATAAACCCCAGAAGCTATTTCACTGGGCCTGGTCTGGGTAGAGAGTCTACACCAACCCACAGTGGCCTCGGGGTTTGGGGGAAGCTGCCCGGCCCTGGGGACCTGGGGTCCGGCAGGAAACCTACTGGGACCTGGCCAGGTCCCTTCTCCTTCCTGAGGCCCAGTGTTCTCCCAAAAGCTGGACCTGGGCCCCCCAGCACAAACATTCTAGAACCCTGATCAATCCTAAATTAGCTCTGGGGTCCCCTCCCACCCCAGTCTCTCTGAGAGGTGGGCCTGAGCTCCACCCTGGGGTAGAAGGCTGGGATGATAGAGGTTCTCACCTCTCTCCCTTTTCCTCCAGTGAAGATTCTTGGCTGCTAAACCCAGGAAGCACGTCTGCAGGAAGGGGGCTCCATCTGAGAACAAGACAGTGGGGCGACAAGGTAGAAGCAGGAGGGACTGGGTGGCGGGGGACAGGGGACAAGAAATAAGGAAGCCGATCCCAGCCCCCAGTAAGGGCTGCTACAAACCCGTGCTGACAGCAATAGAATTCAAGCCACCAAATGCAATTTTCAATTTCCTAGTAGCCACGTTTCAAACAAGAAAAGAAAAACCCAGTTGAAATGAATACTTATATTTTACGGAACCCAATACATACAGAATAGCGTCCCTTCAACTTGTGGCACTAGCCACGTTTCAAGGGCTCGACAGCCACGTGTGGCTAGTGCCACCGCACTGAATGGACAGAAGTGCTCGGTGGTAGCCTGGGTCCCTTGTCAAGGAAGCGTCTGTCCAGTCGCTGAAGATAAGACACCGGCTCAGCGCTTTGGCATCACCCTGGTCTGGCTGAGCCCCTGGGTCCGGCATGTCTGAGCCTGACCTGCCCTGCCATGTGCTGGCAGGGAGCCCTGAGCTGACCCACCCCTCTGAACAGGCTCCTTTTCTCAACCACAGAATGAAATAATTTGCAACGTGGTTGTTTGCGGTCTAAAGGAGATCATACCGCCAAGTCTCAAAGCTCCTTTGAAAGGGATTGTAAACACACATGGTGGACTTAGAGCCAGATCGATAGAAAACCAATCCCCAAATGAGCTTGGGAGCTGGATCTGTGACAGAGGGGGAGAGGCAAAGCCAGCAGGGGCGGGGGCAGGTCCTCCTGTGCTGAAACAGACAAATCACATCCCGGCCTGACACAAGGGCCAACTCCTGATGGCATAAAAATAATAAACGAATATAAAGCAAGCCATTAAAGTTATTAGAAGAGAATACAGCAGAACCTCTCATGACAACAGGGTAGGGATGACTCGGAACAGAGAAACCCTGAGGCACCACAAGGCACCAGGTAGTGAATGAGTGACATCTTGCAGAAGGGCATCCCCTCCCTGCTTCTCTCTCTGTCCCGACACCTTCCTTGGTCCTGCCCAAGACCTGGATGAACCCACAAAGGTGAGACCCAGTTCCCAGGCCTTTCCTCCTTGGGAGATGGGAACACAGGATATGGGAGGAATGTTGCTCCACAATTTCTCCAACAGACGGAGTCATTCCCGCTTTGTGGAGAGATTCAAGAAGAAAGATGGGCCTCTTTCTATGCGAAAGCAGCCTGGGTGAGGCGAGTGGGTGGGAGAGGTTCAGCTCTGCAATCCCAAGACCAGATGGGCCTCGGGCTGGTCACCGCTTCAAAACGTGCTTTCTGAAAGGAGGGGCTGGAATACCCACATTTATGGCAGCATCATTCACAACAGCCAAAAGGTGGAGGCAACCGAGTGTCCACGGACGGATGAAAAGATACACAAAATGTGGTCCATCCGCACAATGGAAGATTACTGAGCCTTAAAAAGGGAGGAAGTTCACAGACAGGCTACAACATGGATGAAACTTGAGGACATGATGCTCCGTGAAATAAGCCAGACACGAAAGGATAAATAATGTGTGATTTCATTTATACGAGGACCTACAGTCATCAAATTCATAGAGAGAGACAGTAGGGTGGTGGGGCCCGGGGCTGGGGGAGGGGGAGGGGGAGTGAGTGCCGAATGGGATGGGGACAGAGCGTCAGTTTGGGAAGACGGAAAGTTCTAGAGATGGATGGAGGTGAGGGTTGTATAACAATGTGAATGTGTAATGCCACTAGGCTGTACAGTTAAAGTGGTTAAGATGGTAAATTGCATGTTACATATACCTTAACACAACTTAAAAAATGTTAAGTGCAAATAAGTGTTTTCACATCAAATTCTTCACTTCTTATTTACTACTGCCCTCCCCTCCTTCAAGTCTTTGCTCAGGTGCCAGCTTCCTAGGGAGGCCCACCCTGACCACCCCTCCCCCCCCGCCCCCTAACCAAGCTCTCCTTCCCTCCTGGACCACAGAGGTGTCTCTTTGTTATCTCTCTTCTCATTATTTGTCTCCTCTGGCTAGAACTAATGCTAAGCCAGCAGAAGGAAGGAAATAATAAAAGTGAGGGTGAAAATTAATGAAAAAGAACATAGAAAAATAAAGAAAAATCAATGAGACCATAAGTTGGTTCTCTGAAAAGGTCAGTAAAATTGACAAACTTTTCACTAGAACGATCAGGAAAAAAAAGCGGGAAATACTCAAATCACCAAACTCAGAAATGAAGGGGAGACACTTAGCAGCCTCACAGGAACAAAAGAGAGGATGAGGAAATGCTATGAACAACTGCATGACAATAAATGAGATGGTTAGAGGAAATGGATTTCAGTGAGATGCAAACCAACCACTGTGATTCAAGAAGAAACAGAAGATCTGGACATACCCAGGCCAAGCAGGGGGAGAGTTAACAAATTCAAAACTGCACAGAAAGACAAGCTCAGGCCCAGGGGGCCGCACTGGTGAATTCTACCAAACATTTAAAGAAGAATTAGTATCTCAGAAAGATACACGCTCCCCTATGTTCACAGCAGCAGTATTCACAATAGCCAAGACATGGATGAGCAACCTACATGTCCATCGACGGATGAATGGATAAAGAAGATGTGGTCCATATATACAATGGAATACCACTCCGCCATGAAAAAGAATGACATAATGCCATTTGCGTTTGGCATGGACCTAGAGATTACCATCCTAAGTGAAGTAAGTCAGACAAATACCACGTGATATCACCTACATGTGGAATCCGACACAAATGAACTTATCTACGAAACAGAAACAGACTCACAGACATAGAGAACAGACTTGTGGTTGCCAAGGGGGAGGCTAGGTGGGAGAGGGATGGATTGGGAGTTTGGGGTTAGCAGATGTAAACTATTATATACAGAATGGATAAACAAAAAGGTCCTACTGTATAGCACAAGGAACTATATTCCATATCCTGTGATAAACCATAATGGAAAAGAATATTTAAAAAGAATGTATGTATATGGATAACTGAATCACTTTGCCGTACGGCAGAAATTAACACAACATTGTAAATCAACTATACTTCAATTTAAAAAAGAATTAATATCAATTCATCACCAACTTTTCCAAAAAATAGAAGAGAACCCTTCCCAACAATTTTTTGAGGCCGATATTACCATGATACCATCCCAAGAAAACTACAGACCCATAGCTCTTATGCACATACACACAAAAAGTTCAGCAAAATACTAGAAAACTGAATCCAGCAGCATATAAAAAGGCTTATAAACCATGACTAAGTGGGATTCATCCCAAGAGTGCAAAATCGGCTTCACATCAAAAAATCAATTAATGTAAGACACCGTATTAATAGAATAAAGGACCAAAAGCAGCTGATCATCTCAAGAGATGCAGAAAAAGCACTTGACACAATCCAGCAGCCCTTCAAGATATAAACACTCAACAAAGAAGACATGAGAACTTCTTGAACCTGATAAAGGGCAGCCACAAGAAACCCACCGCTAACATCACAACTAATGGTGAACGGCTGGATGCTTCCCCTCCCCCGAGATCAGGAACCAGACACGGATGCGCTCTCTCACCATTTCTATTCAACATTGTACTGACGGTTCTAGCCAGGGCAATTAGGCACGAAACAGAAGCATCCAGATTGGAAAGGAAGAAGTATGGAAAGTTCTCTCCTCCCTCCCGCTGGCTGCCCTGGTCCCCCCACCCCACCTCTGTCCACCGGTCCCTCTGCATGTGGACCCTGGTAGCAGAAAACAGCCTTCTTGCTTTACAATGTTGCCATGGCTCCCCACCTGTCACTGCCACACAATTTAGCTCCTGGTGACATCACACACACAAGTTACACCCCTAAGAGCAAAGTGCTAGCTGTGGATCAAACCAGCTCCCGCCTGGCTGAGCCCACATCCCACCACCCTAGCCTCTGCCACCAGCGGGCCTGTCCCATGGGGTGGGCACCACCTGATGACCTTCTGGGGTCCCCAACTAAACTTCACAGATGCATCCTGAATGACAAGAAAAGGGACACGTGTTAGAAACATCCACCCGACTACAGGGCAGAGCCAGCTTTCAGACCCACACCCTGTCCGTGTTGCCAGTCCCATGCTTCTTCAGGTGGTTCTCAATGTATGATCCAGGGAACCCTGGGGGGGGTTCCCCAAAGCCCTCTGAGGGGGTCTGTGAAGTCAGACCATTTTCATAATAACACTAAGACGTTAGTTGTTATTTCACTCTCACCCTGTCCCAAGTGTACTTCAGAGTTTTCCAGAAGCTACACAACGTGTGATGTTGCAACAGGCTAAATGCGGAAGCAGATACAAAAATCCAGCCATCTTCTGTTAAACCAGACAGTAAAGAGATTTTGCAAAAATGTAAAACACTCTCTTCATTTTTTCTTGTTTTGAAAAATAGCTATTTTTCATAAAAATATTTTATTTACAATAACACATGTAGGTTTAGTATTGTCATTTTTAAATGCATTACTAACCAAATAGGTTTAAATTCTCTTTTTAAATTTCTAACAGGATAAGTATCAGGAGATACAACGCACATAAACAAAAAGCTCTCTGGGGTCCTTAAAAGCTCTCCAAAGATGGGGCTTCCCTGGTGGCGCAGTGGTTGAGAGTCCGCCTGCCAATGCGGGGACACGGGTTCGTGCCCGGGTCCGGGAAGATCCCACATGCCGCGGAGCGGCTGGGCCCGTGGGCCATGGCCGCTGAGCCTGCGCGTCCGGAGCCTGTGCTCCACAACGGGAGAGGCCACAACAGTGAGAGGCCCGCGTACCGCAAAAAAAAAAAAAAAAAAAAACTCTTCAAAGAGGGGAGTGGGGTCCTTAGACCAAAAGTTTGAGAAGCCCTGTGCTACCCTGGCCCACTCGTCCTGAAAGGAGCAGAAAGGTCAGCTTGGGCATCACCCCTGAGATGACACAAAGGATGGGGCAGGACGGGTCCCTAATTCTGCACCTTGGAGTGGACGGCTGCCTGGTGTAGGGTCCTGGCAGTCAGGTCAGCTCCCTCTGCCTTGGTTTCCTCCCCGGAGAACGAGCATGAGGATACAAGTGCCCATTTCTCGGGTCTGTGGTGGGGATGGAGTGCGTCTGCACGTGGAGCCTTGCACAGCTCACACACTCGCTGTTACCCTGATTTTCACAATGTAAAGTCATCGAGATGGTCCACCGAGGGAGAGAGACGGACGGAAAGACAACTCCGGGAGCCCGTTTAGCCCCACAGTGACAGTGACAGTCCTGGGTCCCCCAATACATCCCTGACCCTGGTCTGAGTGGATGTCCCTCCCCCATGACCCAAAGAACCTCATCAGAAAGAGAAACAGATCGAGAGGCAGAGCAGAATCCTGCCGACTCAGCACAGACACCCGCGCTGTCACTCACCAGCCTGGGACATCCCCAGAAGGGACCCCAAAGAATCAAAATACACCAACACCAGGCGGCCTCATCCCACATATTTCTGGACCATTTCGCTGCAGGAAAGCCAAGAAGCCTTGAAACTCTTGGGAACCAAGAGTGTGCCATTCACCACCCCAGGTTTGGAGAATCATTAACCTCACACGCCAGGCTCGCCACAACCGCCTTCAGGAATTCCACCCCCACCTTCATCTGGACTCCGAGTTTTAACAAAATAAGCATTTAACCACAGCTGATTTTTTCCCCACCCTCCCGTCCCAGTGCACCAGCTTTGTAAACATCCCAGAGGTAATCTTGGTGGATGTAAATTCACGTGCCACCTGCCACGAACCGACATCCCGGATGTGGGTGGCAGGGAGCGGCCAGGCCTGAGTGCAGCTACTGGGCTGGCCCGGTCTGAACCCTCAGGGTGAGGCCAAAAAAGAACAGGCCAGTGGCCTGACTGGTTTTGTGACTTCCGGAAGCTGAATACACATGTGGGAGGGGAAGTGTGGAACCACTGATGCTGTCCAGCTCCAAGGACAGGGCTACTCCGAACCGGTACCCCTCCGGAACCCTGGGATACAGAGAAACAAGACCTAGTCCTTTCCCGGGGACCTGCCTGCCTGCTGATGGGGTCTACAGGCAAATCCCTATCGTTTGCCACACCCCGCCCCGGTTGATGGGGGGTGGTCAGGAAAACTCCCGGATAGGAGCTGCTGTGCCATGTGCTTTTCGGGGTGCAACCAACCTGCCTCTTCCACCCCCACCCAACCTTCCTCGCCCCCGGGGCAGGGATCCCAGGCTGAATTTTCAGGAAGGTTCAAAGGCTCATTTCCCTCCTCCAGGCCGGCCTTCAGCTCTGCTCAGGATGTGTGACCCTCTCCTTGTGCCCCAAGCCTCCTGGGACCCAATCTGGCAGGACACAGACCCCACTGCTCCGTCCTGCCCTTCCTCAGGCTCAAGCCACACCATGGGCCCATCAGAGCCCCTGGGAAAGGGTCCTGGCGGTCCAGGCTCCTGGCCAGGAGGATGGGCCCTGTTTCTCATTTCTCCTGTGCAGCCCTGGGAGGAACCCTGAGTGTTGACAGTCTGGGGCAGGACACCCCCATCCACAGGGCCTGGCCCATGTGGAGCACACAGGTGGCATCCTGTATCACTCTGTCACCTAGGTGTCACCGCTGTCCCCAGGGGGGATCACCTGCCGGAACCCTGAGGGCGGGGCTGTGTTCTTGCCCATTTCCCTCTCCTCCCCTGCAGGGGGCTCCAAACTGGGGTGCGTGGACCCTTTCCAAGGGGTCCAGTCTAAAGGGCATCAGTCTTTTCTGAAATAGCTCAGTCACAGAGAGGCCTGGGGTCTCCCTCTTCCCAGCAGCCCCTCCCATCTTTCACCTTTGAAAGGCCTTCCAGCCGCCTCTGAATCTTGTGGGGAGGGGACTCCCGGATACCAAACAAAGGGGGAACTTCACCTAAAGCTTTAATTTAAATACCAAAAACACCCACCGCCTGATCGCTGAGAGAGGCAGTTCCAGGAACATTTTCCCTTTTCCATTTCTAAAACTCTGTAATGTATATATAGTGTTTGATCACAGGGCTTTCTCAATCCAGAAGTGACTTTTTAAAAAATACTTAGTGACTTGAGGTTACAGAAAATTTTAAAAATCAATGTATGTATTATTTTCCTTGCAGAGAAATATGCTCGATCGATTAATAAAAGACCCACAAGCATAAAAGTCTATTATATCAGGATAAAACTCCTCGGGGAAGTGGGGCTATAAATCCAAGAAAGGAAAGGAGCAAACATCCCCTAAAGGCCCTCCAGGTATCTGTCAAGCAAAGGTGGGTGTCAAGCCACACTTTAGGCCGCAGTGGATACGGTTAAAGTTAGGGAACAGTTACTTTTCAAATGTCAATATTTACCTCACAGACCACATTCTACATCCTCGGCAAATATTTAAACCTACGAAGCACAACTTTAAAGGCTGACCTGAAAATGCCTGGGAAGTCTAGGGAAATGGTTCATAGAAGGATCTGCGGTGGGTGTAAAGTAATTCAGGGTGCAATTCTCTCAGCAATTCTCTCATACAAAAATGTTGCAGGAAACGTGTGAGAGGACATACAGTCTTTTTAAAACAATGTTAAGGGAGTCGAGAGGCAAAAAAAAATTTGTTTGGAAGAAAGCTGTCCCAGCAAGGTAGAGCCACTGTGGGTGAGCAATGATTATCCACCTGATGGAGGCCTCCAGGTGCACCTCCCAAATCAGGCCTTTTTAATTGAAGCAGCAGCTCAGGACTCCGGCCAACCATCTTCCTCAAAGTGCGTTCCTAGAACGCCGGACAGTGGGACCCTCTGGGGAGCTCCCAGCCTGCTTCTTGGGCCTCTGGGGAGGGCCAGAAGCCCCTCACCCGAGAGGCCCATCATATGAAATCTGCAGCTCTGGCCTTTTCAGGAAGGACTACTGTCCTGCGTGTGTGGTGCTAGCGTTTGATTGGAATTGCAAATAACTAGGTTTGGGGAGAGAAACGGAGCCCCACCTAACTTCTTTGCAGTTAACACTTAATGCTTTGGGTCTCTATTTGGCAGGGGGAGTTGGTAAAGGGAGTAATACGCTACTTTTGGAAGATAAGCCTGGACAGTTTGAAAATGCTAAGTTTGGGCACATTATTTAACCCTGGACCTGCACCCTAGAAACCAGCAGAGCAATAAAACGTTGTGTTGTCCAGGTGCCCGTTGACATTTAGAAGGAATTCCAGAAGACACTTGAGTGTGGGCAGGTCTGTGAAAACAGCTCAGTGTTGTGACCTGGGGGTGCCCAGAGACCCTTTCAGGTTTCCTATGAGGTGAGGACTTGTCATAATGACGCTAAGATATCGGCTTTTCTTCCCCATTCCCAAGTAAACCTGGATTTTCTAATGAGTGGAAAGCAGATGCCCATGAGAATCTAGATGTCTTAATAGAAAGATCCATGTCAGTTTCTAATGGATTCATGAATTATAATAAAGGTGACTGTATACATAAGAAAAAAACAAGAAAGGGGGCTTCCCTGGTGGCGCAGTGGTTGAGAGTCTGCCTGCCGATGCAGGGGACACGGGTTCGTGCCCCGGTCCGGGAAGATCCCACATGCCGCGGAGTGGCTGGGCCCGTGAGCCGTGGCCGCTAAGCCTGTGCGTCCGGAGCCTGTGCTCCGCGGCGGGAGAGGCCACAACAGTGAGAGGCCCGCTTACCGCAAAAAACAAACAAAAAAAAAAAAGAAAGGAAGGTAGGAAGGGAGGGAGGGAGGGAGGGAGGGGGAGAGAGAGAGGGAGGAAGGGAGGGAGAAAAAGAAAGAAAGAAAGAGAGAGAGAGAGAGGGAGGGAGGGAGGGAGGGAGGGAGGAAGAAAAAGAAATCTGCAGCTTTGACATCTGGAGCCTGTGGCTTCATTCCATCCTGAGAGGCAAGGAGAGGACTCTGAAAACCTCACAAGGACAATTTTCAAACCCTGTCCCACCCCTTCCTGCACTGGCTTCCTGCAGCCAATCACTGGGGGCCCTGCAGCTGCCCACTAGCTCCCAGCAGCCCTGAAGGCTTCTGCTGCCTACCCCCCTTCCCCCCAACCCCCGGAAGTGACACACGCCTCAGCTGGCCCATCCCTGGGGCATAACCGTCAAGACCGACACAGCTCACGACCCTGAGCCCTGGGCAGCCTCTGGGATCTGCCCCAGTATTGGGCGTGGGCTCCCCTTTCCCTTCCGTTAAAACTGCAAACCCCTTGAGTGGGGGGAAGGCCTGTGCTAGATGCATCCTTGTCCCCCAAAGACCCATCTCAGAACAACCACTGGAGCCATTGACATTAACATTTTTAGCCCCTTCCAAGCATTTCTTGAATCAGCTTTCAAAGAAAAAAAAAAGGCCTATCACCTCAAGAAGTGTGATCAGAAACTCTGGTTTTCACTTTCTGGCTACAGTTTTTCTCACACCACAGTTACAAGAAAGATCATCTTCTAACCACATGAGTTCTCCCACTGGGTGATGTGTGCGGTGTGCAGGCTTAAGGGCTGGGCTCTCCCAAGCTACCTGGGTGCGATCCCAGCTCACCGTGCACTAGGTGTGTGGTCTGGGGCAAGTGGCTCCACTGCTTCGAGCTTCAGGCTCCTGATCTGTAAATTGGGAATAATAACCAATCGCACCTCTCTCCTTCCGGAGTTTTGAGAGACTTGGATGAGGTCATCTATGGCAAGAGTGCCGCGCCAGGCCAGGCAGAAGGTGAGAACCTGACAGCTGACAGAACAAGAACCAGACCATTCCCGCCAGGTCCCAGGGCAATGCAGACACCCCAGGCCTCATCCAGGTGTTTTTAGAGCCCCCACCCCCTTCCTTTCCCAGACTGGGTTGGGGATGCTCTCTGTGCCCTACAGCGCCCAACGGTCACCTCCATCACAGCTCCTGTCCCACCGTGCACTAATGGTCCAATCCCCCTCTTCTCCCCGCTGGCCTGGAACCTCCCGTGGTGGCCTCCTGTGGCCAGCTTTGGCCGTCAGGTGATTATTTGTTGACTCGATTTTACAGTGTGCAGAGAAATTCCGATATAACCTAGATCGCCTCGGAATGAATGGCAGGCCCCTCATTCGGGTGGGCGGGTCAGGTGCAGTGGCCAGGTCACAAGGGTCACCCGGCCCTGCTCCGAGCCCTTCACCCAGGCAGTCCCAGGTGAGGGCTGGGGGCTCCCAAGATGAAAAAGACCAGGTCTTTGTTTGGGGTGCCTTCCTCCCCACCCATCCACAAACTACCCCCTCAGTCAAAGCAGAGGATTCAATAAATTTGCCCCAGGGGTCACATGGATGATCGAAGACCGTAAATGTTCCCTCCCTGGGGCTCAGGACAATGCAAGGCCCCAGGAGAGGCCGTAAATGTACTTTTCTCTTGGTTTTTCCACCCATGCTCCCCTCCACCCCACCCCACCCAGCCCAGAAGTAACTATGGACTCCAGATCCAACAGCCTGCCACCAAGCCGTGCCTTAAGTTGACAAAGCAGGAGCTGGAATCCTGGGGAAACGTGTTCAGCGGTCAGGGGCTGGGGTCCACACTGAATTCATCCCCACCATTCCCTTAGCAACCCCCAAACTGAGCCCCACTTTGGAAAAGCCCCCTGTACTCACCCGAGGTGACAAGGACACCAAAACTCTATCATTTAGGACTCCAGGACGTATTTAGAAAGAAAGCGAGTAGGATAAAGAATTATTTTTCTAGAAAAATCAGTTCAACTAGTGTTTCCCTGCACATTGGTTAACTCCCGGCACGTTTTTCGTATGTCAAGCTTTTTCTTCCATCCTCTTCCCCAGCACCGATGAAATATAAATTGCAATGCTATCTCGGAACAACACCATCTCCCTCCTGGTGGCATTGCTCACATCGGACCCCCTGCCGAACCCTCGATGATCCAGGCTTCTCCTAAATAGGGCCCCCACCCCCCGCGAGGCTTGGACCAAATTGGTGACCCTTAGGTGCCAACTTGGGGGCCTTCCTCACAACCCCAAGCACTTCAAGAAAAAAAAAAAAAATGAAGGAAGGGAAACCTCTGGGAAATTCACCTGAATGTGAATAGGGCTTTCTAAAGCAAATTGTACTGGGAGTCAGGAGGCAAAAAGGTTGCCTCCCCAAGCCCACCGCCCAAAGGGATCTAATTTTTTCAAAGCAGACAAGTGCGCTCAACAGTGCCCACTGGGAACCACCTTTACGGGCAAAATCACTTCATGCGCAAAGGGCTCCTTTTGATTCTTGAAGAATTCCAGCCGCTTCCACTGGGGCCCAAAGGAGCACCAGCTTTCCACCCAGTTCTTTCTTCTTGGAAAAGCAGAAATTCCTCAACATAATAATGGAACCCGCTTCCTTGATAACACTGCACTCCAGGAGTTTTACATCCAGACACTTGTAAAGCAGCGTAATTCCTATTAAGACAAGGGTCTCCCTCTGGCCTCCTTAAGGACACCGTGACTTCCTGGGCAAAAATCTACGCTACCATTTATTAACCCCCCCCTTAGGGCAGCCACATCCACCTTTCCCCCCCTTAATCACTGCCGAACCGCCAGTGGGCACAAAGCTCCAGGCAGACAGATGTTCAACCCCTTTATCAAGACGCAGCCTTGTTATCGCGGACAAGTGGTTTGAAAACTCGGGTCTCCAAAAGCAGCCGCCTCCGGGGTCTCTTCTGGTCGTCCCGAAACCCCCAGGCGCGGAACCGGTGGTCACTAATTATTTAACGCGGACAGCGCGGCACTTGGATGGAGGCTGAACCCAGCGCCCACGTGCTCTCCCTGCGGCCGGATCAGCAAAGCCGAGGGACAAGTCCCAGGTAGAGATCAAGGCGCCCTCAACGGAGGACTTCCGAAATTATCTCTCTGATTCTTGGAGCTTAATTTAATTAGCGGATTGACCTCATTAACGTTCGAACTTGAGTTTCAAACAAAAAGAGGTCACGAAACGATCCAATTTACGACCTCGAACTTCCACGCGGAAACCACTTTATTTTCGGAAGGCCTCTAAGGACTCCCGGGACCGTGGCCACAGCTGCCGGCCACGGGGCCCGCGGGTACCGCGGCCTGAGTTCCCACCTGGGAGCCCGAGCGCCTTCTCAGATCCGGCCGCCCGGGGTCGATTTAAAAGCTCCGCCTGAAAGCCCACTGTCACCAGCAGAGGCCTCGCCCCCTTCGGACGCCCCCAGCCCCACGGAAACACTGACCGCGCCCGCGCGCCCGCCCTCCCATCCCGTGCAGTGTCTGCGCGCAAACCCGCGGGAGGCACGCCGCTGGCCCGCACCCTCCGAACACCGGCGGCGAGGTCATCCGGCCCCGGCAGCAAGGTCCACCCCTATCCCCGCACCCTCCGAACCCGGGCAGCGAGGCCCTCCGCGGGGATCGCACCTGCGCGCACAATCCAGCGGCCCCAGCTCCGGCGGCGAGTGCACGGTTGGTGTCTCCAGGCGCCCCCGGCGCCCGGACACCCAGCGGAGGCGCCGGTGCCGCGGGCTGCGCGGGCGGATCGATGCCCGGGCGAAAGTTGCCAGGGAAACTTGAGCAACTCGAGCCCGCCGGTGCCAGCCTCCTGCATAATTCACGGGCGGCGGCGGCGGCGGCGAGGCGCGGGGGGGCCGCTCATCGGCACCAGCCGGGCCCCCCACCCCGGCTGGGGCGCGCGGCGCGCAGAGGCCGGGCACCTGGCGGGGGCTCTGCTCGGCCCCGGGGACCCGGGGATCCACTCGCGACCCCCGGGCCTGCGCCAGGTGCACCGGCCCCGGCCTCGCCGAGCCCGCTGCTCCAGCCGCGCGCACCTGGATGGGGGCTCTGGGCGCCGGTGCGGGGCCGGGGTAGCCGACGCAGGGTCTCCGGGGACCTGGCGACCGCAGCGCCTGTCACCGCCCCCGCGCGCCCCCTGGCGGCCCTGTGCCAGTTTTACCGCCGGGCATGCGGGCCCAGGTACCCGGGCCAGCGGGCGGCGACCTAGGGCAAGGAGATCCCAGGCAGGGGGCGGAGGTAAGTCCACCTGCGTTACCCCAAGGGAAGGGGCTGGAGGTGAGAGGGTTCATGCGCGCGGGGGACAAAGGCGGTGCTCCTGCGCTCTGCCCCCAGGCCGCTTCCAAAGCATTTTAAACCGACCCCTAGTCCAGAAGGAAGACGGGGGGGTTGCGGGGGCGTCGCTACAGAGAAGCGACCCCACCAGGACGCGAAGAACCCTTGCCCCAACCTCACATCCTCAGTCTCTATGGGCCCGAGACTGCTTGGACCCGCTGACTCCTGGAATCCAGACGCACCCAAAACGCAGCCGGTGAGGACGATCGGGCGCCCGAGGGCCACCTCCTGTCCTTCCCGGCCGCTCGGGGTGCCTCCGCCACCCCGCCCCGCTCGCGAAGCTCACCGAGCCCCCCGCCGCCGCCTCACCTGGCTCGGGGCGCAGCTCAGAGAGTCCGGGCCGGTCAGAGCCGCCAGGGAAGGGCTGGCGTCCGCGCGCACCTGGCTCGGCCGCGGGGACCCGAGCGACGCCGCGCCCAGCCCGGCCGGAGCGCGGGAGCCGCCGCCGCCGCCGCTCAGGTGTCCGGGTAGGGGGTGGGGACGCCGCGGCCCCGCCCCGCTTTGCAGCCGGGCCGGGGGCTCCCGGCAGGGGCAGCTGGGCCGTCCCTCCCCTCGGCCAGGAGCGGGCGGTTGGGACCGGCAAGGCTGGGAGAGGGGTCCCCTTTCGGCCAAAGGGCGCGCGCGGCCGGGGACTCAGGTGCGCCCCCCCCAATCTCCCCGCACCCCCCGGAGGCCGGTCAACCCCTCCCCACCCGGCCCCGGCCGGCTCCCGCCTGCCGTGGCGACCCGCACGCGGCGTGCGGGATCTGTTGCAGCAGCCCGGGGCCGCTCCGCCCGCCGCCCCGCCCCGCCCCGCCCCGCCCCGGGCTGCGTGGCTCGCCGGCCACACAACCGGTCAAACCCAGCGGACCTGAAAGTCCCTGAATTTTGCAAAGCCCGGTTCCTTCTGCGCAGCCCGCTCCCGCCCCAGAGTGTTTTATGTTCACAGGATTCGGAAATACAGAGGCCGATTGCCCATCTGAAGGTTTGCAGAGCAGATGAAAACTTTGTGCCTGGGTATTGCGCCGCCATCAGCCTCCCGGGCCACCTTGCACCTGGATGGGCGCTTCGTCCAGGGCGTGCAGACGCGTGTCTCGGCCAGCGGCCCTCCCAGCCGGGAAAAGCTTTAGCGGGTGGAAGAATTAAAACCAACCGCTCAGATGAATCCTGAAGTCGAAAAGGCACCCTCCGGAGACTCCCGGGAATCCTGTTGTTATCCAGGCCTCCGGGATCGTTAGGTTTGCCAAAACCCAAAGCGGGGCGGGGTGTCCTGAGCCTCAGGCCCCCAGCACCGAGCGGGGACGGTGGCTTTACTCTTCCCAACCTGAGGTACGAGCAATCGGCTAACAGCTTTTCTCAAGACCCTGGTAATTCACTGGTCACTCCACCTGTCTCTGAGTAAGCTAGGGAAGTTTCTGAGTCCTGGGATTTCCAGTATTCTGCAAAGGGGGAGCACTTGCTGCCGCCAAGATGTGCAAGCCTGAAGGCAGCTTGGAGGGGTTGGCAAACACCAGCGTCCAGGCTGTGATGTAGAACAACGTACTTCCGGGATAGCAAGCCTTCAACTATGCAAAACCTCAATCCATGTCTCCCCGTGAAGAATAAATATATTTATTTTTTTAAGTCAGTTTTATAGGACATGCCTGAGAGATTTGCATGGGCCGGTGACATCAACATACCAAAGGCAAAGTTAAATATTGGCTCTAGGTACTTTTTTTTTCCTCCTTGCATAATTGTCCCACATTTCAAAGAAGTCTTTAAAAGCACTTAGATTAAAAAAAAAAAAGAAAAGAAAAAAATGTTGTGTTTGGGGCCTAGTATTTCAGGACACACATGGGGTAAAATACCGTAACTCCTTTAGGGCGGCTGCCAAGATGCAAGCTCCTTTCTCTCCTCTGCTCCCTTAAGCATGAGATTTAATAAAATATTTATTGAATGAATAAAGGAGGCAATCAATCAAATAATAATAATCCTTCAAACAGGAAGAATGAAGCCCAGGCAGGATCTTGCAGGCATAACTTCTTTGGCCTGGAAGCAGGGGATCCTGCTGGGAAGGAGGGGGAGGAGGAGGGGGAGGGGGAGGGGGAGGGGAGGGGGAGGGGAGGGGGAGGGGAGGGGGAGGGGAGGGGGAGGGGAGGGGAGGGGGAGGGGGTGGCCAGCAGAATGTTCTGATGTTCTTTGGGTTTGTCAGTGGCGGCTCTTCTGGGAAGTGGCTTATAGGGAGTGAGGGGGCTGGGGGAGTGCTTTCTTCCACAAGTCCCCCCATGACCCCAAATAAAACGTGTTATCCAGGGAATTCCCTGGCGGTCCAGTGGTTAGGATTGCACACTGTCACTGCCAAGGGCCCAGGTTCAAACCCTGGTCGGAGAGCTAAGGTCCCAGAAGCCACGTGGCGAAGCCCCCCCAAAAAAAAAAAGTTATCTGAAGTGGCGTGTTTGCCACTACTATATTTAAAATAGATAACCAACAAGGACCTACTGCATAGCACAGGGAACTCTGCTAAATATTCTGTAATAATCTAAATGGGAAAAGATTTTGAAAAAGAATAGATACACGTATATGTAGAACTGAATCACTTTGCTGTACACCTGAAACTAACACAACTTTGTTAATCAACTATACTCCAATATAAAATAAAAATTAAAAAAATATAATAAAGTGGCTTGTTTGCCCTACAACTCCAACTCAAGTCCCTAAGATATCATCCCCCTCCAACCAGATTCCCACCCCCCAAACTCTCTTGCTCGGATTTCTAGAACCATCCTGCAGAGAGCAGAGGAAGCAGCTGCCCAGAATGCGGCCAGGGACACATTGCTGCTGTGCTCACGCAGGGCTCCAATGCCAAAGCCCTTCTGCTGTGTTCAAGAAATACTTCCCTGGGGGCCCAGGCCTCTGCCAGCCCGTCCACCCAACTGGACGCCCCTCGGCCACCCGCTCCAGTGCCTCTGATCTGTTTGTTGCTCAACAACAGGGCTCTGTGTGAGGCGCATCTTTTGGCATTTTAAGGACAGTATCCTGCTTTCGTCCCAGTTTCTCTGTGTCCATTTCGGTATCCAGTTCAGCCTTGTACGGATTGGGCAACGTCCTTCCAGTCTTCAAAAACCTCTTGTGAAAAGGCTGGGGATCCAAAAACACTGCAACGGTGCCTTTACTCACTTGTTGATGCCCTGAGAACGTGTTTCAGGGTAGGGGGCACCCTCAGCCCCTGACTGCCCGTGCCTGCCAGTGTTTTGCACCTTCGGGCATCCCTGTGCACGGCTCGTTTGAAGCGATCTTCCTGGTGGACCCGGAGCAGTCATGTCACAGAGCACCGTAACTCCATCTCAGTTTAGGAAAAGGGAAATCATCCTTTTTGCTTCTCGGTGTCAGAACTGCCTGTTTTTGCTTCTGTAAGCGGCCTTTACCTGGACGCACCCCACCCCCCAACATGTCTGATGATGCATGAATGAGCTAGCAGAAAGATGTAACGCTCTCCATCTCTGAGCTTTTCTTTTTCCTTGTAAAACCTGAAGCATTCGACCATCAGTCACAATATTTCTGGGTTGCCCCCCTGAGCACGGGGCACGCCAGGACTTCCCAGAAAGAGTAACTGCTTTACAGAGGACTAGAAACTGCGGCATCGTACCGTGAAGAGATGCGAACGTAACCAGCTCCTCTGTCCTGGGGAAAACATTATAAATATTTTGTGGCTTTGATTAACCCAGATGTTCATTGCATTCAGCGGTAGGCTTGGTCTGTCCCTCCCGAGGAGAAGGTCCGGGGTTTGGGATGCTGGAGGACAGCATCCTTCTTCAGAGAAGGGTTCTTAGGCTACCCAGATGGGAAGGACCTAGCCCAACCCTTCAGTTTACATGTGGGAAACTGGGCAGCAAGGATATATGGGACTCACCCAAGGACATGCGGTCAGAGCCAGGTAAAATCAGGTGTGCACAGGGGAAGCCTGGTAAACGCAAGAAAAAGTAGGTGCTCCAGCCAGCAAGTTTGCCCCATCCCCCCATCCCTGCCAGCCTCCCCTACGCTTCTGCAATTTTTTCTACATGTTTTCCACTGTAGCAAGAGATCCACTTCCCTCATGTTCCCGCACATCAAATATTGGCCCATACACTCATTTATTTGTCATTTCATGACAATTTCTAGCTCAGTTCCATAACCTGATACTATAAATATTCCCAGATCTCGCAAATCCCTCAACTCCTCTGCCAGCGTGCCTCCCATGTAGCCCTCTGTATCTTAACAAGGAGTTTTATTACTCTCCTTTAATTTTCCACATAGTTATTTTCCATAGACTTGTTTTGAAAAGCCCCCGGGACTGATATCTGAACAGAGAGTCGGGGCTGCTCACACAGGGAGCACCGAGGGAACCGAGGGAGAGCTGGCTTCTCCTGGAATCTGTGATGGTAGGTGGGGCTGGTCAGAAGCTCTCCCTGCTGGACTGGCAGATGGGGAAGCAGCAGACAGGAGGACAGGCCGGCAGAGGGGCCGAGGCTTTCCCCGTCAGGCAGCCCCCAGGCCAGCGTCTTTCTGCTTTCTGCTCTAGGAAATCTGCCAGCCCCCTGACGGTGCCAGCGTAGCCTGAAGACTGCGGGAGTTATGGCCCCAGGGGCAGCTCTCAGCCATCCTGGAAGCATCCTGGGAGACTGGAGGTGGAGATGCTCTGCTCCCCCCAAGCAAGTGAACAGTCCTGCTGGGGGAAGTTCTGAGGCCTCTAGGAGGTGCCACTGGTGGCCCCCATGCTTATGGCACAGACCTCAACAAAACCCCTTTATTGGGGGGTTTCCTCCTCTGTGTCTCCCTTTCCCCACGCCCTCACTCCTGATTCCATGTACCAACTCTCAAATACAGCATCCCGCATCCGAGTCCTTGTCGCAGGCAAAGCTTTCCGGGGAAACCCCAGATTAAGTAAACACGCTCTGTGATCCGGTGTCATGTCCATGAAGATGAAGCCCAAAGGGACAGCCGAGATCGCCCTGGAGGTGACGTGACCTGAGGCCAGGGGAAGTCCCGCTAAGGAGAGGGCGGGGGGGGTGGTCAGCTGCCGCCAAACAGCAAGAGCCGCTGGGCGCTGCTACGGGAAAGTGAAACATATCAGAAAGTCCCCTTGTAACCAGCTCAGAGGCTCTTGGGGTTTGCTTGGCAAGCAGACAAATGAAGCAAAAACCTTTTAAATTATCTACAGACAGAACACAGCCGGGCTTTGATAAAACAACACACCACGACTCAGTGAGGTTTATTCCCATAAAGCTAGAACGTGTCACGATTAGCAAATCTATCAAGAGAAATGTTTGATCCAACAAAACTTCTTCGTAAACAAAAAGGTATTGTTTGAGACTATTTTGATATTGTCCAGTTTTAAATATCAAACCAAAGCCAGCGTGATGTTCCCTAGGAAACACGAAATCACCCTCGTTCGATTCAGGAACAAGATACGGGAGCCTGCTTGGGAGTTCCCTGGCGGTCCAGTGGTTAGGGCGTGGCGCCTTCATTGCGGTGTCCCAGATTCAATCCCTGGCCGGGGAACTAAGATTCTGCAAGCTGCATGGCACAGCCAAAAGAAAAAAAGAAAACGATATGGGGCCTGCTAACATTACCAGCACTTAATATTTCTCTAGAAGTGCTAGCCAATGCAATGGAATAGGGAAATGAAATAAGAAATGTATATATTTGAAAAGGGAGGCAAACTTACCATTTAGGGAGGTGCTATGATTGTCTAGTTGAAAAAATCTAAGGAAATAAACTGAAAGCTCACGAAAGAGTTTAGTAAGGGGACTGTAGGGAACCAGTAGCTTTTCTATTTACGAACAATAAACAGTTGGAAATAGGAAACAATGACATTCCTGGAATCAACAGAACAAAAGGGGAAAAAGTGCCAGGAAAAATATAATGAGAACTTTTGAGACTTAGAGGGAAAAAAACCTTAAAATCCTCTTAAGAGAATGAAAAAAGTAGAATAAATAAAGGTCTGGTGTAGGGTTGAGGTTAAGGACAGCAACTATTAAACCAGACTGCTTGGTCCTGAGTCCCAGCTCCACGCTTACTAACTGGGTGGACTTAACTGTGTTTCCTAGCCTCTTTACATATTCTAAATATGTAAAGATTCTTTACAGACTAGCTATCTATTTAGAAAGTAATAGAAATCATTTAAAACCCTAATTGAAAAATGGGTCAATGACAGAAAAGGACAAGTTATTTTAAATATTTTTTTAAATGATAAGTCTTTTTAACAAATGATGCTGGAAGAATTGAACATCCATATGGGAAAAAAAATGAACCTCACACCTTATAAAAAATTACCTTGAAATGGATCGTAGCTCAATGTAAAAGATAGAACTATACAACTTTTAGAGGAAAAGCTAGGAGAAAATCTTTCCGTCTTTGGTTAGGCAAAGCGTTCTTAGTTATGATAACAAAAGCATGATCCATAAAAGAAAAGAAAATGGATACACTGGACTTTATCACAGTTTAAAATTTTTGCTCTTTGAAAAACACACTATACAGAGAATGAAAAACAAGAAACAGACTGGGAGAAAATTCTTGCAAATCACAGATCTGCCAAAGGACTTGGATCCAGAATGCTCAAAATAAGAGCTCAAAAAACTCAGCAATAATCTGAAACAAGCTGCCCAAGGAAAACACGGGCAAAAGATGAGGCCACCGTCTTCACAAAAGAAGATATTCAGAGGGCGAAAGCGCCCATGAAAAGATGCTCAATGTAATTAATCATTAGAGAAATGCAAATTTAAACTACACACCTATTAGAATGACTAAAAAGAAAAAAGGGCTGAAGACGGGGAGCAGCTGGAACCCTCACACATCGCTGGCGGCTACATAAAAGGGCACAAACTCTTTGGAAAACAGTTTGGCGGTTCTTCATGAAACTAACCCCATACGTAATACATTCGACCCAGGTGTTTACCCGAGAGAAATGGAAAATGTTTCTGTATGAATGTTTGTAGCAGCTTTAGTGCTAGCCCCTCACATCTCCATGTCCCTCACATCCTCCTTCTCCTGTCCTGCCTGCATCCAACATACCTCCCCAACCCAGCAGGTACCTGAACCCTGTCCCCCATCACCTGCTGCTGGTTCTGAACCACCTGCAGCCCTGCCCCTCACCACCTCGTCACACCTCCGGACAGCTGGGCTAGCTGTGCATGGAATTCCTGCCCTGCTTTAAGTCCCACGGGCTCCCACCCCTCCTGGGTCAGCTCTAAGATCCTCCCGAGGTCCTCAGAGGTCTCGGCCTCCCTTCTCATCCCCTGTGGAGGGTGGCTCACGGTCCCCTCCCTTCAGAGAACCTTGATGGCACACAGATACTTGCTGTCCCTTCACTGGGCTAGAAATCCCAGGGGCGCCTGACATTTCCCATCCCCAGGGCGCCCTTCAGGTTCGCAGGGGATGGCTGGAGCCTGGGGCCAGGGGTTGTTTCACAAACCGGCTGCATACATGGAGGGCCAGGAGAGACGGACGAAAGAGGCAGCCGCTCCAGACAGGCAGGTGGAATCAGCAGGAGACTTACATACAGACTTGTACGTAAGACCAGTAGATCTCTGTGTCTGCCCGCCAAATCCTGAAGGTTATATGGAGGTCAGGGCTCAGTCTCAACACCGGCTGATGGTCTCAGTACCACCCTGCTCTCTCGAGGCCACATCCTTGAAAACGGCTCCCACTGTGGGCCCGGTGGGCAGAAGACACATTCAGGCACAAGGGACGGGTGAGGGGCTGCCGACTGCCCCGGGGCCAGCTCACAGGTCAACTGGCAGCCACGTCCACAGGGTCTTTGAATTCATTTAATGTAAGAAACGTGATGAAGCTGCTCCCAGGGACCAGTGTTTGGGGCGCGGCAGACACGGGGCTCCCCAACGTGCATTCGGCATGAACAGTCCTGAATCGGGATCCATCTCGCAGAGGAGGTGATGTTTGGAACCCACCCCCCCCCCAACAAAGAGGACAGGCCACCTGGGCACGGGGACACCGAGATGGGGTGGTGCCGCCCAAGGAGAGCTCTTGTCTACCCCACCATCGGGGTCCTCGTGCCCAAGAGAGCAAATCTCAAAGCAATTTAAATTTTACAATTATGCGGAGCTGATTTTTGTTAGAAGCATCAACTTCCAGGCCTCCACTGCTCTATTTTTTAAAGGAGTAAAACACCTTCGTTTTAAATAAGTGAATGACGGCTACAGTGATGAATCTGGCCTGTTACCACCACCTGGGAAGTAGACGGAGCATACCTGGTAGGTTTCTCACTTTTAACAAAGCTGTCTCCCTCTGACCTTCCAAGGTCAGAGTCAAGGAAATGAATTCTAGAGGAAAGAGGTAACGTAACACTCAAAAGGAAATGTCCACGGTGAATTATTTGACTTTCTGCTACAAGAGATGAATGCCTTCTCCGCTGACAGCCTGGAGTAGAGGGTCCACCCTTAGGACAGACAGGAAGCAGAACTCGGAATCATTTTATTAACGGTGATTTAACTTTTTAACTTTCTGTCTTTGGACGGTGGCGGGCACATACCGCAGGGTGTGGGTAGGAACTGCCAGGTTTTAAGAACCCAAGATGGGGACTTCCCTGGAGGTCCGGTGGTTAGGACTCTGCGCTTCCACTGCAGGGGGCACGGGTTCGATCCCTGGTCAGGGAACTAAGATCCCACATGCCACGCAGCCAGAAAAAAAAAAAGATTAAATTAAAAAAAAATTGAAAGAAAACAAGATGCCCAGCCCCTCGGCGACCCTCTCATTCCCTCGGGTGAGGCTGGGTGTGAGGGCCTCAGACAGGAGCCCGTGTCTGGAGCTCGCAGGCGGGAGCCAGGGGAGCCCCCGAGTCCCAGCCGAGGGGTCTGAGTTCCTCCTGTTGGCCTGCTGTGCAGGGCACCAGAAAGCGCCACCCCCCTGCCCAGGGCATGCCTCCACCCCAGCAGCCCACTGTGATGGACAAGTCGGGGCCGCCACAGTGCTCATGACTCGGGGGGGCGGTGTCAGGGGGCAGCGGGGGTCTGGGCGCCCCCGAGAACCATCTCATGCACTGCAGGGGAGCCCCGCTCTGGGAAATGCTGCTCCACAGCTCTGAGACCTCATTTCTTCATTTGTCAAATTCCTCTAAAAACTGACCTCCGAGGTGGGAATGGAGGTGCAGCAGCAGAAGCTTGGAGACTGGAGGGGCCACGAAAGGAGATACCTCCCCTGCCCCCATCACCAGGCGTCCCCTTCATTATCCCACTGTGTTGTCCCAACGTTGACCCAGTGTTCCACAGCGAAGTGGAAACGTGGAGATGGTCCAGGGCTGGGAACAGGATGCTACACAGACGTTTATTTGCATAAATGATCATGTAATTATTATTATTATTACATTATTATCTTTGATTAATTGTTCTGTTATTGTTACATTGTTTTTATTATTGTCAATTAGTACAATAATAGAGTAATAGGTTAACAAATTTTTGTCAAGGCAGACGCGAAAGATAAAGGGTACCTCTCATGGGGAAACCACCTTGCCCTGTCAGAATTCGTCGCCCCACCCCTTGGTCCAGGCACATCTCTGAGGTGGTGGTGGGGGAGGCCTGAGCTTGGGAGGGGGAGGGGGAGGGGAGGGGAGGGGAGAGAAGGGGGAGGGGGAGGAGGGAGTGTGGAGGAAGGCAGGCTACACAAGCATCCTTGATTCCAGTTTCTCCGATTTGCATTACGGAAAGTAGCAGCTTGTGCTAATTGGGCCCTTGCAACTTTGGGGACCTCAAAACTACCCCACCCACACCCCCTCAACAATATGAAATCGTGTTGTTGTTACATATTTGGCAAGACAGGTCAGTGGAAGAATGCATTTCAGGAGTCCAGAACACGGAGAGCAGAAGCCACCTTTAAGAAAGGTGGAAACCTGGTGGGTGGGTCCGGCTGGGAGCTAGCACCTGCTGTGTGATCAGACTCTGGTCCCATTTGTACGAGCTGCGTGATGCTGTGGGGGCTTACTTATGTATGCTGAGCTCCACATCCCTTGTTTGTCAAATACGGACAATAATAGTATGTGTTTCACTGCCTTTTATGAAGGTAGATGAAATCGTGCCCAGAAAGTGGCTTAACACAGAACCTGGCACAAAGTCAGGGCTCATTCAATGCTAGCTATTGTCATTATGAAGACTCGTGGAGAGAATTGGAGATACTTAATCTAGAAATAGAAGGAGGCACTAGAGCTGCCGTCAAATCACCGAAGAAGTGGCTGGTAGAAGGAGAATTAGACTTTGTCTAACTCTTGTGATTTGGGTTCAATACAAAGAACTTTCCTTGACATCAACTCAAGGGCTCCAGCTGCATTGAATTTGGGGCACACTTTCAAACTCAGAAATTTGGGGTGAATGTACAGAAACATTGAGGACTGACTTTAAAGCACTTTTCATTATTCTGAGAATATGGATTTGGTTTTTTAACAATAGTAAAATTAACTGATGTTTAAATTACCTATTCAGTTAAAATTAAGGGATGGACTGGGAGTTTGGGGTTAGCAGATGCAAACTGTTACACATAGAATGGATAAACAACAAGGTCCTACTGTAGAGCACAGGGAACTTTATTCAATACCCTGTGATAAACCATAGTGGGAAAGCACATGAAAGAGAATATATATGTATGTGTAACTGAATCACTTTGCCGTATAGGAGAAATCAACACAACAGTGTCAATCAACTATACTTCAATACATTTTTTTTAATTCCAAAATATAAAAAAAAATTTTTAATAAATGATAGCAAAATCTCCCCCTAGACATTCTTGCCAATGTCTCTGCAAAGTGGAACTGTGTCTGCCCTGGCTGGATGTCTCTCTAGACTCAGGAAACCATGGTCTCACGTTCTAGGAACTGTGATCTATCTCAGTGCCTGACGGGTGATCGTGCTGGGCGCTTCCACAGCAAGTGTAGCTGTCCTCCACATGCGTGACCCATTTCAACCAGGATTCCGTCTGAAAGACAGTGCATTATCGTGTCCACTTGTGTGGCTAGCGTTCATTTCACTATTCATAGGACAAAAGACAGTCTCCCCGGTGCCTCTTGGAGGTGTGAGGCCCACCTGTGGCCACCTGGGCACACCCCTCAGGAGCCCCATCAGGCCCCCGCAGGAACACACTGGACTGTTTCAGGGCAATAGTCCGCACCGCTCGGCTGGTGCAGTTTCTGCAGCGGGCATCCCTGTGTTGGCTGGAGGAGTGAGCAAGGGGACTTGATGGGCTTTCTAACCCTCCGAGGTGGGTGCCTGAGAACAAAACAGGGGTTTCAGCTCAACCCTTGGACCGCCCAGAGGTCCTCTGAAGCCTGCTTCGTTAGGAATGATTAATGGTCTCGCTATACAAGTCTTTGCACTATAGGCCCTGGCATTAAGGTTAATTGGTCCAGCAATAACTTAATCACGAAATGCACATGACAAAGAATTATAACCAGTGTCTTCCACTTAATGATTCCTTCCCTGCGCCTTCCCACATATTCCTTAAATGCCTTTTAACGTGAAAGCTGCGGAGAGCTTGCACTGAGAGCATCACAGGCCTGGAGGCGACCGTATTTTGCTGCCTCAAGAGATACAAAGGAAAAAGGAGAATCAAACCTAAATAAAGATGGAATCAAAATGCACAGACAGTTGTGGAATATGCCATCGATTCTTTTAATAACAACTAAATATAGATTCCATACCTGAATTCTTTCTAAATATAGATTCCATACCTGAATTCTTTTATTTCATTTTTGATTCTATAATGAGAGCTTGGATGGCGACGGGTTTTTGTTGCCACATGTATTGTGAAAAATAGCAAATTAAGTGGCAGGCATGATGAAAAAAAAATAAAAGCGGTGAGATGGAGCTGGCTTTTGTCTGGCTTAAGACTCTCCAGGCCGAGCCTTAGGGAAGGATGAAGGTGAATGCGGTCCTCGTGGTTGGAGTTGGGTCATGTGGTGTGCAGGCAAAGGAGAGGCAGTGTTCTACCCGCTGGCCACGGCATGGGACTGAAATATTGTCCCACGTGGAACCCTGACTTGCTTCCAGAGACTTAATTTCAGCACTTTGGTCACTTTATTTTTAACATGCCCTGTCTCCCTGAGTCCTGGGATTAATAGCTCCTGAAACGGCTGCAAAAGAGCCGCCAAGCAGATTGCAGAGAAGTACTGATTATTGCACGAGGAAGGCTGGGGGCCAACTGGATCGTTGCAGCTTGACGGACTGTCCAGTGGCCTGTGAAAGCCAGGGGCCATCACTACCCCAATTCTAATACATGGCTAGGAACAGGAGCCCAAGACCTGTTAGCTGCACAAAGGGACATGCCCTTGGGGCCGGATGGGCTGTGGGGCAGCTGTTGACCCCGTCTGGAGATGGCAATGCTGGCAGGGGCCCCACTGGGCTCCTTACCACGGAGACTCCATCCTGCACCAGTGCAGGAGGATACCTGGGCTGCCAGCAAGGAGCCAGGCTGGTGTTAGATCAGAGAGTAAAGAATGTGGCAGGCTAGGCTCATATTTTCTTTCTTCACGTAACAGATGAAGAAATGTTTCTTTTAAAAGACCTGGCAAGCCTTCAAAAGGGGAGAAAGAAGTGGTGCCAGAGACAGCTGGGAGGAGCTTGTATCAGCCAGCATGGGCTGAGTTATATTGTGACGACAAACATCCCCCCATTTCAGTCGGTTTAATACAATAACAACCTGTTTCTCCCTCACCACTGTGGGTCTGCGTGGCTTTCCAGAAAAGCTGACCTCCATGTGCCTCCAAAATTGTCACAGCAAAGGAAGAGAGCACCAGAAGAACCCCCATCCGTTTTTAACCGCCTCTGTGTCTGCTTACGCTCGTTCCTCATTGGCCAAGGAACATCGAGTGGCCACGCCTAACCTCAAAGGGGCCGGGAAATGTAATATTCTCTGGGATGCGTTCGGGAAGAGGAGAACCAGAAACGGGATAGACCAGCCTCAGTAGTGCTTGTGATGAAGCTGTATCTTATATAGAAATACAGGGGCAAACTTCCTAGGGACTGAACCTTCACATATGGCACCCACCATCCCATGGATTATTCCAATACAGGTCATTTCCTCTCCCTGGGAGAATGCAATCTCCTCCCCTCCTACATCAATAAGAAAGAGAATATTAAAATCACAGGCGTGCACACACTCCTAAAATAGTGGCTTTGGAGTTTATAGTGCTGAGCTTGTGATAGAGTCAAACAGACCTGCGTTTGTTACCTACCAGTCGTGTGACTTTGGACAAAGAAGTTCATCTTCTAGATCTCAGTTTTCTCATCTTTCAGATGGGGATAATAGTGATAGCTATCTTAGCTAGTTGTGGTGAGAATTAAACAAGATAATTCAAGTAAACTGCTCAAAATAAGTGCTCAGAAGGTGAGTTATTCTTAGCTCTTAATGTTGGTGTTATTATTAGCACAAATTATATTCTACTCATTTTCTTTTTTTCACTCAAATTATTTTGAGTTTATTTACTTGGAAGTGAACAGTTAAAAGGGGGGGGGGGAAGCCTGAGTTTGGCATGAGTATTACTAAGCAGAAAATTGACAGAAGACGGCAGTATACATTCATCTCTACACTCACATGCTGAAAAAAAGTTGATAATTTCACCAACATGCTCACAATTCATGTCTGAAAAACAATATGGAGCAAGATTTGAAGAACTACTCTATCAACAACAAAATATCACTGTTAGTCACTTACCCAGCGGAAACCCAACTTCCTTTTTTCTCTCTTTCCATATGTGTACTGGAGGGTCTTTTAGTTCCATGAACAGCTACTCTGTTCTCCCACCCTCCCTACCCTCCGTCTGTGAGTGGAGCACACTTCTCCACCCCGTTGATTTGACTTGCTTTGTTCAGTGGGTGGATGGGACCCACCATCCTGGACTGGCAGTGGAAGCACAGCATAGGTGCTCGCCAGCCCTCACATATTCCTAATGTCCACTGTGAGAAGAACAGACCCCAGATGTGCTGCTCCTTCAGCCCCAATCCCAGAATGAGGGATGTGTGGAAGGAGCTGACCTGAAGCTTATCCGACCCACGGCCTGGAACTCAGCCCAGCAGAGCCCGGGGGTCTGGCAGAGCCAAGGCCACACACCCCCACCCTGCAACAGTCCTGTGAATAAGAAACACACCCTTGGGAGCAGAAAGCCACTAAGATTTCAGGGTTGTTTGTTACTGCAGCAAAAACTGACTGATACACTTAGAATGTGAAAAGACCTTGAGCCCTTGGCCGGATCAGAGACTGACATTAAGATTAGCATTAAATAAGATACATTTGCTAATACAGAAAGACATCTCCCATATGCTGTAGTTTGAAAACTGGCATGTGAAAATATGTTTGCTATTATATACTTTTTCATAACTTCACATGCATGCATAAATACATAAAAATTCACCTGCAAAAATAAGTACTAAAAGATTAACAATATTTGCCTCTTAATATTGGGAATTATGGATGATGCTTCCCAAATCATGTTCTTCATTCTTTTTTTTTTCTAAGATTTTTTTGATATGGACCATTTTTAAAGTCTTTATTGAATTTGTTACAATATTGCTTCTGTTCTATGTTTTGGTTTTTTTAGCCACGAGGCATATGTGGTATCTTAGCTCCCCAGTCAGGGATCGAACCCACCCCCCTGCATTGGAAGGCAGTCTTAACCACTGAACCGCCAGGGAAATCCTGCATTCTTTTTAGATTATAAAACTATTGCACAGATGGTAAAAAAAAAAAAAAAAAATCCAAACATTATGAAAGGGATATCAAATTAATAAAATCAGTTTTTCTCCTATTCTGAACCCCCCCACTCACTTAGCAGAGATCATAATTTCTTGGTGTCATTCTAGAAATTATCCCTGGTAGCCATATTTTCAAATGATTCCAATTCACCAACTAGCCAAAAAACTAAAGTTTTACCAGTCGCTGAGCGAAAAGACATAATAGTCTAAAATAATACTATACCCAGGACAAATTCTTAATGTCCTACACAGAACTAATCTGTTTCTCATTAAAATTATGGATCAAATGTCAATCCTCACATTTCTAGAAATAAGAAAAGTCTTTGTACTCTTACTTGCTTACCTAGTTGAAAGGTTTATATTTATCTTTGAAAAATAAATCTCATTTAATGCAGGAATGCAGGATTATCTATTATGTCATTAGATCAATTTTGAATCATTCTTAAAGGATTTTATTTTTAAGAAAGGAAAAAATTTCCTAAGGATCTGGTCAGTTCTCCAGCACTTCCAGGCTTACCCTGTAGCTTAAAAATTCTTCCACTTAGTGGAATTTGCTGTTAAGAGATGAAGCCACGTGAATGGAAAGAAAATAAATTGACATATTAGGTTCTCTGGAAGTTTACTGTGTGTTTGTTTCTATGATCCAAATATGCTATTCATGGAAGCCACCAAGGGAAAAATGTCAAATAGAATTTGACACAATCTATACATAAAAGAGCCATGTGAAAATTGACATGTGAGAGGCAGTTTCCCGAGATGATAGGAGTGTTTTGTTTAATTAATTAAGTGATTTTATTTTTAGCTGCATTGGGTCTTTGCTGCTGCATGCGTGCTTTCTCTAGTTGGGGCCAATGGGGGCTGCTCTTCGTTGCGGTGCGCGGGCTTCTCACTGCGGTGGCTTCTCTTGTTGCGGAGCACGGGCTCTAGGCGCGCGGGCTTCGGTAGTTGTGGCTCGCGGGCTCAGTAGCTGTGGCTCGCGGGCTGTAGAGCGCAGGCTCGGCTGTTGTGGAGCACGGGTTTAGTTGCTCCGCGGCGTGTGGGATCTTCCCGGACCAGGGCTCGAACCCGTGTCTCCTGCATTGGCAGGCGGATTCTTAACCACTGCGCCACCAGGGAAGTCCCGATAGGAGTGTTTTCTTGTTGTTGTTGTTGTTTTAAAGTGAAACATCTCTCCTGGTTTGAAAGAGTCAAGTCATTGAAACTGGCTAATTTATCCATGGAATGTGACCCATTCTGGGGTCAGGGGAGGCCCCAGGCTCCCAGGAGCAGTTTCACCATCCAGGATGTAGAAGGTAAGACCCGTGGAATAAGGTTCAGCTGGGGGCAGGTCCTGGTTGGGGTCTGCACTGGCCCCTGTTGTGTGTGGGGAGTCTTTGGTCCTTTACATCAGGCCTTTCAGTCTCCTCTTCTCAGCACTTTTCTAGATGATCCATAATTTCCTGCTGGCCTCCGGGTCCCCAGGAATCCCACCGACCTGTTCCGCCTTCTCCTGGAAACGCATGGGTGGGGAGCAAAGAGATCGAAGATGGAGAACTTGGAGTCAGAGCTGTGGCCACTTTGAAACAGGGTGGCAGGTTTCTGAAACGTTAAACACATCCCCTCGGTATGACCAGCCACTCTACCTGGGATACTTACACAGAAGAAACAAAGGCACATGTCCACACAAAGGCATGTGCATGAATGTGTACCACAGCTCAATTTGTAAAAGCCAAAAGCTGGAAGCCACCCAGACATCCATCAGTCGGTGAACAGCTGAGAAAAGTGTGGTACCGAGCGGGTCTCCACGCCTCGGGGACAACTCAGGAATGCAGGGGGAGTGAGATGTGGATACAGGCAGTGACCTGGGTCAGTTTCAAAATAATGATGCTCCGGGAAGTCCAGATTCCAAAAAAATCCATCCTGTATGATTCCACTTATACAAAATTGTAGAAAATACTAGAAAAATCTATAGTGGCAGAAAACAGACAGGCAGTTGCCTGGGGTGGGGGTTACATGCAAAGGAGGGAACTTTGGTGGGTGGTGGCCATGTTCACCATCTTGATCATGGTGCTGGTTCCATGGGCATGCACCACACACTCAAGTGGTTCTCAGGTGGGCATGCTTTGGCCCCTTGTGTGACACTGTCTGGAGACATTTCTGTTGTCACACCTGGTGGGTTTGCTACCGGTATCTCGCACTCAGAGGCCTCCAGGGATGCTGCTAAACAACCTATAATGCGTAGGACAGACCCTCCTCCCCCATAATAAAGAATTTCCCAGCCAAAATGCCAGTAGTACCTAGGCTAAAAGCCTTGGTGTGTAGATATGTCACAACTTACTAAACTGTACACTTGAAATCGGGGCAGTTTATTGTACATCAAGTCTACATCAATAAAGTTGTAAAATAATGAAATCCCAGCCCTGCCACTTGCTAGCTGTGTGATGTTGGGTATTTCACTTCACCTCTCTGTGCCTGTTTCTGCCTGTTTCTTCATTTCCCAGTTTTGTTTAGCAGGAAATGAGATTCTGAGACCTGAGCTGTTCCATGTCTCAGAGCTGACTTCAGCCATCAGGTGAAGAACTTGATAAATCATCCATGGAAAAAACATTTTCACTGCACACCTGTCCCTACAGAAACCAGCAGACCAAGTAAAAATGACCTCAGAATTTTTAGGTAATGGTCCCAGGCCCGTGGGGCAGGGGAGAAGCTCTGGACAGAGTCTGTCAGTCCCTTCATCTGTAGGTAACAAGAACCTTGAAATGACCTTGAGGTCTGACTTTCAGTCTGACTCTCAACAGGAAATATGACTCTGATATGATTTAAGGCACAAATACATCAATTTATGTGTTGGCCAAGATTGTCGTTCACTGGGCTTCAGCCACAAAAACACTCAAGAAAATTGAAGAGGCTTGAAGGTCTGAGCAGAACCCAGGCTGCCCTCGAGGAGTCTGGGCTCTGTGCCTGACGGGGCCGGTTCAGGATTACTCACCATGCACATTATTGCAGTTTAGGTCGAGACCCAGTAATCATGGCATTACCCCAGCCGGGCCCTCCCTTTCCTCGATTCAACTGCACCTTGAAGAAGATAAATTGGAGAGGGCTTAGGAATCAGGAACTGGGAGGCCTCAATCAGCTCTTTGTTCACTGGGGAGGCTGAGTGAGGCTGATGGAGATGCTGGCGGCCAAACAGCACACCTTTGTCCCTGTGCAGTCCCAGGGCCTTTCGGAATCCAGTGCGGGTGGGGGCGGGGGTTACTCTCCCGCCTGTGACAGTCCATGGCGCCTTCAGGCGTCCTTCTGTCCTAGAGAGCGCTGAGAGCTGTGTGTCTTCTGGAGACCAGGCAGCTGCTGGTCACCCCATGCAGTCGCCTTTCCCTACGAGATGCAGCTGCGCCTCAGAGCATCTTTAAGAAGGCAGCCAGGGTGGCAGTGGACCCCAGGGAACTCCAGGATCCCCCGCCCCCAGCACTGTGGTCCTCTGGGAACAGGGAGGCCATTTCCAGTCTATGAGGGTCATAAGAGAATCTCTCACTCCTGACCATGCCCTGTACCTACCGTGGAGTCTTCTGCCTGCAGGATGGGTCCTGAGCACCACGGAATAGGGGCAGGTGGTGGCCTGGCACCACCTCCGGGGTCCCCTGATGCTCGTGGCCCTGCAGGCCTCCCTCTCTGCCCCAGGGGAACCAGAAACTCCCTGGAGGATCCCGTCTTTGCTGACGTGTTTCCTCTGCTGAGAATGCCGCCCCCACCGCTCCTGGGCAATTCCCATCCCGTGGGGTCCTTGGGGCTCTTCTGGAGCAGTGTCCCCTCCAGGCAGCCTGCCTTGACATTCCGAGGCTGGGTGAAACCCCTGGAGGGCCACGCATCCCCCATTCCTCCCACCTTCTCTGAAGGGGTCCCTCCCCCGGTTAGACTGATAGAGGAGCCATATCTTGGTCACACCTGAGACCTCATTGCTGGGTTTGATGCCTGACACAGAGAAATCCCCAACACTGTGTTGAATACACATGCTCAGTGAGGGTCAAATGAAATGGCTTTCTTTCTTTCTATCTTTCTTTCTTTCTTGCAATTGAAGTATAGTTGATTTACAATGTTGTGTTAAATTCTGGTGTACAGCAAAATTATTCAGGTATACATATATATATTCTTTTTCAGATTCTTTTCCATCATAGGTTATTAAAAGATACGGAACATAGTTCCCTGTGCTATAGAGTAGGTCCTTGCTGGTTATCCATTTTATATGCAGTGGTGTGTATCTGTTAATCCCAAACTCCTAACGTATCCCTCCCCCTGAAAATGGCTTTCTTAAGGGATTTTATGACCTCAAATATCCAGCAGAAAGAGGGGGCAGCTGAGGGACGGTCAGCCCTTGAGGGGAGGGGAAAGGCCAGCTTCTCAGGGCCCCTCTCACCACCAGTGTCGCCAGGCTCCTTGTGGACGGGTGCCGGCTGCCTGGAGCAAAACAGGCTTGGCTGGTCGGGTGGGTTGTGTGGGGTAAGAATCAGGAAGAAGGACGTTGTTCTTCATAATCCAGCCTGTTTACTGCAAACAATAAAACAGGGCAGGATTGTTCGGAGATGCCGGACAGCCTCCGTGAGAAAGACCCCACCGGACAGAGAGGCCTGCTCAGGAATGCGCGGAGCCTGGGAAACCCAGAGGGGAGTGGGAGCCGGGCATGAGGGCGCAGGGATGCGGCCCGGCTGCCGTGCGCCCGAGCGCCTGGCACTGGCTCAAGAGTCAGCTGGACACATTTCTTCCCAGCTCTGCGGGCCATGACATCAATTTTATGTGTCCACTTAGCGGGGGGCCTGGATAGTTGGTCAAATGTGACTCTGTCTGGAAGGGTGTTTCTGGACGAGATTAACATCTGAATCAATAGACTGAGGCCAGCAGATGGGCCTCCCCAAAGTGGGTGGGCCACATCCTATCAGTTGAGGGAGGGGCTGACTTGAACAAAAGGCTGAGGAAGGGAGGCATTCCTTCTCTCTTCCTGACTGTCTCTGAGCTGGGACACTGGTCTCCTGCCTTTGAACTCGGACTTGGACAGACTTGGACTGGAAGTTGCACCATTGGTTCTCTGGGGTCTGGACCGCTCAGCAGCCATGATCACGTGAACCAATTCCTTATAATTAATACCTTTATGTGTATATGTATATCTCCATCGTGCTGGTTCTGTTTCTCTGGAGAGACGCCGTCATACCTGAAATCGCCCACGGCGGGGTGTTTATACCATGGGAATCGGCAAGCGCTACACATCAGCCCCTCCCCAGACCATGCCCCCCAGCAGCATGCTGTAGCCCAGGGGGCATCGCTGCCAAGCAAGGCCATGGGGTCCTCTCTGGGATCCACCTGTGACCGCTGACAGAGCTGACCTGGACCTCAGCCTTCACCTGGAGCCACAGCTGGGAGACGTCACTTCTTCTGAGGCAGAGGTGCCCCTCTCGTCCGCGTCCACCCCCGTTTTCATCTCTCTGCCTGTCCGTGGAGGCTACTTTTCTGGTCCCCACTGCACAGTGAGCCTCTAATCGTACGATCACATCTTACTCTTCCCTCTGACCCCAAGGTCAAGGACAGAGGGGGACACAGGGAAAGGGCTCGGGGCACGACTGCAAGATGGGGTAGGTCTGTCAGGCCAGAACACTCGCATCTTCCACAGATGTGAAATGCAAACCCAGGCCGCCCCCTCGCTTTGAGAGGAGTACTGCCGAGTCCTCTCCTCAGGCAGGGGCCCATCAGTTCCTAGGTTGCCGGGGGCGTAGAACTCATCTCAGCTGGTTTAAGGGGAAAGAAAAGAATGATTTACTGAGTCATGACTCTGGGAAATTCAGATAATCGGGACGGCCGGGTCCAGGGCTTCAGGTCATGGCTTTCCATGCTTGCTTTGCTCGGCTCTGATGAGCTCCAATGTCAGGGATGCCTCTGCCCGTGGGTGCGGATGGCTGCCAGCAGAGACTGGATGAGTGTCAAACCTTTGCTGCCCCCTCCGCCGTCCGTCCCCACTGGAGGGTCACACCCCCAGCCCATCAGGCTGGGCCGTGATGCACTTTGGTCGAGGAAATGTGAGTGGAGGTGACCTGTACCATTTCCCAGCAGAAGCTTCTGGGCCTCCTTTGAGTTTGCTGTCACCATTTCCTCCTTGCCAGGAGATCTGTATGTCTCAAGACCAGCAGACAGGCTGCTCATCCAGTCTCAGACCTAAAATGAGGAAGCCACGGAACAGAGCTCCAGCCGCCGGGCGCCGGACACTGATGTGCGTGAGAAACTCACCTTTGTCGTTGGGATCATTAGTCACTATCTCAGTCTGCTCAGGGCAGCCATAACTAAATACCACAGACCGAGCAGCTTAAAAGAAACTTATTAAGTTCCAGAGACTGGGAAGTCCCAAATCAAGGTGCTGGCTGATTTGGTTTACGGTGGGGACTCACTTCCTGGTATGCAGACGTCCACCTACTCTCTGTGTCCTCATTTGCGGAGAGACACACACCTCTCTCTTCCTCTGCTTCTAAGGCCACCAATCCTATTGGGTCCGGGTCCACCCTTTTGACCTCATTCAACTTTAATTACCTCCTTATAAGCTATATCTCCAAACACAGGTACATTGGGGATTAGGGCCTCAGCATACAAATTTGGGGGGCACACAATTCAGCCTATAGCAGTTACACAGCGTAACAAGGTATGCTAGCTGATACAATCCCCTTGGAGGCCCCAGTGGAGGGATCACCTGCCTTTGTTAACACTTACAACAAGCTGTCTGACCTGAGGGTCACTCATGCACTTGACCGTGATCAGCTTGGGTGCCTGCCCATCTCTGATCCAAACACTGCCAGGATGCTCAGAAGCCCTCTGGGCCAAGCCAAACCACTTACCCACTTCTGCTGCCAGGGAGAGCTCGGCAACCCCATGGGAGCCATATATATGGAGGGTCAGGGCAGTCTTCTTCCCAGGGAGGAACTGAGGTGCTCTTTCTGGGAAAAGGGAGAATGGATTCTGGGCAGCCAAAGCCGACCGATGTCTGCCTTGCCCTGAGTCGGAACTCCAGGGATCCTGAGAAAGGCTGATACATAGGCCCTGACTCCCTTTCTTCAGTGCCCCCCACCAGAGAACTTATGAAAATTAGACGTGAAAACAGAGACAAAGCAGTAAACTTGTGACCGTGAACACTCAGCCTGGATGGGGTCCCCCTCCCAGCACTTGAATCACTCCTTTCTTTCCCAACCATCCAAGCAGGTGGGATGATTCCTCATTTTTCCTTTATCTTGGGGGTCCTGGGGGCAGGGGCCCCTCCACCCCCTACACTCAGTTCACGGCTCCCGCTGTCCGCTGGCATCCTCACGGTCATCCCAGTTGGTGTGTTTGGCGCGCGCGTGGGATGCACGTGCCACCGCGGAGAACACGGAGTCCTGTTACCAGTGAGCGTGTGCTTCAGATCGATGCTGTCGTGCTCTAGATCCCATTCTCCTTCGCACTTCTTTCACCCGGTCCTGTTTCTGTTGTCGGTATTTCTTTTTTAATGTGGTAAAATACACATAACACAAAATTTACCATCTTAACCATTTCTTTTTTTTTTTTTTTTTTTGGCGGTACGCGGGCCTCTCACTGTTGCGGCCCCTCCCGTTGCGGAGCACAGGCTCCGGACGCGCAGGCTCAGCGGCCACGGCTCACGGGCCCAGCCGCTCCGCGGCATGTGGGATCCTCCCGGACCGGGGCACGAACCCGCGTCCCCTGCAACGGCAGGCGGACTCTCAACCACTGCGCCACCAGGGAAGCCCTTAACCATTTCTTAAGCGTACAGTTCAGTGGCATTAAGGACACTCACACTGTTGTACAACCATCACCACCATCCATCTCCCGAACTTCTTCATCCTCCCAAACTGACACTCTGTCCCCATTAAACACTCAGTCCCCACCCCCCTCCCCCAACCCCTGGCACCCACCATCCTACTTTCTGTCTCTATGGATTTGATTCCTCTAGGGACCTCCTGTGAGTGAAATCAGACAGTATTTTGTCCTTTTGTCACTGGCTTATTTCACTGAGCATCATGTCCTCCAGGCTCATCCATGTTGTAGCCTATGTCAGAATCTCCTTCCTTTTTAAGTCTGAATGATATTCTATTGTATGGATGGACCACATTTTGTTTATCCACCTGTAGATGGAGACTTCAGTTGCTTCCAGCTCCTAGCTCTTGTGAATAATGCTGCCGTGAACATGGGTGTACAAATACCTCTCCAAGACTTTGCTTTCAATTCTTTTATGTATATACCTGCAGGTGGAATGGCTGGATCCTACGGTAATTCTAGTTTTAATTGTTGGAGGACCTGCCGTATTGTTCTCCATAGTGGCTGCACCAACTTCCATTCCCACCAATAGTGCACAGGTTTCCAATTTCTCCACATCCTGGCCAACTCTAGTCATTTCCTGTCTTTTTGATAGCAGCTGTCCTAACAGGTGTGAGGGGAACTCACGGTTATCATGAGCCATCTCCACGTTGCTGTGTGCGCACCTAATCCGTGGGGAGAGATGCCAGCCCAGTTCCATCTGTCGTTTCATGATGTTTTACTAACCCAGCGCTGACTGGCAAGCTTGGCACACGGCTTTCGGGATGCAGCCGAGGAAGGTGCTCGGGCTGGGCGTGCAGCGTGATGACGCTGCCGTCGGTGGCTTCTGTGCCCCACGTACCGTCCAGGTAGAGCTGAAAACCCGAGACCTGCCAGACTCTTTAAACACTCACTCAGTGTTCGGTCCAGCTGCTCCTTCAGCTGTTGACAAGCAAGACGGTGCAATCACTTGGCAGGCTGGCTGGTCACGGTCACAGTGCTCAGAGCCGAGCTCTTGACACTGGGGGATACAACACAGGACTTTTAAAGGCTGGATCTGAAAGCAACTGGATCACGGGATTCAAAAACAGTCCAGTTTAAATTGTCAGCACAATTAAAAAGAATGAAATAATGCCATTTGCAGCAACATGGATGGGCCTGGAGATTATCATACTAAGAGAAGTAAGTTAGACAGAGAAAGACACATATCATATGATATCATTTATATGGAATCTAAAAAAAAATGATACAAATGAACTTATTACAAAACAGAAACAGACTCACAGATTTAGAGAACGAGCTCATGGTTACTGGGGTGGGGGGAAGGGTGGGGAGTGGCAGGGTAGATTGGGAGCTTGGGACTGGCATGTACACGCTGCTAACCTAGTGGCAGGGCAGGAATAAAGACGTAGACACGGGCTTCCCTGGTGGCGCAGTGGTTGGGAGTCCGCCTGCCGATGCAGGGGACGTGGGTTCGTGCCCCGGTCCGGGAAGATCCCACATGCCGCGGAGCGGCTGGGCCCGTGAGCCGTGGCCGCTGAGCCTGCGCGTCCGGAGCCTGTGCTCCGCAACGGGAGAGGCCACAACAGTGAGAGGCCGGCGTACCGCAAAAAAAAAAAAAAAAAGATGTAGACACAGAGAATGGAATTGAGGACACGGGGAGGGAGGGGGAAGTTGGGGCGAAGTGAGAGTAGCACGGACATACATACACTACCGAATGGAAAATAGTTGCTAGTGGGAAGCAGCCGCATAGCACAGGGAGATCAGCTCGGTGCTTTGTGACCACCTAGAGGGGTGGGATAGGGAGGGTGGGAAGGAGGCTCAAGAGGGAGGGGATATGGGGACATATGTATGCATATGGCTGATTCGCTTTGTTGTACAACAGAAACTGACACAGCACTGTGAAGCAATTATACTCCAATAAAGATCTATTAAAAAACGTTTAAATAGAATAGATAACCAACACGGACCTACTGTGTAGCACAGGGAACTCTGCTCAATACTCTGTAACAACCTAAATGGGAAAAGAATTTGAAAAAGAATAGATACAGGTATTTGTATCACTGAATCACTTTGCTGTACACCTGAAACTAACACAACGTTGTTAATCAACTCGACTCCAACACAAAATAAAATTTTTATAAATAAATAAACAAATTGTCGGCACAATGCTGAAAGTCAAAAAAATCAGCGCTCAGTGCCAGGAAAGGAATCCCTGAAAACCTCGACAGGCGCTGGAAGGGATGAGGAAAGGTGGAAGTTTGGGGCAGTCGCTCCTTGAAAACTGTCCCATGGGCCCCCCTTCAGGTAAGCGGGTGATGACTGCACAAGACCAGGGGACACCGTCCACATCCACTGAGGTCCCTGGAGTGGGAAACGGCAGACCTGCCCACCCCTGAGACTGTGTTAAGCCAAGGCCCAGGGCTCTGGCCTGGCCCTTTCAGGCACAGAGACCGACAACCTCCGTCTGGGAGAAGCAGATGGCAAGGCGGGGGCAACACCCCTACCTGGAGAGGGGAAGCCAGTGATCCACCAAGAAACGGTACCCCTCCTCCGAGTCTGCAGCCTCTTCCCACACCTCAAAAGTAAGCTTGCTAGCAGATAGGTTTTCAGCACAAGCACGTCTCCAATATGGCATGAGATATGCTTACACCGAAAACTTATTTGTTGCTTACCTGAAATTCAAATCTGACCTTGCACCCTGTATTTTAAAACACCTTATGTATAAGTCATCTTTGTTTTCCTAAGGAGTTTTAGGTTCATGGCCAAAACGGGCAGAAGGCCCTGAGAATTCCCATATCTCACATACCCTCTGTCCCCCGAACACACACACAACCTCCCCCATGATCAACATTCCCCAGCCAGGTGGCACATTTGTCACAACCCCTGAACCTACAGTAGCACGGCATCGGCACCCAAGTCCCCAGTTTACATCAGGGCTCGTGTGGTGTTGCACATTCTATAGGTTTGGACAGACGTATAATGACGTGCATCCACCTGGATTAGGGTGGACCCTCAATTCAATGACCGGTGTCCTTATGAGAGAGGAGAGGAGGAGACCCAGAGGAGAAAGTGATGTGAAGGTGGAGACAGAGATGGGAGGGATGCAGCCACAAGCCAAGGAACACTGGCTGTCACCAGAATCTGCGAGAGAGGACTGGAATGGATGCGCTCTCAGAGCCTCCACAAGGAAGCAGCCCTGCCCACACCTTGACTTCAGACTTCCGGCCTCCAGACTGTGAGAGGATCCATTCCTGCTGTTTCAAGCCACTCAGTTTATGGTCATTTGTCACGGCAGCTACAGGACCCTAAAACTGGAAATGAACATGTAAAGTGTGGGTGCAGCAGGGCCGCTCCAGACAAGCCAGCCAGGATGTGACAAACCCAAAACCATTTCTGGAGGGTAGACCAAGGAATAAAAGATGTGAGCGCTTCATCTCAACAGTGAAACTAGGAAACAAGGAGGGCAAATTGGCCACACGGCACAGATAAAGATGTGAAAAATATTATATTTCACAATTTTGCCTGTCCTCCCACCCAGATTCAATGATCATTGAAGATTTCTCTTTTTTCTGCCCAAAGAGAACACGTTGCATAAGCTCAGGTTTCTAGGGGCCAGAGAAAGAGAGAACAACAGCATCTCAAACTCTCCCTGATCAGCCAAGCAAGCGGTCCCGGCTTTCCAAACGGCATCAGCAAAACCCTAGGGACCACGGATGTCTGCTCACCCCGGAGGGAGGGAGGGAGGGAGGGCGGGGGGGGGGGGGCTGGGCCTTTCAGATGACCTGGTGGGTGGGACGTGGGAGGAAGACACAGCCCCTGCAGGAAAATGAAAGACAGAGGTGCTAATGGTGCAATTTCAATGAAGTTTCTAGAGAAGATGCAGGCAGGAGGTGCGAGCAAAGATTTAGAATTTATCTGCTTTTTTCCTGGAAAAAAAGCCTCCTTGGAAATTGTTTTTCTTAAGGAACAGAAAGAATATTTCTAAGGACATGTTAAGCCTCTGCCTTTCAGAATGACTCCATTTGCCAAGGTGAGGACCTTGCCCCACCTCTGCCGGTCAGCATCTGGCGGTGTCCCCAGGGTAGGGAGGGAGGGACTCTGAAATCATAGGGCCGCAGTGGTATTTGGGGACACTGGGTGGCTGAAGGTTCCCCAGGCCCTGGATGCCGGGGTTTGGGCTGCTGTTTCCTCCACCTACTGGTCCTCCTGCATTGCTCCAGCAGCTGGAGGATGCAACATTATCGCTACAGTGAGAAATTTCCACAACTGGGAAATTTCCAGGGCAACCTCAACAGAGGAGGGTGGTGCTGGTCTGGGTGTGTTAGGTGTCAAGAGATGCCAGGACGAACAACCCTCTCCAAATAGCTCTCCTTTCCCCCGCGGGTCCTGAAACCCACTCGCCTGGGGAGCCTGGCGGGATGAATTGCTTCCTCCGTGGTTCTCCATAAACAGGCAATTTGTCACCCCGTTACAATGCTTAGCGCATTGCTAGGGTCAAGTCAAGAGACAAAAAACATGCAGTCGTTTTAGCAGAACTTACTATATTAGAAGGTGGAAGGATGCCCCCTGGGGCGTGAAGTTGTTCAGACCTGGCTGATGGAGGCCCCGTGAGGACTCCTAAGGCTGCAGGAAGCAGCCAGTCCAACAGGAGAAGGTGGAATTGGGGAAGAGCCGCCCGTAGAAGCTCCAACTCCGACCTCCGAGGAGGAAACACTTGCTGGTCCAGTGGGTGTCTCCGAGGGGGTACAGTGTCACAGGTTCTGCCAAAGTTAGGAAATCTGCAGACTGTACCAACTGTGCACTGGGAAGGAACTGCCATCGCCCGAGGGAAAAAGTGTTTCTGGGAGATGCTCGCAGAAGCAGGAAGTACCTGCAGCCCCGCAGCCTCCCTGGAGCGCCCCCTATGGGCACAGGCGCACGGGGAGTGGCTGCCCCAGCACCAGCTTCACAAAGTGCTGGGAGCCCACAGGTTTATAACTGAACGGTCCTCTCCTTTGTCTATTCAGCCTCTATACACACCCATAACATCCCTACCAAAAAACAAAAAAAACCCACAGAAACAAAAAAACTTTGTGTTTCTGCTTACAAAGCTTCGTACAGGTAACATCCTTCATGCCCATGAAGATTTTCTTACCTTCTCCCCAAAATGAGGAACTGCCAGAGCCCCGCCCATCATTGCGTCCTGGGAGGGGGTCACACGACATCTCTGGGCTACACCATGTGTTTCTCAAATCCAGTCATAGTAGGTCCTAGTTCCCTATGGGCACTGTAATGCATGACCACGAAGTTATGTAGCTTCAAGCATCACGCATTTACATCTTGCCGTTCTGGAGCTGAGAAGTGTCTCATTGGGCTCACATCAACAGGACTGCATTCCTTCTGGAGGCTCCAGGGGAAAAGTTATTTCCTCGTCTTTTCCAGCTTCTAGAGGCGGCCCCATTTCTCGGCTTATGGGCCCTTCCTCCACCTTTAAAGCCAGAAATGTTACATCTTTCTCTCCATTCTCTTTTTCTGAATCCCCAAACCTGTCCAGAGTCTGATGCAGCAAGATGTTCAGTAAATCCAAGGCAACGAATTCTTGTAAATGCAGCTGTGCACAAGTCTGTCGTTCCCAGGAGGTCGCTCATAAGCATTCAGAGAACCAGTGCTGTGTCTACATCCCCTAAAGGGCAGTCCTGATTAAATCCAAGCAGGATAGGATCTATGTGCCCCAAATCAGCATATGGAAGTTTAAGGCATGTTTTTCAATTGGATTGTCTTTGATAAGGCAGTCAGAATATTAACACCCCTTCTGGTTGAGCAACGATCCAGAATTCATACCCTAGTATTAGTTCATAAATTCTCTATCAAAAACTAGAATGGGGGCTTCCCTGGTGGCACAGTGGTTGAGAGTCCGCCTGCCGATGCAGGGGACATGGGTTCGTGCCCCGGTCTGGGAAGATCCCACATGGCGCGGAGTGGCTGGGCCTGTGAGCCATGGCCGCTGAGCCTGCTCGCCCGGAGCCTGTGCTCCGCAACGGGAGAGGCCACAACAGTGAGAGGCCCACGTACCACAAAAAAAAAACAAAAAACAAAAAACTAGAATGGGACTATATACAAAATAGGTAGCCAACAAGGACCTTCTGTATAGCACAAGGAACTATATTCAATACCTTGTAATAACCTATAATGGAAAAGAATCTGAAAAAGATTCTTTTCAGATATACATATATATATATGTATATCTGAATCACTTTGCTACAAACCTGAAACTAACACAACATTGCAAATCAACTATACTTCAATTTTTTAAAAAAAGAACACAAAAGGCAGAAAGGGAAAGTTAGGAGGGACAAAGTGAAAGCACAAAGCATGCTGTAGTGGGTCAAATGTTGTCTCCTCTTCCCCAAATATATGTCCAAGTCCTAACCCCTGGTACATGTGAATAAACGCGACCTTATTTGAAAATAGGATCTTTGCAGATGCAATGAAGTTCAGGATCTCAAGGTGAGATCGTCCTGGACTCAGGATGGGCCCTGAAGCCAATGATGTGTGTCCTGATAAGAACTGGGGAGACATGGAGACACAGAGGAAGGCGAGGTGAAGACAGAGGCAGAGACTGGAGTGAGGCGTCTACAAGCCAAGGAACGCCAAGGGCTGCCAGCCACCGCCCGAAGCTGCACAAGGCTGGGAGGGGTCCTGCCCTGGAGCCTCCAGAAGCACAGCCCTGCTGACTTTCAGCTATTTCAGACTTTCGCTCAGAGCTGTGAGGGAACCAGTTTCTGATGTTTCTAAGCCAGTCGGTTTGTGCTGACTTTTTATAGTAGCCACAGAAAATGAATACCCATGCCTCCGTGGGACATCAGCCCAGATGAAATGGCACAGTGAGGGGCCATTCTGGGGGCCTTCGGGCAGCAGAAGGAGGTGTGAGGAGAAGAGGATTCAGCGCTGTAACAGGGGAGGGGCGGCGTCCCCAGGAAACACCCACCCCTCACGACTGTGTCCGGGGCAGTTCTCCTTGGTGGGGCCCGACTCGGGCCAGTCACAAGAGCCAGGATGGGCCCAGCTCCAGAGGGGAGAGCCCAGGGGTGCCGTGGCCCCCGTTTGAGCTAAGAAACTCTACCTGTAAGGGGGAGGCACACTTGCCTGCATCCTAGAGGGAGGATTTTCAGGCAAATTCAGCAGGCAGAGGGACGGTGTCTTCACAGCCTACGCAAACCAGTCACTTGGGGGCCAGTGGAGGAAACAGGACGGTTCTCCCACCAGCGTGGACCCCAGAATGAAGGTACCCACAGGCTCAAATGCAGGACAGCAGCACAGAGAACCATCCAGAATGTCTTCTTTCCATAAAGGAATAAGGAGGAGTCGGGAAACTGGAAGGAAATGGAAGTGATACCAGCTGGGGGTGGAGGACTGAAGAGTTATCATGGAAACACGCAAGTCTCAGGTGCCCAGCGAAGGAACACAACCGAGAGAGCTTGGCGAACAGTCCGCACCCACCCAGAGGAGAAGGGAAGTCAGCCTCTCCCCACACTCGGGCTGGCCAGTGAATACGTTTTTTAAATGTGACCTTTACAATAAAACTTTGAAAGTCAGAGGTTGGCACGGCGCTTATGAGAAGCTGGGGCGGGGGGTGAGTGCAAAGCAAAAGCAGCCTTTGGGTGCTTGATTCGGCACCCACGGTCACAGCGTAAGAGAAGATCGCTGGATGGTGGCCCCTCTTTGGGTGTCTGCCCCCTCCCCGCACAGGCTGCGAGACCTTGAACCCCACATTAGAAACTTGTTCTGGGAATCCGTTACTGGGCAAGAAGCCACCCCAGAAAGTAGAGCCTGAAAACTATAGCATGGTTTGTTTTTCTCTTCTGTGCGTCTCTGGGGTGACGGGGCTCAGCTGGCGGTCCCTCGTGTGTTGCAGCTAGGCGGTGGCTGTGCTGGGTCTTCTTGGAGGCGTCCTCCCTCAGGAGGCTGGTGGTTGATGCCAACCTGTGTCTTCTTCATGTGGCCCGGGCTTCCCCGCAGGCTGGCGGCTGGGTTCCAAGAGGGAATGAGAGGCAGCAGAAGCCAGTCTGCCTCTTAGGACTCAGCCTCTGGCCGCAGAAGTCAGGCAGCCTCACGTTGGCTACATGCCGCTCATTAGAAGCGAGTTGCTAAGACGACCGTTATTCAAGGGAATGGAAATTAGGCTCCAGCTTTGGATGGCGGAGTGTTGAAGGATTTGCGGACATGTTTTGAGCCACCAGCCTTTCCTTCTGGATTTAGTGGGAGGAAGTGAGGTGGGTCGGCTCTGGCTTTGTGGCTTTTAGAGATCACAGAGGGATCCCCGAAAATAGCCTCGAGGAAGTGGAGAGTCCACAGGTCAGTGCGATGTTGTCCTGTGACCTGGTCCCTGAGCCTCAGTCTCCCCATCTGCAGGGTGGGCGGAGCTGGTGAGCACGAGTCCTGGATTCGAACCCGGTTCTCCCTGCCTCCAAACCCACAGTTACGCCCCCTCAACACCACCAGAATCTTTAGAGTGGCCCCATATTCCTAGAGGTTTAAACGTACGTACCTGAAAGTTTCATTTGTACTTAGATCTTTATTTAACCAAACCAAACTCTTGATCATTTGCTCTGCGGGCAGAGCTGCCAGAAGCCATCTTCAGCCTGTTGCCCACAGCTGCCCCGGCGCCTCTTTGCAGGGCTCGGTGCCGGGTGCAGAGTCAGGCCTGTCCTCCCTCTCCAAGGTCGGTGTTCCATAACCCATCAGGAACATACCCAGGCAGCCCGGACCGGGAGTGCAAGGTGGCGGAGGGCTCTCCGTCCCCCTGCCCGCCCCAGCCAGCGACAGCTTCTCACGGAAGGGCCCCTCGAGGTGACCAGGGCAGGGGCAGCATGGGGAAGGGAGCAGACCCACCCCCACCCCCGCGCACCTGCCGATGGTAACCCTGGCGGAGAATCAAGGGGGGACCTCACGCCCCCATCTTTCTCTCTGGTTGACGAGCAATTTGCTGGAAACCAGCTCCCTTCCCCCTTTACGCTGGCCCATTAGCTGGCAAATGAGTAACTTTGGATCATCATTGACTAATTTCTAAACGAGCATTATTGGAGGACTTAATTATTCTGTGCTTATCCAATATGTTGGCCTGTGATTCTACAACAGCTCCAGGTAACTTTCTGCTACAAAATCGATTTGAACAGGCTTTCAAAGCACCCGCCAGGGGATGTCGTGATCCAACCGTTGTGTATACGCTCCCCGCCCCCAGCCAAGTCAGATGCACTGATACACTGATGGGGGACTGACACGCTTATTTGGAATAAGAATGGGCTGACTGGTAGAATCTAAAGGAAGAAGCAGGGTTGAGTGAAACCTGCCAATCGGGTCTTGCTCTGTGGGGTTAGCCCATTATGGGGAGACTGTGGCGCCAGACCAAATGGACTCTTGGCACCAGGGATTCCCTACAGCTCTTCTGAAAATCATTCCTGATCTTAGACCAAAGAGGGGAGGGTGGTCAGAAAGAAAACATGCTAGACTGCTGGACAGGAGACCTGGGTTTAGCCCTTGGTGTGACCTTGACTGAGTATCTTAAAGCTCTCCATTCCTTCCGTGTTCCAGAGGCAGTGATGGAAAGCTTCCTGGTCACCAGGCACCACTCCCCACCCTGTGGACACAGAGGTGATCCAGAAAAGCATGTCCCTGCCCTCATTAACTCACAGTCTCTCTGGGGAGATGGAGGTTAAACAAATGAGTGGATGTATAATTCATTAAAGTTGTGGTAGATAGATTTCCTTAGGCTTCCCAAAGGTTTTAAGGAAGCGTACACAGCGGACATTCAGGCTGCCACCCAGCCTCCATTCCCCTCTTCCCTCTTCTGAACTGCAACAAGATTTTCTTTGGGGAGCCACCCTCTATGGGGCAGACCTGGGGTTGGGTGGGATGGGCCCTGCCCCTAGCTCAGGATGGGTTCCGATGGAGAGCACCTCTGTGATTGGTCACTGACGGGCATGTGACCTAGACCTAAGCCAATCAGCACCAAGGCATCCCCTCTGCTGTAGCAATTAATCTGGAGATGATCCAATCAGGGTGGAGATAAGAATTGTGTTCAATGGCTGGGAAAGACATGCCCTTTGTAGACTGAAGGGCTGGCAACATAATTTTGCTCGGGACAAAAGGGAAACAAAGGGCCATTGTTCAAAAGCAGGAATAAAGAATTGATATTATTAAAGCTATCAATACTAAAATATAAAGCTTATCGTTTATTTCCACAGTCTCTCCCTTGACATGTCTCTTTTAAATTTGTCATTTAATGTCGTTCTAAGGAAAATTTTAAATTATTAGCATTAATTTTAATGTTTACATTTATATTGTGTGATGCCAGTTTTAAATGCACATATAAGAGCACCTACCTCGCTTGCAGAATCACAGGAATCACAAAATTTGTATTTCATAACCCACATCTGCATGTGCATTTTGCTCTCAGATAATTAACTCAACTGTTTTTATTTTACTCTTTGATCCGTCCTTCTTCTACCCACACTCTCTCCCTTTTTTTTCCTGCAGCCCAAGCCCAAAGGGTGTCACGCTGACCCTTTCCTCTCACACAGGTAATGGCATCCTGGCCCCACAATCACAAAGGATGCGGCAAAAGGAAGAGTGAGAGGCCGACAGGCAGGCTCTGTATTGCTTCCTCAGTGTGGATCTCCTGGACCCACGGAGGTCCCCTCACTCGGCCTCCCTGGATCAGAGCAAACAGAAACCGCAGATGGGACGAGGGAGCTGACCCTCCCCTCTCTCTCTTATAGCCTCTGAATAAAAGTACAAGACGGTACTTATTCAGAGGCTAAGGTCATGTAAAAGGAGAGGTCCCTTCCAGCACCTGCTCCCTTACTTTATCCATTAAGATTAAAAAAAAAAGCAGCCAACGCTGTCTACCTTCAGCTGACTGACGAGTAAAGAAGGATTGAAAGGAAAAAAACACCTGTGGGTTCACGGACATCTCCTCTTCCTTTAGTGCCATTATTTGCAGCATAAATAATTAATATAGGAAGGTCACATGAGTAAGAAAAAAATATGATAGGATTCTGTTATGGACTGAATTGTGTCTTCCCCAAATTCATATGTTGAAGCCTATCTCCAATGTGACTTTAAAAAGGTAATTAAAGTTAAATGAGGTCACTAGGGTGGGCCCTAATCCCGTAGGACTGGGGTCCTTATAAGAAGAGGAGATCAGGACACAGACACACACAGAGGGACGACCCTGTAAGGACACAGGGAGAAGACGGCTGCCTACACGCCAGGGAGAGAGGCCTCAGGAGGACCCAGCCCTGCCCACACCTGGATCTCAGATTCCAGCCTCCAGGACTGGAGACAATAAATGTCTGTTGTTTAAGCCGCCCTGTCTTATGTATTTTGTTCTGACAGCCCTAGGAGACGAACACAGGCTCCCTGGTGGTACATGTTCTTAGAACACCATCGTCTCCTGTCTGCACCTGAAGCAAGTTCTGGCTTAAATGGAAAGCCTCCTGGGGCTGTGCCATGCTTACTGGCCTGCAGATGTAACACACTCATCCTGCACTCTCACCGAGTCGTGCTCAACACCCATGCATCACCGTGAGTCCACCAGAATTCTGTGCTCCTGGGCCATCACAGACGCTATACTAGAGGGGACAGCACGGGATGGTGGGCAGCCATGGGCTGTGCCCACGTCTCCTTTGTCACATGCACGCTCCACTCTGATCGGACTTCAGTTACCAAACACATGTTCAAAGATAAATTCTTAAGAATTTCAAGTCAGCAACAACCAAGGCTGGGGCCCTTCTAAGGGAGGCCGCCCCTGGGTCGTGGATAGAAGAATGGAATGCTGGAATGTCACCTTGTGACGGGGGAGGGATGTCACAGCTCCAGAACCAAGCTGAGAAGAGGGGCAGAGTGGAGCCGGGGGAACCGCAGGGAAGCAAAGATGGAGACCGAGTGACCAGCCGCCAGCTCTCGGCTCTGAGCTTCCAGACACCAGCGCCACTTCCTCTGAATCACTCTGAGCTGGGTCTCCTGCTTCTTGGTCCCCAGGTGTCAATTTCCTATCTGTGGGTTGGGGATGCAGCGTTCCTGCCCCGCCCGACAAAGCAAGGCTGTCGGGCTCTGTGAGAAGCCGATAAATGAGAGGCTGGCAAGAATCGTGCACACAGAGCTTAGGCTATGTCTTCATCAGATCCTCACCGACCGTGACCTAGCTGAGCAGGGGAAGCACTTCACAGTCTTTTTCATTCTGCAACAATCTGTTCTTTCCAGTGGTAGCTGATTTTGAAAGGTGCTTGAGGAACACCTGGTGATCCAGGACCTGAGATCCTAGATTAAAACACTCATGAATGTTTGTGAATTCATGCTACCCTTGGGCAGTTCCTTGAAGTACTTAAAACGAAAAGGCAAAGAGTGTCTTACAAGTGTTCTGGGGCTATCATAACAACTTCCCACAAACTGGGGTCTTACATCACAAATTCATCCTCTCTCAGTTTTAGAGACCAGAAATCTGAGATCAGGGTGTTACAGGGCCGTGGCCCTTTAGAGACTCCAGGGGAGGGTCTTTCCTGCCTCTTGCAGCCTCTGGGGGCTCCAGGCATCCCTTGGCTTGAGGCTGCATCCCTCCAGTCTCTGCCTCCACCTTCACACGGTCTCCTCCGCTCCCTGTGGGTCTGTGTCTTCCTCTCTGTCTCTTGTTAGGATGCTGGTCATTGCATTTAGGGCCCACCCAGGTGATAGAGAATGATCGCATCTCAAGATTCTTAATTTAATCACAGCTGCAAAGACCCCTTCCCCAAATAAGTTCACTTTCACGGGTTCCAGGGGTTAGGACATGGACATTTTGGGGGGATCACCATTCAACCCACCAAAACAGTGACTCACTGAGGAATGCTCCTATGAAGAGGACTCGACCCCACTCTCCAGACCCACTCTGGCCAGAGAAGCCGGTCTCAGCCAAAACCAGAAACAGCTGTTCTGAGTCCCAGGCTGGATGTTTCTGGGTGAGTTGCTGTCTAGTCTTAGAAAGGCCTCCCCTGAAGGCTTTTCCATTTTAAATGCTATTCATCCTCAAGCTCTCAGAGATGGCTGCTGCAAAGTGGCCTCTTAAGCTCGGCACTCCTGGCATTTGGCGCGGGGTCATTCTCTGGGGCGAAGGCTGTCCTGTGCAGTAGGACATGCAGCTGCATCCCTGGTCTTGACCCTCTAGACTCGAGTGGCACTTCCCAATCCTGACAACCAAAACTATCTCTAGACAATTGCCCACTGTCCCCGGGGGCAGACAGAATCGCCCCCAGTTGAGAGCCACTGGTCGCACAAGCAATGGTGGAAACAGTCTCCCACCCTGGAGTCCGAAGGAGGGACCTGAACTGACCAGCTGTGGGACTTTGTGCATGTTCTAGAATGTTCTGGTCTTGGATTTTCTTTATGGGGATGTGAATACTCAATGGGTTGATTGTGATAGTATCAGGCACTGTGTGTAAAAGGGCTGTCAGGAGAGCTCCCTGGCGGTCCAGTGGCTAGGACTTGGCACTCTCACTGCCGTGGCCCAGGTTCAGTCCCTGGTCAGGGAACTGAGATCCCACAAGCCGCACAGCTGAAAAAAGAAAAAAAAAAAAAGGCTGTCAGGAAGAAAGTAGATTTTGATTTTATTTTCCGAAGTGTGCCATCTTCATGCACCCTATACCAGGCCCAGGAACCAAGAAGCTGCTCACTGGGATGCATCACCCTGGGCTCACGGTCATCTGGCTGGTCCCAGGCTTCTGGACATCTGGCCCCCTAGCTCCAGATGTCCCTTTCTCCATGTGGGACATGAAAGGGAATGAGGAAGAAGCTGAGACCCCGCCTCCTGAGGGATCTGGAGTCTCCTTCTAACCCCCAGGCTGCCTGCGGGCCCTCCTAAACTTGTCCTCAGTTTGCATTTTGAGAAGACGCTTCTGGAATGCCAAGGGCTGGCTGGGAGCCACGCTCCTCAGTGTAAATCACCAGAGTCATCCTGGGAACTGGCCTCCACCCAACGGCGCCCCAGATGGGCAGAAGCCCTCTGATCAGGCCTCTCAGGATGCCGTTGGACTTGAGCCATTGCCCACTCCAGGAACCATGGTTCTGCATCGTCAATTATTCACTCTGTAGCTGGGTCAAGAAAGGAGAAAAAAATGGAAGATTTAAGGATTCCTTTTAAAAAAATCCGCCGCATTGATATAAGATGGTCATTTTCTTCCTTTTTTTTAAAAAAAGATCTTGAACAGATGGCCCAAGATCTACCCATTAACAGAGTTTCCCTTTCAGGGTACAGAATCACTGACTAGAGGTGCAATGTACAGCAGGCCCCCAGGACTTACTTACCTTGTTTAACTGAAACTTTATACACCTTGGACATCGCCCATTTGCCCCTCACTCCCCACCCAGTAACACAAATCTGCTCTCTAATGCTGAGTGTATTTTAGATAACTCATAAAAGTAGAATAATGAGATTTTTGTCCTTCTATAACCAACTTATTTCACTAAGCATAATGTTCTCAAGGTCCATCCATGTCATTGACCATGGCAGGATTTCCTTCATTTTCATGGCTGAGTAATATCCCGTTGTATGTATAAACCACATTTTCTGTATCCATTCATTCGTCGATGGACACTTAGGTTACTTCCATATCTTGGTCATTGTGAATAATGCTGCAGTGAACATGGGGGTGCAGATATCTCTCCAAGATCCTGATTTTAAAACTTTTGGATAAATACCCAGAAGTGGGGTTGCTGGATCCTATGGTAATCTTATAATTATAAAATTATAAAATATAATTTTTTATATAATCTCTATAATGTTTTCCACAGCTGTTGCACCATTTTACATTCCCTCCAACTGTGTGCAAGGGTTGCAATGTCTCCACATCCTCTCCAACATTTACCTCTTATTTTTTTGGTAATGGCCATGCCAAGAGGTGTGAGGTAATGTCATTGTGGGGTTTTTTTAATATAAATTTATTTTATTTATTTATTTATTTTTGGCTGTGTTGGGTCTTTGTTGCTGCACACAGGCTTTCTCTAGTTGCAGTGAGCAGGGGCTACTCTTGGTTGCGGTGCACCGGCTTCTCATTGCAGTGGCTTCTCTTGTTGTGGAGCACGGGCTCTAGGTGCGCAGGCTTCAGTAGTTGTGGCTCGCGGGCTCTAGAGGGCAGCCTCAGTAGTTGTGGCGCACGGGCTTAGTTGCTCTGCAGCATGTGGGATCTTCCCGGACCAGGGCTCAAACCCGTGTCCCCTACACTGGCAGGCAGATTCTTAACCACTGTGCCACCAGGGAAGACCCAGTCATTGTGGTTTTGATTTCCATTTCCCTGACAATTAATGAGGTCAAGTATCTTGCCTGTTGGCCATTTGTACAGATTCTTTGGAGAAATGTCTGTTCAAGTCTTTTGCCCATTTTTAAACTGGGTTATTTTTTTGCTATTGAGTTGTAGGAGTTCCTTATATATTTGGGATTTTCTTCTCAGGTGTTTGGTTTGCAGATACCTTCTCCCATTTAGTAGGTTGCCTTTCTACTCTGTTGACAGTTTCTTTTATTGTAAAGAAGATCATTTCTTCCATCTTTGTGTTTCTGTCCTTCACTCAGCAGTAAGCATATAAGATTCATGTGTCTTTTCATGGCTTGATAGAGTATTCCTTTGTTGTGGACTGAATGTTTCTGTTCTCCACAAATTCATACGTTGAAACCCAAACCTCCAATGTGATGGCATTTGGAGGTGGGGCCTTGGGGAGGTAATTAGGGTTAGGTGAGGTCATGAGGGTGAGGCCCTCATGATGGGATCAGTGCCCATACAAGAAAAAGGTAGACAGAGAAATCTCACTCTCTCCACACTGAGGAAAGCCCACGTAAGGACACAGCAAGAAGGTGGTTGTCTATAGCCCAGAAGAGGGTTCTCTCACTAGAACTTGACCATGCTGGCACCCTGACCTTGGACTTCCAGCCTCCAGAACTGTGAGAAATAAATTTCTGTTGTTTAAGCTGCTCAGTCTATGGTATTTTGTTATGGCAGCCTTAGCAGACTGAGACAAGCTTATGTGCCATCTATATATCTTCTTTAATGTCTATTCAGATTTTTTGCCCTTTTAAAAATAGGGTTGTTTTTTCTCTACTTGTTATATTTTTAAAATTCTTTGCATATTTTGAATACAAGTCTTTTATCAGATATGTGTTTCGCATATATTTTCTCTCAATCTGTAGCTTGTCTTTTCATTCTTTGGCAGAGCAAATTTTCAAAATCTTACTAAAGTTCAACTTACTGATTTTTTTCCCCCATGGATCATGCTTTAGATGTCATGTCTAAACACTCACGTCCAAACCCTTGGTCATGTAGATTTTATTTATGTATTCTTCTAGAAGTTTTATAGTATATTTTACATTTGGGTCTCTAACCCAGTTTGAGTTAATCTTTGTGTTTAAGGATTTGTATCTAGATTCTTTTTTATTCTGCATGTGAATGTTCCAGCACAACTGTTGAAAAGGCTACCCTTCCGCCATTGAATTACCTTTGTGCCATTGTCAAAAATCAGTTGACTATATTTATGTGGGTCTATTTCTGGGCTATCTTGTTCCATTGATCTATGTATTTTTTAACTGATACTACACTGTCTTAATTACTGTAGCTTTGCGTTAAGTCCTAAAGTTGAGTAGAATGAGTCCTCCTTTTTCTTCAGTATTGTGTTGGCTATTCTGGGTTCTTTGTCTTTCCATAAAAATATTAGAATTAATTTGTTGACATTTACAAAAGAGTTTGCTGGGATTTTGACTGGGATTGCATTGAATCTATAGATCAAGTTGAGAAGGCCTGACAACAGCATTAAGTCTTTCAGTACATTAACATGGAATGTCTCTCCATTTATTTAGGTCTCTTTGATTCTTTTCATCAGCATTCTGTAGTTTTCTGCAAATAGGTTTTGTGCACATTTTGTTAGATTTATACTTAATTACTTCCCTTTGGAGTGCTCTTGTAAATGGTATTGTTTTTTAAATTTCAAATTCCAATCGTTCATTTTTTGTATGCAGGAAATCAATTAGCTTTTGTATATTGATCTTGTATCCTGCAACTTTTCTTATTAGCTGCTCTAGGAATTATTTTTGTAGGTTCTTTGGGGTTTTCTACATAGACCGTCATGTCATCTGCAAATAAACACAGTTTTATTTTTCTTTCTAATCTGTATACCTTTTCATTTCATTTTCTTGTCTTATTCCCAATTTTGGGGGAAAAGGATTCAGTCTCCCACTATTAATATGATGTTAACTAGGTTTTCCATCAAATATTTTCTTCATTAGGTTAAGGAAATTCCCCTCTATTTCTAGGTTTTTTTGAGAATTTTTATCATGAATGAGTGTTGAATTTTGTTGAATGTTTTTTCATCATCTATTGATATGATCATATGTTTTTTCTGATTCAGTCTGTTAATAGGATGGATTGCATTGATTGATTTATGAGGGTTGAACCAGGCTTGCATTCCTTGAATGAACTTCACTTGGTTATGATGTATGATCATTTTTACTAAATTGGTGGATTCTATTTACTAATATTTTGCTAAGGATTTTTGTGTCTACGTTTACGAGAGATACTGGTTTCTAGTTTTCTTTTCTCATAATGTCTTCACTGGGTTTTAACATCAGGGTAAGGCTAACCTCATAAAATGAATTGGAAAGCGTTCTTTCTGCTTTTATTTTCTGGAAGAATTTTTGGAGAATTGGTATTATCTCTTCCTTAAATACTTGGTGGAATTCACCACTAAAATCATCTGGGCCTGGTGCTTTCTTTTTGGAAGGTGTTAAAATATTGATCCAATTTCTTTAATAGATATAGCTCAGTTCAGGTTATTTATTTCTTCTTCTGTGAGTTTTGGTAGTTTGGGTCTTTCAAGGAATTGGTTCATTTTGTCTAAGTTATCAAATTTGGGGTCATAGAGTTATGTATAGTATTCCCTTATTATCCTTTTAATGTCTATGAGATCAACATTGATGACTCCTTTTACATTTCTGATGTTAGTATTTGTTTTTTCTCTCTTTTTAATTAATTATCCTGGCTAGGGGCTTATGAATTTTATTGATATTTTCAAATAACCAGATTTTTGTTTCATTGATTTTCTCTATTATTTTCCTATTTCAATTTCATTGATTTCTGCTCTAGTATTATTAGAGTTTATTAATATGTTTGCTATAGGTTTATATTGCTCTCTTTCCTCTAATTTCCTCAGATGTAAGCCAAGGTTATTGATTTTTTAATCTCTCTTATCTTTAATATACACATTTAATGCTATAAATTTTCCTCTAAGTACTGCTTCTATGCATCCTGTGAAAATTTTGATAAGTTCTTTTTTCATTTAGCTCAAAACATTTTAAATTCCTGTTAAATCTTCTTTTCTGACCCATAGGTTATTTATAAGTGTGTTGTTTAATTACCAAATATTTGAGAATTTCCTAGCTATCTTTTTGTTATTGGTAGCTAGATTAATTCCACTGCAGGAGTCTGAGAGCATACTTTATATGGTTTCTATTATTTTAAATATGCAAACGTGTGTTTTATGGCCCAGAATGTGACCTATCTTGGTGAATGTTCCATAGAAACTTGACAAGAATGTGCATTCTGCTGTTGCTACATGGAATATTCCATAAATTTCATTTAGATCATGTTGATTGACAGTGCTAATCAGATCATCAATAACCTTGCTAATTTCCTGCCTGCTTGATCTGATCTATCAATTACTGACAGAGTGATGTTGAATCTCCAGCTATAGTAGATTTGTCTATTGCCTCTTTCTATGCTATTGGTTTTCGTCTTATTTTTTAAAGCTCTTTTGTTTGGTATATACACAACTAGGATTGTTGCATTTCCTTGAAAAATTGATGTAATACCCCTCTTTATCCCTAATCAATGTCTGTGTTAGGAAGTCTGCTTTGTCTGAAATTAATATAGCTATTCCAGGTTTCCTTTGATTGGTACCAGCGCAGTATTCCTTTTTCCATCCCTTGGCTTTTTTCCTATCTGAGTTTTTATATTTAAAGTATATTTCTTGTGGACAACATATGGTTGTGTCTTTGTTTTTTTTTTAACTACTTTGACAATCTCCATTTTTTAATTGATGCATATAGACCATTCACATTTAAGTGATTTATTGATATAATTGGATTAGTATCTGTCACTTTTGTATTTGTTTTCTATTTGTTGCATGTGATTTTGTTTCTCCCCTCCCCTTTCGGCATTTTTTGATTTTTCAATTATACTTCTTTCATAAATTGTTTTAGTGGTTGCCCTAGGGTTTATAATAGTCACTCAAAACTAATCTAAGTTCACCTTCAAATACACTATGGTGCTTCGTGAGAGTGGAAGTAACTTATAAAGGAGTGTTCTCAGTGCCTCTGTCCTGCCCTTGTGACATTGCTCTTATTCATTTCTCATCCTCATGCTATAATCATCCAGGACATTGATACTATTATCGCTTTAACCAAACAGTTATTTTTTAGGGAAACGAAGACTAAGAAAAATAAAAGATGTTATTTTTCTTCCATATACTCCTTCTTTCAGGTGTTTCCTTTCTTTATGTAGAACCACATTTCTGACCTATATCGTTTTCTTTCTTCTTGAAGACCTTGAAACATTTCTTGCAGGATAGGTCTGCTTTTGACAAATTTCCTCTGTTTTTTTTTCTGAGAAAATCTTTATTTCTCCTTCACTTTTTTCCCCAGTAAGTGATTTTTATTCTTCTTTTTTATTTTTATTTTTTAGAGTAGTTTTAGATTTACAACAAAATTGAGAGGAAAATACAGAGATTTCCCATATACTTCTTTTCCCTGTCCATGCGTAACTTCCCCATTATCAACATCACTCACAGGAATAGTACATTTTTTTTAACCAAAGATGAAGCTACATAGACACATCATAATCACCCAAAGTTCATAGTTCACTTTGGAGTTCGAGCTTGGTGTTGTACATTCTATGAGTTTGGACAAAAGTATAAAGACACATATCCATCATCATAATATCATACAGAGTATTTTCTCAGCCCTAAAAATCCTCTGTGCTCCACTTACTCATCTCTTTCCCCACCCCCTACCCCCCACCCCAGCAATCACTGATGTTTCACTGTCTTCATAGTTTTGCCTTTCCCAGAATGTCCTATCGTTAGAATCATACAGTATGTACATTTTCTCATTGGCTTTTTTCACTTAGTCATATGCACTTAAGTTTCCTTCATGTCTTTTCAAGGTTTGATAGCTCACTTCTTTTTTAGCCCTGAATAACATTCCATTGTCTGGATGGTCCACAATTTACTTATCCATTCACCTACTGAAGGACATCTTGTTTGCTACCAGGTTTTGGCAATTGTGAATAAAACTTCTAGAAACATCTTGGTGCAGGTTTTTTTGTGTGTGGACATAAGTTTTCAACTCTTTTGGGTAAATACCATGGAACACGATTGCTGGATCATATGGTAAGAGTATGTTTAGTTTTTGTAAGAAACAAACACTGTTCCAAAGTGGTGGTGCCATTTTGCATTCCCATCAGCAACGAATGAGAGTTCTTATAGCTCCACATCCTTGTCAACATTTGGTGTTGTCAGTGTTTCGTATTTTGGCCACCCCAATAGGTGTGTCATGGTGTCTTGTTGTTTTAATTTGCATTTCCCTGATGACATATGATGTGGAGCATCTTCTCATATGCTATTTGCCATCTGCATATCTTCTTTGGTGAGGCGACTGTTATGATCTTTGGCCCATTTTAAAATCAGGTTGTATGTTTCCTTTTTCTTTTTTTTCTTGTGGCCATGCTGCACAGCTTACGGGATCTCAGTTCCCCAGTGAGGGATTGAACCTGGGCCATGGCAGTGAAAGCTCCGAATCTTAACCAGTAGACCACGAGTGAACTCCCAGATTAGTTGTTTTCTTATTGTTTTCCATTAGAGCCCTAATGTACTAATCATAGTTGTTTTAAATTCCCTGTCAGAAAACTCTAACATCTGTGTCATGTCTGAGTCTTGCTCTGATGATTGCTTTGTCCTTTCAGACAAAGCAATGTGTTTTTTCTTGCCTCTTGGCTGATTCTATAACTCTGCTCTTTCTTTGCCAACCCACACCTGCCTGAGGCCTTCTTCCCTACATTCTGGGAAGCCCAGCCAAGACCCCTGACCCAACACGGGACTGACAGGGTTTATTTTGCTCTTAAGTAAATATGAAAAACAACAACAAATAAAAAATTCCTGCCCCTTCTGCTTTAAGGAGAATGAGTTTGATGTCACTTCTTTTGTCTCCAGCAAATTCAAAGGGAATCAGATTCAGCACACAAACGTCCTCTTTCTCCAAAACTGAAGCACAAGCAAAGTACAAGTAAGTAACTTCCTCAAGTCCCACAGTGAGCGGTGAACTGGACTTCAGCCCAGAGCCCTGCACCCTCACCTACGAGGAGGGGAGGAAATAGAACTGGGGCTCCCTTCAGCTCTGGGCTGGGAGGGAACCTGGGTTCCATCTGAGTCATCGCCTCCCCTTGCCTCACCCTTTATCATAGGTCTGGCCATCAGGTGAAGAAACAACTGAGTCCTCAACAGTCTGAACTCACACCACGCCTGTAGCTGCTTACCCAGCCCTGGAATGGGCACTGCAGAAAGAAAGGGTCTTTCTACTAAATTCCTGAAGCCTGATTCTATGAGGGTAACTGATCGATAAACAGTAATATTTTAAAAATGCACCTCAGTATAAGTTAAGAAGGATGCAATAAATGCTAATGATAATAGTGTTAATTATAAGACTGGGTGCTTAGTACAAGCCAGCTGAGGCTTTAATCCTTGACACACGTGACGGGGTATCTGAGCCCCTCTCTCCACTGGGGCTCTGAGCTCCACGAGGACAGGAACATGCATGCTTTTTTTCACTCTGCTTCTCCAGCACTGCCCTCTCTTATTCTATGAGAAACAATCACAAAGCAGAATACATGAGGAGAGCCATGAAATCACCAGGCATCCTTAGACTCAGTATTGTGAATGGTCATGCTGGGAAAATAATGACAGAAACGAGGGTTTGGGGGAGTTTGGTGTTCTTTGTGCCTGCACCTTCCTTCTCAGGAAGCACCAGAGCACCCCACATGCAGGAAATCCCATTGTCTCTTAGCCTCAGTGAACTTTGCTTATAAGGTGGCTTAAATGAGATCATTATCCAAAGCCTCATGTGTTAGTCAGCTTAGCTGCCATAACAAAATACCACAGACCTGCGGGCTTAAGCAGCAGACATTTTCTTCTCACAGCTCCAGAGTCTGGAAGTCTGAGATATGGTGTCAGCTGATTCCGCGTCTGGTGGGGATTCTCTTTCTGGCTTGTAGACGGCCGCCTTCTCACCCCGGCCTCACATGGCCTTGCCTTTGAGCACACACGGGCAGAAAGAGAGAGAGACAGAGATAAACAGAGACAGAGAGCACGGGATAAGGACACTCATCCCATCGGATCAGGGCCCCACCCTTACAACCTCATTTAATATTATTTACTTCCTTACCCCCAAAAGAGCCACGTGGCAGGGTTAGGGCTTCACCATAAGAATTTGGGGACACAAACATCCCACCCATAACACCTAACAAGCAGTGTGCGTATGGTGACTCTTGTGCGTTGATTACAGGCAGTTAGTGGGCGGAATGGGGGTGGGGGAGGGGGGAACAGGGGTCTCGTCCCTACCGAGTGGAAGTACAGGGTAACACAAGGCGAACGGGCTTTGCCGTGAGAACCCTCCACTTTCCACCTGACCTGGGGAAAGCCACTTACCCCTCTGCCTCGATTTCCCATCTCCTGGCTACAGGAGACTCTACAGCCAGGCTGTGTGCTATGCATGCATCATCAGTGTCCCCATCGCAGGCATTCTGAGGACCAGAGATGGCGTTGAACGAGGGTGGGGCTGCACAAGGATGTGTCGGTCTTGGTGGCTCTCACTTTGGTCACCCAGTGGGACCACAAAGGAGTGACCAGGCCGCCTCTCATCCCTTTGTGTTGACAATTTCTGGTGAGCCTTTGGCCACGTGGAAGGTATTTTCAATCCCTTTTCATCTACCAACTGACTGCTGTAGTCAATTACAACTGCTCTGGAAGAAATTACGAGTCTAACATGCAAACTCATCCCGGTGACAGGACTGGAAGCAACTCGGTGACCTCTAGGTTATCAAGCTTTTAACCAGTTGTCACGTGAGCCAGGTCACACAGATTGGACACGTTGGACGCCAGTGACAGATGTCGAATTAGGCTCTGGAGCTGTCGATTAGGGAGCACGTGCTTGCTGCTGGGTGTAATTAACTGCTGTGCTGAGCATGCCTGGCACTGCCCGGGCTGGGAGGGTTGGCGACCGGGCCATCCTCGGATTCTGCCTCTGCTCCCAGCCCTCCGGCCCAAACTCCTCTGGGCCCCATGCAGAGGTCCCCGTGTCCGATCCTGGTTCCCCAACTTGATGCCTCCCGGACGGTAGAACCACCCAAGCTGCCGTTTCCCGGGAAAAGGCCCCAGGCCAGGAGTCCGAGAATGGACCCTGAACTTGGATTCTTCTGTCAGGTGCTTTCAAGGACTTCATACTTCCATGGCTGGATCAGCTTGCATCAGACACTTCCCGGGCGGATCGCGGAGCAAAAATACATCCCTTTGTTTTGACCTGTCTCCCCGTCCGTTTACAGCAGCTCTAGGTCTTAGCCCAGAAGTGTGAAGGAGATCACGTGTCTTCATTTCCTTTAAATCGACCCCAACTCCAGCATGACCTCCTGTCTGGGCTGCTGGTGGACAAGCAATCCCTGTCCCGGCTGAGACACCTCCTTCCCCTCCTGCCTCTTCCCCTCCACCACCTCCCGGGTCACATGGAGGTCTGGGGCTGCGGCCCCCAGAGCAGGTCTCGAGGGGCTCAGGGCAAGGCATTGGGGGAGACCCAAGTGGAGCACCCAACCACCCCCGGCCCCCACCTTCTTCCCAATCTGGGAGCGGCGCCCCTCCCCCACCCCCTGCAGGGGGCACCTGGCTTGATCTCACTATCTCCAAAACAGCTGTCCGTGGACACCCAAAGGTTTCTGATTCCTGCCCTGAACTTGGAGGTGCAAAAGGTCTGCGCTGGACCGGGTGGAGGGGAGGGGAGCAGAGAGCAGATAGACACGAATAAGCAAAACCAATAGACTCCCAGGTAGCACCCACATCGCACAAGTACGCATGCGACACCTGCCCTTCTCTGGTCGTCCAGCATCTTCCATCCTTCTGCTGATAACGCCCTAACAGCCCATGATGTTCTGGGACGTGGTCACCCCGCCATTCTGACTCTGTGCCTTAGGCATCCACACAAGTGGTCGATGGGAGGTGGCCGCTCACGGACCCGTGCGGCCGGGGTCCAGGCAGATACTGGGGACACCAGAGCTGAGAACGACGCTGAGAGCCAGTGAGAGGCCAGCCAGGAAGGATCTGGGGCGCCTGTGCCCACCCAGCAGTGACCCCGAGGGAGATGCTGGACATGAAGTGTGGAGGCCAGGGCTGCCGGCAGAGAGAGGAGGTCCCGGGCTGGTCCACCGCCCCGTGGACTGTGGGAAGGGGGAGGGGGGAGGGGTTGGAGAAGTCTGGGAGGAAGGGCCGCTCAGCTGGAACATGGGCTCGATCTCCCAGAGCGCAGGTGACCTGCAGGGAGAGATTTGCAGAAGCCAAGCTCAAACACGCAGGCACAGGTGTGCCGACCAGGCCGCCAGCGGGAGATTTACAGCCCTGGGGTCCGGGCTGCCTGCAGCTCCACGTGGTCTCTAATTGCTCCACACACTCAGCCCTGAGATCCAGGAGAGTCTGATGCCTTACCTGCCACCCGAGTACGTCAAGGTGGGCTCTGTGGCCTGGAGTGGACGATGGGGTCGGATAAACCGAGTGAGTCCAGACAGTAAGAGGAGGGCTGGCCGTGGAGGAGGTGTGGGAAGGAGAGCCATCGGGAGGAGAGAGAGTTCCGGAGCAGGGGGCGCCAGAGGGCAGGCTGTCCTGCTGGGCCACTGACCCTGCTCACAGGGCGCCGTCACAAAGGACCACGACTGGGTGCTTAACATAGCAGAAATGTACTGCCTCACAGTCCAGAGGCCAGAAGTCAAGGTGTTGGCAGGGCTGGTTTCTTCTGAGGCTCGAGGGAGACTCTGATCCGGGTGCCCCTCCCAGCCCCTGGTGTTGCCGGCCATCCTAGGCATCCCTGGGTGTGAAGCTGCATCCCCCCCACCTCAGCCTCTGTCTTCTCCTGCTGGTCTCTGTGTCTTTACATGGCTCATCTTCTTATAAAGACCCACCTGCCCATCCCTTTGTGGACGTCCGCCCGCATCACCAGCTCAGAGGGACCCTGGCCCAGCTCGTGACTGTCCCCCCAAGCCTGCTCCATCCTGGCTGCTGGCACCTCCAAACTTTCAGGTGCTCAGTCGTAACCAGCCTGTTTCATCTTCTCACACCCCACATCAAATATGTCCCTGAGTTGTTAATTCTGCTTTCCAGCTAAATCTCCAGTCCGGACACTCCTCAGCCCCCCACCACTGCCCCCTGAGGCTGAGCTGCCTTTACGTCTGGCTTGGGTCCTTGCCGCAATCTCCTCACCAGTCCCGCTGCCTCCCCTCCTGCATCCTTAGTGGCTCTTCGTGTAATCCTTTAAGGTATAGGTCACATCAAGGGACTCTGCTCAAAACCTGTAGGGCTCCCCATTTCCCTCTGAGTAAAAGTTAACATGTTTACAAAGGCCTGCTGAGTCTGAGGGGGTCTGTGGAACACCCACCCCTGTAGATCCTCCCTGACCTCATCTCCTTCTGTCCCCCCAACTCACTCAGCCCCAGCCTCCTGCCCCTTCCCAAACTTCCCATGTATGCATCTGCCTTAGTGTCTTTGCATGGGCTGTTCCTTCTGCCTGGAATGCTCTTCCCTGCACAACCTCGCAGGCCGTGCTCCCACATCACCTTCTCCAAGAGGACCCCCGACCCTCTATTTAAACGTGTCACCTGCAGCCCAACATGCATCCCAGGTCCTCCTAATTCTGCTCTCTTTTGTCCAATCAGCTCGGGTTGCCATAAACCAGAGGGGTGGCTTATAAACAAGAGAAATTTATTGCTCACAGTTCTGGAGGCTGGACGTCTGAGATCAGGGTGCCAGCGTAGTCGGGTTTGGCTGAGAGCTCTCTTCGTCTTGCTGTGTCCTCCCAGGGCAGAGAACAGAGAGGGAGGAAGTTCTCCTGTGACTCTCATAAGGGCACTAATCTCGTCCCCTCAAGACCTCATCTAATGTAGTCACCACCCAAAGACCCCACCTCCTAATATCATCACACTGAGGGGGGTAAGGCTTCAACATATGAAGCTGGGGGGACACTTACAGTCCACAGCCCTTTTCTTTTCTATGGCTACCACTTTTTACCAGTTTACCTATTTATCAGGTAATTTACCTGTCCAGCAGGTGTATTGCTATAGGAGAGAAACCTTAGTCCCTTTGAACCCTATGTGTTCCAAACTCCTAGGAAGTGCTGGGCACATAGTAAGGAAGATAACTATTTGCTGGGTGAAAACCTGCGTGAAGGCAGTGAGCTCATACATGACAAGGCGTGTAGGTTTCTGCCTGTTACAGCATCTGTCGGGGGAGTGGCATGGCCCGGCTGGTGCGCCCTTGGTCTACGCCTTTTCCGCCCCCTCCCCTCCCCCATAAGCAGGGGGAGGAGAGAGGGCAGAAGCCACGTCACAAAAGGACAGACTGCTGACACGGATGGATGGATGAACGTCTCATCCTGATGCACAGACATTTAGATTTGACTTCATAATGAAATGTTTTTTAACTCGTGTAATACTAATGAGAAAGCTAGTTTCCAAAACGGCCACCAATGGCCAAAGGAATACTCCACTTGTAAACAAACTGGTATATTTGGCTGTGCCACTGAGTACCTCAGCATTTTAAGTAACTGACTGTGCAAGGTGGGGTTGAAGCCAGATAACATCACGTTCTGGAAATTCCCATGATGCGGGGAGAGGTGGGGCCCATGCAGGTGGGTGCGGAGTGGGAGGCCCCCTTGGCAGAGCAACTGCCTGGAACCTCCATCCACCTGCCCCCCCCCCCCCCGAGTAGGACTGCCCTCCCTGTGTTCCCCAGAAGCACCAGGTGATGCCCTGCCGGGAGCCAGGTGGAGTTCTCACCTGGGAGGGAGCGGGGGTCGGTGAATCAGATTGAAGGGCTCTTGCCACGTGCTCTCTCTGGAGTCGCCCACTTCCCTGAGCTGCCCACTCCTGTCCATCCCACCTGGGGTCAGAGCCACTGGGTGGCACACCCATGGCCTGGAGGCTCAGCTGGGTGGCCGTCTGGGCTCTTCACTCCCTGAGCAAAGACTGATGGAACCCCGGCAATTCGCTTTAATTCTTATACTAATGCACACTTCCTTTTTCCTGAGAAGGGAGTCAATTCCTTTCACCAGGTCCTCAAGGGTTTCATGATCCCTAAAATGTTTGAACCACAGATGTATTTGGAGAGACAAGCTGTTCCCTACATTTCATGAGCACCTTCCGTGTGCCAGGCAGGAGCTGCGAGATTCCTCCAATAGCACGTCTGCTAAAAAGTGTTTAATTAAAAAAAAAAAGTTTTTTGAAATACAAAACGCTCTACATCCTGAATGTATACAACTCGATGAGTCTGAAGATACACACCTGCGAAACCATTGCCACAATCTACGCCATGAACTCATCCATCACCTCCGAAAGTTTCCTCTTCTCTTAGCTGTTGTTATTTTGTGATAAGAACACTTAGCATCAGATCTACCCTCTGAGCAACTTCTGAAGCACACAATGCAGTGTCGTTGACTACAGGCACTGCGTGCGATAGGCAGTAGCTCGCTAGGACTCATTCACCCCGCAGAGCTGAAACTTTGTGCCCTTTGACAAATTCCTCCTGGTTTCCCCTCTCATATCATCTCTTGGGTAAAGGGATTAGTCTCTCAGTGCTCAAGGTGAGGAAACAGAGGCCTGAAGATACTCGGGGCTGGGACTCTAAGGGGAGCTCTGAGCTCCGAGGCTTGGACAGGTCCCGGGTTAGGGTGGTGTGAAGGAAAAATGTTGGCTGGCATCTCACTAACAAAGGATGTTACAACCATCACACCATCGCATTACAGCCGCCTGGACAGAAGGTGAGCCCTGAGGCGACTCAGGAGGAGAAAACACAGGGTACTGGCCCCAGAGAGCTGAGGTGCACATAAAGGAATGATTTCATTGAGCCCAGACTCTTGCATCTTCCCATACACAGAAAAGCCCTAAATTCCTTAACTTGAGATATCTGGTTTTCTTTAATTAACAGTAATCTTTTGATGTTCTGACCAGCTGGACTTGTGTTGCAAAAACTCCTATATATCCTGGATCCCCCCTCACCTCTTCAGAGCAGCCCCTCAGAATTATCTGAGATGCTGTACCCAGGGCTTAAGTCCTTGGATTTGTCCACCACATAAAACATAACTCTCAACTTTTAGGTTGTGAATATTTTTGCCAGTCGACAGTGGGGAGTGGGTACATGAATGAAGGGAACCAGCCATGGGACGGAAGGGAAGGGGGGGTCGGGCTTAACGCGGGAGCTCAGGGCAGGGTGGCGGGGCGGGGAGAGCAGAGCCTCTGCGAAGGAACAGGCAGGGCTGTGACAGGCAGAGTCAGGGACACACCCCAGGCCTGCCATCCCTCTGACCTGGCTCCCCACCTGCAGAGAGGGGCCAGCTCAGCACCCTTCCTGTCTAGAAAGGAGTCCTCGGGTCCCACTGGGAAGAGCTTCTGTGGAAAGGGCAGTAGGAGGGGCTCCAGGACAGTCAGCAGCAGGGCAGACAGCGGAGGGGAGGGGGGCCAGATACTACCTCCCTCCTGCCACTGACTTAGGCTCCACCCAGGGAACTGGGGTCGGGGGTAGTGAGAGCTGCCTCTTCCCAGCCTGTGCCCGGGAGGACTGAGCCGGCACTGGATTCAGTGCAAATCCTGGGGCTCCCCTCCAGCCGCCATGCCAGGCATCCCCTATCCTGCCCCTTGCTCCCCACGCTGGAAACCCACTAAAGCAGTGGGGTAGAGGAGGCCCCCCTCCTCCACAGGCTCCTTGCCCTGCGGGGCCCTGAGCAGGTGTCAGGCCTGATGGGCACCATGGTCACTGGTCATTGCAGACATGGCTGTGGCCACAGCAGCAAATGGGACCACCTAGGGCTTTTCTAGGCTCTTCTCCTGCATTAAGGACGTTAAGAGCATCGTGCCCTGATCCTGAAGATGGATCCATGAAATTGCCACGAAATGAGATGGAAAAAGACAGGCCGGCAGTTCCCTTGTCTCTAATCTCCTTATTCGAGCTCAATTTGGTGTCCAAACACACCCCAACGACAGCACTGCATTTTGCCAAGAGATTTAGAAGGGCAGGGTACTATGCAATTTCACATTCACAAGTGTGTGCATAAATCTGCATATCATATGCATCTATTATAATGGGTCATGTGTGGCATAATCAACTCAAAACAATCGGTTTTTGTCCTACTGTATTTTTATTCGTTTCCTACAAATGACACGAATCCCATTATCTAGGAGCTCTACAATGGGATCACATTGACTCTAGACTAAGAGTTGCTGGCCAAGTTCCTCTGGGAAGGAAGTACTTTGGGATTCAAGGAAGGCAGGGGTCCAAATGCTGACAGTACGTTTTGCTGTTAGCCTAGTCTGCACTGCACCCCTTCCTGGCCCAGAGTTAAGAGCCCAGGAGTAGTCTTAGCACCACGAGGGTCTCTGGGTCGATTATCGTCTCTTGCCTGGAGACCCTAGTCTGTAAAAATGGACACAATTACAACACCTGCTTCTTCTCTGACTCTCGGGTTGCTATAAAAATTACCAGGGTCATCGGTTAAGTTTTAGTTGCAGGAAACAAATTCCACTCTCGATTTAGGTTTTAAAACAAAGGATCTTGGAGCAGCTGGAAGCACAGTTCCGGGCTGGGACTCCAGGCAAGCCTGTCCAGAAAAGCCCATAGCCAGGGAGGTGCCCAATCAGGAAGCTGCCCTTGGAAGTGCTGATTTCTAGAATGTCCTCGGGGACCGTGATGTGGGGGTCGGCTGCTGTCACCTGCACATCCACCCCTCAACACCCACAAAGCCAGTGGCCAGACTGCAGGAACCCACTGCTCCATGGTTGTGTCCATCAGCAGAAACACAGGCCGTCCGCGGCTCACACAAATGTATAATTGGAGAACACTGATTTGCATACTGCAAATTTTTCATTCAGAGCCCCAACCGCAAGTGATCTCGGGTGGCCTCGACCTGCAGTGGCTTGAAGCAGGGTTCCGGTTCCCCGGCCAGAGATTGAAGTCGGGCCTCGGCAGTGAGAGCGCTGAATCCTGGCCACTAGACCACCAGGGACCAGTGGCCAGTGACAAGGCCCTGGCCCGTCAGCTGCGTAGAAATGAATTTCCACAGAGACACGGAAAGTTGTGAAACAAGTAAAGTGTTTATTAGGAGGAAAAGGGTATGCGTGGGTAGACACATGGGCTAACTCAGAGAGAGAGTCGTGCTCTCTCGAGCACGAGTGGTTTGAATCACTTTTATGGGGCATTTCTTCCAGGTTTCCTTTGGCCAATCATCTTGCTTTGCCTGGCTCTGAGTCTGTATTTGGTTTATCTCAGGGTCCTCCCATGTGTACACGCGCATCTCTTAGCCAAGACGGATTCTAGCAAAGAAGCCTATGGGTAGGTTGACTTAACTCCCTTTTTTTTTTTTTTTTTTTTTTTGCGGTACGCGGGCCTCTCACTGCTGTGGCCCCTCCCGTTGCGGAGCACAGGCTCCGGACGCGCAGGCTCACCGGCCATGGCTCACGGGCCCAGCTGCTCTGCGGCATGTGGGATCTTCCCGAAGCGGGGCACGAACCCGTGTGCCCTGCATCGACAGGCGGACTCTCAACCACTGCGCCACCAGGGAAGCCCCATCACTCCCTTTTTGACCTTCAAGGGAGTCTTTCGGAGCATGTGTATTTGGGAAGGTCTCCTTGACCTCCAGAACGAGGAGCGTGTGGTCTTTTATCTCTTATCTGGGCAGGGCCCAGCCTCCTCTCTGGCTCCTGCTATTTTGGAGTATCTGTCCACAGGGGACAAACTCCAGCTGCTCAGTCTGGGGCCCATCTATCTCCTGCCTCACAAGGGTACCTGGGGAACGTAGTTTTAGTTTCCCTGCTTCTGCAACACAGGCAGGCTCCCCGGCAGGCGGCCGGAACAGCTGAGGGTCAGCGCACCAGGCCAACCACACCTGGTGAGCAGGGCACCGCCGGGCCCAGGAAAGACTGATGCAACGCCACTCACTCTGGCTCTTTGTGCTGTGAATGGCCAGTGTTTCCTTACATCACGACCGCTCTCAGATCTGGGAGCAACCGAGGGCAGGGTGATGGGGGGCCGGGATCCGCAGTCAGACCTGGGCTCCACCTTCCCCGGTGCTGCAAGTTACAAACGCTCCAAACCTCCTCTCCCTCCCTGCAATGAGCGGGGAGGGAGACAAGGTCTCCCTCCCTCCAAGCCTCTGTAAGAACATCCATATACAGGCTACTGGGAGAAATAGAGGAGATGGCGCTTCAGGAACCTGGCCCAGCGCCCGGCACACAGCGAGGGCTCAGTAAACGTGAGTCATGCTGGACGGAGGGCCATGAGGACGAGGCCAGTGTGGTGCTGGACGGAGGGCTGGTGGGAATTGGAAGGCCTGGGCTTTGGACCTTTCCGAGTTGTCCCGAAAGAAGTTTCTCCCCTGTTTCCACCCCCATCTGTGAATCAGCCATTGGATCCATTGGCTAAAAGCATCCCAGCAGGATGGCCTTAGCACCAGGCTGAGGGGCCGATAGCTCAGGCTGGACCCCAGGAGCGCCCCATCCATTTCTGCCGAGCTGGTCTGAGTGGGGAGAATGGGCACCGCCAGCCCCAGCTGCACCACGCTTGCTGAGCAGGGCCCAGACGCTAATTATCTCCCGCTGGCCAGCCTGCACCCCGGGCCCCAGGAGGCCCCTCCCACTGGCCCTCCTGGCCGCTGGTCTGCGTGCCGCGCCCATTAACCAGCCTCCCAGGTGGTCCAGGTTCCTTCTCCATCTCACCTTCACGGCCCCGGAGGAAAGGCTCGGGCAGGTCTCAGAGGGTCAGCACCACTTCACTCCCGCCTGGGCGCCCATGCTTGGCTAGGGGGTGGGAGCTCTTTGCATTCTCTGGAAGCTTCTCAGAGGGTCCCCATGTGGAAGTGGCTCTGAGAAGCCACCTGCAGGCCCAGCAGGGTGCACAAATCCCCGTGCTCAGCCCCCATCACCTGCATCCCCCGCAGCGGGGTAGCCATGCTTCCCCAGACCCCTCGCTCTGTGGCCCACCTGGACGCTCCGTGAACCAGGGCCATGTCCTCGGTCACCCCAGGGACTGTAACTGAAGACACACGGAGGGCAAGCGGCACAGACCCGTCAGCTGCTTAGACGAGTCACTTGGATGAGGCCACTTCAGTACTAGAAGGTTCTCCTCACAGACAGGCACCAGTGGTTCCAAGCATGGACAGAGCCTGAGCTGGACCCCACTATGGGTGCCGGCTGCACGATGTGGATGAATCACAGAAACTTCGTGGGAATTTCCTGGCAGTCCAGTGGTTAGAACTCCACGCCTTCACTCCGAGGACTTGGGTTCAATCCCTGGTAGGGGAACTAAGAGCCCGCAAGTTGCACGGCAAGGTCAAAAAAAAGTAATTAACTAAAATTTAAAAAAAGAAACTTTGCTCAGGGGAAAGACAAAACCAACAGTGCAGGGAGGTCACCAGCCTTCAAAAGATACTGTGTATACAACAGTCCCCATGGAGGTAAGCACCGAGGAAATTGCTCCATCTGTGGGAATTGTTGCTACGAAGAAATGAACATCCAACCCATAGCTCGGTTCTCTGCAGTGTGCGGGACAGTCCTACTCACTCTTCCATGACCAGGGACCACTTCTCCCTTTTTTTTTAAAAAATCTTTATTGGAGTATAATTGCTTTACAATGTTGAGTTAGTTTCTTCTGTACAACAAAGTGAATCAGCATTTCTTATACAACGCAGCTTTCCCCTGAAGCGAGCCTTCTCCAGGCTCAAGGGTCCCTGCCTTTCCTGGCCCTGGGGGCCACTTTTCCTGGATCTGTTCCTATACACTATCTCCCTTCCAGAGTTTGGTGTTGGGAACTGGATGCTGTACTCCACAGAGTTTAGGACTGTAAGCCCAGCTGTGCTTTCACCTCCCTTGTCCTGGACATAATACTCCTGTTAATGCAGCCCAGCAGTGGCTCATGACGTGGCTGGTAGTCCAGAGCTTGCACTTGACCAGAGAGGTGAGGACCTGGCTTGCACACTAGGATGGATGCAGGGTCACTCTGGTCAGTGCTGGCTTCTGCTAGCTGTCCTCTGGGGTCTGCAGCTGCAGTGCCCACCCTTCAGTCCTTCTGAACTGAGGGCCTCTGGCTGGCCTGAGACCTCCACCCTAGTCACTGGCTCTCCTGCTTGGCTTGGGCAGAGCTCAGGCTGAGCAGGGCTTCTGGCCTGTGTGGGAAGGAGGACGGATCGGGTAGGGAGAGGGATGCGTCTGGCATTATGGCTGCCATCTGGGAACCAGCACGGTGAGGTGGGCGGATGTCATCTGCTGAGCACAAACCCTGGGAGGAGCCAGTCTATTGATTTTGAGAGTAAACGTTGCAAAACCTCGCTGTTCCAGACTCTAAACAGAACCGGGAAGTTGGAGGACAGGCCCAGAACCTTCTGCACTGCCTCACCACAGGCAGCCGGAGGACGGTTCAGAAAAGCGTCGCCGTACACAGAACCCTGCGGAGAAATCCTGAGTTACGAGCTTGCGCCAGAGGCGAGACGTCTTTCCCGTTAGTCTCCGTGTATGTTTCTGGGAAAAATAAAAAAGGAAATACTGGACATACAAATGGCAAAAGTAATCACGAGCAGGGTGCACACCCCGGTACACACGGTGAAACGCGCCGTCTGTGACAGCCTCCCTTAATGCTTCTCATCTGGCGGGGGCGGGGGGTGACCCTTTGTCATCCAAAGTGGACGGTTTTGAGAAGGAGGGTGGTGCTACCAGTCATCACACCGGGCAGCAGGTGTAGAGCCGGGAGGGTGCTGGTAAACGGGGACCTACGGCTGCCATAGCGTCTGTGCAATTTTCAGGGATGACGAGATACAGACGAGAGGTCCGTGCAACCGGGATGGCACCCCTGTCAGTGGGACATTTGAGATGCTGAGGTGGAGACACCGCCATCTCTGTGGCCGATTCGTCCATCCTTCAGGCAGCGTCCTCTGCATTTGAGCTCTGGCCGCGTGGCCTTGGGGGCAGTTACAGAGGGAGAGAGCCTGCAGCTCGCGTGCCCACCCCGGAGCCAGCTTGGCAGAGAGGCAGCAGCTAAAACGGAGAGAATGGGTCTGCAGACTTGAGCCCGCCAGGGTTCAGGTCAGTTCCCACTCGCACAGCTCACGGGCCGAGCAGGGAAGACGTTTGTTGGTGTAGATCTTCTCCACTCCTGCCCTCCTGAGTCTTGGTGGGGAGGACAGGCCTTTGCACTAGGGAAGCTGAAAGCATCAGACCTTGGCTTTACCAGTCTTCCTGGGAGTTTGGTGTGGGAATGTGGCCTGATCCAGCCAATCAGGTGTTCTTGCCCTGAACTAGTTAGCCAATCAGATGCATCTGCCCAGAATCATGTAGCCAATCAGATGTGAGTGTCTTAAACTTCTTAGCCAATCATATGACTCCCCTGAGCTTCCCAGCCAATCAGATGTACCAGCCATGAATTACTTGGCCAATCCGGTGTGACTGTCCTCTCTGGGCCAGTCTGCTGGTGTCCTGGCTGGGACTTCTATCCCTCAGGGTCCCGGCCGCAGCCCTCCTCACCTGACCAGTTCTGCAGCTCTGGCTACACAGCTATGGAGCAGCATTTTCCCTTCCTTCTGCCAATGTTGTGCACTGCCCTTCATTTTTCTAGTATAGTTCTATTCTGATGATACTCGTCAGAACCCGTTTTTACCTTCCTTACAACCAAAGCACCTTAACTGATAGGCTGCGTGAGCTTGGGTAAATCTTGCCAATCTCTGAGCCTTACACAGTCATCATTAAAAGGGGACGAGCTCCCCTGCCCTGCAGGTTTGGTTAAGACGTGTGCTGTATGTGTATCCCTGAGCCCACCCACGCTACACGGTCCTGGAGAAACTGTGAGTGCAGTGTTGACAAGAGTGTAGCAGCAGACCCACGTTGCTAAATTGTAGCTTGTTAGCCTACTTATTAAACCAGTCTCCTTTATGTCAAGAGCTCAACATTTTCAGAAACAAAAAGTCAATCAGAAACAATATGTCAAACCCATTTAAGGGCCCACTGAAGTGCTTTGCTTCCCAGGTAGAGTTGTCAGCTATAATACAGGACACTCACGTACATTGGACTCTCAGATAAACAACCATTTTTTATTTTATTATTATTATTAGTTTTGGCTGCACTGCGCATCTCGCGGGATCTTAGTTCCCTGAGAGGGATTAAGCCCGGGCCCAGGCGGTGAAAGCACCAAGTCCGAAACACTGGACCACCAGAGAATTCTCAAACAACTATTTGTTGAAGTATAAATATGTCCCATGCGATATTCAGAACATACTATACTAAAAACGTGTTTGTTGCTTATCTGAGATGCCAATATACCTGGGTGTCCTGCACTTTTGTTTGCCACGCTGCACCTTGGCCTCCTCTGGGAACCCATCTCTTGCATCCCCGTAACCTGCATTTGCTTTGCTTTGCGGGAGCTCTGCTGACCATCAAATGGCTTTTAGGTGATGCATCTCTGAAAGCCTGCTGCGTTGACTCCGAGCTTATTAGAACGAGCCATTCTGACAGCAATGAGGAACACGCGGGCACACACAGCCGTGCTCCAGAACCAATGGCGTCTCGATAACAAAACTACCAGCACCCTCACGTACCTCACCAGAGGGAGTCCAGTAGGAAGCAGAAACACCTTTCTAGCTCATTATGGCTCATTTTCGTGTCCCAAAGAGTCTGTTTCTCGGTGGGTGCTGTGATCCTCCCTCCTCACACACAGCCCTGCTCAGCCCAGGCCCATTATGCACTCAGCTCTGTCCACTGCTGCCAGGGAGCAGTCATTTTCCAACGAGGAAACACATTTGCTCGATAAGCCTCGACATCCCAGTTTCCCCCTCACATAGACGTGGATGCTTCTTGGGAGTTCTAATGTAACACCCAGAGAGGGAAACCATTTCCTGAAATGTATTGCCTGGAAAAAAACTCTCCCTCCAAAACATGGCACCTCTAGGGTAGAACCTGGTGGCGGCCACGTGGTGACCTGTAGCCATGTGGAGAACAGAGCCCCAGGTGCCTGTGTCAGAAGCTACCCCAGCCTGTGGGCTCTGTCCCGAGGCCACAGAGCTGGTGACTCAAATAGGATTCCTAACTGTGATTTGGGGCCTTTGTGGAGCATATTTCGGGAGGCTTGTCAGCATCTCTGGGGAAGCATTTCATGTGGTTCACTGTTGCTGTGAAGGGGATGCAGCAGCCTTGAAAGGGAGTGTCTAACAGGGGCTGTCCCAGAGAGTGATTTAGGTTAATTACTGTAATTGCCCACTGGGCTCTGTGATGCTGGCTTCTTAGAATAAGTCATAAAATATGTAGATGGTCATGCCCAAAAAAGTCCCCCCTGTAGCCGATTTTAAAGTTGCCATAGAATGCTGACTTTCCATTGTGAACCTGGAGACGGTAGTCCATTCAGGCTTCAGTCCTGCTCTTCTTTGATCAACCCACTCAAGAAAATTTTCTTGTGAACTTCCCTGGTGGAGCAGTGATTAAGACTCCTTGCTCCCAATGCAGGGGCCCGGGTTCGATCCCTGGTCAGGGAACTAGATCCTACATGCATGCCGCAACTAAGGAGCCAGCGAGCCACAACTAAGGAGCCCACCTGCCGCAACTAAGACCTAGTGCAACCAAATAAATAAAGTAAAAAGAAAAAAAAACCACATTTCTTGTGCACCCACCATGTGCCAAGACTTCTGTCCTGGGTGCTGGGGCCGCTGTGGCAATGAGGAGGGGACAGAGAGGGTCCACGGGGTGCCGCTGACGGTCTGGGGGAGGGATGCATCGGACAAGGAATCACAGGCCATACTTGATAGAAATGATCATGCTGTGAACAAGATGCACCAGGGACGTGTGCAGAGAGGCTCTGATTGGCAGCTTCTGCGCTTACACGGCCGCCAGGGAAGAGGGCCCGCTGTTCCCAGCTCTGCCCCATCCTGGTCCTCCTGCCCCACCCCGTGTTTTTGCCCTCCCAGGAAAGGGTCCACCCGGTGGCTCAGGTCAAAACCCCAGAGTCATCCTTGCGTCCTCTCCTCTCACGACCTTTATTCAACCTCTGCAAATTCTCCTAAATCTCTCTTTAAAACAGAGACTTACAATGGAATATTACTCAGCCATAAAAAAGAACGAAATAATGCCATTTGCAGCAACATGGATGGATCTAGAGATTATCATATTAAGTAAAGTAAGTCAGAAAGAGAAAGACAAATACCATGTGATATCACTTACATGTGGAGCCTAAAAATATGGTACAAATGAACCTATTTACAAAATAGAAATAGAGTCACAGATGTAGAAAATAAACTTATGGTCACCAAAGGGGAAAGGGGGTGGGGAGGGATAAATTGGGAGATCGGGATTGACACATACACACTACTATATATAAAATAGATAACTAATAAGGACCTACTGTAGAGCACAGGGAGCTCTACTCAGTACTCTGTAATGACCTAGATGGGAATAGAATCTAAAGAAGAGTGGAAACATGTATATGTATAACTGATTCCCTTTGCTGTACACCTGAAACTAACACGTAAATTAACTATACTCCAATTTAAAAAACAAACAAACAAAACAAAACAAAAAAAACAGACTTAGTCTGACCACACTTCTCCATCTTTAGTTACCAGCCTCGTCCTGGTTGCCGTCGGCTCTCTCCTGCGTCCACAATAAACTGACGCCTCTCCCTGCTCCCTCTTTTCTGTCTGTACTCTTTCTTTAGGATGGCCAGAGTGATCTTTTAACCATATAAACCGAATCATGGCCTCCCATGTGGTTTCCCATTACACGCAGGATAAAATCTAGAATGCTTGCCCGGGCGTATGAATCCGAGAGGCTTCAGCCTCGCCCCTCATACCACCCTCACTGGTGCTTGCCCTGTCTCCACGAGCTCCAGCCAATTGCACATCTGTCTGTTCTGCAAACAAACCACACCCATCCCTACCTCAGGGCCTTTGCAAAAGCTGTTCCTCCCACCTGGGGTGCTCTTTCCTGGTCTTCAAATGCCTGGCTCCTTTGCCATGTAGATCTCAGCTTAAACACCACTTCCTCTGAGAGGTGGGCTGCGCTCTACATAGCATCACCTGACTGCGTTGGGTTTATTATTTACCTCTTTGTTATCTGTCCTTCTCCAGTGCGTGTCTTATCCTGACTCCTGTAACGCTGTCTGACACACAGCAGGCGCTCCATAAATACCTTTGCACAGACAATTGGATGAAGGAGCACAGATGCAGCAGTGGTGTCTAAGCCAACTCCTGCCGGTGGCGGGGAGTTGGCCAGCTGAGGAGCTGGGGAGTTCATTCCAGGAGGAAGCAACAGCATTGGCCCAATCACTGATGAGGGAGATGACTTGGGACATTCAAGAAATGGGAAGATGACGGATAGGGTCGGGGCTCGGGATGTCAAAATGCGTGGTCAGTCATTCCAACGAGGTTTGAGAGGAAAATGGACCACAGCGGGCAGGGCTGGAGGCCACACCCTGAGTTCTAGTTTTCATCCCAAAAGCAATGGAGAAACATCGAAGGCTTCATGGAAGGGAGTGATACAGCCCAACTTGCATTTTACAAAATGTGGTGTCATAACCTATAATGGAAGAGAATGTAAAAAAAAGAATATACATATATATATATATATGTATAACTGAATCAATTTACTGTACACCTGAAACTAACACAGCATTGTAAATCAGCTATATTTCAATAAAAATTTAAAAGGAGAAGAACAAAAGGTGGCTCTGTGGGCAGCAAGAGGGAGTGGAGCAAGGGTGGGCCCACAGACCAGTCTGCGATGTTGCAATCATTGGGCAAGAAAGGAAGTGATGGACGAAGACAGTGCTGGACTCAAGGTCTGCACTGAAGGAACCACCGGCTGGCCCAGGATGACCTGGGGAGGGCAGAAAGTCAAGGACAGCTCCTGGTCTTGGTCATCCACAGCCAGGAGAAGGTGTGTGCTTTTACTAGCAGCGGGGTGAATGTGTGGTGGGCGTGGGGGAGGTCCAGGGCTAGGTCTGGGACACATTAACTTGGAGGTGCCCATGAGAAATCATAGTAGAGAGTTTGAGGATTTGGTTGGATAATGTGATAATGTCACAGGGAATCGCAGAGCTGGAAAGTCCAGAGTATTCAGACCAACAGCCATGTTAGAGCTCAAGGTCAAGCTGCTACTGACCGGATGGGCTGAACTGTGTCTCCCCAAATTTATATGTTGAGGTCCCTGACCCCAGGACCTAAGGATGCGGCTGTATTTGGAGATGGGGTCTTTGATTAAGGTAAAATGGGGTCACGAGGGTGGACCCTAATCCCATAGGACTGGTGTCCTTATAAGAAGAGATCAGGACACAGACACACAGAGGAGGACAACCCCGTGAGGCCACAGGGAGGAGACGGCCGTCTATGCGTTGAGGAGAGAGCCCTCAGGAGGACCCAGCCCTGCCCACACCTGTGGGATTCCAGCCTCGGGACTGGAGACAGTGAGTGTCTGCTGTTTGAGCTGCAGTCTGTGGTGTTTTGTTATAGCAGCTGCGCTGACGCATAAACTGATCTTGAACTCGCCCCCTGTTCCCATGACCTGCTGTGGTTCCCGCCCCCACCTCTGCCACGATGCCGCTGTTCCTGGTGGCCCCTCCCGCTCTGGACCCTCACTCGGGGCAGGGCCTTCACCCCCACCTGCACGCAGGAGGCTTACAGAGCCCCTTCCAGATAAGCCTCTCTTCAGAGGCCACGTCAGACTCCCCCAGCTTCCCCGACGTCCCCAAACCACCACACTCTACCTGAACTCACCACGCCCTTTGTCCCCAACGGCCCCCGATTCTCTATTTCAAAGACAGTGTCACCGTCCCCCTGAGGACCCACCGCAGAACCTGAGTAAGTGCTCCGTCCTCTCCTCTCCACCCAGCCCATCTGATTGGCTTCCGAGTCCTTTGTCCACGTGCTCCCTCTGCAGAGGGGGGATGGGCATGGTGTCCAGACTCAGGCCCGATCTCAGACCTGAACCCGAACTGAGTTTGCACCTGAATCCTGTACCTGCGCCCTGTACCTGAGCCCCACACCTGAGCCCACACCTGAGGCTCGTACCTCAGCCAGCACCTGCTGCACCCCGCCAGGTTGCTTCCTCAGGGGCCTCTGCAGGTTCAGAGCTCGGGATCTGGGGGCCCCCAAGTTTGAACAGTGCCAGTCAGGGTTGTGTGGCGCTAGGCACATCCCTACACCCCTCAGCCTCCACCTGCCCTTCTGTGGGACTCACAGACACACTGCTCCTCACAGGGTGCAGGGGACCCGGCTCTGTTCCTGCTCAGGGCTGCCTTGGTGATGGCTGCTTCCTCCTCCCTTCTTTTCCTCCCTCTTTCCCTGTCCTTCCACCCTTCACCTTCCCCCTCATCCCCTGCCCTTCCCCTGACCCCCCACCCAAATCTGCAGAGGCTCCAGCTCAGAGAGGGCCCATTTCCTGGAGGGAGCTCGACCCTGCTCCAGGCCAGGGTGAAGGGGTCCAGTGCCCACCCATCTTTGATGCCAAATCTGCTCTTAGCCCCCACTCCCTATCTGAGTGCCCCTTTCCCCAAGCACTCCCCAGCGGTGATGAACCTTTTCTACAGGTTGCATGGGGTCCAGAACCTTTGCTCCCTGGGGAAAAGGTCTGTGCTGTTTCCCAACCCAGGAGCCGGGGCCGAAAAGTCCAGTTAACGTGAGAGCAGCCGCGGCACCCTCGGGCTCCCGGCAGCTGCTACCGCGTGGCTGGACGGCTCCCTCTTCTGCAGCCTCCTAATCGGGGCACCACTAAGGGCACAGGGATGCTGGGATTTAAAGAGGGAACTAGGTGGCCCTGAGTTGTTGGCTTTGAGAAATTAACTCCAGAAACTGCTGTGAGTCCTCACAGCACGAGTGCACAGGTGCTGTCAGCCGTGGCCTGGGGAGAGGGAGATGGAGGTGCTGGGGGGCGTCCCAGGCAGCCCTCCTTGGCCTGGGGAGGCACACGAAGAGGCTGCCGTGCTCCTGCCTGCCAGCCCCAGAAGGGCACACACTGGCTCAGCCCTGACTTGCTTGCTGACTGGTGGGGAGGGGACGCCCTGGCCCCTGCGACTCCAGGTGTGGTCTGTGCACCAGCAGCATTGGTGTCACCTGGGCGCCTGCTCTAAGGCCAAATGCTAGGCCCAGCCCGGGCACAGGACGCAGTGCCGGGCCATGGCAGAATTCAAAAATGAACAGCAGAGAGCTTCCCTGGTGGCGCAGTGGTTGAGAGTCCGCCTGCCGATGCAGGGGACACGGGTTCGTGCCCCGGTCCGGGAAGATCCCACGTGCCGCGGAGCGGCTGTGAGCCATGGCCGCTGAGCCTGCGCGTCCGGAGCCTGTGCTCCGCAACGGGAGAGGCCACAGCAGTGCGAGGCCCACGTACCGCAAAAAAAAAAAAAAAAAACAGGACAGCAGAGGGAATGACGTCATTGTGTTCAGTGGACAGCACATGTTATGTGGACTAGAACGCCCATGGATACAGGAGGGGTTGGAGGAAGAAAAGATTAATAAGGTGAGTGAGCATGGTGATGAGCAAAATACGGTCCCCACCCTGGGAGGGCTCATGGGCTAATTGGTTTATAGCCGAGACTTACACGATTTTCCAGGATCGGCCTGTGCCTCCCTCTTCTGCCCTCAGGCTCATCCCCTACTCCCTCCCCCTCATCCATTAGTTTGCTTCTCAAAGTGTGGTCCATAGTCAGTAGCATCACTCAGGAACTTATTAGGAGAGAAGGTTCCTGGACCCAACCCCAGACCCATGAGTCAGAATCTCTGGGCGTTGGATCCAGGGATCTTGCTTATAAACATGGGCTTAATGAGGGAGGGGTCTGTCCTCCCCACATAATGAGAAGTACGAGGAAAACAGCCCAGGATGCTTTCTAGCAAAGCTGCTCAGCCAACCGAGTGCGCAGAGCTTGCCCTCATTCTGGCCGCCGTACGTTTTCAGGATGACTGTCTGCTTCTAGCACGGACACGCGTCCCAGGCAGGAAGAGGGGAAAAGGGGCCAGCTGGGTCTGCCCCTTGTAGCCCTTTTCTCAGAAGCTCCCCCAGCACATCACTTATATCTCGTTGTTCATAACCATCACATGGCTGTACCTGGCAGGGACAGGATCTGGGAAACACAGCCTTTTATCTGGGCTGAAGGCCAACCCCCTCCCACCCCACTGGGCTTCTGCTATAGGAAGGAGAATAAGAATGGGTCCTGGACACCGTCAGAGTCTGCCTGTGCACACCCATGTGTGTCCTCTCTCCTCAACATGCAGGGCTGCAGTCCTATCTTCTTTGTGGGGACTGGGAGGCATGGAACAAGGTCTGACAAATGAATTGTGCATAGAAGTAGGTCAAGCATTTGGAGTGTTGGCCTGCGGCTCTCTAGGGCTCTTTCCATCTGCATGGCAGCTGGCAGGGTTTGAGAATGCAGCTGCTCCCTGAGCTTGGGGCCCCAGGTGACTACGATGAACAGAGCCTCTCTGCTCTCTGTCCCTGATCCCTGCTGACTTGTGATAGACGTGCTACCTGAGTGAGAAATCATCTGGCATTGTTTAAGACCTCTGGGACTTGGGGGATGTTTGTTACTTCAGTGTAACCTTGGTTACCCTGACTGATACAATTCTTCTCAACAAATATTATAGTCCCACAAGATGACTTAATTTTTTTAAACAAACCGTTTCCTGTAGATAATCTTGTCCATTATCAGACTCTTGTCCATCCTTCAAAACTCAAGTTGATTGTCCCCTGGGAAGCCTGTCCTGACTTTCTCAGGGTGAATGGACCCCGTGTCTTCCCTCTTCTTTGCCTGGCACCCCTATCAGAGCAATGCCTCCTTGGCCGTCAGCTGTCTACACAGCCTGCTCCTCTCACTACACTGATTTTCTCAAGGGCTGGAACTAGGTCTTACTCATCTCTGGATCTCAGCTCCAAAATAGCTCCTGGCACACGGGAGACCCTCAAGAGAGAGTTGTTGAATTGAACTGAAATGGGACAAATATAGACAGACAAGCACATGGGAGACCAGTGGTAGACTTTTCTTGCCCAAGTGACTTTGCTCATATGTCTTCCTCTGCTTGCAGTGTTTTAGTTCATCTTTTGAGTCCCCATCTATGCCTATTATGCTTAAACCCACCTGTAAGGGAGGTGTCGTGTAGGGAAAGTAATCAATCACACAATAACTACATATTGACAAGCTACTACAGACACGTACTTTTCTAGATTCTGGGTCTGCAGTGATGAACAAAACAGACAAAAGTGTTCACATTCTAATGGACAAGATGGCAACAGGAAAGTACGTGAAGATGTCAAGTAATGTGATATGTGCCAGATGCTCTGAAGAAAAGCTAATCAGGGAAAGGGCCGCAAAGTGATAGGAGATGCTGTTTTCAAAGGAAGGTGCAGAAAAGCCTGGGAGCCCGTGACATTTGAGCTGACACCTGAAGAAAGCGAGAAACTCGCCACGCAGGCATTGCAGGGAAGGGCGTGCCCAGCGGAAGGAGTGACCAGTGCAAAGGCCTGAGGTGGGAAGGGCAGTGAGCGATGGGGAGACTGAGGCAGGAAGGCTGGAGAGGTGGGTGGGGCCACAGAGACCCCTCTGGCCGAGAGTCAGCGGGTAGATGGGGCTGGGGGTGACGGACATGGGAGACTAACAAGAGTCAGCTGTGGCCTGTTTGATGGAGCCTCTGCTAGATGGCCAACCGGCCGTGTGGGGGACACTGGATTTGCTGGTCTGGGGCCCATGGTAGAAGGTGGGACTGGAGGGGGATATCTGAGGACCTCTACCATCTCTGGTCGTTAAGCCAGTGGCTGGACGGCATCACCTGGGGAGGCTGGTAGATAGATAAGCACAGAGATCTAAGGAAAAGACAAGGGCCTCAGGTAAAGCTGGGAAGAAGAGGAGGGGTCAGCAAAGAAGGTGAAGGAATGGCCAGGAAGGTAGGAGCAGAGAATAAACAAAAGGCAAAATCATGACGCTCACATGAACATAAAATGAGCACCTAAGATTTTGTCGGACTCACTAATTAACGAGGAAACCAATCAGATGTTACAACCAGCTCCGAGGAGAATTCAAAGGACAATACAGAGGACTCAAGGAATCCAGAAATAAAGTTACATATATTCCTGACAGTTCTGTTCACAGGACAAAAAGCAGTTGCATTCCAGCAGCCACAATGAATTTGCATTTCCGAGCAAGGGAATCCACAAGAGTTTCATGCAGCGTATAAAACAGCTCCATGAAAGGCAGGGAAAAACCCAACGGGTGCGGTAGACGGGACACTCAGGAAAGTTGTGCCCATTTAAAAGTCTTTCCCTATTTTTCCCAACACAAGAGACCATGGCGTCTTAGAAGCCACATGAACAAAGCGTTTCCAGCAGGAGTGACCAGCGTGTCAGGTACTGGAGAGAAGGTGAGATGAGAGTCGGCCCCTGGATTTGCCCAGATGCAGAGGTTGGTGACATTGACAAGGGAAGTTTTGGTGCATTGGTGGGAAGAAAGGCAGCTGCAGGGGGGGAGGTGCAGACAGTAGAGTCAGCGAGATTAGACCCCTCTGGGGAGTTGATCACAGAGTCCTCTGACCTGGAGCAGAGAAGGGCTGGAAGGAACAGCTCTTCTAGGCGGCTCTCATCACTGCCCCCAAGGCCGCCTCCGGGGTCTTGCTGCTTCCCTTGGAAAACAGATCCAACCAGTCATACACCATCTGTCCCATGAGAAAGAGCTCAGCACCAAAACAAAAGCCCTAATCATCAAAGGAGGACGAATTCCAGGCGAGGCAAATAGCGTGAATACCAGCCTAGTCCCCAAGCAGGCATCTCGCGGCCACTGGGGACTGGGGTCCACTCTGAAAGGCTGCCACAGCTCTGTAGGCTCCGGGCCAGGGTAGAACCTCTCGCATCCCCCTGCCTCCACCTCCCAGGTCCAGATCCCCTTCCTGCTCTGCCCCCTCCCGCCCTGCCTGCCTCTCTCTGGAGCTCCAGGGCTTACAGCTATGAAGAGGCTCGGCTGGAGTTGTGCCCTGCAGTCTTGGGGCCCCAGAGTCTCTGCTCTTGTAGCTGCAGTGTCATTCTTCTGCCATCTCCTGCCAAGAGAGAAACGTGTTAGAAAATACCATCGTGCTTCCCCCCATGTGAGACATGGTGTTTTGGAAATGTGTGATTTCGTCTGTGCATTTACCCCTGAAAATTCACCATCATATCGAGGATTATCTTAGAGGGAAAAAAAAAAAAAGGCCAAGAGAAACTGTGAGAGGAAGAGAGAGTAAAGAGGCAGCCGCTAAGGATGGCATGGCTGGTAGGGCTGCCGGGGGAGGGCCTTCTCTGGAGGCCTGTGATCTCGGTGCTCGTGCTTCGCAGAGTCCCTTGCTTTTAAGCCTCCTCGCAACCAAAACCTCGGCAGCTGTATTTTCTTCTCACTTCGCAGAGGAAACTGGGGCCCTGGGGCTTTGCTACGATCCGGAGTTGGGAATCGCCCATGTCTGCGTGGCTACAAAACCCCAGCTCTCGTCCCATCACGACCCCCCAAGGGAGCCGTGAGTCTGATGGTGCTGCCTTTGAACCTGGAGTTGGGCTGGATTTTCCAGAGAAGTGGAACTGGAAGCAGCTGGGAAATAACAGTGCTGTTTTGTTATAAAAGGATGGGCAGCACTGGCCAAGGGCTGTGCTCCCCTGTAAATGTCTGCAGTGGGCACTCCACCTCTACACCTGTGTTTGAGCAAAGACAGAATTCAAGGTTCCCTGTCGAACCCCCAATACACCTGGGGCTAGGGGTCTCCCGTCCCTGCCACAATGAGTCCCAGCGGTGCCCAGCCCTCTGGAGCCATTAACAGTCTCCCCCAGCCGCGAACAGGGGGACTGTGGGGCTACCCAGGCAAGGCTGAGCGCTCTCAGAAGGATGATCAAATGCATCCCCTCACCTGCTGTGACGGGGCCCAGCAGCCCCTGGTGGCAGTCCCTGACAGCAGGTGTGTTGGGGAGCAAAGGGGCAGGACCCTGGCTTTCCGGCTAAGAAGGCAACACGCAAACAAAAATGTGAACCCAAATCTCCAGCGGCTCCCGGGTCTCCTGGGTGCTGCCCCGGGGGCTTCATGGTTTCCTTCATGGTTTTGGAAAGTTTAAAGGCAAAATGAGGATTTAAAATGGCATGTTCTGCTGGCGATGAGAAGACTGGGGCTTTTCCAGAGATGCCCTTGCGAGCATCTTCTCTCCTTTTCATACTCTATTACCCTTCATCACACTCCCCTCGTAGAAGACAAGGGCTCGTTCTTTTCCTTTCTTCCTTTTTATCTTTTTGTAACTCAAAGTAGGACATACATGCATGCGTGTGTGTGTGTGTGTGTGTGTACATAAATACATCTAAGAATACGCATACGTCAAAGAGCGCTAAAGGGAGTATAAAGATAAACAACTGTCCCCCACTCCTACTCCAACTCCTCAGGGGCTTTGACTTAGGTACTGACATCATCTCTACTTTTAAACAAATACTACTTTCATTGCAATCTCTTGATTCATCACCTTTAGGCCATATCTACAGAACTGTGAAGTGCTTACATCTCTTTAAGCTATCAGCTCCTCTCCTGGTCTCTCAAAGTAGCCGCGTGTCAAATTCTGCACAGATCACTATTCAGGATTCGCATTATGGCAACTAGGTAAATATTATTTGCTTTTGAGTCAAGTATGACTAAATTTTCTTCTTTCTTATACAATTTTTGTTTTTCCTGGAGTTAATATTTGCCTTTATTTCCCTAAGTTGCTTAGTGTTTTTTGTTTTTTTTTTTATCATATCTACGCATGGCTAAGTCTTCCCACACTCCAGCAGCCTCTCCACACAGTTTTCCCCTGGCATCCAGCCCATCAAGTTACCCTCAGCTCCATTTCTCCTACAGCCTTTCTTCTGGTTCCCTCCAGCCATTTGACTTAATCCGGATCTTTGCTCTTTAGGCCTGAGAACTAGGCCTGTGGGCAGAGATGGAGGTCTGGCGGGGAGAGGGGTCCCCATTCAGTCTGCAGACCCTACAGGCACTACTTTTAGTACATTGCCTCACCCCTGCCATATTCTCTCACTTTGGCAATATTTTTAATCCATAGGTCAGGCTCATCTCTGGCACAAATAAGCATCTCTGAGTAACTCCAGGGAATGGCAAGCTTCCTATGACTGCTGCCTCAACTCACCTTCCCATCTCTCCTCCTCCCCTGCTGTGCCCCTGCCTGAATGGCCCCTCCATCCCATCCCTGTCACAGAAATCCTAAGTCCCCTCCCTGTAGAGGTCAGCCTCCGCCTCTCTTCTGTTTCCGGACCAGCTTTCTTTTGAGCTGCCGCCTCCCACCACCGCACACTGCTTGCTGTACTTGCCTACAGTCTTTCCCCCTCCCGGAATGTGAGCTGCCGAAAACCCAGATAGCATCTACCACAATTCTTTGCCCAAAGCCCGTATTCTGTAAATATTTCATAAGTACTGATTGATATCCTTCTAGTGTCATGGTGAGGGGTCTTCAGAACAGATCTCTCCCCAGACGGCACTCTTAGAAATCAGAAAAAAAGAAAAAGGATGCCCCTTATTCGCACAGGTTTTGGCAAACATCTTTCATTCAGTGTTAACTCTGTGTACATTTCAGCCCGGCCAAAACTAAGTCTCCAGGGAAATGTCTGGAATGAGAAAAAACAATCACTGAAACACCCTGAATTCTAGAGCCTGTAAACCTTCTAATTTTTAAAAAAGTATATTCATTGCTTGTCTTAAGAAGGACACTCTACTGGGTTTGGGGAAGTATTAACCAAGCACTAGTAGAAACATTTGATTTCAGTTGTTTCTACCAGAATTTTCCCAAACAACCTCCCTTTCCTGCTAACAATTTTATAGGCTACCATGTCAAACCGGGGCATAAGGCTCCCTCGGACCGATAAATGCCAGCCTCGCTGTGGAAATGTGAACATGGCCCTCCTTCATGCCTTTGCCAGATTATTCTGCCCCAAAGCTGCCGGCAACGTCTGTTCTGTCTTTAAAGACAACTTAGCCAATTTTTTTCTCAAAGATTTCAAAGTACTTACAAAAAGATTCCATTGTGAAAATGTCACAGGATTGGGCCTTATTGTCTTTGCTTATTACCAGCTCTCTAGATGAGAGTTCCAGGCGGTGGAATTAGGGCCTTTCTATTTTTGATGGCCCCATTTCTCAAAATAGGTGGTGTGGGAGCTGACTGGCCCAGATTGTTCACCTGGACCCTTGGGTCTGAGGTGGCAACTGCCTCGACTTTCAGCTCAATGCAACGCTTTGCCCAAATCCGTGCAAGGGGCCCAGGACACCTCTAGAATTCACCAGATCCATGGGGCCAGACTCAATGTAGAGGCTCATCCCGGGATCTTAGAAGAAGGACTCTGGTTGGCTTTTTCGAGTCGTCCATTGAATGACACAGAAAATGCAGAACTTTCTGATAAATTTTCAGAAAAATATAAAGTACTTTTTTCCTAGCATTGACTGTATAATGAAGAGTCTACCCCACCCCGGAATACCTTGTTTCCTTCACTTTAGGCTCCCAGCCATCTTCCAAGATGGTGTGGCTGCCTTGGGGATCAGAGAGTGGTCTATTGACAGGAGTAATCAAGGGGCGCTTGGATGGCCACTTGGGGGTGTGATGAAGGGGTCTCCCAAATTTTGGCTGAGCGCTCAGATCGAATGGTCCCTAAATTCCCTTGCTATAGGCCCTGGCTATGCTGGAGGCTGAAGGGGGTCAAGGACAAAGTTTACTCCAGTTCAGGGACGCCCAGTCCATGCCCCGACTCCCTGATCCCCGCAGTGGCCTGTCCTGCACTGTCTCCCACTCTGCCCCTAAGTGACCTGGGCCCAAGGATGGGGATTGGATTCAGTGACATTTATCAATGAGTGAGCATCTCCCCAGAACCAGGCCCTGTGCAATGGGCTTATCATCTAAAGCAGAGATAGGATGGACAGGAGGCCCTGAGGGGGGCCCTGACCAGCCCTGGGCTTGAGAGGGAGAGGGTTGTCACCCCGGTGCAGGTTTGGAAACACTCCCTGCCCTCTAGGGCTTCTCAGTTTCCGTGGAGAGACAGAAAGTCCCCTGAAATATTAGGCAGAGAGAAGCCGGTATTTTTACAGGATCAATCAAAAGCCAAGGGGAACACTGGGCAGCTCCAGCTTCCCTTGCTCCCTGGCAAGGAGGTCTGTGTTTCCTTTATAGAATGCAACATGTTTGCAATCATTTCATTTACCCGGCGATTTATTTCTCTCTGTGTCCCTCACTTGGAAGCTCCTTGTGAACAAGGATTCATGTTTTTGCAGTGCCTGAGGAAAGTTCTCCACTTGTATTTATTGAATGGAAGTGGGGACGAATGATTGGAATTTTAAAAACTAGAGGACTTAAGAGAAAATGAGCCTCAACTGCAGGTGCTTTTCTGAAATACCAGCCACTCCACGGCAGCACCACTTCTTGGAAACTTGCTGTGGTTTCTGGAAGGCACATCGCTTACCTCTTTGTCAAGGAGGCCCTGGGAGAGTTTGTGTGGACAGAGCGATGGAGACCAGAGGCGCTGAGTCCCAGCTTTGGCCTGGCGATGAGGGCTGTCTCTCTCCTCTAATTTCTCTTGTCATTTCTTCTTTGACGCATGGGTTATTTAGAAATGTGTTACTTGGGTTTTTCTAGCTGTCTTGCAGTTATTGAGTTCTAATTCCATCGAGGCCACAGAAGGTCGTTTGGATGTGCTGGGATCACTGGATACACACTTGGAAGAAATGAAACTCCTCTTTTAACTCATATTATACTAAAATTAATTCAAGGCAGATCATAGATCTAAATATATAATCAAAACCCATAAAATCTTCTGGAAGAAACACAGGAGAATATCTTTGTGACTTTGAGATAGACAAAACACTTTTTGGACAGGACATAGAAAGCGGTAACAGCAAAAAAGTTAAATTATTAGACTTTACCAAAATCAAAAACGCCATTAAGGGCTTCCCTGGTGACGCACTGGTTGAGAGTCCGCCTGCCGATGCAGGGGACGCGGGTTCGTGCCCCGGTCTGGGAAGATCCCACATGCCGCGGAGCGGCTGGGCCCGTGAGCCACGGCCGCTGAGCCTGCGCGTCCGGAGCCTGTGCTCCGCAACGGGAGAGGCCGTGACAGTGAGAGGATCGCGTACCGCAAAAAAAAAAAAAAAAAAAAAAAAAAAAAAATGCCATTAAGAAAATGAAAGGAAATCCACAGACTCAAAAAAAATTTCACAAAATATATGTCTGACAATGGACTTGTATCCAGCCTATATAAAGAACTCAAGAAAAAGACAAACAACCCAAATAAAAATGGGCAAAATACATGAACAGACACTTCACTGGCCGTCTGACACTCCACAGATGTTAGTTTCAGTCACCGTCTGAGCATCCTCTGGCTTCTGGTCTTGGCACCTGTTTTTCTTGGTCAACCACTCCCCTCTCCTCCCCTGTGCACGTGGCAGGGCAGACCTCACTTCCTTTCTGGTCCCTGAAAGAGGCCATCAGAGAGCATCACATTCCTCTAACACATAGAGTCTGCTCAGAGACGTGACCCAATCAGAGCCAGGGAGAGGCAATTCCAGGACTTAGAACTTTGGGAGAGAGTCTTTCATCCTAGTGGACCTGAGCTGGGAAGCCAGAGTCCCAGAGCTGCTGGTGGCCAGCTTGCTATGCCACCGGGAGACCCAGACTGAGAGTGCACCCGACAAGGAAGAAGCAGAGATGCTGCTTGAGTCCCTGGATCCAGCCTAGCCTGAAGCCCAATATGGTAGATTGCAACAATGGCCATACATCCTTCCCATCACTGTAAGATGTGCCTTTGCATTGTGACTTTAGTGTCCCCCCAATCAAGGGGTCAAGTCTCTTCCTCCACCCATGTGGTTCTGGGCTGGGTCACGTGACTTGCCGCGGCCAATGCAACAGTAGCAAATGCGACCCAAGCAGAGACTGGGAAAGTGGTTGTGTGTAGGGCTGCCCTCTCTACTGCTGTTGGGCTAGCCTGCCGGAGGGTGAGAGACATACAGCCCAGTTGCCCCCATCATCTCACTGGCCTCCAACACCAACTGACAGCAAGAGTCAACTGGCCACCATGTGACTCAGGACATCCTGGACCACTGGTCTCCAGTCTAATGGCCTTGGCTAAGGGCACACTGTCCAGTGGACTCCAGCCTCATGAGCAATAACACACTGGTGGTTGTTAAGTTTGGGGATGTTTTGTTACACAGCAAATCTAACTAAACTAATACCCAAGATTGATGTCTGGACCTTTCAGTTACACAAGACCAAAAAAAATCCCTTTTATTACTTTGGCCTGGTTTAGTTGGGTTTATATCTCTTTCAAGGAGCAAACCCAAAGCTCTCTCTACTCTTCCACGTCACCTTGGCAACTGCTCAAAGGTCTCACACAAGCATTTCTCTCAAACTTCTTTTGAACATATATATGTGAATCTCTGTGTATATCTTGAATCTACAGACTTATTTAGAGACTAAACCAAGTCTTACTGAAGGTGTGGGTGCCTCTGGACAGAGTAAGCAGAGACTTTGATGCCAACCGTAATCATGCCTGCCGGTGTCACCTGCCATCCGCCACCCTCCTGTGGTTTTAGGTCGACTCTCCCTCAAAGTCACCTGCTTCCTGACTCTTCCCAGAAATGTTTCCCCTTGGCTGGTGACATGTGCAGAGTGACCCATTTCCTCTCCAGTTCTGGGACGAGCTGGGCTCACCAATTAATCATGGTGACCTCGCTCAGCGCCTCACCTTCCTCCACCTTGGAAGAGAGGACCCGCCAGGCTGGGAGTCTCCCAGGGTCATGACAGGTGGCCTGACTGAATGGGGTCCGTAAAGGAGGATCCAGACCCAGCTGGGCCTTGGACATCTCAGGCCAGTGGTTTCTGTTCCCTCTCAAAGGCAGATCCTAAGGCTGGGGATGGGAAGACACGGATTCTCTCCTGGAACCCGCCGGTCTTTGGGGATCAGAGTGAGGGGCCAACTCAGGAGAGCCAGACTGTCCCCAGACTAGAGGCAGGACCTGGAGACCAGCAGTCATTCACAGACTCACCTCCTGGAGGTCTGCTTTTCCCACCTGCTTTACGGGATAATGTCGCTAACTCCCCATGGGGATAAAATGAAATAATGAACGGCAAGCACTGGGCTGAGAACCTCCCCAATAGGGTGCGACCTAAAATCTGGAAATAAGACGATTGTTGTTATGTTGTCATTGTCACCACCACCATCGGCATCATTAGCATCATCATTGTCACTGTTCCTGTAACTGGTCTTGGGACAATCACTGAATATGACAGCAGAGTAATAACAACCACTATCTCTTAATTTGCCACAGTATAATTTACAGAGCATTTGGTCCCTTTTGTTCCTGACAACATACCGAAGGAGCACAGCAGGTGCTGGAAAGACTGAGGTTCAGAGAGATTGAGCGGCTGGCCCCAGGTCACACAGCTGATCAGCGGTAGAGCCACAGGACCTGAGGACTCGGTGCAGTCTGGAGATGACTGTCTCCACCCCTGGCCCTGGTCAGCCTGGACTCCAGGCCGGGCTGCAGTTGCAGAGACTTCGTGGCAGGAGGACTTACTGGTTAGCTCTGCTTATCGTGAGCTCTCAGCCTGGCCTTGATGAAGGGTGTCATTAGTGAGTATAATTACCTCGGTATTAGTTTCCACCACGGGCCTCATCGTCACAGAGAAGCCTCGCACGAGGGAAACGTGATGAAAAGATCCCAAGTCTGCAGAAAAGGCAGGAGGAGGGGTCCTGGGCCCGGGGTGGGAGGGGAAGCCTGCACCAAGGGGGCTGGGATGGTCTTCACGGTGTACGCCTGCAGGTCTGCCTGACGATCTATCTACTTACCTACCTTTCTACCTATCTACTCCAATATCCATCCATACATCCATCCATCTGTCCATACATCTAATCTATCTCTCCATAATCTATCTATCTATCATCTATCATCTCTCTACCTATCTACTTTTCTATCAATAATCAATCTACTCCAATATCCATCGATCCATCCAATCTCTCCGTAATCTATCTATCTATCATCTATCATCTCTCTACCTATCTACTTTTCTATCAATAATCAATCTACTCCAATATCCATCGATCCATCCAATCTCTCCATAATCTATCTATCTATCTATATCTAACTACCTTTCTATCTTTCTACCTAATCCATCCTGTCTATCTGTCTATCCATCCAGCTCTCTAGCTAGCTATCTAATCCATCTATTCATTCAATGTATCCCTCCATCACAGGTATCTCTACATTGGTTTAAGTGAGGCCACCTGTTCAGGGGGACAGAGGGCCACGTCCTGACCTCTTGACTCATGGAGGATGGCGACTTGAATGAAGGAGAAATAAACACCTGCACTGCTGCTTCCCAGGGATGCGAGCTCAGGGAACTCAGCCCTGTGCTCCATGCGGGGCTCCTTTAGGGGAATCCAAGCTCAGCCTGGAGCACGGAGGGGTGGAAACCCAATCTGAGGGCAGACTTGGACCAGGATCCTCATGGGCACCCCTCGACCACAGACCTGCTGGGTGAGCTTGCAAAGAGACCACCCCTCTGCCTTGACTTCCACACCTGTTCATCCCCAACACCCGTCCCTCTACCGCCTGCCTGGAGGGGCCACCTGAGCTAACAGCCATGAAGGTGCTTCCTAAGCCGTATGGGGCATATGGGGCCGCTTGGGACCCATGGGCTCAGGCTCTAGGGCTGCGGAGCTGAGATGGTCCTCAGCTGGGCTTTGCTTAAAGCCAGCTCAGTGGCTCCATGGGAGGGGACAGTGGAGGGGTGTGTGTGTGCGCCCCTTTCCATAATGAAAACATTTCTCTTTCAGGACAAAAACCAGTCCATGGCCTACGGGTCCCCTCAGAGCCCCCATGGAAGCCATCAAGCCACCTGGAAATTCCTCAGCTTTTCCAGGTGGATGTAGGCTGTTCCCCGAGCAGCAGAGCAGCTGGACGCCAGCCTCGCTCACGGAGTCCCCGTGGGTCCCCCAACCTCGAGTTGCTGTTCAGAAACACCAAGCGCCCTGCAGCTCTGAGCTGCTGGTGGCTGCTGGCCCAGGAGGAGGGACCTGGACATCTGTCCCCATGTCCTTAGTGCTTGAGTGATTTTGGGGACCCTGGATCCTCATGGGGTGTCTGGAAAGCACTGGCGCTTTTCCTGGCACGAGCAGGCCCTCAGGAAGTGTCACCTTCTGCTCTGGCTTGGGCCTGAGTGGACAGGCGCCTCACCTGAGCCCCGGTGGCCGGGGATTCCGGGCTCCTCTGGACCAGCTGCCTGAGCCCGGGGGGCCTCGGTTGGGAGAAAGCCAGTGCTGTCACCAAGTCCCTGGGCCCCTCCTGTGACAACTGTGAGTCACCGAGTGCCACCGTGTCGCACATTTCATACGTGGCCGTCATTCTCAACAGGGCCATCCCATTGGCCCTGGGTCACCAGTGAGGATTCAGGTCCAGCAGCTAAGTCCCAGGCCCTGCCATGCCGCTGGGGGGGGCCTCTGAGCCAATGTCTCTCTCTGTCCACCCGCCCGGCCTCCCACCTGCCTCTCCTGAGCCTCTGCTTTCTCCTTTGTCCTCAGGATTCTTCTGGCTCAAGCCCTCCGATGCTGGGAGGCCCAGAGCCCTGCATAGGGGCACTGTCCCAGCCAGGCCACAGCGGGGCTGGGAGAGCCCATCTCAGGACCCGGCTCTGGTCATTGGACCCCAGAGAGGCTCGCCGGGCAGTCAGCCCCAGGATCCAGCAGGAAAGCTTTGTTCTGATGTCCTGAGCTGAGGCCCAGCTGGAGGCCAGTCAGGCAGCTGCCTGACATCTGGCAGGCCCTGGTCAACCCAGCTGGACGCAGATGGCCAGTCCTTCCTCTGAGCCCTGCCCCCACCCTGTGCCAGACTTCTCGCCTTTTTTCTCCAAAAAAAGCAAGACTGGTAATGTGAGAACGGCCCAAGGAGGAAGGGGCGCCTGGAGACAGACAGCCTTGCAGCATCCTTCCTGCACAAAGGCACCACCGTCCCCGCAGCTCTGTGCATCGCTCATGACATTTTTCCTGCAGGTGGCGGTGCAGTGTCCTGAGGAAAGGCAACTGTCTAACTGGCACAGTGGACACCTGCCCAGCCTCACCTCCCTCCGGCCCTGTCTTCTAGCCAAAAGATGCTCTGGTCACTGGATTCACTCACTCACTGGCCATCACACATTAAAGGAGCTGCGTCCACTCTGCTGATTCCTGTGCCCTTGGCCTGCCCCAGCTGAATGGGGCTTGGGTCCTTACCAGCTGGGAATCCACGCAGAAGGGGACCAAGGGGGCCACTGTCATGAGGCCAGACCTAGCCGATTGCCCAGGGGGAGCAGAGCACCGTTTGCTTTGAGATGGTGACGGCAATGTTGGTGTTTTAAAGCCTTGGTGACAGCAAGTCCCTCTGTGTTCTGTGTCTTGCACTCCCTGTGCCCCTGCTGGCTGCCCTGGGAGTGTCACCGGTGGTCTTGGCTCCAACACAAAGCAGGAAGGTGCGTCTCCTCACCAGCCCTGGCCCTCTGATAGTCACACAACAGGTACAGTTGGTAGAAAAGTTAAGTTTTTCGACTGTCATCACACATGGCCCACACCAGAGTCTTTGCAGGGGCTGGCCTGTGTGTCTGTGGTCACTCACGGGTCCGGAGAACACTGCCACCCCACAGGGAAGACAGAGGGGTGGCACACATGGGGGTCCCCCAGACCCCGTGCCCGGCTGGGCATCTCACAGGCGGGATCGTGAGTCCCCCGGGGGCTGACGTTGTCCTCAACCTGCAGATGGGAGAACTGAGCCCCAGGGGGCTGGGATGCCTGTCACCTGGCTGCCAGCACGTGAAGCCACAGTTTAAGTGCAGGATGGCTGGTTTCAATGTCTCGGCTTCCCCACTGAGGGTTTCCTGCCTCCTCGACCTCCAGCTGAGGCTCTACGTGGAATGTACCTGACGGCTCGGTGACATCTGCACTCCAATTGAGACAGGCTGGGACCTGGGACCTGGGACGCTTTGCTGCTGTGTTGCAGTGCTGGCACCTGGACAAACGTCTCCTTGAGCAACAAGATACACAGAATCTATAAGGGACTAAAAATAACTGCGTGCTTGTGCAGTTGGGGCAAATTATGGACAAGAAGATACAAAAAGACCAAAAACCCAACAGCCACTTCTGAAGAGCCGGGAGCAAAAGCAGGGCACTGCGCATGCCCCCTGCACACAGCACCACCAGAGGGCTGGGCGAACCCCCTAAGTCACCCCAGGACACACCCCTACCCGCACCCCATAGAAGGAACCAGCTGCCCCCCTCGGGAAGTGAACGAGGGAAACTCTTACTTGTTCTCCCTCCCCCCTGCTGCAGTGGGGGCCCCAGTACAGCCTTGCCTGAATTTCTCGTCTGGCCTCTGATCCATTTCTATTGATTAAGGAGGCCAAGAACCCAGGTCGGTAACACAGGCACCGGTGTGGTTCAGGCCTCGGCACTTGGACAGCTTGAAACTGTTCCCAAGTCGCCTTCCTGGGCAGGGGCGAGACCTCCCGCCCACAGTGCCTGGGGTCCTTGCCCTCCACCCTTGTCAACTGGCCCGCCAAGGCCAGGGCAGCTTTCCTAGGGGCAGTGGTGGGACCTGTCACACGGCCGGGTAACAGCAGGGCTGGGCAAAGCAGGAAGACCCCTTGCTGTGGGGTCCTGGTCCCTCCCGAGGGTCCCTGTCATCTTGGAGTTTCCCGCCAGAGAATGCACCAGGTCACAGGTTCAGTGAAGCAAGCAGCGCCCCTCCGTATTTTAGGGAAAGATTCCAAAGCTACAGGAACATGGGGAGCAGCGCTGGCCGAGCCTGCTGCTTGGCGTGCTTCCTGCATTCTCGGGCCCCACCACCCAGGACAGGCACCCCCGCGGGCTCACAGCGGCCCTTGGCCTCGGCCCCAATCCATCCTCCACCAAAAGGCCGCTGCTGAGAAAGTTGTTCTGAAATGGAAACCTGGCCAGATGCGCTCGCTGTGTGGATCGGGGTCCTCACACGAAACAGAAGCGGTCCGGGAGTGATTCGAGCGCCCAGACCTTGATGAAAGCATTGGGTGTAGAACTCCAGACAAGCAAAGGGAACGGGGGCCGGGAGGACCAGAGACGGCAGATGGGGCGCCGTCACCACGCCGGGCAGCGTCGGGTGGGATCTGGGCCTCAGGGGCAGGAGGGGGCTCCATCCAGCTCTGGCCCTGCTTGCCTCACTCCCCAGGGGCCCCAGCTAACAGGCGGCAGCATCTCTGTCCAGCTCTGGCCAAGCACGTACCTGGTGCTTGATGGGTCTCAAAGAGTTTGCCGGATGAAAGGTGACCACACCCCACCAACGGTGACCAGGACTGATGCTCACCGAGGCCGCAGGCTCCCGACACCTGCCCGGCCAGTGTTCATCCCTGCCGTGCTGGGGCGGCCACCGCCCCCCCGTGTGCTGGGGACACCGAGTCCCCACAGGGCCTCCCCAGGGTGACGGGCTCTCACTGTGGTGGGTGAGACCAGAGAGCCGTCTCCCCATCCCCAGCCCCAGCACTGACCTCGGGATGTGTGTGCCAGGGACGCGCTTGTGGAGCCCACTCCCTCCTTTTTTTTTTTTTTTTATTTGCGGTACGCGGGCCTCTCACTGTTGTGGCTTCTCCCGTTGCAGAGCACAGGCTCCGGACGCGCAGGCTCAGCGGCCATGGCTCACAGGCCCAGCCGCTCCGCGGCATGTGGGATCTTCCCGGACTGGGGCACGAACCAGTGTCCCCTGCATCGGCAGGCGGACTCTCAACCACTGCGCCACCAGGGAAGACCCCCGCTCCCTCTTTGAACGCACAGACACACGGACACACGGACACACGCACTCACACGAGCCGTCCTGCTCCGGGGCCAGGGCCGGCCTCGAGAGCCCAGGCTGGCAGAAGATGGCCCTGCCCGCCCACTGACCTTCCCCGGCTTCTTCAAGCGCAGCGGGACGGCCAGACCCACAACCTGGTGTCAGGGCGACCCCCGCCGGTCAGCTCCGAACCACAGGGACCAGGCGCCAGCCGGAGCCCCACTTGGGCAGAGACCCAGGTGCTGCTAGGTGCTGGCCCAGCCCCTGCGCAGGGGTCCGAGGCCAGGCCAGGGCCGGGCCGGGTGGAGAATCCACACTTCCACAAGCCCGAGTGACCCCAGCCCATGCTGCTGGGCCAGGGACCTCGCTGAGCTGGGCGGAAACTCAGCCAGCGACGAATATCTGTGCAGAGGAGGCCGCTGCGAGCCCGCAGGGAGCAAGTCGGCCCTGCGAGTTGACGGGAGAGAGGCGGGGTGCACGCCCGGCAGGGGTGGCGGGGGGCAGTGGTGGAGTCCCCAGCACACGCGGGGGGCTCTTCACAGGGACCCTGGATGGCCAGCCTCCTTGCCTCGTTTTGCCGCTGGGAGCTGGTTTACGTCCTGGTCTTGGTCCCACGGGGAGGAGGTGGAATCTCAGAACTTAGAACGCTGCATCCCTGCCACCCTCTGCCACAGCAGGCCCCCTGACCCGTGCCAGGGATGGAGGCACTTCTGTCTTGCAGAAAGCTGTGGAAGGTGTCGGCGAAGGCAACGAGCTGGCGGGCTGCAATGAATTCTCTTGATAAAATCTGCCTCGATGGTGAATCTGCCTCTCAAGGAGAGGGCCGTGCCCTCATTCTGGGTCCAATCAGCTCCTTCCCAAAGGAAGATTTTGCTGGGCACCAGCTGGCGCTCACAAGAGCACTGCACACAGGCCTCTGTCTTTGGAAAAATATTCAAATCCTCTGCCTGTTCTTTAAATAAGATTGTCTGTATTTTGCTGTTGAGTCATGTTTATATTTTTTGGATATTAAGCCCTTATCAGATATACTGTTTGGAGATACTTTCTCCCATTTGGTAGGTTGCCTTTTCATTTCATTGATGGTTTCCTTTGCTGTGCAGAAGCTTTTTAGTTTGACACAGTCTCACTTGTTTATTTTTGCTTTTGTTGCCCTCGTTTCTGGTGTCAAATCCAAAAACCTCGTCTCTAAGTCTGAAGTCAAATAAAACCGCAAGATACTTAAAGTTAGAAAAAAAAGGGGGGGAGGGGGAGGGAAATGCCGGGCCGCTCAGAGGAATCACAGGACTCCAGAAACATGACTTCAAAGATTTACCCCTGTTCTCACTTTCCCCAACAAGGTGGGTCTGAGCAGGTTGTTCCTGGATGCCAGTCCAGTTCTGAGACAAGGAGAGAAGTGAGGAGAAATACGGTGACCCCGATATTCCAGGCCATCCACTTGTCCCCCTAAAGTCTCAGCCAAAACATTGCTGTGATCCCGAATGACCTGTCCCAACCCCCCTCCAACACCGGCACCAGTACAAACACCTCCGCCTGATCTGGGGGTTGAAAACCATCCCATCAGCATAAGTTTGACGTCAGTTGCAGCGTGCCGGTCAGGCCACTCAGACAGGCTGCCTTTGCTGCCCTCAGACGGGAGGGCGCCGGGGGGGTCGGGACTCACGGGATGATGGGGTGCAGCTTTCCGGAACGTCCATTCCCCGCCCCCCTCCCGCCTCCACTCTTCTTTTGAGGAAGAGCTAGGGAATTCAGTTGGTAAGCAATTTCAAACATTTTACTGTAAAGCAAACACCCACGTGATGAAGAGAAGTACTCATTTGTACACATTTTGAAGAGAAGACGGGTCGGTGGTTGTCTGCTGATTGGCTGATAGCTGGCGGGAACGGGGTCACTGGGCCTTGTGTCTCCCAGCATCCCAGGTGGGTCCGCCACTTACAAGGTGGCGGGAGCAGCGTTTCCAAGGGCGAGCCCAAGGCACGCGTGCTTTTCAAGCCCCTGCTTGCGTCATCTTTGCCGTTGCCCGCCATTGTCTCATTGGCCCAACATGACCAACCTATTAAGGGATAGAGACAGACTCCGCCCCCTGATGGGAGGGGGAGAATTTGTGGCCAGTTTTGCAGTCGGCCACGATAGGCGCTCACAAACGTGGGTGTCTGTTGTCCTCTTGCTCTGCGATCTCTCGTCCTCTGGTGCGTGTGTCTTGTGGCCATAATGGCTCCACATTGCAAGGGTTTGTTTTTTTTTGGTTTCTCTTCCTTATACAGTGGCGGAGGTCCCCCAAGAATTATGGCAAATGTCTCTATTTCCCCAGCTCCTAGCGAAGGGTCTGGTGAAGTCTTACTCAGTGAATGTTTATTAAACAAGTCATTGAATTTGTTGAATTGAAAGTGAAAATGGCGGCGGGTGAGCAATGTATTAATTAGACCCAGGATCTGAAACTCCAGGTGGGCAGCATACAAATTAGTAGCGCTTTTTAGAAGCGTTCCTTTAAACCAAAAGTTCAAAGAGATTTGATTCCCTGCCCATGTTCTGGGACACCTGCTGTGACCCAGCAGACTGTCCTGTGGATCACAAATGGGGGATGTTCCCAGCCTCCCTTGGGTCATAGCCCCATTGAGAAGCTGAGGAAAATGATGGACCTTCTCCCCGGAAAATGCACCCCCGTGTTGTATGTAGGGGACTCTTGCAAAGAACAGGATCCCCTCCAGCTAGTTTAAGTAGAAGGGAATTCATCATGGGATGGTACAGGGCGGCAAAATCATAGGATTCCACACAGCTGTGCTCTCACCTTCAGGAGCATCAAGCAGTGGTGGTGGAGCCTTTGCCTTACATGCACTTTCAGTTGGGTGGAAGTCTATCCATGGGTAACGCCCAGATCACAGCTGGACCACTCACTGAAAAGGATTGTGGGAAATGCAGGCCAGGAAGACACTAGGGAAGGTTAGAATGGAGGGTGGTCCTGATGTCCTTTCTTGCTCCCCACACAACCGCATACCTCTCCCCCCCCACCGCATACCTCTCTCTCTCTCTCTCTCTCTCTCTCTCTCTCTCCCACTATTTCCCAGACAGTATCAGCTCCCTACCACCTACTGCAGCAGATGAACCGCAAGTGAACAACTTTAAGATGCAATAGTTCCAATAGTTATTACAGGTTCAGGATCAGAGTGAAATCTTTCCTTAGGGCAAAGCAGGCGGTAGAGTAAGAGTATGACCATTAGGTCCGAATTTCTGAATTTGGTCGTGCTTTAAAGAGAGTGGAGTCAGGGTTATGATTGTGTGTTTGTTTTTGGAGAAACGGGTTGCTTATGCATCTTTCCACAGAGTGCCCCCTCCTAGACGCCCAGCCTCCTGCTGACAGCCTCCCTGAAGAAGGCGGCATACAATGTCAATGGGGGCAGATGTGAGCTTTGCTCTAAGTTTACCCAGGAGGAGGGAGGCGGGGGTGGGGAGAGAGGACACTGTGTCAGTGATAACAATTTGGGCACAGAGAGAGGGCTTTGGCAGAAGGGGCTCTTGCTAAGGCTTGCAGCTGGCTGGGGACAAGGATTCTCTGCTGGGGTCCCAACAGGGATGGGACAAGCTACTGAGGGGGCCTCTGATCTGGGCAAGTTTGGGGCAGGGCCGCGCTTTAGACTGCAGTTCTAGAACTTTATACTCTGTCTTTGAGCACCTTAAAAGTACTCTGAGTCAATTTTTTAAGTTCAGCTGTTAAATAAATATAACAAGTCTTCTTTCTTCATAGCATAATGATGATTCACAAACACACTTTAAAAAATCTCCAAATCTTTACAAAATATTTCCTGCTTTGTGGTAGAGATGAACAGGAGGTGTTTGCCTCTTGGAGTATAACCTATAACAGCCAACTTAGAGATTGACAAGAAACATTCATCCCAGCGATTCCCAAAGTGTGCTCTCCGGCCCAGCAGCAGCAGCCGTTGCCTTGGGAACTTCAGCTAGAAGTGGAATTCTTGCAGATTCAGAAATGCTGGATGGCGGAGGGGGAGTAATCTGTGTTTTAAGAAACTCTCCAGGCGACTCTTTTTTTATGTATTGAAGTATAGTTGGTTTATAATATTACATTCGTTTCAGGTGTGCAACATAGTGATTCAATATTTTTATAGATTATACTCCCTTTAAATTTATTACAAAATAATGGCTATGTTTCCCTGTGCTGTACAGAATATCCTTGCTGCTCATCTATTCTATACATAGTTTGTATCTCTTAATACCGTACCCCTATCTTGCCCCTCCCCCCTCCCCTCTCCTCACTGGTAACCGCTAGTTTTTTCTCTATATCTGTGAGTCTGTTTCTGTTCTGTTACGTACATTCATGTGTTTATTTTTTAGATTCCACATACATGTGATAACATACAGTATCTGTCTTTCCCTGTCTGGCTTATTTCGCTAAGCATAATACTCTCTAGGTCCATCCACATTGTTGCAAGTGGCAGGATTTCATTCTTTCTTACGGCTGAGCAAGAGCTTTCCATTATGTACATATACCACATCTTCTTTATTCATTCACCTGTTGATGGTTACTTAGGTTGCTTCCATATCTTGGCAATTGTAAATAATTCTGCTCTGAATATTGGGGTGCATGTATCTCTTCAAATTAGTGTTTTCCTTTTCTTCGGATAAATACCCAGGAGTGGAATTGCCGGATCTTTGCACCAGTTTACGTTCCCACCAGCAGTGTTAGAGTTCCCTTTCCTCCATATCCTCACCAACATTTGTTATTTGTGGTCCTTTTGATGTAAAAAAATAAACTCCAAATGGATTAAAGACCTAAATGCAAGATCTGAAACCATAAAGCTCCTAGAAGAGAACGTATGCAGAACACTCTTTGACATAAATCACAGCAATATTTTTTTCGATCCACCTCCTAAAGCAAAAGAAATAAAAGCAAAAATAAACAAGTGGGACCTAATTAAGGTTAAAAGCTTTTGCACAGAAGCTTTCAACAAATGAAAAGGCAGCCTACTGAATGGGAGAAAATGTTTGCAAATGATATGACCGATAAGGGGTTAATATCCAAAATATACAAACAGCTCATACAGCTCAACCCACAAAAAAAAAGATTAAAAAACAGGCAGAAGACCTGAATAGACATTTCCCCAAAGAAGACATACAGATGGCCAAGAGGCACATGAAAAGATGCTCGACATCACTAATGATTAGAGATGCAAATCAAAACCACAATGAGCTACCGCCGCACACCTGCCAGAATGGCCGCCCTCAGAAAGACCTCCAGGTGATTCTGATACACTTTCAGTTAGAGAATCACTGGTTTTTGCCCATCTCTTGTGCTTGCAGAGACCTTTACCATCTGTACGTGCCATTTCATATTCATTCTTATAACGGCTCTGCTCATAGAGACAGAGATAAGGTAGACGTATAGACAGAGACAGAGCAGACGGTCAGAAAAGATGATGTCGAGCAGAGGGAGGCTCAGAGGGGTCATGTGACCTGCCTGAGGTCACAGGTCACACAGCTGAGCCAGGACTGCCAAGTTTCTCTTTCCCCATCATTCCATCCTCCTTCAGAAAGGACGAGGTTATGTGAAAGGAGGAGAAGCCAATGGTCTCTCCTCTGCAGCGTGTAGACTTTTTCCTTGAAGTTCAGGCTTCCATCCCATGTAGAGTGCAGCAAAATGGCACCACGAGCCTGAGGTTGCAAGGTCACCCTGACCGTGATGACCCGCTGCGCCCCGTGCCCGCGTCCTTCTCCGAGTAGACCAGCACTCCGCTCCCCTCCTGCTCCCATCCCCCAACTGCTGACCCTGACGGCCAGTCCAACCCGGGGGCAGGCAGACAGCAAACTCGAAGTCTTCAATAATCCTTGCCAACTCAGTTCAACTACTACTTGGCTTAGTTTTTATTTTTTAATTATCCATTTTCCTGTTAAGTTATGCCCTTTCCTCGAGGGACACACAGTCACAGATTCCAGCATCTTCTATAAATCAGTGAGCTTTGGTGCTGGAAAGCCTTACATGACACTGACTTTGGCCAGAGTTGGAAGATGTCTTGAAGATCATCTGGGTCTGACTCTTTATGGAGATACAGAAACGGAGAGTTGCTTTGTTCAATAAAATGTTGGCACTTAATGGGCTTCCCTGGTGGCACAGTGGTTGAGAGTCCGCCTGCCGATGCAGGGGACACGGGTTCGTGCCCCGGTCCGGAAAGATCCCACGTGCCACGGAGCGGCTGGGCCCGTGAGCCACGGCCGCTGAGCCTGTGCGTCCAGAGCCTGTGCTCCGCAACGGGAGGGGCCGCAACAGTGAGAGGCCCGCGTACCACGAAAATAAATAAATAAATAAAATAAGTAAAATGTTGGTATTTAAGAATAACAGTATGTTCAACCAGTCTTCTTATCGAGAATTTTTTTAGTTTAACACAGTGTCATGATCTGCTTTAAAAATTACCAAGTTTTAGTGATGACTTGAACAGAAATAAAACATAAGAATGAAATCACAGTATTGTCCGTATTTCAAAGTAGCAGAAAGGTTCCTCTGGGAACATTTAATGACCAGGTTCCAAAGTTAAGCTCTTTTTCTTCTGAAATCGGAACAAACTTGAGTATTATATAATTCCTAAGCATGCTACCAGCTCCATGAAACCTTCCCCAATAACTTCTTTGAACTCCAGAACTTTTTCTGGACCTCTCGTTAAAACCACAGCATCTGGCTTACAGTAACTCTTGGTGAATATTTAATAATGATGATAATGAAACAAGACTTAACATTTATTGAGCACTTATTACCCACAAGGCACTTTTCTAAGCCCCTTGTATGGGTCGACTCTTTGAATCTACCGCAATCTTATCTTCTCCACTTTACAGATGAAGAAACTGTGCTAGATAGAAAGTTAGGTAACTTGCGTAAGGTCATACAGCTTGCTTGAACCAGACTTCAAATACAGGTGTTTTACTGCAAACTTGTGCGTTTATGAGGTTTGATCTCGGTACTTAATGAATGAGTGAGGAATGGGTGGATGGGTAGGTGGTGGGTGGATGGATCGTTGAAGGAGTGGATGGTTGGATGGAGGGATGGATGGAAGGATGAAAGTAGAGAATAAATAATATGGCGTCTATATTCCTGAGCATCCAGCACTAAGTGCACGGATACAGGCTGGGCACCCAGAGCGGCAGCGTCATCCTGCGTGAGGTGAAGAGGGTGCTGCAGTTGAACTTACAACTGGTTAGGAAGCCCTGGCAGTGACAGGATGGCCCCAGTTGAACCTTCCTACCATCCTCCCTCACTGCTGTTGCCCAGACTGGAGCATAAGGGGTCCCCTAATCTGAGCGCTGAAGTCAAGCTGACGTCCTGGGTGTGATTGCCCATGGGGTCTGAGCTGCCCATGGCACGTGATACCTTGGACTGGGATTGGAAATCCAGCCAAGGGTGGAGACCAGGAGCAGGAAAGTCATCTGGGGGCTGATGACCCTATCTCTCAATTGGCGGGGGTTTTTTTTAAGATTTTTTTTTTTGACGTGGACCATTTTTAAAGTCTTTATTGAATTTGTTCCAGTATCGCTTCTGTTTTGCTCTTTGGCCACGAGGTATGTGGCATCTTAGCTCCCCGACGAGGGATCAAACCTGCACCCACTGTATTGGAAGGCGAAGTCTTAACCCCTGGACCGCCAGGGAAGTCCCTCTCAATTGGCTTTTAGCAAAGCAATTTTCAGCATCCAATTAAGTCGTAATGGGCTGTTAGGATCACTAAATGTTGTGTATTTGATAAGAGAAACTCACTCTCGAGTAGTTCAGGTAAATCACTTGGTGAATGCTGATAATCACACTACACAGGAAGCTGGATTTCTAGGTACATGTATGTGAAACCCATTACTGAGGACTCGATATAAATACAGATTGTTTTCCCAGCAATTACTTCTGACTGTGCTGTCAGACCCCATCTTACCCCTGCCCTTTCCTCTTATCAGCAGGTTACCTGAGTGCTAGATCACCCCGATTCTGACACCCTTTGGATGCTTCTGGTTACTGCAGAGAGACAGACCCACGCTGGTCAACTGCCTGGCATTGAGCCTCAGCTGTGTGACCTTGGGCGCTTCCCTTCATGTTCTCTAAAATGGGGATAATCATAGCACCTAAGCTCCTTCTTCCATGATTACAGCACAGACGGGGGGAGGCAACACATGGAGGGTCCTTAGGGCAGGACTGGCATCAAGGAAGTTATGCCTTTATTAGGACTGAGGCAGTCTCATTATTTGTTCTACAACTTGGTCCTGTTTGTTTTTAAATGTTAATGTCATATGTGACCCAAGGGCTTTCTCCCCCACTGCCCTAGCCCTGACATCTGCTCTGGCCAAGTGAGGAATGGATGGATGGATAGAGAAATGGATGAATGGGTAGGTGGAGGGAGGGATGGATGAATGGATGGATGGATGGATGGAGAAATGGATGAATGGGTAGGGGGAGGGAGGGAGGGATGGATGGATGGATGGATATGTGGATAGATGGGTGGATGGATGAATGGATGGATGGATGGATATGTGGATGGATGGGTGGATGGATGGATGGAGAGATGGATGAATGGGTAGGTGGAGGGAGAGATGGAGGGATGGATATGTGGATAGATGGGTGGATGGATGAATGGATGGATGGATGGATATGTGGATGGATGGGTGGATGGATGGATGGAGAGATGGATGAATGGGTAGGTGGAGGGAGAGATGGAGGGATGGATATGTGGATGGATGGATGGATGGATGGATGGAGAAATGGATGAATGGGTAGGTGGAGGGAGGGATGGATGGATGGATATGTGGATGGATGGATGGATGGATGGAGAGATGGATGAATGGATGGATGGATGGATATGTGGATGGATGGGTGGATGGATGAATGGATGGATGGATGGATATGTGGATGGATGGGTGGATGGATGGATGGAGAGATGGATGAATGGGTAGGTGGAGGGAGGGGTGGGTGGAGGGATGGACAGATGAATGTAATACTTGATTCAAAGTCTTTCTCCCTCTATGTCCCCCTCTGGCTGCCTCAGCCCCGACTTCTGCCAGGGGAACAGCTGAGTGAGGAGAGTTAAAGAGTCAGTTTCTCTCATGCCCCACCCTCTTTGCTGCTCTGGGTGCTCAGTGTGGGTGGGGAGGAGGGAGGCAGAAGAGACGGCTCCTCACCTGACTGTCCAGGGTGAGGGAGCCATCTCTTCCCTGGTCTGGGTGGCTGCTGTGGCTGGCCTGGCTGTGGGCAAGTGTGAATTCCATGGATTCTTCCCCCACCCCCACGCCCACCTCCAGGCTCCCATCCAGGCATCTCCCCTGGGAAAGGAGGCCCTAGTGAGACTCCACATTCCATCACCCCTCGTTCCCAGGCTGTACCCCCCCTGCCCCTGCTTCAGGGTCCTCAGGAAGCCTCAGCACCCATCTCATCCATCCTCTGAGCCCCCTCGGGCCCCCGGGTTCAGGCATGCTGCCCCATCTGCCCACTTGGGGTACCGAGGCAGGCTGTACCCGACAGCCCCGAGCACAGCATTAGGCGGGGGCAGAGCAATACCCAAGTGGAGAATGAACTGCCCCTCTGCCCTTTCGGAGCACGTGGGAGTTTGTGGTGCCAGGGTTCCTGGCCTCAGGGAGGGGAGATGCCCCCTGTGCATGGTGCTGAGAGGGGACGTGGCTTCTCCTGATGCACACAGAGCTCCTGGATGGACAAGCCCACCCGCTTCCCAGCTGCCCATGCTTGGCAGTGGGCGGGGTGGGGTGGTGGGGTGGAGGGTGGTATCAGTCTGTCCCTGAGCACCCCCTCCCTACGGTGGCCCAGCATCCCGGGGTCCTCTGAGCTCGGAGAACACAGCTCTTTCCTTCTCAGTCACTGCCAGTTCAGGCCCGAGTCCCCTAACGCCATCCTGTTACATTCAGAGGAGCCATTGTCTGGACACTCCTCTGGGGTAGAATCTCCCACTGCGCTGCTGACCGCCTAGAAGGTTCCAGGAGTGCCATCTGGAGTTATGCTGGGAAGAGCTCTTCAGAGCACCGGAGTGGGAAGGACTCAACAGCCTCTCTGGGCAGGTGGAGCTGGGGATTCCCAGGGGAGGGCTTCCGGAGCTGCCCCGGGCTGTTCAGAGCTCTGTCCACACCTGCCTTTAATCCTGTGTGTACTTTCTGTCCTGGTGTGGCCACTCAGAAAGCAGCCTCTGTGCAGGCTTGGTGAGGGGCTTTGAGGTTGTAACAGGAAGGGAAGAATGGCTGGGGACCTTGACCACACAAAGACTCCTGACCGGCAAAGGTCAGGGTCAGAGATGGATGGTGGTGTCGGGGGGAGGGGCGGGGGGGGAGGGGCGGGGTGGCCTGCACTGGACAGAGACAAGCCCGTGTCCGCAGCCCCGGGCGTCGGCCCCTCCTGCCACCTGGCTGGGTGGACACCTGCCCCGGGGAAGGCTGACCACTGGCTGACAAGGCACCTGACAGATGCCCCCTTTCTGAACAACAAGCCTTAGTCGGGGGAGACCAGAGAGAAGGCTCAGGAGACCCTCTGCCACCCCGGCTCCTGAACGTGTGTGGACCTCGCCCTTCTTGATGCCCGGTGATCCTGCTTCTCCTGGAATTCCAGAAGGATCTATTTCTATTTTAAATTCGCCTTGGCCCCCGCTCCACTGAATGGGTTTTTCACCCCTCCAGTGAGACACGCCCTCTGTATGCATCGGCAGCGTGGATCTCTCTTCTGCCACGTGGAACACAAGGTGGGAATCTTCTCTCTGAGCCCCTCACCAGCATCCCTTCCACTGGAAGCCTCTCTTGGATATTTGGGGAGTTTGGGGAGCAGGGTCAATGCTTTTCGTCTCTATCCTGAGCGTTCAGCACGGCACCCACTACGAGCTGCTTGCTGGATGACGGGGTGAACAGAGGCAAGAAAGAGACCCAGGGAAGGGAGGCCGCTCCTTTAGTCACAGCCTGCGGCTTGTTCTGGGGGCTGAGACGTGGGGACTGGATAGAGAGCCGCTGGAGGCCTTCTGCTGCCGGGTGGCTTCATCGCCGGAGAGCCAGCCTGGGTTCACGGTGCTGGCGGTGACGATGTCAAGACAGCAAGGGCTACCAGCTCCGGGCAGATGCACGGGGCTCCTCCTTAGGAAAATAAAGCCTCACAAAACCTGCCAGCTGCATGGCAGGGGACCTTCTGACTTCAGCCCCTGGTAGAAAGGGGCTTTTTGGTGACTGAGAAAATGAAGGAGGGAGTGGCTAATACATCCCCGGGAGGAGACCTGTTCTAAAGCCGGGTATTTGGAAAAGATTATCCAAGTCTAAATCCCAATGCAAAATTCTGTCCCAAATACACTGACAAGAAAAAGGTTTTTATTTATTTTTATCTATTTATCCAGGAGCCCTGAGATTGGGTCCCAGACCTCCTCTGCTTTAAAGAATCATCTTTAAGTACAAACTAGATTAAAGAAAAGCGGAATTTACTGGCTTCGCAAACAATGAGTCCGTGATCGAATTCAGGCTTCGTTGGTTAAAGCCGTGCTGTGAGGAATCAGACTGTCTTTCTCCTTTTCCCTTTCTTTTTCTTTCTCTGTCTCTCTCCCTCCCTCTCTTTCTCCCCTCCCCACTCCTGGGGGTTCTCCTGCAATGGCTTAGTTCTCATGCGGGGTCCCCATTGTGGAAGCTTGAGAGTTGCCAGCAGCTTCAGACTTCTGTCTAAGAGGGTAGCTCCCTCACAGGAGCTGCTACCCAACAGCCAGCATCCTGGAGTTGAGCCTCACTGGCCTGGGTTGGGTGACATCCCACTGGGACTGGTCAGCCAGGCTTTGGGCACATGCCCGCACCTGCATGAGAGGGTGGTTATAAACCTCATCCAAACCAACACCAAAGGAAGATCCAGAAGGGAGAAAGAGCGCTGAACCATAAAGGTATCACTCCTGACATGCTGTGCCCCGGATCCTGGCGCCCTCGACCTGCCAGGGCCACGTCCTAGGGCGCTGGGAAGTGGCTCTCTGAGGGGCACCTGAGACTCAGGTGCAGCTGGGCCTGCGGCCTGGGTGTGCTGCTGGCTGCTGTGAAAGGGGGCTGCTCTGGACACCCCAAGGGCTTGTTGGGGCAGTTCTTGGTATTTTGTGTATATTCTCTTCCAAATGAACCTTGAATCATGTCGTCAAATTCCACTCAGATCTCATTGGGATGTGATTAGGGTTGCACTGAATTTCTAGGCGAACAGGGGGGAGAGCTGACATTCTATATATTGTTTCTCATCCTTGAGCATGTTATTTTCTCCCTTTATCTGAGTCTTCTTTAGCAAGTCAGTAGAGGTTTATGGTTTTCTTAATGTTAAGTCTTGTACATTTCTTGTTAGTTTACTTTTCGTCTCTAGGTATTTTATAGCATTTGTTGCCTTTTCCCAATTTTATTTTCTAATTGGTTATCGTAGATTGCGTCATGTATAGGTATTTTGGCTCCCAAGTGATAAAGAAAAACTCAATTCAAACATTTATAACAAAAAAGGAGTGTGTGATTTATTATCTTATTAAAATGAAAAATCGAGGTCTGGCTAGCTTCAGGTCTCAAAGGATGAAACCCCAGTTTATTCCTTCTCCCGCAACTTGCTCGCTTCACATACACATCAGTTAAAACACCTGCGGCTTTAACAGATAACCCGCAGTCTCAGCGGCTTAACTCAACACAAGTCTGTTTATTGAGATTCTAACAGTCTCAGTGCCTCTTCTCTGAGAAGGGGATTCCAGGACCCAGGCTCCACCTTCAACCCAGCGCTCCCAAGGTCAGCTGAAGGTCGACTCCAATCTAGGCAGCAGGGAGGGAGGGGGTGTGTGGGGGTGGTGCTTATGGGTCTACCCGGAAGTGGTGAGCATCAAAGATGAGTGAATAAACAAAAGGTGGTCCAGCCATACAATGGGATATCATTCAGCAATAAAAAGGCATGAATTACTGACACACGCTCCAACACGAATGTACCTTGAAAACACACAAAAGACCATGTATTGTGTGTTTCCGTTTTTATGAAATGTCCTGAATAAGGAAATCCACAGGGACAGAAGGTAGATGAGTGGCTGCCAGGGGCTGGGGGAGGGGAGGAAGGGGAAGGACTGCTAAGGGATACAGGGTTTCCTTTAGGGTTGATGAAAATGCTCTAAACTTAGATTGCAGTGATGGTTGCACGATTCTGTAAATTTACCAGAAACATTGAATTACCTACTGTAAGTGGATGAATTTTTATGCTATGTGGATTATACGTCAAAGATTTTTTCAAAGTGTGAGCAAAACGTAGACATTCTCAGATAGGCATGAGTTTACCACCAGCATACCCTCGCTAAGAGGACTCCTAAAGGAACAAACAAAGTCAAATTAAAACCCAAGACAGAAATAAAATATAGGAGGAGAGACTGGAACACAGGTGTTCTACAATCTCTCCATAGGTAGCGGCAGTAATGCATTCATCCCCAACTTTAAGTTTAGCAAGCCTGTAAAGATTTTATGGTAACCACAAAAGAAAAGAAATAACATACATACTCCCAAATCCGTTGGGGAATGAAGAAGATTAAGTCAGTTCAGTAGAAGAACTGTAAATGTAAAAAATGTAAAAAGAAAAGAAAAGCATCCGAAAAAGCAGTATAAAAATAAATAAATACATCCAGCATCATGAGTCACGTAAATGGGTTGATTTACGTCGTCCATGGCAGCTGTCGCTCTGCAAAGGCAAAGTTGATTAGTTGCGACAGACACTGTAGTGAAAATATTTACTATCTGGCCCTTTGCAGCAAGCTTCCTAGAATAGTTTGACTCTTTAAACCATGTGCATATATAACTTTATACAAATAGAAAGTAAATCTCTTGAGCTGTAGATTTCCATTTTTACTTTAAAAGATTCAACACAGATTTTTAAGATAGAGCATCTTAAAATCTCCTATGTATAATTCATTGCTTTTAACCATCACATAGAATTAGAGGATTTGTATGGACCCAGTGTTATATACTGATTCCCCCGGTCTGTCCCCATGTCCACCTGCAGTGCTCAAGGCTCCGTTGTCACCAGCAACACTGCAGGGAGTCTGGCAGGAATGTCCCCTCACAGGGGGGGTGGGGGTGAAGCTTATGCGAAGATTATGGTTGTGCCTGGGCTCCAGGACGCCCCTCCCCACGAGCTTCCTCTGTACGTGGTACCTGGCTACTTAGCAGGTGTCAAGCAGTATCTCACTCCCATCTTTGTTTTTCTTAGCTTGTAGAATTTCTTTTTTTTTGTTTTTTTTTGTTTTTTTTGCGGTACGCGGGCCTCTCACTGTTGTGGCCTCTCCCGTTGCGGAGCACAGGCTCCGGACGCGCAGGCTCAGCGGCCATGGCTCACGGGCCCAGCCGCTCTGCGGCATGCGGGATCTTCCCGGACCGGGGCACGAACCCGCGTCCCCTGCATCGGCAGGCGGACTCTCAACCACTGCGCCACCAGGGAAGCCCTATAGAATTTCTAATTCCACCAAATCCAAAGAAATCCATCAGTGAGTTGGAGCATTGATTCATAATTTTATCTTCTACTTGGATTGTTCTCTGCTGGGCATCGCCAATCACTGTAGTTTGCCCACTTTCTATAAGTTTTCTTTATTTTTTGTCCATTTCTTTCATTCACTCACTCATTTGTTCAACAGATACGTGTTGAACAACCGTGGTGGACCAACGTGCCGGGATTCAGCTGTGAGCAAACACACACAGTCCCTGCTTTCGAGGGCCTGGCATCCCAGCTGGAGGGCAGACGATTCACAGAAGCAAAGGAAAACTCTGCAGAGAGATCAGAGCCGTGAAAAGCACACAGAGCAGGACACAGACAGAGTGGTGTGGGCGGGACTGTAGGTCCGGGAAGGCTCTCTGCTAAAGAGAGTTTCCCCAAAGACCTGAACACAGTGAGGGAGTGAGTCATGCAAGGAGCTCTCTAGGACCACTGTGTCGGGGCAGCAGAGGCCCTGTGGTGGGAGTGGGTCTGAGCAGAGCAGCCCGCAGGCAGGTGTGACCAGAGTGGGTGAGTGACGGGAAGCAGGGGGGGGGTGACGTCACAGAGTTGGCAGCAGGGCGGGTCGCACAGGCAGAGGCTCAGGTAAAGCCTGTACATTTCCTTCTGGGACGAGAGCCCATTGGGAGTTTTCAAAATTTTTACTATGGTAAAATATACATAAGGTAAAATTGACCATTTTAACCATTTTTAAGTGGATAGCTCAGTGGCATTAGGTACATTCACAGTGCTGTACGACCATCACCACCGTCCATCTCCAGAGCTTTTTTTCTCATCTTGCAAAACTGAAATTCAGTTCCCCATTAAACAAATCTCCCCTTCCGCTCCCCCAGGCCCTGGCCCCCACCACCCTACTGTCTGTCTCTATGAATATGACTCCTCTAGGGACCTCCTACGAGTGGAATCAGACAGCATTCGTCCTTTTTGTGACTTTTTTTCACTCAGCGTCACGTCCTCAGGGTTTATCCATGTTGCAGCATTTGTCAGGATTTCCTTCCTTTTTATGGCTGAATAATACCCATTTATGGATGGACCACATTTTGTGTAAGTACGCATTTATCAATGCACATGGGGAGTGTTTCCATCTTTTGGCTGTTGGGAATAATGTTGCTATGAATAATGCTGTACACATATGGTTTAGGTCCCTACTTTCAGTTCTTTGGGGTATATATTCAGAAGTGGAATTGCTGGATCACACGGTAATTCTACGTTAAGATTTTGGAGGAACCTCTAAACTGTTTTCCATAGTAGCTGTACCATTTTACGTTCCCACCAGCAATGCACAAGGTTCCAATTGTCCACATCCTCGACAACATTTGTTGTCTGTTTTCCTGATTATAACCGCCCAGCTGGGTGCGAAGCGGTGGCTCATTGGGCTCGCACGGAGGGTTCTATGCAGAGGGATGCTGTGACCTCATCTGTGTGTTTCAAAGATCACTCTGGCTGTTGGGCAGAAGCAGGAACTTCAGGCAGGAGGCTGCTGGAAATTCCAGGAGAGAGGGGACAGTGACAAAGCCTCAGGGAGAGGAGGAGCACAGTGAGAAATGATTGGATTCTGTATAGCTTTAGAGGTAGAATCATTAAGATTTGCTATACTTTATGTGGGCCACGAAAGAGAAAAGATAAGAATTACTTTAAAGATTCTGAGTGGCGCCATCCCTTACTTGGACAGAACTGAAGGGTTTGACTGGGGCACGCTAATTCTGACGGAGTTCTCAGCACTTTCTAGGCACTATACCCTTTGCCTGATGTACTTGGAAGCTAAATGCACCTAAAAAGGTGAGGAGGTTCATGACTTATATTTTCACTTTCCTTTGTAATTTCATGTTACATGAGTCCCATTTATTGCTACTTTCCCCCGGGTTACCCTTAAGTTAGTTAAAACAATTGTTGAAAGTTGAACGCAGTTAGTACAAAATTCAGAATATTATAAAGGGGAATTCGTTTAGATTCCGTCGTCCAATTACAAGTCATTAAAAGCGTTACTTGAAGGTTTACTGCCATAAAGGTATCCTGATCTATTCGTTCAACTACCATCATTCAAAGTGAAATCTGTCATCAAGAGGGGGGATGTCTGGGTGGTCTTCAGCCTACAGATCAGCGTACAGGAATGCCCTGTCAGAGGCATCGTGCCGGGTGAATAGCTAACGGAAAGCTAACGGCAAGCAACTTTCGCTCCTATTTCCAAATTTATGGAAAGAATGATACTTGTTTTCAGGTCAGGAAAAAGACAGGAACATCTGATAACTGAAACAAACAAACCACCGTTCGCAATGGCATTCCACCAAGAGGGAGATGATTTTCACAGGTGGCAGAGGCTGCTAGAAGGGTTCCCTTCCAGGACCTGAGTTACCTGGGCAGGTGCAGGGCTTAGGGCAGGCTGCGTGGCCATTATTTCATGCTGAGGACAGTAAACAGAATCTCACAGGTTCAGGCTGGGTCTGGATGGCGCAGTGGCCTGTTATCCTCACATCACAAACATGACAATGTTCTAGATGGTGTCAGCTCTGTCGGCCAGATTCTGGCGTGAGGGTAAAGCAGGACAGAGCCCCTGTGACCTTCAATGGACGTGTAGCACGGGTGAGAAATATGCTTTTGTTTTATGACACTGAGACTTGGGGAATGTTTGTTACTGAAGCACAGCTTAGCCACGCCGAAATAATACACAGGGGTCGCCGGAAATTCCCTCCCCTCGTGACTCTGCTCCGACATAGTGAGTGCCTTGCGAGCATTTCCCAAGATGCTGTCCGTCCTTTCTTGACCCTTCTTGTCGAAGTCTGGGGGGAGGGAGGGCCACCTTCATGTCTGAGTTAGTTCTGAGCTCTGATCAATTCAGCCAAGCTGAGGCTCAGCCTGGAGCTGGTGCTCATGAGACAGGCGATGGGGTCCGGACAGTCACAATCAGAGGGTTATCCTCCTGACGATGGAGGAACCGATGTCCTCATACACTCCTCACTGGTGACCCACACGTCCTTGAAGGTGGAGGGTGAGCACGGGTTGGAGCCACCTACCCATGAGCCATATAGGGAATATGGCTAAACACAGGGCCGGCACGCTGGAGGTCTCAAACAGGATCAGCGGGAAAGCGCGGAACACTCAGGGGGCGGGTTTCCCTTAATTCCATGAGCACATGAGGCCGACTGGCCCGAAGCACTGGGCTCCCCCTGAGGGATCCAGACAACAGGGTCAGGAATGCCAGCCCTGCCCTGACGAGCTCTGCCACACTGTTTCCCAGTCTGTAAAATGGGCTCGCATTCTTCCCAGGTACTAACGGGACAGCACCTTATGGACCGTCTCAGGACTGATCACAGGGCATCACGTCATCTTATGAACCACCGTTTTTTCACAGTGGGGATGCGGCTGAATTCCCAGTGCCTCTGTGAAGCCGTTACCGGTCCCTCCACTGAATACATCCTTCTTTCTGTTCTCTGAGGGCAGGCAGATGTTACAGAAATTCTCACACTTGGGAGGATTCATTTGTTTTATTAAAATGGAACAGTGAAAGCTAACAGTCGTTGTGTGTTAAGTGCATGCCAGACACTTAGCCCAGACGTGGCTTGGTCAAGAAATCTCTCCTGGGTGCTGACTGTATACAAGGTGGAAGGAGTGAACAGGGTAGGCACAGCCTTGCGTTTACAGCCCGTGGTGATCCCCCGGGGGTATGTGATATTGGAGCCCCCCCTTGTCCACAGGAGAGACCAGTGGACAAGACTGCGAGGGAGCAGGTGGCAAAAGTGGGATGTGAACACGGATGCTGAACGCGGCAGGGCACTGCCTCTGTGAACCTGGCTGGGTGAACGAATGATTCTCCTGCAAGATGGTGACACGTGTCCATAGGACTACAGGTTCTTTTGATGGCAGAACCCAACATGGTGTCACTCAGACAGATGGAAGGCAGATTTTGTTACGTACAGCTCCAAAGCAGGGACAGTTGCCAGGCCGGGCCACGGGGGTGCGGCACCCAAGGACGGGGTTACAGTGAGCTGGACCTGCCGGGGGCAGCTCACGGGTGGCCAGCGGGGTGCTCTGCTAGGTTGCACGGGTTTCTTGGATTGGCTCTTTTGAATAATTTCATGGCCTCTGTGCAGGGGCAGTGACATTAGGGACTCGGGGCAGCCCCTAACGGTCTGGTACCCGGTTCTGAAGTGATTAGGGCAGGTGTATCGTGGCCCTGGGGTGTGTGACAGGACCATAAGGGGAGCGGTTGAGGTGCAGACTTAACCAGCTGCCTAAGAGGGAAATTAACCGGCCTCTAGCAAAGGCCTCTTAACCGGGTCAAGACCGCACTTTTTTTTTCGATTGGGGTATAGTTTTTTACAATGTTGTGTTAGTGTCTACTGTACAGTGAAGTGGAGTTCCCTGAGCTATACAGCAGGTTCTCATTAGTTATCTATTTTATACATATTAGTTAGTGTATATATGTCAGTCCCAATCTCCCAATTCATACCACCACCCCCCTTTCCCTCCTTAGTGTCTACACGTTTGTTCTCTATGTCTGTGTCTCTATTTCTGCCTTGCAAGCAGGTTCATCTGTACCATTTTTCTAGATTCCACAAATATGTGTTAATATACAATATTTGCTTTTCTCGTTCTGACTTACTTCACCGCATGACAGTCTCTAGGTCCATCCACATCTCTACTAAAACACAGTATTACACACGGCCAAGATACGCCACCGAGCTCATTACTCACCAAGCGTGCTGCCCACTAAGTGCGTTGTTGCAGAGCAGGGTCTGGGGGGATTGAGGATTTACCCAAGAGAAGTGAAAACACATGTCCATACAAAGACTAGCCTGTAAGTCTGTGCTGTTCCTGGGTGCCCCCCACATTGGAACCTGGTGGATCCTGGAATTTAAATCCTGGAATTTGGATCCTGATGGAGGAGGGAGGGCATCTTTTATGCTCCAACTAGAGACCGCTCCCCCTAAAAACACAAAGACATAAACCAACCTCCGCTCCCCCTGGCCTGGCATGAGGCCAGAGGTCACAGAGCTTGGAAGGGTCTTCAGGGTTCCTGCGGTCAAACTCCCACTTTATAGATGAGAAAACTGAGGCCAGGGGACAAGAACCAGCATTTACTGAGTGCTCGATCGGCGCTAAGCACTGGGACAAGCGCTTTACAGCGTTAACTCATTTCATTTCAACAGCGACCCCAGGGCCGATACCGTTAGCATCCTTCTGAGGAGGAAACCAGGACACTGAGAGGACCAGTCAGCCGCCTGAGGTCACACACGTTGGTGCAGCCAGAGGTCTTAAGGCCAGGCTGGGCCCTTCCTTGTACGCTGGGCTGCTCCCCCGTTGGCTTCTCTTCTGGGACACGGCCCCCAGAAATCCTCTTCAGATACAGATTCATTCCAGGAAAAAAATCAACCCTGCACTTCTCAGCCTGTCCCAGTCTCCGGGAGGAGCTCTGGACATGGGCTGCAGGACAGAGGGACGTAGGCAGGGAAGGGACCCTGCTGGGAGGGGCCTGCATGATGGGGAGCTCGTGGTGGCGCCCACAGATGTGGGGAAGCCCATTTGTCCACAGTGAGGTGACATTCCTTGTGCCCCGGTGCAGACCCCCATCGCCTGCTGTTTCAGAAGCCTGCAGGAGCTTCCGCCCTTGGGCACCTCTCTCTGTCCTGGGCTGTAGTCACAGACTCCCCCCGAGGTGACCCACCTCCATGGGATCTGCCCATGGAGGTGCAGAAGGAGAGCCGGGGGATGCGGGAGAGGGTGCTGGAGACCTGAGGGCCCCTCTCCCTACCTGCTGAGCCTTCCCAATGCAGGTATCCCCCTGCTGCTCCTTCAGCCCTGGGAGTGGAAAAGAGGGGACGGCTCCCTGTCACCACCCGGGGGCTCTGCAACCCCCTCGTGCTGCTTTTCTAAGACTCATGCTCACCTTGGTACGCAATCTCTTTAATAAACCCTCACCAACATTACCTGACGTGAGTGTGCTTTGGTTTCCTGCTGGGATCCTGATACGATTAGAGGGTAAATTTGGAGACAGTCAGGACAGAAAGGCAGGCAGTGGGCTCGGGAAGGGTGGGGAAGTGCCCAAGACAGGCTGTGTGGCCAGCAGTGCAGTTTGTGTGAGGGTGCCTTAATGTGTCTACTTGCCTGGGCCACGGAAGGGCCAGACATTGGGTCAAACATGACTCTGGGTCTGTCTGTGAGATTGACATTTCGGCCCATAGACTGAGTGAAGCAGGTTGCCCTCCCCAAAGCGGGTGGGCCTCATCTAATCAGTTGAAGGTCTGGCTAGAACAAAAGGCATGACCTTCCCCTGAATAAGAGGGAATATCCTCCTGTCTGGTGGCCTTTGAACTGGGACGTCGGTTTTTCCTGCTTTTGGACTGGAACGTATACCATCCGCTCTCCTGGGGTCCACCCTGCCGACTACAGACCCTGGGATTTGCTGGCCTCCATAATCACATGAGCCAATTCCTTATAATAAACCTCCTTCTATATGTGTATCTCCTACGGGTGCTGTTTCTCTGGGGGACCCCGAATAAGACAGTCTGGAGTGGCACATTCCCTCGGGTGAGGGACAGTTCTGTCTCTGTCTTCTCTCTCCAGCTCACAGGGGCCCCAGTGGGCAACTGGCATTCTCGGAGCTGGTATCTGATGTGGCAAGGCTGCAGGCCTGTGCCAGGTCCACATGGCGCCCGGCGGGGCCCACTTCTGTGACCGACCTGCCCACGTGCAGGAGCGATCCACTGGCTCCCCTGAGTGCTGTGTTACACGAGGTGGCGTAAGGGAACGCATCCTGAGCTGTGCTGCACGGTGCTCTGCTTCTGGGCCATGGCACGAGCCTCCTCTGTGTGCAGGTGGTGCATGGGCCACTGGGCATGCCCGCTGGGTCACCGCTCACGGCAGGAGGCACCGCTGGGCTCCAGGGAGTCGGGGCCAGGTGGTGGGACATGGCTGCTTGCTTAATTGGCTCACCTCAGTCCTCAACAAGGCAGCCCCTGTGGTCCCCACCTCACCTGGACCCCGCTCCAGCCTGAGGGGTACTCTGCCACCTGTACTGGGGGTGCACCCCCCTTTCCCCAGCAGCCTCGACGGGCTCCACCACCCAGTTCAATCTGGGGCAATCCGACCAGCACACACCATCAACTCCTTGGGGTGCGGGGGTGTCAGGCCCTGCGTGAGGCCCAGAGATGGAGGAGGTCTGGGAGCTTTTAAGTCAGGGTTAGATCTGCAGGCAGGACACACCAGGCATCAGTGTTGAGAATGGGGCTGTGCACTCAGATCCCAGGGTCTGGGCGGGTCCACAGGCCACTCTCTGGGTGACCTCAGCCAAGTTACTTCCACTCCCGGAAGCCTCAATTTCCTCATCTGTGCAAAGGGGTTAATAATCGCCCTGCCCATAGAGTAGCCATAGGTCTAGATGAAATAATTCAGATTAAACACCTCGCCCGTACCAGACTGCTTGGCGAGCTCTCCAGAGGCAGCCGTCACTCTTGCCGCTAATGTCAAAGAGGATGGGTCTCAGCTGGTATCTCAGTCTCTCCGCAGGGAGCCCGAGGCTGGGGGGAGGCCCGAGCTGCCCTCCACGCAGCCTTCTCCCTGACCCCCTTGCCCACCACCTGGCCTCTTACCTGCAACCCTTTCTCTTTGCTGGACGTCGGGTTCAAGGGCGGCTCTGTCAGCATGAGAGGATGCTGCTCTGGGGCAACGTGCAGCACCTGGTAGAAGGAGTAGTGCCAGATCTGAGGAGAGCGGGGGGCACGTGTTAGGAGGATTGAAATGGAAGTCGTCTGCTCAGGCTTCAGAGGCGATAGTAGGCCTCGAACCGATTCGTGATCTTGCCTGGACTACGTGCCTGCTTGTGAGCTGCCGCCAGCAAGTCTGGCGGCACTTAAGATAAAGAAGGGAGGGGCTCCCCTGGTGGCGCAGTGGTTAAGAATCCACCTGCCAAGGCAAGGGACACGGGTTCGAACCCTGGTCTGGGAAGACCCCACATGCCGCGGAGCAACTAAGCCCGTGTGCCACAACTACTGAGCCTGTGCTCTAGAGCCCGCGAGCCACAACTACTGAGCCCATGTGCTGCAACTACTGAAGCCCACACGCCTAGAGCCTGTGCTCTGCACCAAGAGAAGCCACCGCAATGAGAAGCCCGTGCACTGCAACGAAGACCCAACGCAGCCAAAAATAAATAAATAAATACAATTAATTTTTAAAACTTAAAAAGAAAAAGAAGGGAGTGGATCATGGAATTTCTTGAGCCTCATGGACCTGGTCATTTCCTGGGGGTCTAGAAATTCGCATGATACACAAAATGAGATAAACAGCCCTGCTGAAGAAACCGAGAGCTGCATATTTGCATGCAAATTGATGATATCAGTTAGCGGCCTGGTATTATAAGCGACAGTCCCCTAAACTGCAATTTGAAGTCTCACCCGTGGGGTGGACGCAGTGCCTGGGACCTTTCCCAGCTGGGACTCCAGATCGCTGTTTTCAGGATTCCCAGCGCTGAGTCTGGGTGTAGGTGTCGGCCCAATTTGGCGATGTACGTGCTTTTACTTTTCTATCCCTTTTCATTTCTATTTCTTCCTTTCTAATGATTTTCTATTAAAGTTAAATTGAAATTGTCTATTTGTGTGACGAGTGGTGTCTTTTTGCTAACAAACCCTTCAAACCTAAAACAAAAGTAAAACATTCGGCGAAACAGCACATCAGGACATAAAATTTACCACTGTAAGATTTTTTTAAGTGTACAGTTCAGTGGCATTAAGTATATCCACATTGTTGTTCAACCGTCACCACCATCCATCTCCAGAGACTTCCCATCTTCCCAAATGGACACTCCGTCCCCATTAAACACTAATTCTCCAACCCCCTCCCAGCCGCTGGCCCCCACTAGCCCACTTTCTGTCTCTAAGAATCTGAAGACCCTAGGTCCTCCTGTAAGGTGGAATGATACATTGTTTGTCCCTTTGTGACTGCCCTGTTTCACTTAGCATCATGTCCTCAGGGTTCGTCCACATTGTAGCCTATGTCAGAATCTCCTTCCCTTTTAAGACAATGATATTCCATTTTATGGACGGGCAACATTGCGCTCATCCAGTCATCTGTTGAAGGACACTTGGGTCACTTTACCTTTTAGCTGTTGTGGATCATGTTGCTATGAACGTGAGTGTACAAACATCTCTTCCAGTCCTTGCGTCCAGTTCTTTGGGGATTCACTCAGAAGGAGGATTGCTGGACCATACAGCGATTCTAGCTTAATTTTTGAGGACCCACCATACTGTTCTCCATAGAGGCTGCACCGTTTTACATTCCCACCAGCAGTGTTTCAGAGTCTCAGTTTTCTAATCCCTCCTTCTCACCAACATTTGTTATTTTCTGGGGGTGGGGCGTGGGCGTTGTTTGTTGGTTGGTTTTCTAAGTAACAGCCATCCTAATAGGTGTGGAGTGGATTTAGGATTTTTTATCCATCGTCAGCTTTAATCCTCACAACAGCGCTATGTGATAGGAAAAGTTATACCCCTTTCTTACAGATTAGGAAACTGAGGACCAGAGAGCCAAGTTACTGGTCCAAAATGACACAGATCATAAATGGTGGAGGCAAAATTCAGGCCCAGGTCTCTGACTCTAGAATCGATGAGGTTAGTACCGTTGTGTAGTGTCTCCAGGGACCCAGAGCCAGGAAGTGCCGGGAGAGCCCTGGATGCTGGCGGTACATCCCTTCCTAGGTGCCAGGCAGCGGGGCCGCCATTCGGCATCGATGGGGGCCCTGGGAGCGGGTCCCACCCAACAGAAGCTGCAGCCTACCTTTTCCATGTTGTCCCAGTTGGTGATGGCTGCCCGAGAGATGGGATATTTCAGGTTGAGTTTCCCTCGATTTTTCTGAACTTCATTTCCGATGAACCAGTCTTCTTCTTCCATTCCCACCAACAGCTTCTGAAAGACATAGGCCAGGCCAGATCTGCCCTCAGGAGCAACTCGCCTCACTGGGCTCTCGTGTGTCAGTGCACAGTGAACGGCGGGGAACCCTGACGTGCCACTGGGGATGGCTCTGGGTCACAGCACCACCATCGATGGCCTTCTCAGACCCGTGCACTGTGTCAAAATGCCACTAAGGGGTTTCAGCAAATGACCTGCAGGGAAGAAGTGCACCCGAGGAACCCCTGCTGGGACGCGCTGTTGCCCACCTTGTAGGTGAGGACACTAAGGCCACAAAGAGAGAGGCGGGGGAGGAAAGAACCATGGGGTGAGGGACACACTGGCTTCTACATTTGCTTCGGAAAGTGAGTGGGGGAAAGCGTGCAATTTAAGTTAATTTCTGTTATTTTTTAGGAAGATAAATCTATCTGCTTTCATGCGGATTAAACCATTCGTTCTATCATTCGGAAACGATCTGAGAGTCGGCTGTGTGGTAATCTGGGTCCACCAAGAACCAGACACCAAGAGATGAAAGGTACGAGGATTTTATTAGGGAGCACGCCAGACAAGGCGAGAAGAGACACTGGGCCGTTGTGCAGGTTTGAGGCTGGGTGCAGGACGGAGGGCTGGGTGGGTGCTCTGGAGCACCGCGCCTGCGGCGGTGAAGAAGGAGCAGGGTCACCCTGGTTCGACATGGACGGTGCTCAGGTCTGCCGACCGCTCTGGTTACAGTGGGCTGGGTGACTCCGAGCTGAGCCTCGTCCTGCCTCTCCGTGGCTGCAGGTCCCCCACAAGGGGTCTCACTCCCAACCTGCTGCTACACCGAAGTGCCCAGGAGGAGTCATGGCGCTTGGATGGAAATGAGTCCATGCAGAGCATCCTGTTACGTGCCGACCCCTCTTGGAGACAGACACTTCCTTCCTGCCACCCAGGGGCTTGCCCGAAGCCTGGGAGGATGCAGACGAGATGCCTCACGGAAAACAAAGACAGACAGCCCAGTCGGCTGCGGTCCTGATAGATGGTTTGCTGCCTGATCATTCGTCTTGGTCACACGTTGCTATTTCGGTGAGGAATTTGGGGGTTTTTTGCTGTGATCTTATGCTTCCCCAGGTATGTAACCTACTTTATATACACCCCGTTTCCTATTGTGCCTCTTTGTAGAGATAACAAGTATCTTTTCCTCCCCTGTGGCTGTGGAATATTTTCCATGGGGCAACGTTAAGTTGTTATTTGGGGTTTTTTTTTTTTTTTTTTTACTTTTTGTAGTATTTAGTTTGTTTGTTTTTTTACATTCTTTTTTAATATTCTAAACCATAATGGAAAAGAATGCAACGTTAAGTTTTGACCTTGCAGGACAAATTATTATACATGTCGGGGCAAGAGATACCACACCAGGGATTTCAAACAGAGGGATTGAATGCAGGGAGGTGGTCACACAGCATTGGGGGTTCAAAAGCACAAACAGGGTAGAGAGCAGATCCACCCGACACTGCTTGGCTGCAGGAGGAACCGGGCAGTGGGTTTGCAGAACAAGGGCTCAGAGGAGGCCCCACAGGGCTGGGAGGGGTTCTGCCCTGCCATTCTTTCATGGCCACTGGGCGCTGTGTGGATGGAGCCGGAGGATGCAGGAGATCGCTGTTGCTGGCGGGAGGCTGAACGGGAAGACTGTCCCCTCCCGCCGCCTTCAATCTGCAGAACCTCTCAGGGAGCAGTAGCTAGAGGAGCCCCAGCCCCGGCATGGGCACCACAGAGCAGAGCAGAGGCAGAAACCAGCTGCAGTGTGTTGACTGGTGGCCCCCAAGATAGGTCCACGGGCTGCCCCCAGAACCTGTGTTGGTGTGACCTTATTTGGGAATAGGGTCTTTGCAGATGTGATTCATTTAGGGATCTGGAGATGAGATCATGCTGGATTTAGGGTGGGCCTGAGATCCAATGACAAGTGTCCTTATGAGAGAGAAGGGAGGGGAGATTTGGGACAGAGAAGGGAATAGGGGAGAGAGAAGCCCCGTGATGATGGAGACAGACCAGGCCCACGAATGCCTGCACCCACCAGAAGCTGGAAGAGGCCAGGGAAGATCCTCCCCTGGACCCTCAGAGAGTGTGGCCCTGAAACAAGGCAGATGAAGAAGGTCGCCTGTCATATCAGTAAACAAAGGGTGTCGCGGCCATCAAGCCATCAGTCACTGCAGCCGCCCGACTGTGCACCCTGAGGGTGGAGAAAAGCAGGATACTGGCCCGAGATAGCTGAGGTGCACATCAAAGGAATGATTCCAGTGAGCCTAGACGCTTGCATCTTCCCATACATAGAAAAGCGCTCAATTTGTTAATTTGAGATATGTGTTTTTCCTTAATTAGCAATAATCTTTTGACATACCGACGACCTGGTTTTTGTTGCGAAACCCCTATATATCCTGGCTTCTCCCCTGCCTCTTCAGAGCAGTTCTTCAGAGCTGTCTGAGAGCCTGTCTTCCGGGCTCGAGTCCTCAGCAAGTCTGCCAAGTAAAACATAATTCTCAGCTTTTAGCCTGTGCAGGGTTTTTTTGTTTGTTTGTTTGTTTGTTTCAGTTGACGACACCTTGATTCTGGACTTGGGGCTCCAGAACCGGGAGAGTCTAAATGTCTGTTGTTTCACCACCAGGACAGCAGCCCTTGGTCACGGCCGCCCCAGGGCACTAACCCAGCAGCAGTTACAACAGGGGAAGTATAAGCCCCCCGCTGCCTGCCCCCTGCCCCCCAATTTATTCTCACTCCCCCTCTCCAAACTACTGAGTAGTTAAACCCCTAAAAGTGGGGTGGGAGTGGTGGGAAGTAAATGCATTCTGTCCTGTTGGTGGGGAATTATTCAGAGAGAATTCGGTTTCTGAGAGAGCAGATAGCAGACGAGGCTCAGAGACCGCGAAACTTTGGGAGGAAGGATCGCGGGGCGGCCCCAGACTGGGTTCCTGCTTCTGCAGATGCAGTGGGGGATGTGCAGGGGCTTTCAGAACGTTCCGTTCCCCCTGCTGCAGTGGCTGGCAGCTGTCCCGGTGGATAAAGCTCAGTCTATAGCTGTGCGTCGGGAGGGGCTTGGAGGGGTGTCGAGGCCCCTCTCTCACTCAGCTCAGCCATGGTCAGTAGATGAAGGAAGGTTCTCCAGGCCTTTTCTTATCTCCACCATTCATGCTGCTCCAGACTCCAGAGCCTACGGGACTGGAAGCCAGCGGCCACCGCTAGCAACAAAAGCTTCATCTGGGGAGTTTGGGCGGCCCTTCTCGGAAGTCTAACGGCTCAGTCTCCAAGGAAATTAACACACCCAACTGGTTCTCCTGGGTGTGTCTTGACCCATCCCCAGCCAAACACTGGTCTAAGTGTTGCTGAGAAGGTGAGATTAACATCGACATCAGTCAACCTTGAGTAAAGGGGACCGCCCTCCACCATGTGGGTGGGCCTCATCCAATCAACTGAAGGCTTTCAGAGAAAGGACGGAGGTCCCCCAAGAGGAAGGAATTCTGCTCCCCGTCAGCCGTGGGACTCAAGACGGCAGCACCACCTCCTCCCGGGGTCTCCAGTGCCGGCCCACACTGAGGATTTTGCGGTACGCGGGCCTCTCACTGTTGTGGCTTCTCCCGTTGCGGAGCACAGGCTCCGGACGCGCAGGCTCAGCGGCCATGGCTCACGGGCCCAGCTGCTCCGCGGCATGTGGGATCCTCCCGGACCGGGGCACGAACCCGCATCCCCTGCATCGGCAGGCAGACTCTCAACAACTGCGCCACCAGGGAAGCCCCTGCATTTAATTGATTACAGGAAATAGGCTTCATTCGGCCTCCGTGATCTTCCCTGAATTCCAACAAGCAGGTTCAACCAGTTGTTAATTAGGGAAGGGAGTGGATGCAGAGACAAGGGAGAAGCAGTTAGGAGAAACAATAGCGCAGCCTGGGGGCAGGGTCCTGGTTCCCCATCAAGGGATACACACAACAATATCTTTGAGCTGTTCTGCAGATACTGGAGCCTCCTCCAGGTGGGAGAAGTTAACAGTCTGCTGCCCACAAGCGCACAGACCCCAGACCGGCTGGAACCAGAAGGTGGATGATGCCGACTCCCGACTACCTCACCACCAACCAATCAGAAGAACGTCCGTGAGCTGACCACGCCCTGTTTGAACCATCGCTATAAAACTCCTCACTACCCCCTCCAGGGTGGGACACACAGCCTTGAGGGCGTTAGCCCGCTGTGGCCTCCTTTGCCCGGCCAAGCAATAAAGTGAATCTTTTCTACTTCACCCCAGAGCTCTGTCTCTGAGAATCAATTCAGTGTCAGGGTACAGAGACTGGATTAGGCTTCAATTTCTCCAGGTCACTGTAGTCGGCTGAGTGGTGCCCCCAGAAGATATGTCCACTTGGAACCCGTGAGTTTATTTGGAAAAAGGCTCTTTTCAGATGTAATTAAGGTAAGGATCTCAAGATGAGATCAGCCCGATTTCCCAGGAGGTAATGGTTAGAAACTTCCTACTGGCCAGAAACGGTGTTAATCATACATTCACCATCTCGTTTAACCTTCAGGCCAAATGTATGTATGTATATACTTTTGTTAACCCTGTTACGTGACAGAGAAATCTGTCACCACACATGCCGTGTGGTCCCACTTAGGTGAGGTCCTTAGAGGAGTTCGATCCATAGAGACAGAAAGTAGGTGGTGGGACCAGGGCTGGGGAAGGGAGATGGGGAGTGAGTGTTTCATGGGGACAGAGTGTCCATTTGGGAAGATGAAAATTTTCTGGAGGTGGGTGGGGGTGACGGTTGCACAACGAGGTGAATGTACCTAATGCCATTGAATTGTATGCTTAAAAAAATTTCAGGTGGTAACTTTCATGTTATATATATTTTTTATCACAATAAAAAACCCTGAATTTCTAAATTCTCTTGAAGAACAGGAAAATCTGGCAATACTGGGCCTGCTTTCTTGCATGTCACTAGGCAGCAAACATGCCCTTTCAGGCAGAGCATTGGCCTCAGTCCCCACCCATCCCTATTGTCCTCCTGTCGTGGAGGCTGAGTGTCAGTTTGTCACCTAGTACCAGTGGACTTTTGTTCATCCTAAAGGTGGAGAACTCCTTCTACTCTCGGAAGTGGGAAAATCAAACAGTAAATAGATGGGCATGATTTATTTTTGACAACTGTCTGCTCTTCTATCATATGTAATTGGCCTGTTCTTTCTAAGTCTGTGGTTCTCAAAGTGTGGCCCCGGGCCAGCAGCCTCTGCATGCCCTGAGAAGTGGTGGGAAGTACAAGCCCTGACCCTCTCCCCTAGACCCGCTGAAGCAGAAACTCTGGGTGGGCCTGGCCCCCTGCCTTTTGCCAAGCCAAGCGCCCCATGAGTCTGATGCACGTTCACCACAGCCACCCTGCTCTACGGACTTGACGTGGCCAGCCTGTGTGGGGGAGGAGCTGCGGCCCCCGGGGAGGACACCCGGCACTCCCATCCTGACAAAGTTTCCCAAGGATGGTTGGGAACACAGCCAGGGGCGCTTCTGTCCCCGCAAATCCCACCTTGCTGACGCCCAAGCCGCAGTCGCAGATGAGGGGCACATTCATTGTGCTGCATGTGACCTAGATGTGGCTGCAGGGAGAGACAGAAGATGCGGTTATTCGTGCCATTTGCAAGGCTCTCACCTGCAGGGTAGGTGAGGTGCCAGGTACGATCTTGGCTCCGCGCACCCAGAGCTGGGCACGCCTGGGGGGCGAGCCACCATCTGGCTGCTCTGGGCAGTTCACTGGAGCGGCCAGGCTCTCAGATGACCACCTGCATGTGGCTGCACTGGGCTAAGGCTTTTTCTCCTACCTGGTGTGGCCCGTGACTTGCTTCACTGGGGTCCCCTGAAGCAGCCCCTTCACCATTCACCCAGCCAGGGGCTTTGGGCAGGGGGACCCTGGTAGGCACCGTGGTCCTGGTGGTCTGCCTGCTGGTGTCATGGCCAGGCCCCCAAGCTCAGCACCCATACTGCCTCTCCTGGGAGACCTCTCCTGCCTCCCAGCCCAGGGTCGAAATGAATCCCCCCCTCCACTTGGCTTCTAGACAACTTCTTCCACATTTTTACCAGTTTGGAAAACATGAGAAAGTATAAAGAAGGAAATCCCTATCTCCCAGAGTCCTACCGCTGCCCTGTTCTACTTTGATATTTGTTTCAACTTTGCTTGTATACATGATTTAGAAAAATTAATTACCCTCAAAATAAATGAATCCATTTTCCCTTTCGAATATTGCATTTTAACTAAACCTTTACTGTAACAAATGTTTTTTTCATTTTGAAAGTGATTTTAATTCTTTTCCAGATAAAGACAACATGTTCACTAGAGAAAACTGTGGGGGGAAATAAAAGTCTCCCCAAATCCTACTAGTCATAGACAGCCTTTGTTAACAGTGGGCATCTACCCTTTCGACTCCTACATATAGCATAGGGGTCACTGGGGTCATTTTCTGTCTGGTGCCTTGTGAACAGCCATGTGCGGTACGATTCCCGGGGGCAGTGGTATGTGGTCTAGCTATATGTTTATTGTATGCACGCATTGCATATGAAATATCATATATATTTATGCACCTAAATGTCTGCAGTGCTGTTTACAATAGCCAAGACATGGAAGCAACTTAAATGTCCATCAACAGATGAATGGATAAAGAAGATGTGAGATAGATATATATAGATATATATATATATATATATATACAAATGAACTTATTTACAAAACAGAAACAGACCCACAGACTTAGAAAACAAACTTACGGTTACCAAAGGAGAAGTGGGGGGAGGGATAAAAAGGGAGTTTGGAACTGACATATACACACTAGTATATTTAAGATAGATAACCAACAAGGACCTACTGTATAGCACAGGGAACTCTGCTCAATATTCTGTAATAACCTAAATGGGAAATAAATTTTAAAAAGAATAGATATATGTATAGCTGATCCACTTTGCTGTACACCTGAAACTAACACAACATTGTAAGTCAACTATACTCCAATATGAAATAAAAATTAAAAAATAAAATATTACATATATTTAAAATATTATCTATATCTATAGCTATTATCTGCTCATCCCTTTAACTGACCCCTATCGTGGAAGGTTTAGACCCAATCTTTCTGGTTTTTGTAGATAACCTTGTGATGAGCCTCCTTATTCCTCTTGCTTTGTCCTGAACCCTGGACCAACTCTTGATCCTGTACGTCCTTAGAATGACCGGTGGGAAGCCCAAGAATTTTGAAAGGCTCCATAAACATGTTGGCAAGTTGCCGTCCAGAAACATGGACTGATTTGCTGCTGCCACATCGAGGCCCGCTCCACCCCGTCCACCACCTCCACCTGCCCCGGTCTCCCTGACGGGCCACGAGCTCCTCCAGGCAGAGTTCACGTCGGCCCCCAAGCACCTGTCGCTCCACCGGATGCCCAGCTACTGTTTGTTGATTTGCTTTGGAATTCCGGTCTGTCCTTTACGGAGGACTTTGGGCATTTTCGTGGGTGTCCTGTATGTCTGGTTGCTAGCTGCGTATCTTCATGTAGCTTCTTTTTTCTTTAATAAATTTATTTATTTTATTTATTTGGCTGCGTTGGGTCTTCGTTGCTGCACGAAGGCTTTCTGTAGTTGGCGGCGAGCGCGGGCTACTCTTTGTTGTGGAGCGTGGGCTTCTCACTGCGGTGGCTTCTCTTGTTGCAGAGCACGGGCTCTAGGCACGTGGCTTCAGTAGCTGTGGCGCACGGGCTTAGTTGCTCCGCGGCATGTGGGATCTTCCCAGACCAGGGCTCGAACCTGTGGCCCCCTGCATTGGCAGGCGGCTTCTTAACCACTGTGCCACCAGGGAAGCCCCTTTCCTTGGTTTTCTAAAACTCATTGGATGCTGCCTTCCATGTCCATTTACTTAGCAGAAGGAGGAAGATTAGGCCACGAGTAATTGCACAGCTCTTTCCAAGCCTGAACATTTTCATCTAGGTGTCTTGAATGGAATATAACTGGTTCAGAGCAGGGAGGGGATTTGCCTCCAACGGGCTGACTCCCTGAGCTTGCTGGTCACTGGAAAGGAGGGCAGGGCCGCTGGGCCCAGAATGCAACAGTCCACGAAGGGGTGTTTTCCTGCTCTGCTCCAAATCCTTATGGAGCTGGAGCTGGGACTCCCTTGTAAGTCTGAATAGTCATATCAACACACAGAAACGGAAGTCTAAGGGAGGGTGTGATGGAAATTGGAAGGGAAACGTTCAGCTTACCCACAGGATGGACATGCGAAAGGAAGGGGAAGATTGAATTGCTCCCAAACTTCAGGAAATGTACTAAAAGCACATAGCTAGCACCAGTGAGAACTGGAGACAAGAGGGTCCAGAGATGTAAAAGGTGGAGCCCACCTGTAGCCCAGGTGGTGTCCCCTGTGTCGTTGCTTCTGATGAAGCCGCTGGCATGTGATTGGCAGGGACGGCATCTTCTGGACCCAGTTAGTCTTCTCCAAGTTCTCTAAGAGCCTTTGCTTCTCTCTTTCCATCAAATCCCCCTTCTTGCGGTTTGGATGAAGCGGGCTCCAAGGACTCTGGCCCCAGAGGTGATCACGACACTTGTAAACAGCGCTGCTATGAACACTCATGTACAGGTTTTTATGTGGACATATATTTTAATTTCTCTCAGGTAATTGCTGGGTCATATGGTAGCTCTATGATTAAAATTCTTAAGGGACTGCCAGACTGCACCATTGTCATTTCTATTAGCATCGTTTGAGGGCTCCAGTTTCTGTACATCCCTAACCACACACCTGTCATTGTCTGTCTTTTTTTTAGTCATCGTAGTGGGTGTGAAGTGACATTTTATTGTGGTTTTAATTTGTATTTCCCTGATGGTTAAGTATATTGATCATCTTTTCACGTGCATATTTGTATGTCTCCCATTCACATACCTTCTTTGGATAAATCTCTCCTCAAATAGTCTGCCCAAACAAATTGCTCTGTTTGCCTTTATTTTTTAATTAATTTTATTGAAATACTGTTGATTTACAATGTCGTGTTAATTTCTGCTGTACAGCAAAGTGACTCAGTTATATATATATATATATATTTATATATATATATATATTTATATATATATATATATATAGAGAGAGAGAGAGAGAGAGAGAGAGAGGTATATAGACATACATACTTTTTCATATTCTTTTCCATTCGGGTTTATCACAGGATATTGAACATGGTTCCTCGTGCTATACAGTAGGACCTTGTTGTTTATCCATTCTAAATGAAATACCTTGCATCTGCTAGTCCCAAACTCCCAGTCCTTCCCTCCCCCACCCCTCCTCCCCCTTGGCAACCACAAGTCTGTTCTCTATGTCTGTGAGTCTGCTTCTGTTTCCTAGATAGGTTCATTTGTGTCACATTTTAGATTCCACATGTAAGTGAGATCCTACGATATTTATCTTTCTCTTTCTGACTTACTTCACTTAGTATGATAATCTCCAGTTGCTGCAAAGGGCATTATTTCATTCTTTTTTATGGCTGGGTAATATTCCATTGTGTATGTATTCCATTCCATCTTCTTTATTCATTCATCTGTCAGTGGACACCTAGGTTGCTCCCATGTCTTGTTTGCCTTTATTTTTGAGTTATGAGAGCTTATACATTCCAGACACTAGACCCTTGTCAGATGGAGGATTTGCCACCATTTTTTTTACATTGTTCAAAGCTTTTGATTAAGTACAATTCTCAAGGAAGGCCTGTCAATCTGGCCGAAAGTATTCACGTCCCCTGAGTACACAAATCACATCCCTACCTCCGGTCCTCTATTCCTCTCCTGTGAAATTCCCTACCTGCATCTCCTCCCCATCTTGAGATCCTTGAATCCAGAGCCCTGTAGGTCTGCACTAGAACTGAACTGGGCTGCCTGGGACCACCTGCCCTGCCTGAACATTGAGCTGTGACTGTAGTGTGCAAACATCGCAGGATAACATCACGCAGAGGGAGCGTGCCGCATACTCTTCTCCTCCAAAGCAAGTTAGGTGGGCCCGTCAGCTCTGAATGGGTGAGTGTGTAGAACGAGGGTTCTCAGCTCTGGCATGATTGGCATTTTGGTCTGGATAATTCCTTGCTACGAGGGCCATTCTGGGCATCGTAGTAGGGTGTTTAGCATCATCCTGGCTTCTACCCACTAGAGGCCAGTAGCACCTCCCACTTGTGACACCCAAAAATGTCTCCAGACACCACCAGATGTTCCTGGGGAGAGGGAGGTGGATAAAACAGCTGTGGCTGAAAACCCCTGGTGGAGGGAAGGACCTTCATGACGGAGACCTATGAAAGCAGGTGGGAAGACAATTGCAAGTTCTGAAGCAGTTAGAACCAGGTTTCCCAGGTCCCAGATTACCCAGATCACAACAGATCTGAGTGATTGTTTTACTCCCTTTTATGCAAAGCAATTTCCTCCAAACCAACTCCATCACAAGGAGGAATGCAAAAATCAGAATGACCGAGTTGTGTAGGTTATTCTCAGGACATTTTCTTGTTCTTTTCACTGTCAGGTGCATCAATGCCCACCCCCGTCTACCAAGGATGGGAGAGAGGAGGTTCTTCCCACCTGTGACCTTGGTGTGCCTGACGGGTCCTGTGTCTGTGTGAGTGGTGCAGCTATGGAGGAGAGCATTAGTGTAAAGCCTCGTGTTTATAAACCATAAATGCTGTGACACCTAAGGAGCGGATGATTTAAAAACAAGGATTTGTCCTTATGACAGTTTGAGAAATTTGAATTTCCCAAATGGGAGAGGTTGGGATGAGTGAGAGAGAGAGTGTGTGGGGGTGTGTGTGTGTTTGTGGAGGGGATGTGGGAGTAGCATAGAATTGGAAGATAAGTCTGTGGGCTAAAGTATTTGTAAAGAGTTTTGTGAGCCCCAGGATGAATGGATGGATGGATTAGATAGATGATAGATAGACATATATATAATCATTTCTAGCCTTTCATCTCTTATACCTCTCAAAGTTCAGACAACCATATCTCCACCTAGTCCATTTGTTAAAAAGAAATCCATCTCCAAAAGGGAATCCTCTTCCACTGTTGGTGGGAATGGAAATTGGTGCAGCCACTATGAAAAACAGTGTGGAGGTTCCTTAAAAAACTAAAAATAGAGTTGCCGTGTGACCCAGCAATCCCACTCCTGGGCATATATCCGGAAAACTCAAATTTGAAAAGATATGTGCATCCCCATGTTCATAGCAGCACATTTACAATAGCCAAGACATGGAAGCAACCCAAGTGTCCATCGACAGATGAATGGATAAGGAAGATGTGGTACATATGTACAATGGAATATTACTCAGCCATAAAAAAGGAGGAAGTATTGCCATTTGCAGCAACATGGATGGACCTAGAGATTATCATGCTAAGTGAAGTAAGACAGAAAGACAAATATTATATGCTATCACTTATATGTGGAATTTTAAAATAATACAAATGAATCAATATGCGAAATAGAAACAGACTCACAGACATAGAAAACAAACTTATGGGAAAGGGACGGGGGGAGGGATAAATTAGTAGTGTGGGATTAACACATACAAACTACTAAAATAGATAAGCAACAAGCATTTCTGTGTAGCAGAGGGAACTATATCCAACATCTTGTAATAACCTATACGGGAAAATTATATATATGTATCTGAATTGCTTTGCTGTAGACCTGAAACTGACACAATATTGTATATCAACTATACTTCAATTAAGAATAAATAAAACAAAATAAAGAAATCCATCTCAAAACGGTCCTTGCCGGAGGAGAAATGATGTATCGTTCTGCTGCCTCTGCAAAATTCCTACAGTCTTGGTTCTCTTCTATAATAAAACCATTTAATCCCACAAACGTGTATGGAATACTGACTCGTGTGTTGCTTTAGCAAGTTCCTGGGTCTAAGTCGAGAAAGAGACTCCTTCCTCCCAGCCGCCCCCGCCCCCCACATTGAGTTGGACCATCCCTGATGCCTCAGAACAGGATTTGTTCTTCTCACAGGAAACACAGAGGATCCACAGAATGTGGCTACTGTTTGTACCAAACTCCATGCGGTGGTGTCCCCGTAAAGAGACCGCATTCAGCTGAAGGGGAGCAGGACAGGCAGGGTTTACACACTTCCTGTTACAGGTCCTTCCTTTAGTGGGAAAAGACCCTGGCTGGCTTTCAATGTTTTTAATAGACAATGGGGAGAAACATACCCCACATGATTTAAAGGGGTTGTGATTGGATGATCTCAAAGACACTACTGCAGGCTCTGAGTAAGACATTGGTTCTGCACTCAGGGAGTTCCCAGCTTACAGGAGAAACATATTTGTTTTCTAAAGTCACTTTAATCCAGTGTGATAAGGGCTGTAAACAGGAGGCAATGTTATGAATTGGCCTTGGAAAACTTGCACAGATTCCAGACAGGGGAGCAGAGAAGCAAAAGCCTGGCATCCAGGGTGGGTGGGGCAGTCCTTGAAAGATGAAAGGACACTCCATATGGCCTTGGGTCTTCCGTTCCTTGTGTCCCCACTGCTGTCACAAGTGTGGGGCTTCACTTAGACATGAATGACAGCCACCACGTGGAGAGGACTTTCTCGTGCTAGACACGGTTCTAAGTTAACTCATTTAAGCCTCCCAGCAATGGTGTGGGCCTGGGGAGCACCAGCCTCAATGTCCTGATGAGGAGACAGGCACAGGGGAATAAAGTAAGAGCTCCAGCTGGTGAGAGATGGAGAGGAAACTCAGTCTCAGGGAGCTTGACTCCCTACGCAGCTCTCAGTCTGAGCTGTCAGGGGAAGCAGCTTCCACTATTACTAAGGGAGGGGGCCTATTGTCCCACTGTCAAATCTGGGAGGGACTTGTGACTCTTTGACCAGTGACATTGATGGAGATGACATCATGTTAGTAGTCATCCATCCAGAGGAACTGTGACCCCCTCTCTTGCTCTGATAAGACTACTGGGTAAAAGAGCCTGAGCTAGCCTCTTGGAGGAGGAGAGGCCACTGGGAAGAGAACCCTAGGCACCCAACCAATAGCCAACCACCTGCTAGACATGTGAAGGAGGCCATCCTCAATCATCCAGCACCAGAGGGTCTGTTAGGTGGCCCCAGATACACGAGAGAGCCCATCAGAGACCAAACCAGCTCGGACCAGAATAATCACCCAGCTGACCCATAGACTGATGACTAAAAATAAGAGGGTGGTTGTCACAAGCCACTAAGTCTTAGCATGATTGTTACGCAGCAAAGGCTGACTGATACACGCTGCTACTCTGCCTTTGTATTTTTAATAAATGGCCCTTCCCACGACCCTCGCGACCTGCTGTCAATGGGGTCAAAGTCATCTGCTCACCAATACACAGGGATAGAGAACACAGAGAAGCTCAATATTTTATCAAAAGTCACAAATCGGGGGTTGGCAAACTACAGCCCATGAACTGAAACTGGCCCACTGACTGCTTTTGTAAATAAAGTTTTATTGGGACACAGACACGTCCATTTATTTTTTACATATTGCCTATGGCTGCTTGGGGAGAGGGGGCTACCATGGCAGAGCTGAGTAGTTGAGACCAGGTGGCCACAAAGCCTGAATGAATTATTTACTATGTGACCCTTTATAGAAAAAGTTTGACAACCCCTAGTCCATACTTAATGCCCTTAACACTACGACAATAGTTCTCAAAATGTGGCCCTCAGGCCAGCAGAATTAACTTCACTAGTTAGAAATGCAGTCCTATGTCCTTACCCCAGACTGACACCATCAGACATGCTCTTGTGTAAGAAGCCCTCCCAGTGATTCTGATCTCCATGGCTTCAAGATCAGACAACACAACCATCTTTGACGACAGAAATCTGGTATGATGCATGCTTCCCCGGTTTAAGAAGCATTTTCTTTCCCACTCCCAGCTTTTGGAAGAGGAATAATTGCCCTGAATCCTTATTTGACTAGTTTCATCTGCCCTCAGCACCAGCTCGCAGCCACCCACCAAAACACTTGCGTCCCCCCCAGTGCCATGACTGAGCCGAAGGTGTAGAAGGAGTTGTTTGGGGGCGGTGGAGGATACAGTCAAACCTTCCTTCCTGCCCCCCTCCAAAATAAATCCAGCGTTTACGAAAGGCATGCAGGAGGTCTGGAGTGCTTTCACGGCATGAAATCAATTGGAACAAAACCAAGCCTTACTGATCCGTGTGGGGTGACACCTCACTGTAGCTTTGATTTGCATTTCTCTAATGATTAGTGATGTTGAGCATCCTTTCATGTGTTCGTTGGCCATCTGTATATCTTCTTTGGAGAAATGTCTATTTAGGTCTTCTGCCCATTTTTGGATGGGGTTGTTTGTTTTTTTGATATTGAGTTGCATGAGGTGTTTGTATATTTTGGAGATTAATCCTTTGTCAGTTGCTTCGTTTGCAAATATTTTCTCCCAGTCTGAGGGTGCCTTTTCATCTTGTTTATGGTTTCCTTTGCTGTGCAAAAGCTTTGAAGTTTCATCTAGGGGGGTGGGATAGGGAGGGTGGGAGGGAGACGCGAGAGGGAAGGGATACGGGGAGATATGTATACATACAGCTGATTCACTTTGTGATACAGCAGAAACTAACACAACATTGTAAAGCAATTATACTCCAATAAAGATGAAAAAAACAAAACAAGCCTTATATCTAAGTTACAAAGTCCGGGCGGAATCACCAGCTCGTCTTGGTTTGTCCAGATTTCCCCAGCTTTAACGTTGAAAGAACCATGTCCCTGGAAACACCCCAGTCCTGCTCCACTCCGGCCTCCCTCCTAGAGGCAACCATCACCCTGAAGTTTGTGTTAATAATTCTCGTGCTTCCTTTCTCAATTTTGCCACACCTGGATCTGTCCCTGAAGAAGGTATTATTTGGTTTTGCCTGCTTTTGAACTTATGCAGGGAATGATCACCCTGGATGTTTCAGGGGCTTGCTTGTTTTGTTCAGTCTTTGGAGATTTCCCCACATTGGTGATATGACTGTGGTTCATTTTTCACCACTGTAGAGTATTCCCTATTCCACTGTGTGGATACATGCTCATCTGAGCCAAGGGATGTGTTTGAATGCCGGCAGGTGGCTGACAACCTGTGGCATGAGGAAGAGCATGCCCCCTTTCTCTGGAGGACGTGATGAGGTGCAGGTCAGAGACAGAGCTGAATCTGGGGGAGATCCAGGTGAGGCTCAGCCCCGCCGTGTGCACCTCATAGCACTTGACTTCTCCCCTAAACAAATGTTCAGGTCAGTTATTTAAATAATGTGGCCGGAAGGGGTATCGGCTTGCTCTCCTAGGATGTCACGCTTCTTGGTCTAGTCCAGAGGACATCACACGTTCATATTTACAATCAAGTATTTATTTGCACGAGTAATACATGTCAGCAAACCTTCCACAGAGTGTGGCAATTGAAGAAAGCTTCTGGCTCAGCGTTTCCCATCCCAGATTCCAAGCCCTGCACCTCAAGAGCACACACAACGCGACCTGGGACGGTACACCCCTTCCAGACTAGATTCTGCTTTCTGTTTCTTCCTGCAAAGCAGCTCAGTTTCCTGTGTGCCCGGGGTGTCCCCTGGTGGCCGCTCACTAGACCACAATGCTCATGGACCCGGCTCTCAAATCCACGTCCAGGAAGGAAACGTGGAGCAAAGAAATGTTTTCAGCCTTTCAACTTACCCCTAACACAATACACAGTAATTTGACAACATGAAAAAAAAATTTTATGTACAATAGTGAAATGAAGAGGCAGAGGCAGGTTTTTTTTTCTTTTTCTCCTTTTTTTAAATTGATATGTAGTTAATTTACAGTGTTGTGTTAATTTCTGCTGTACAGCAAAGTGATTCAGTTATACTTATATATACATTCTTTTTCATATGCTTTTCCATTATGGTTCATTCCAGAATATTGAACATAGTTCCCTATACAGTAGGATCTCATGATTTATCCATTCTATATATACTAGTTTGCATCTGCTAATCCCAAACTCCCAATCCATCCCTCCTGCACCCTCCTTCCCCCCTTGACAACCACAAGTCTGTTCTCTATGTCTGTGAGTCTGTTTCTGTTTTGTAAATAAGTTCATTTGTGTCATATTTTAGATTCCACATATAAATGCTATCATATAGTATGTGTCTTTCTCTGTCTGACTTACTTCACTTAGTACGATAATCTCTAGTTCCATCCCATGTAGCTGCAAATGGCATTATTTCATTCTTTTTTATTGGCAGAGGAATATTCTATTGTATATATATACAACATCCTTTTTATCCACTCATCTGTTGATAGACATTTAGGTTGTTTCCATATCTTGGCTATTGTGAATAGTGCTGCTATGAATACTGGGGTGCAGGTATCTTTTTGAATTATGGTTTTCTCCAGAAATATGCCCAGGAGTTGGATTGCTGAATCATATGGCAACTCTATTTTTAGTTTTTTAAGGAACTTCCATACTGTTTTCCATAGTGGCTGCACCAGTTTACATTCCCACCAACAGCGTAGGAGGGTTCTCTTTGGGAGAGGCAGTTTTAATACATTGTACTTAACTAAAATATCCAGTTCTGGGTCCTGAGAGGATACAAAGGTGCCATCTCTGTCCTGTAGAACCAATGAGTCCATCTAGTGCAGAGGACTGCACACATGACCCATGGGCCCCATCCGGCCCCCTGTTTGTTTTTGTAAATAAAGTTTTATTGGAACACAGCCAAGCCCATTTGTCTACATATTGTCTGTGTGCTTTCTCACTACAGCGGCAGAGTTGAATCGTTGTGGCAGAGGGTGTCTGGCCCACAAAGCCTAAAGTATTTCCTACTTGGCATTTTCTGGAAAAAGTTTGCCCACTTCTAGGTGAGTGGGTTAACGGAGGCACCTATAAAATGGGCTATTGTTAGCCTGGAAAGAAGCTTCCTCTGTGGATTTGATTTTTCATCAATTCATTCCAAAAATTGTTGCAGACCTACTGTGTGCCAGACATTATTTCTGGCCAGAAAAGATTCTTGATGTTTTCAAACTTGGAGAGCTCCAGTATTTTTCAGTTTGGACAATAGTCATACCAGTTACCAGCATTTTCCACCCAAAACATCTCCTCACTTTTTTTGGCTTCTACCACCAAACCCACCATCTAGACCAAAGTTTCACCCTTTCAACATGGACACCTCCTCTTTGCTGGACTGAAATTTGTATAGGCGCCATCTCCACATTCACCTGTTTCTCCTGATAATGTTGGAAGCCAAATTTTGTCTTCTGTGGAGCATATCAAAAATGATGTGTCCGGCTTCCCTGGTGGCGCAGTGGTTGAGAGTCCGCCTGCCGATGCAGGGGACATGGGTTCGTGCCCCGGTCCGGGAAGATCCCACATGCCGCGGAGCGGCTGGGCCCGTGAGCCGTGGCCACTGAGCCTGTGTGTCCGGAGCCTGTGCTCTGCAATGGGAGAGGCCACAGCAGTGAGAGGCCCACGTACCGCAAAAAAAAAAAAAAAAAGAGTAACAAGGGCTTCCCTGGTGGCGCAGTGGTTGAGAGTCCGCCTGCCGATGCAGGGATCACGGGTTCGTGCCCCCGTCCAGGAAGATCCCACATGCTGCGGAGAGGCTGGGCCCGTGAGCCATGGCCGCTGAGCCTGCACGTCCGGAGCCTGTGCTCCACAACGGGAGAGGTCACAACAGTGAGAGGCCCGCATACCGCAAAAAAAATAAATAAATAAATAAAATTTTTTTTAATGATGTGTCGATTCCAGCCTGGCCAGGGCCCACAGGAGGGGAGAAGAAAGGGCATTGTGGCAAAACCTGGGTCTGGCTACATGCCTGTTGTTAAATCAAGGCTCTGCTCCCTCAAGGCTTTAGAGATCTTTTAGGGATTTCCTCACTTGTATTACCCTGGCTTGTGTCACTGGTGAGAAATGCAAATGCTTGTGAATTTCTAATACATATTTGGAAGAAAACTCCAACATATTTCATTTACCCGTGGCCATAAGCAGCCCAAGGTGGACCCTTCTCCTTAACAGAATCTTAATTTAAATGTGGATGTACCGGGCTGTGATTAGACATATGAACAGAAACCCAGGCTACTTTGCTGTGTATTCTGCCAGGAGACCCTGACTCTGGGGCCCAGGAGTCTGCCCATGTGTCTAGACCCACAGAAATTAGGGAATTCCCGACACCTTTAGAATTGAATTCCAGACACTTTTAGAAGTGATTTGGTTCAATCCCTACCTAAAAAGTCTTTATTAATAGCTGGAGGAAGAAGATAAAAAGAAGCATCAAGAGAAAACATGAAACCATTCATTTTTACACGTAAGAAATTTGAAATTCCCGAAGCACACTTTGCTACCTGGAAAGCAACTGCCCCCCTCTCACCTCTAAGTTCCCCAAGGAAGAGATGTGGCACCTGCAGGCCTGATTCTCAAGGGGGTTTGCGTTTATTCAGCAACCGTGGGTCTTGCTCAGCGACATCCCTCTTCCTATTAAAAAAAGATTTCAGGGACTTCCCTGGTGGTCCAGTGGTTAGGACTCTGTACTTCCACTGCAGGGGGCATGGGTTCAATCTCTGGTTGTAGAACTAAGATCCCGCAAGTGGCGCGGCGTGGCCAAAAAAAAAGATTTCAAAAGCCTCTAATTAAACAGTGAAAGCGGGACTTCCCTGGTGGCGCAGTGCTTAAGAATCCGCCTGCCAATGCAGGGGACACGGGTTCAGATCCCTGGTCCAGGAAGATCCCACATGCCACAAAGCAACTAAGCCCGTGAGCCACAACTACTGAGCCTGCAATCTAGAGCCCGCGAGCCACAACTACTGAAGCCCTCGCGCTTAGAGCCCGTGCTCCGCAACAAGAGAAGCCACTGCAATGAGAAGCCCGCGCACCGCAACGAAGAGTAGCCCCCGCTCACCGCAACTAAAGAAAGCCCGCGTGCAGCAAAAAAGACCCAACACAGCCAAAAATAAATAAAAAATAAACAAAATAAATAAATCAAAAAAATAACAGCGAAAGCATCTAGGCCAAACCAGAGCTACTGAAACAGAGAGCTGAATGCACATGACGGACAAGGCAACCCACTAACGACTTCCCCAACCCCGTCCACTGGGGAAAGGCAGTTCTGTACAACTGAGCTACCCGGACCGCTGAAACCTCAGGAATGCGACGTTTTTAAACACGTGAGACTCTCAAGGAAATGACAAACCTCTCTGCCTGCTTTACCAAGAGTGCTGGGTGTGGGGTGACCTTGTCTTGGTGGCCTGCGGCCATCATGATGCAGAACAAGTGCGCTGTGCTGTGACACAGCCGTGACCTCAGGGCTCTGCCCCTGATATCAGGGTCAGCCTGCCAGGGCCCGGCATGTCCTCTAGTTTTTATTACCTCCTTTCTACTTTTGCTATATCCACTCTCACACTTGTTTTGGCGCATGGGGTCCTTCAGGAATCAGTCCCGCTGCTGAGACCCAGGCCCCAGGCAGAACCCTGAGGCCTTCCCCTTGGATGGGAAGCCTCGGGCACTGGAGGAGAGTTGACCATTGGGCAGAGCTGCCCTCAGCCCTGGGCAGGGAAGGTCCAGGCTGGAGGAGAGCCCACATGTCCTGGCCTGGACAAGGCAGGGACAGAAGCGATGGAGTTCTCCTCTGTGGGGAGAACATGTAGCACCTTCACTGAAACGATGGAAAAAAAAAAAAAAGGGACTTCCCTGGTGGTCCAGTGGTTAAGATTCCGCGCTCCCAATGCAGGGGGCGTGGGTTCGATCCCCGGTCGGAGAACTGAGATCCCACATGCCACTCCAACAAGAGGTGACGGGGACTCCTGGATCCCACCCACTCGGGGCACCACGGCATTGCCTCTGCCAGTCATGATGCCAACCCGGGGACCCCGATGGGGTAGTTAAACTGTAACAGCCTTGCTTCCCTGGGCCCAGAACTAAGATTCTAACGCCATCTCCATGAACGCCTCCGAACGGCCGCCTGGACGCACAGGTCCACCTGGTAGGGTCGGGTGAGGGGGGAGTGAGTGGCTGCAGGGGATGGACTTTACGTGTACGTGCGTGGGGAATGCTGCTCACAATTTAGCCCCTGGGCTTTGTGACTTTGTACAGATAATGAAGTCCGTTACGGGCACACCGGCAGGACTTTGACATTCGCTGCCCTTGTGTAACGGGATGGAGATGCAGGTGTTTCTGGTTCCTGGGACCGCTGCCCTGCCCCCGCCACACCGGTCACCCACTCCTGGTGGTAACCGTCCTCTGTCTCCTGGTGCCATCGTGCAGCTGGCCTGACCTTGGAATTCCGAGAGTGTTTGCTCCTGAGTCCGGCTTCCTCCGCTCACCAGCGTGCACGGGAGTCTCCCGTGCGCTGTAGCCCCCGCGGCGGGGGGTTTGCCGTGTGCTGTACCTTGGTCACCCACTCTACTGCGGACTGACTTTCGGGTTCTTTCACTGTTTATGAGCAATGCCGCCGTGAACACTCTTATGAGCACAGACGCTTTGTCCCTGGCAGTCCAACCCGGCCAAGGGGAGCTGCGTCCAGGGGACGCAGAGGCTCGGCTTTAAGAGGTGCTACCAGACTCTTTCCCCCAAGGGGCCGTTCTAACCTGCACCCCCATCCCAGGGGCGGAAGTGCCAGGGGCTCCACACTCACCAACGTGTGGGCTTCTGGGCCCGTTCATCTTTGCCGTCCGGGGGAAGAGGCTTCGCCTGCGCTTTCCTGACAACTAAGGATGCTGAGCACATCTTCATAGAGTTATTGGGTCACTTCGTTCAAGGCTCTTCCTCCTTGATACAAATCTGCCTGCCGATCACCGTCTTAGTGATTTGTAGGAGTCCCTTGTATATTCTGCCCATGAGTCCTCCACTGGGAGGAGCATCGTTGCAAATACCTTTTCCCTCCTTGTGAATTGCCTTTTCACTCTCTGAATGTTCCCTTTTGATGAAAAGAAGCTCTTTTTTTTTTTTTTAACATCTTTATTGGAGTATAGCTGCTTTACAGTGGTGTGTTAGTTTCTGCTTTATCACGAAGTGAATCAGTTATACATACACATATGTTCCCCTATCTCTTCCCTCTGCGTCTCCCTCCCTCCCACCCTCCCCATCCCACCCCTCCAGGCGGTCACAAAGCACCGAGCTGATCTCCCTGTGCTATGCGGCTGCTTCCCACTAGCTATCTACCTTACGTTTGGTAGTGTATATATGTCCATGCCGCTCTCTCGCTTTGTCACAGCTCACCCTTCCCCCTCCCCGTGTCCTCAAGTCCGTTCTCTAGTAGGTCTGTGTCTTTATTCCTGTCTTGCCCCTAGGTTCTTCATGACCTTTTTTTTTTTTTTTTAGATTCCATATATGTGTGCTAGCATACGGTATCTGTTTTTCTCTTTCTGACTTACTTCACTCTGTATGACAGACTCTAGGTCCATCCACCTCGCTACAAATAACTCAATTTCGTTTCTTTTTATGGTTGAGTAATATTAAAAGAAGCTCTTAATTTCATTGAAATCCAGTTTCTTTTCTTTTTTTGTGGTTAGTGCTTCACTGTCCTTTTTTTTTCCTATTTCTATATTTTTTAAAAATTTATTTTATTGAAGTCCAGTTGATTTACAGTGTTGTATAATCTCTGCTGTACAGCAAAGTGACTCAGTTATACATACATATGCATTCCTTTTCATATTCTTTTCCATTATGGCTTACCACAGGATATTGAACATAGTTCCTTATGCTATACAGTAGGACCTTATTGTTTCACTGTCCTTTTTAAGAAATCTTTGCCTAACCAAGATGATTCTCTTTTATTTTTAAAGAAGATTTTATTGGTTTACCTTTTACATCTCAGTTTTGTTTTGTTTTTGTATGATGTGAGCTGGAGTCAAGATTCGTTTTTCTCCATCTGGGTATTCATCTGACCCAAGAGTTTGCATTTATTAATTCTTAATTTAAAAAACGATTATTGATAATGGCCTGTTTGTGCCTTCAAACGGTGGAGGAGTAAGACGTGGAGATCACCTTCCTCCCCACAAATACATCAAAACTACATCTACATGTGGAACAACTCCTACAGAACACCTACTGAATGCTGGCAGAAGACCTCAGGCTTCCCAAAAGACGCCCTCAGGTGACCTACATGCAGAGGCGGGGCCGATACAAAGCTGAACCCCGGGAGCTGTGTGAACAAAGAAGAGAAAGGGAGATCTCTCCCAGCAGCCTCAGGAGCAGCAGATTAAATCTCCACAATCACCCTGATGTACCTGCATCTGTGGAATACCTGAACAGACAACGAACCATCCCAAAATTGAGGGGATGGACTTTGGGAGCAACTGTACACTTGGGGTTTGCTTTCTGCATCTAATTTGTTTCTGGTTTTATGTTTATCTTAGTTTAGTATTTAGAGCTTATTATCATTGGTAGACTTATTGATTTGGTTACTCTCTTCCTTTTTTTATTTTATAAATATTTGTTTCTTTTTTTTCCTTTTTCTCCTCTTGTGAGTGTGTATGTGCTTCTTTGTGTGATTTTGCCTGTATAGCTTTGCTTTTGCCATTTGTCCTAGGGTTCTGACTGTCCGTCTTTTGTTTTTTGGGTTTTTTTAGTATAGTTTTTAGCGCATGTTAGCATTGGAGGATTTGGTTTTTGGTTTGTTTGCTCTCTTCTTTCTTTCTCTCTTTCTTTTTTTTAAATTACTTTTTTATTTTTAATAATTTTTTCTATTTTAATAACTTTATTTTATTCATTTATTTATTTTTCTTTCTTTCTTTCTTTCTTTTTCTCCCTTTTCTTCTGAGCCGTGTGGCTGACAGTGTCTTGGTGCTCCGGCCGGGTGTCAGGCCTGAGCCTCTGAGGTGGGAGAGCCAAGTTCAGGACATTCGTCCACCGGAGACCTCCAGGCTCCATGTAATATCAAACAGTGAAAGCTCTCCCAGAGATCTCCATCTCAACGCTAAAACCCAGCTCCACTCAACGACCAGCAAGCTACAGTGCTGGACACCCTATGCCAAACAGCTAGCAAGACAGGAACGCAACCCCACCCATTAGCAGAGAGGCTGCCTAAAATCATAGTAAGTTCACAGACACCCCAAAACACACGAATGGACGTGGTCCTGCCCACCAGAAAGACAAGATCCAGCCTCATCCACCAGAACACAGGCACCAGTCCCCTCCACCAGGAAGCCTACAAAACCCACTGAACTAACCTTACCCACTGGGAGCAGACACCGAAAGCAACGGGAGCTATGAACCTGCAGCCTGTGAAATGGAGACCCCAAACCCAGTAAGCTAAGCAAAATGAGAAGACAGAGAAACACACAGCAGATGAAGGAGCAAAGTAAAAACCCACCAGACCAAACAAATGAAAAGGAAATAGGCAGTCTACCTGAAAAGGAATTCAGAGTAATGATAGTAAAGATGATCCAAACTCTTGGAAATAGAATGGGGAAATGCAGAGACATTTAACAAGGAACTAGAAGAACTAAAGAGCAAACAAACAATGATGAACAACACAATAAATGAAATTAAAAATTCTCTAGACGGAATCAATAGCAGAATAACTGAGGCAGAAAAAACGAATAAGTGACCTGGAAGATAAAATAGTGGAAATAACTACTGCAGAGCAGAACAAAGAAAAAAGAATGAAGAGAATTGAGGACAATCTCAGCGATTGTGGCGCGCAGGTTCCAGAGCACGTAGGCTCTGTGGTTTGCGGCACACGGGCTCTAGTTGAGGCGCGCGAGTTCAGTAGTTGTGGCACGCAGGCTTAGTCGCCCCACGGCATGTGGGATCATAGTTCCCTGACCAGGGATGGAACGTGTGTCCCCTGCATTGCAAGGCAGATTCTTCACCACTAGACCACCAGCGAAGTCCCCAGCCTCCCATGTTCTTAGCTGAACCTGCCATATTCTTGTCCTTGTCTTTACATCAAGTTCATCAAGCAACGGGTGTTGAGAACAACCTAGGTGCTAGGCCAGAAAGCAGAGCCAGGCAGGAGCTACAAACCACGAGGAGCCCTGGACCTCAGTGGGAAGGTGCAGCCTGTGGAAGCTGACAAGGCCCACGCTCTTGCCTCTTAGTGGAACTCTGCCACCCATCAGACATGCCACCATCAGTGAGGCTCTCCTCTCCAGGGACTTTTGCAAGTTCCTTTATTGTCAAGTAACCTATGGCAGGCAGGCTCTGAGATGCACCCCTGGCTGTTGGTAGCCCCTGTGTAGCCCCCTCCCGTGTTGAAAGGTGCTGACTCATGTAACCAATGGAATATCTCAGAAGTGGGGAAGCAGGACTTGCGAGGTTCGGCATAAAGGACATTGTGTGTCTGGGATCACCCACCGTGGGGGCCGCCATGTTGTGTGGATATTCAAGCAGCCTGTGGAGAGGCCCACGTGGTGAGGAGCTGAGGCCTCCAGCCAACAGCCAGCACCAGTTGCCAAATACACGAGGAGCTGCCTTGGGAGAAAGTCCTCCAGCCTCAGTCGAGCCTTCGGGTGATGGAGCCTTAGCCAGCGCCTTGCCTGCAACACCATGAGAGACACTGAGCCAGGACCACCTGCTAAGCCACCTCTGGATTCCTAAACCTCAGAAATTGCGTGAGATCATGTTTATCGTTGGTTTAAGCCATTCAATTTAGGGGTCACTTATAACATGGCGACAGATAATACGTAACCCTAGGGATGACTTTATGACCCATGAGTGGTTGCAACCCAAAGTCCTTGAAAGCACTGGTGGAAAGCTTTGCATCTGGCCCAGCCCTGCTTTAAGACACAGGCTTTCTAGTTATTTAACAAGTAGAGCTAGAGGAGATGAAGCTCTAGGGGAGGTGGTAATGAGCACAGACTCTGGCGCCAGATGGAGTTTGAGTTCCAGCTCTGCAACGTATCAGCCTCGGTTTCACCACCTATAAAATGGGGGTGATGACGATAGTATTTAGTAGCTGGGTTACTGTGAGGGTCAGAGGGTATACGTAAGGTTCTCACAGCGGTGGTGGGTGCACAGTAGAAGCTGGAAGGGTCAGCTGCTGACGCAGGGCAGACGGCGTTCTGGGGCTGGGGATACATCTGGGGACAAAATAATCAGAAATTTACCCTCACTGATCTTATATTCTTGTGGGCGAGACAGATAAGCAAGATAAATTGGTAATTTATATTCTGTAACTGGAGAGTAGGTTCTATGAAGAAAAGCAAAGCAGAGTCCTGGGATGAGTGTGTGAGGAAGGCTTCCCTGTGAAGGTGATATTTAAGCCACGTCTAGGAGGTTGTTGAGGGAACCAGACGGATGCCAAGGGGAAGAGTGTTCCAGGCAAAGGAAACAGCCTGTGCAAAAGCCCTGCGGTGGAAGAGTCCTGGGGCCTTGGAGGGCCAGCGAGGCGGCCGGCATGGCTGTCGCTGGGCAAATGTGGGAGAAGGATCGAGGCAGACCTTAGGTTCTGGAAATGACGTTGGTGTTTATTGTGACAGGAGACCTTGAGGAGTTCTGAGCAGAGCGGTGACATGCTCTGACTCTCACACCCTAACAGGACAAGTCTGAATGTTGTGCTAAGAACAGGCTGGGGCCGAGAGGCCAGAGGCCCGGAAACCAGTGCTGGGGCTCCTCTTGCTGTCGAGAGAGGGCGGGGCTGGGACAGGCTCAGCACAGAGACGGTAGGGAGTGGTCGGATGCCGGATGCCTTCTGCAGGAGAGCCTGCAGGAGTACAGGCCGGTTGGGTGAGAGAGGGATAATTCCACATGCGGGTCTGGACTTGCCATCACCTGAGAGCAACTTCTGGGGGAGACGTGGGAGTTGCTGATCCGTGAAGTCTGAGAAGGCTTTAAGACTCTAACCCTAACCCTAACCCTAACCCACCTAACCATAACCCTAACCCTAACCCGCCAAACCATAACCCTAACCCTAACCCTAAACCTAACCTTAACCCACATAACCCACATAACCCGTACCCTAACCCGTACCCGAACCCTAAGCCTAACCCACACAAGTGAGACAGGGAGGAGGCATCTGGACACATGGATGGGACTCAGGCCAGAGAGGCATCGGAGGGGGACCTCTGTAGTCGCCCGTGCTTATGGAGGTATTTAAGGCCCCAAGGCAGGTGAGCTTCCCTGGTTACCTGCCTCTCACCAAGAGCTCTCTTCACATCCGTTTGTCCAGGTGAGTGAGCTGGCCCTACACAAATCTCCAAGGCCTGCCTGTATTCCCAGGACAAGGAACTGGCGGCATGAGCAGGTCTGTGTGTGGGTCACTGGTGGACAGCCACACGTGGGGCACTGAATTTCTGGTGCCCACTGAAGCCATCCCGTCCCTGCCTCCTAATCACTGTGGTCTGCCCACGTGACACTCCAGGGCATGCTTTCGACATCTTTCCCAATAGATGTGGAGATCTGAGTCTGGTGAGGGGCAGGGTGTGGCTGTGCAGTGTGAGAACGACCTGCCCTTTCCAGAAAAGAAGCGTGCGGTGTGGACTTCCATCTTGATTTTGCACATTCTATTCAACTCAGCCTCTCACCCAGAGAACCTGGCTGGGTCACTGCCTGGCCTGCCTTCTCATGATCGAAAAAACACCCACATCCAGGTAGGAGAGCGCCAAGAACTGGAGGAACACCCCCAGGCCTCTGTCCCTCCTGGGATAGCTCTCCCTGAAGATAGCAGTGAAGCCAAGCCCATCGCCGTGGGCAGCGCATCTCCGGTGTGGACCATCCTTTCCCCCCACCACCTACGCCAACCTCACCATGCACAAAGGTGGAGCTCCGGGCTCCCCAGTGCTTGCCCAGAGAGGGGGCACTGGGTTTCATCCACATGCAGAGGAGGTGAGGGAGGGCAGATAAACCTACCCTATGGCACGGGGCGCCTTGCCTCACTGTGTTAGCTGAGCACGCGGAACAAAACAGGTCAAAGCGCAGCCCAGCTCCAAGACGCTAACACGCGAACGAAACTTGGCAAACTGAGAGGCAGATCCAAGGTTCAAACCCAGAGCTCTCCCAGGAAATCTGGCTGAGAAACCTCACACAAGGCAAGAAAACAATAATCGCCCTTATTTTTCAAACAAGGACAACAAGGCACAGAGAGGGCAATTGCCTGGCCGTGGTCACACAGCTGTTGAATAGGGAAGCCAGGGTCTGAGCTCACAGCCACCACCCTCCAGCCTCCTTAAAATGAATTCACACAGTGACTGGGAGGAAACGGCGGGGCCCACCATACTCAGCGCCATCCCGGTGGGAGTTCACTGCTCTGGCCTGGTACTCAAACCACTTGTGTGGCTGGTGACAATACAAACACCTGGGACCCCCTTTGACCCATGAGCTCCATGCGCAGGGGTGGGGTACCAGCATTGGAAAATCACGGCTCTTAAGTCGGCCCAGGTGGGCCCCAAGCTCCGATCCCCTCCTGGCTGCTCAGGAGGCCGCCTGTCTTTGCTCAACCAGTTGTAGATTGAGCAGGGGAGGCGTTGCCCTGCACCTGCCCTCCCTGCCCAGGGAGCGGGGCCCCCAGCACACTCCAGTCCTCGGTTCCTCCAGGTGTGAAGCAAGCCTAGCACTGCCATCTTTGTGGCTTCTCCGCTCTCTTGTTGGGGGCAGGCGGCCAAACCGGAATTTCTTCCTTTGGCAAACAGAATGGATTCTCACACCCAGCACAAGAGTGGCCCCAACAGAGGGCCAACGGTGGGGAAAGTGTGGACCCCTACCCTGAATCCTGTGATCGGTACCCAAAGCTTTGAGGCAGGACCCAAGCATCTGATCCAAAGTTCCCTGGGCATCGCCTCTACACACCAGAAACTGAGCCCTTATCTATGGCCAGGCCCCACTGGGAGACAAACCACAAAGAAGTCTGAACAGGGAAAGTTTAAAACAGGCATATCTACTTTATCGTGCTTCGCAGATAATCACGCTTTTTACAGACTGAAGGTTTCTGGTGACCCTGCATCCAGCAAGTCTACCAGTGCCACTTTTCCAATAGCATTTGCTCACTTTGTGTCTCTGTGTCACATCTTGTCATTTCTGGCAGTACTTCAAACTTTTCTATTTGTTAACAGTGATCTGTGATCAGCGACCTGTGATGTTACCATGGTCATCGTTTTGGCATTTTTTAGCAATAAAGCTTTTTTAAATCAAGGTGTATACACTGTCTTTTAAGACAATGCTATTTCATACTTAAAAGAGTACAGAATCGTGTAAACCTAACTTTTCTATGCACTGGGAAGCCAAAAAACTCGTGTGGTTCGCTTTATTGTGATAATCGCTTTATTGGGGTGGTCTGGAACCAAACCTGCAATACATCCCAGATATACCTGAATAAAGAATTATTAACTCGACTAGGGCATAACGTCTAAAGGGAGCTGTCAAGAATATCTGTGGGGACTTCCCTGGTGGCGCACTTGTTAAGAATCCACCTGCCAATGCAGGGGACATGGGTGTGAGCCGTGGTCCGCGAAGATCCCACGTGTCACGGAGCAACTAAGCCCGTGCGCCACAACTACTGAGCCTGCACTCTAGAGCCCACAAGCCACCACTACTGAAGCCCACGTGCCACAACTACTGAAGCCTGCGCACCTAGAACCCGTGCTCCGCAACAAGAGAAGCCACTGCAGCGAGAAGCCCGTGCACTGCAATGAAGAGTAGCCCCCACTCGCCGCAACTAGAGAAAGCCCGCGCACAGCAATGAAGACCCAACACAGCCAAAGATAAATAAGTAAATTGAAAAAAAAAAACAAAAAACCAGAATACTTACGGGTCAAGGAGTGTGCCCAAGGTAAGAAAACACGTGAAGGGTGTCCCGTCCCCGAGGCTGGGGTTCAGGTCTCCTTGGGGAAGGCTTGGGTGAGGCCCCCGGATGGTGTGGCCAAGTTCTCTGGGTTGCCTGGGCCAAGTCTGTACAAGAACCAGAACCAGAAGATGCCCCTACTCATGTAGCATCCCTTAGCGCCCTCTACAGACAAATGTAACGAGGTGCACGTGCAAAGGAGAGAAGTCTGAAGGGCACAGCTCACTACCGCAGAGCAGGTGATGCAGGCTGCACCTGGAGCTGAAAGGCAGTCAATTGATAACTGGCACAGCTTACGTGTCCACTTCTACTTTATTTAGCAAGAGTAAGGGCAGGACTGACCACGGGGGCTGGAAGACATCCCGTTCAGTGTCGGACTCCTGCTGTCTGGGCAGCGGGCGGCTCAGACCCCAGAGAAGAAACAGCGTCATCTGTGAGCCAGCCAGGTCATCCTCCCACCCTGGGGACACTGCACGGAGAAAGCTGGTCACTTCTGCTGGCGAGAAGGCAGTCGGTGTAAGCCCCCGGAATTCCACTCAGGACAAGTGCCGGGCTGTTTGCATTTTACAGGTGAGGACGCAGAGGCTCCTGGAGTGCGGCGCGGAGATCCTGCTGCCCCAGAGGACCTGACTCCAGCTCTCCTCCCTGCCCCGCTGGGGGCTCCTCCCGGGGCAGCCCTTTAGAAGATTCCGGGCAGCAGGCGGTAAGGCACGGCGGCCGTGTAGCGCTCCCAGTCGCGGCCGTACTTGTTAGCACAGCGGTGCTCGTCCCGTAGGCAGCGGTGGGTCAGCAGGATGGCCATGTAGATGATGTAGAAGTAGGGCAGGAGGTGGCCGCCACCACAGGCTAGGCAGTACGCCAGGCTGCCCATCAGGTCGCCGGTGTAGTTGAAGTGGCGGGCCATGCCCCAGAAGCCGGACACCAGCAGCTTGCTGCGGTGCTTCTGCTCATTGGCCGACGTGAAGGAACACTCGATGACCCTGGGCTTCCTGCCCCAGATCACGCAGCGCCCGTCCGTGCGGCGGAAAAGGTCCTTCTGATGGTTGGCCATCCGGAAGATGTAGTAGCCCAGCAGGCCCAGCAGCAGGACGCCCAGGGAGTAGCGGGTGGGCAGCTGCACGGGGTGGTACACCAGGTACAGACCCTGCAGAGCGAGCGGGAGAGGTCAGCGGGCTGAGCGGGACCGCGGGCTCGGGAGCACGGCCTGGGTTCAAACCCCTGCTGTGCACCTGACCGGCTGCCCCCGTGCCCCGCCTCAGTTTCCTCTCCTGTAAATAGAAGCGCCTGCCTCGGAGGGTTGCTGTGGGATCAGACAAGTAAATATGCAAATTTGCATATCCACCTACCTACCCACCTAGCTACCTTCCTATCTATCTACACATACATACATACACATGTATATCATATATAGTATACATATTATATAACAATATTACAAGTATTATTTGAATATAATATTGTGATGGTTAATTTAATGTGTCACATTGGCTAGGCCACGGGACCCAGACGCTTGGTCAAACGTTAGTTGTTACGAAGGTATTTTTTAGATGGGATTAATGTTTCCAATTAGACTGAATGAAGCAGACCACCCTCCGCAATGTAGGTGGGCCTCGTCTAATCGGTGGAAGGCCCTAAGAATAAAAGAGTCCCTGGAATAAGAGTGAATTCCACCAGCAGACGGCCTTCAGACCCAGCTGCAATACCAACTCTTCCCTGGACCTCCAGCCTGCTGGCTGCCCTGAAGATTTTGGACTTGAATGCACCAGAGTCACGTAATCAAATAAACACACATACGTGTGTGTGTGTGTGTGTGTGTGTGTGATCTACTGCCAATGCTTTGCATGCTTGGAAAGCGGTGTTCACAAAATCAGGGAACCAGTGAGCCTGCAACCAGCCAAGCAGAGAAATGAGTCCAGAGGGTCCGTCCAGAGGATCCAGCGTGGGGACCAGAGTCCAGAACTGGTGGCCCCAGCCCAGGGCTCTCTCCCCTCAAGCCTGCTCACCCTGCTGTGATTTTCCTGCTCTCCCAGCGATCCTGCTTCACGCTGCCACACAGGGCAGTCAGCCAGGTACCACGGGCCCCGTTATCACCGCCTGCAGGACTGGCTGCAACCACTCGCCACCTGCCTGTGCACACCCTGGCCAGCCGACAAGGTCTGTCAGCATTGGTCCTCTCCACTCCTGCACGTCCTGTTTAAGGCAGGCCACCGCTAACCACTCAAGTGCCCTAGAACCTGCTCTTTCCCCCACCGCCACACCTCTTCATACCTGCTCACAGAACGAGCAGGTGCCCTAGAACCTGCTCTTTCCCCCACCGCCACACCTTTTCATACCTGCTTACAGAACGGGCAGGTGGGCATCTGGCCAGGCCTCTGAAGCAGCCACCCTACACAGGAGCCCGCATGCCACGCAGAGGAAAGCAGGGCTGTTCTCTGTGAGCTGGGAGGGGTGCGGGGGGCTTCATGATGAGGCCTCTCCCCTATCCCCCAACAGCCTCAGAACATGGCGGTGCAGGAACGAGGATGCCCAGCCCTAACAGAGGTGATGTCCGCCCTGCTTTTTCAGAGATGCTCAGGGACGAGCTCAAGGCCCCCTCCCCCGGCTGGCAGCCCTACAGAGGTGCAAACCCAGGTCCCTCGGGCTCCCCAGTTGAGGTTTCTACCCTCGACTCTGCAGCGTGTGCTGAGGCTCTCCTGGGGACCCGGCCTGATTCATTACTCGTGGGAACTTTTCCCGGAGCCTGTGCCCCCCAACCCCCAGCAACCTCTTCTCTCCTGGAACACTCCCCTCTTGTAGGCCTCCCACCCGGTGCTGGCCTCTGATCCTCCAGCCTCCAATCGGGCAAGGCTTCCTGCCACCCCCATGTCCTGTGTCCCAGCCACGATGAACTGTCTCATGCCTTAAATGCCCCCCTCTGCCCTCTCCCCCACCCTGATATATTCCCCACTCCACCTTTCTGGAATGTTCTTACCCTCAGGCTCATCATTCTGCTCTCAGCCTGGCTGTGACCCCCATCTACTGGCTGGGGGCTCCTCCTTGGCCCTCTCTCAGGGGTCACACCCCACTTCCTGTCCAGCTCCCCCTCCCCGCACTGGACTGCCTGTGTCAGGGACTTTCCCTGCCAGCTGTGAGCTCCGAGAGCACAGGGCCCCCTGCATCTCCTCCACTCTTGCGTGTACATACTCAAAGCTTAAATGCAAATGACGGAAGGAAAGAAGGCCTCTCATCCTTTCAGCCTTGAGATTTGAACACACATGAATACAAATACCCACCTCCATCCACCCAGATCCCCCAAAGCGTTTCTTTTGACCCAAAGTTTACTCCGTATCATCTTCTTCTCTCAGTCTATGGGCTGAGCTGTGTCCCCCAGATTCACATGTCGGAGTCCTGACACCCAGCATCCCAGAATGTGACTGTCTTTGGAGTTGCATGTCTTTCTTTCAAGAGGTGAGGAAGGTAAAATGCGGCCACTAGGGTGGGTCCTGATCCCACAGGACTGGTGTTCTTACAAGAGGAGGTCAGGACACAGACACACACAGAGGGACGATCCTGTGAGGACACAGGGAGGAGACGGCCGTCTACACGCCGAGGAGAGAGGCCTCAGGAGGACCAGCCCTGCCCACACCTGGGTCTCGGATTCCAGCCTCCAGACGGGGAGACAATGAACCCTGTTGTTTAAGCCGCCTGGTCCGTGGTATTTGTTACAGTGGCCTGTGCTGACTTGTACACTAAGCCTTCTCTTCTTCCTAAAACAGGGGAGCAGCCTCCCTTCTCCAGGTTCTGGCGCCACCCCACACCCCCAAAAAAAACAGACACTTGGGTGACGACAAGGCTCGGCATGTGCTCAGCTGTGTCTGCTCCGAGGGCAGCGCTGGGGGGGCCCGGGGACCTTACAGCTCAGTGCTGCTGTGCTGGGCATGCGTCACGGGGGGCTCCCTGCCCCTGCTTCTCACCTGCAACGTGTAGAGGTACGGCAGCCAGACACAGTCCCCCCAGCCCAGGTACCACCCAAAGTGGTCGTGGCAGATGTCAATGGTTTTCAGGTACCAGGTTTCGTTCCAAAAGAAGTCCAGCACATAGATGGCCTGCAACACAGAAGCGGCCGTGTACTGACCAGAGACGCATGGGAAGGGGGCCGACCCCCAGGTAAAGGTGGCAGATTACGGTCTTTTGAAAACTATCTGGCTTTCAGGCTTCCCCAGCGCCCACTGGGTGTCAGAGCTCCCACCCCGCTGGGCCACAGAGAGGCTACCTGCAGGACGTTGACCAAGACCATGGAGTTGGTCACGTGGCCATAGAGCTCCTGCTGCTTGGCTGCAAAGGACAGGTTGATGAGGGTCCAGGCGACGATCCCGGGGCGTCCATTGAAGAAGAGCTTGAAGTCAAACCACTCCCCAATTCGGGGGTTAAACTCAACGCCCATCATGTAGTTGTAAAGGAAATTGCCTGTGAATTTGCTTTAAAATACAAAGAACAGATGCGTGTCGTTAACGAGCGCATCTCACAAGTAGCCTACTCGGCTGGCACGGACGCAGGTGCTCAGCCCAGCCCGGGTACGGCAGGCCCAAGAGAGATGACCTGGGGGGAGACCTGCCGTGAACTGCAGGGATGCGGCAGGCAGAGGTCGCGTCAGCCTCCCTCTCTCCCCGCAGACTCGGTGCTTCACTCCTCGTTCACCTCTGGCCCTTGAGTTGCTTGTTCTGCTCCAAGGAAGGTGGGGAGACTGTATCTGTGCTTAAGCCTCCCTTGGGCCAGCACCCAGGGTCCTCCCTCCCCACTCCAGGCTCCCTGGAGGCACAGCACAGGTGAGCTGCCCAACTGGCTCGACTGGACAGAGATTTTATTCTGAAAGACTCACAGGGCATTCGGGTCTCCCGTGGGCAAGTGGAGTTATAAGTGATGCCAAGGTAGATGTGAAAAAAAGCACGCTGCTTAGAGCCGGGTGCCTGGCTCCAGGGCCCACACCCATCCCTTGCTGGGCAAGTTTAATGTTTCATTACCTTGGTTACCTGACCCATAGCCCTCTCCAGGAGTGATCAGAGAATCAGCCATGATAACCCATGTGGAGACCTTCATTAAGTATAACTTGCTGTACATACACAGGGATTTCGGTACTAGTCAGAGAAACATATTTTCGTGTCCATTTCCCTCAGTTAGGATAAGTAGAAAGAAGCCAAATATACAAAGTCTACAATAGGGGATGTGATTATAAAGCAGAGAAAATGATTTCCATGAGTCATAGAAGACCAGCCTCATTATTTGATAAAAAAAAAAAATCACACAAGCTCAAAGTACCACCAACCAAACACATTTCCTAAGAGTTTAGGTGTAACAGTTAAAGGAAACATACTTTATTTTCATTTGGACCCCCAAACTAAAATGTAAGCACCCCGAGAATAAGCATCTTGTTTACACCTAAAGCCCCACTGCCTACACCTGTCTACAGGAGGAACCCAACAAACATCTCTTGATGAATGGACGGATGTAAGGAGGCGGGGAGGGAGGGATGGGGGGATAAGTGGATGGATGGATAAGCGGATGGATGGATAAATGGATGGATGGATGAATGGGCTGGATGAATGGGTGCATGGGTGAATGGATGGATACAGGGAGACAGGAAGGGAGGGAGGGAGGGAGGGGTGGAGGAAGGGATGGGGGATGGATAGATGGGTAGGTGGTTGGATGGGGAGATGGATGGATGAATGGATGGATGGGTGGATGGGTGCACTGGTAGGTGGATGGATGGATGAGTTGGATGGGTGGATGGATGGACAGATGGGTGGAAGGGTGGGTGGATGAATGGATGAAGAACTGGATATATGGATAGATGAAGGAGAGATGGATGCATGGTTGATAACTATCCAACCCAGGGCCCCATGAGAATGGACACCAATCAGTAAGGCTCTCCCTGGGAAGTTCTTACATTAAAGCCACTGAGAAAACAGGACTCCTCACTAAGACCGTTTCAGGCCACATTGACGTTCCAGAAAAAGAGGTGATGGATTGCCTTTGCCGCCCGACCAGAAGCTGCCTTTTCCACCCCCCTGCTTCCTGACAGCCCTACACGACACAGCTCGGCCACCAGGGATGGACTCGGCCATCTTCAACTGCATCCTCCCTAAGGCGGGAGAAGCCACCCAGACATTTGGAAAGGATGCTTCCCAGAGTCCATCAGGTTCCTTTAAGCTCCTCCTTCAAGGATTCTCAATCCTCAGGGCTCTGCAACCTCCCAGCCCAAGGTAACAGAAAAAGGCACCTACTCTCCATCTTGGGCTCGACCGGCCGCTGAGGACATACCAGTCTCGGGCATCGGTGGGGAAGAAGTAGCCCTTGATCATGGCGAAGGTGGAGACGGCGTAGCCCAGAATGTTGGCACACCAGAGCAGCGGGATCCAGTTGTCAAAGATGATGGTGGGAGAGAAGCAGGCGAGGAGGTAGGAATTAGCAAACCAGAGGAGATGCGTGATGAGCCAGGCTTGTAGGCCGTTGATCTCATACTTGTTGACGATTCCTGCAGAGGGAAGAGGGCAGATTGGAGGCGTTCTCCCAGCTGTAACAGCTCCTGGCTCCGGCCCTGCCGCCTTTCTGGGCCTCAGCTGCCGGGGTCTCCAGACCCCAGGCTTGACAGCCAGTCGGCTGCTGCTGCAATTCGGGCCCCTAGGGTCAAAATGCCCGCGGTACACCTCACGCTGTGAGCTGGGGACTAACCGCTCCTGCTTGCCGAGGTCCTGGAAGGGTGAGAGGGTGCAGAATGTCTGGAACCAGCCAGAGGCTGAGTCACCAGCCTGCAGTTTGCCGGAGGCTGGGGCTGAGCCACAGCAGAAGCGGACGAGCGTCCCCTAGGGTACCTGGCGGGGGATCCAGCAGCCTCCCTGAGGGACCAGGTGCTCTCTGTGTGCTGGGGTGGGGTCTCAGTGACTGCGGGGAATGAATGGGCCAGGCAGCCCCAAGGACCCCTTAACAAAAGCCCCGCCCCGCCAGGTGCCCCTGGGGGAATCGAAGTATCGCCGCCGGGGAGATGCTCCGTGAGCCCAGCTACACAGCCAGTGTGGGGCAGGGCGCGTTCCGTTCCCCGACTGACAAGGTGACTTCCCACCTCGAATCTGGGGCGGTCCCGGGGTGTGGAAATTCCCAAGCAAAGTTTTTACTTTGTCCGGGGGCAGCCTTTGGGATGGAAGCTGCACGGGGGCGGGGGTGGGGGGAGGCCCCGTGAGATGAAGGGAGGGCAGAGCTGGCACAGGTGGTGGGCAGCAGGGGCGGGGCCCGGCTTACCTGCAGGAGTCATGGCGCCCTCCTGAACGCCCCCCACGTAACCCGGCAGAAACTTGTGGCAGAAGTCAGGAAGCAGCACGTACAGAAGCACCTGAGCCACAGAGATTTTCCGCTAAATCCCCTGTGAGCTGGGGGGGCCTGGCTGTGCTTCGACACAGCCGTGCTTTATTAACCGAGATGATAAATGGGAAGGCAGGAAGGAATGGGAGAGAGCCTACTCATAGCCAGCTATTTCTTCCAGAAGAGTCTATAGCTCCGGGAGCTCTGGCTGCAGGCTGACTGCGGGCTTTGAAGGGGGCCCTGAACAGGAAACTCATCACTACTCAGAGCGCCCAAGCCGTCTCCCCACGGGACTCGGCCACTCCCCTCGGGACAACCCACTAGTTCACATTCTGTACGACTCACCCTTTGAAAGTGTTCGCCGAAAGTGTTCAGTGCGCTCCCAAGCTCGTGCAGCCCTCCCCAATGTCTAATTATAGGACAGTTTCACCCCCCCAAAAGGGAACCCCACACCCACAAGCAGTCACTCCCCTCGGCCCCTGCCCATCAGCCCCTGACAACCACTAACCCACTTTCTGTCTCTATGGATTTGCCTACCCTGCACTTTTCACATAAACAGAATCAGACAGGATTTGTCCCTTCGTTGCTAATTTCTTTCACTGAGCATCATGTTCTGAAGGTCCGTCCACGCTGTAGCCTGTCAGACCTTCCTTCCTTTTCACGGCAGAACACCAGCCCACCACGTGGATGCACCACATTGTGTGTGTCCGTATCTGTCGATGGACACGTGGGTTGTTTCTGCCTTTAGGCTCTACTGTGACTCTCGCTGCTCTGAATCACTTTTTACCCAAAGGGACCAAGAGACCTGAAATGAGAGGGAATCTGAAGCTCGAAAGCTGGGAATGTGGGGAGAAACAGCTAGTAGTGGTCAAAGCCTTCCTTCAGGGCAGGAAACCCCAGGGCGGGGAGGGTGTGGCATCTCACAGCACCGTTTCCCTGGAAACCTCCTGGGTTCAGATAATAAACACCACCTGCTCACCAAGTTCATGGTGCAGACAGCCTTCTGATGAACTCCTTCTGGTTGGGAGGCCAGTGGGGTCACAGCAGAGCCAAGGCTGTCCTTGGCCAGGTCTGTGCAACCACCTGCTGGGGACACAGCCTTGGCTTTGCTGAGACCGAGAGCGGCCCTTTAGGATAAGCTCCCCATTGTGCGTGGGGCTTCCCTGGTGGGCCACGACCTCACGCTTTGCCACGGGGTCCTGCTTCCTGCTCAGCAGGTCCCCGCAGGGCTGGGCACAGCCCTGAACCTCGAGGAGGCTCAGCGGAAAGCGAGTCGGACACTGAAATGCCACCAGGTGCCCTTGATCTGAAGACAGAGCTAAGTCCGTCGGGCTGCAGGTGATTCCCTGCTGGGTCCCGGGAATGAGGACGCCAGTGTGAGCCAGGACTCCACCCCTGACAAGGGGCCAGGACTGTCCCGGCAGGAGGGGACGCTCTGCAGAGGCGGAGCCCCGACCATGGTGGCCAGAGGCCGGGAGGGCTGACCTGGAACGTGACCCATGCCACGTAGATCTGGGCCGCTTTCGTCGTCACAGGTGGCGTCTTGGCCCAGATGTCCGAGAGTCGAGCCCGCCCGGTGGCGATGTCCACCAAGGGGGCCGTCAGGGAGCAGCTGTACTGGTCACAGGCCATGATGAAATAGTACACGATGAAGGGTGCAAACAGCAGCAGGAAAGTGACGCTTGCCAGGGAAAACCAGTCCACCTCCCTGTGGGGCGGACGGACGGTAGGAGGTCATGTGGCGCCCTCCTGACCCTCCGACCCGACGCACGGGATGCTCTGCTCCACGTGCAAAGCCGCCAGTGCTTCCCAAGAGAAGGCTGTCAGCTCGCAGCGCAAAGGCCCCCACTGCCTGGGGAAGGCACCCCACCTGCATGCTCCACTGAAGGCCGACAGACCCGTGGGCACCCCCAGAAAGCCCAGGGCCCAGGGCACGAAAGGCAGAAGGCCTTTCACAACCCAGGTGGCCAGAGGCTTCCCGTTCTGGGCCATGGGGGACATTCACCAAGTCCCCAGCACTCTATGGCTCGACAACCATGACCCCCATGTGCTACACAGTGAGGGCGGTACGAGGGCACCAGCTGTCCTTGGAATCCGTTTTTAGTTTCTTCTTCTTGTAATTCCTCGCTCTCTGAAAGGGGAAACCGCTACTAATGATAACCTTGCTGATAAAAAGAATTTTTTAAATAGGTTCACGAAATCCCAAAGGCTGGCAACCTCTCACTGAGATTCCACTTTACTTTCTAGCTGGGAAGACGGGTGAGAGCCTTACCAGGCACGGCCCCACTGCCCGTGGGTCGCAGCCTTGCTGATGCTGCCAGGACTCTCGGTTTTGGGGTCGTTGGATTGCGACTTTGCAGCCATTGGGCCCTGAGGGAAGGAGACACTGCGTTCAGATCGTCCCGTGACAAACGGACACTGCACCTCCCTGCCACTGTTCACAGGCCCCACAGGGCTGGCCTCCTTCATTCACCTATTCTTTATCTTGTCCTAGATGGGAGATTCCAGGCAGGAAAGAGATCAGTGCATCTTAGACTCACTCCTGGAACCCGCAATAACCTCCCACATGGCCCTACTTCTGCTCTTGCCTGTCTCAATTCATTTTCCAACGACAGCAGAACATCCTTCTTACTACGTGAACCCGGACGCCTGTGGCTCAGAACCCTCCCACAATGTGCTCCTTCCTCCCCTCTTCCCCACTCTCCCTTCATACCCTCTGCTCCAGGCACAAGGAGGTCTCTACCAATCCTTTTTTTTTTTAATTTTATTTATTTATTTGTTATAAGCAGGTTCTTATTAGTTATCTACTTTATACATATTAGTGTATACATGTGAATCCCAATCTCCCAGTCCATCACACCACCACCACTACCCCCACCTCCCCTGCCACTTTCCCCCCTTGGTGTCTGTACGTTTGTTCTCTACATCTGTGTCTCTATTGCTGCCTTGTAAAGTGGTTCATCTGTACCATTTTTCTAGATTTCCCTACCAATCCTTAAACGTGGTTTATCTTGTTCATGACACCTGCTACTTCTCAGCTTAGAACACGCTTTACAGGTCTCCTCATTCAGGTTTCATATAAAATGTCCCCTCCTCAGTATATGACTTATTATTTTTCCTGGAGTTAATGGTTTCCTCACTTTTTCCATTTTCTAAGGTTCCTATGCATCTATCACTAACATTTTTTTCTGAATGCTCTAACAGAGCTATCATACATATTAATAATTTTTCTACATACTCCCAACACAATTTATCATTTCCATTCCTCTCTCCCACCCATAGCCACTCATCTTGTACCAACATATAAGCCAACCAGTGGTCATAATATGGGGGAAGCAGTGACATCTCCACATCTAGAACAAGTTCACAATTGTCAAGGTTCAAAATATCAGGCATTAAAAAAAAGATGATCTTAAAAGCTTTCAGAAAAAAAATCCAGCATTAAGAGTCACGCTAGCAGCAAGCTGGATTCTAGAAAACAAGGGTGGAAAACTCAAAATTCTGACGGAAACTTATTTCAACCTACAATTCTATTCCCAGGTTAACTATTATTCAGAGAAGACACAGGATCCAAGAAAGCTGCTAAAGAAATGCCCAGTGAAAGGACAAGAGGAAGTCCCCAGATAACAGCTGAGCAGTGGACCAGACAGTAACCAATCCACACCGGCACCAGATGAATGGCTACGGGGGTGAGGGAGGAGTGGAAATGACACATTTTGTTGTGTTCGAGTGTGTAGAAAAATCATTGATATGTATGATGGCTCTGTTAAAACATGCAGAAAAAAAATTAGTGATAGATACATAGAAACCTGAGTATATGGAAAAAGTGAGGCAACCATTAACTCCAGAAAGATTAAAAAGCCATACAAAGGGGGAAAAAAGCCCAAACCATAATGATAGTACATTACTTGGCTTAACAGTAAATAATAATAACTTTGCCAGAACCACGTAAACTCTGATTACTGACTGACTACTAGATGTATAGAAGGAAACGTGTAAAACTGGGAGTGCTGAAAGGAAATGGTTTAGATAGAAGCAGGTGAAAACCACACAAAAGTAGCTAAGAGAATGAAAAGTATTCGCTTCTGGGAAGTGAGGCTATGAGATGAGTCACGGAACTGTTCACTTTGTATATAAGCCTCTTAACACTGATTTTATTCTAAATGGGAACATGAATTACTTTAATACAACTGTGTGTTCATTTACAATTTTTCAGTAATGAAAACTGCAGCCACATCACTTAAGTTAATTTACACAGGTTAGTTTATGGAGCATCTGTGATGTACAAGGCAGGCTGAAGAGTTCTTTATGGGCGGGGACCACCCATCTTTACAGCCCCAAAACACAGAATACCGAGCCTGGTACATAGCAGCTACTCTGATCTAACGTGCTGGAAAGTTGCAAAAGGGCCAGAAATGTACAGGTTGAGAGCTAAATGTGGAAAGCCAAAAGGAAGAAGCGTATCTTCTAGGGATTAAAACAAGCCCAAATAATTATTCTGAGCTTATAATAGCGTTCATTCACCCCTCTGTCATAAGCACTGAAATTTTAATAAAGGTGTAAGTAACATCCTTGGCAGTAGATGGCTGAAAATAGGGCACAGGGTGGTATTCTGGATGTAATTTATTGTTTTGCTAAGAGTCAGACGAGAATTGATACCAGGAGCTGATGGACCAGCTGCCTTTACTTTTCCAAAGCTGAAAAGTCACTGCCTTTGCCCAGGAGCAGCAGTGCTGAGATGGGCTTACCTCCAACCTCTTACCAAGCGGTTTCATGGCAGAACGCAGGTTTTCCTTCTCGAACTGCCCCCTTTCAAGTCGCTAGATTCCCACGCTCCACAAGGCCTGCTTGATCCTTTTCAACCCGCTGAACAAAGTCCTGCAGGGGACACGAAGAGACTCAGGGGAACAAAGGGAGATAAGGACCCAGATGGTATTTTCTCGAGGCCCACCGCTGGGACCAAGTGAAAGGCGCAAGCTCAGCGCCTAGGGGTTCTAAAGCGCAAGAGGCCCCCACGGGTGGGGATCCCCCAGAAGAAGGCAATCTTATCACGCAGCTTCTCTGCCTGGCACCCACACCGTCTGCCGAAGAGTGAGCACTGATTAACAACGGGCAGAGCTGGATGGAGGGCTTCATGGAGGAGTTGTCTTGCAGATGAGCCTTAACACGGCAGACACAGAGCTGGTGAACAGCAACGAGCCAAAGCTGGCTTCTTTGCAGACTCACACCGGGCAGCGCACGTGCCTCTGAACCGTTTCTACAAGATCGACCCGGATCAAGCCCCGCTAGAGCCTGCACATTCCCACCGCACGTTCTAGGAGCCAGTGAGATCCCAAGAATACAGGGCATCACTGACAGTAATCTGGGCTCGGAGGCTGGTTCTCAGGAGACTTACTGGACCCGTGACCTTCCTGAGTGTCTTGGGGCATCAAAGCCCCCCCCCCCACACACACACAAACACACACGAGGTTCTGCACTTGTTGTTAAAGCTGGATAAAGGAGGTTTCGTGTCCACACCCAGGAAGGAACCAGGGAAATGCCTGGGGGCTTTCTGGCACCCTGGTCAGCTCCCTGGGCCGGATTTTGAGTTCCACAGGCCAAAGATAAAGGGATGTTTCTCCTGAGGGTTTGGGATGATGTAGTGTAAGCGCCTGACAGTAAGCATCCATGTCAAAAGCCATCCACCTTGAATAAACACATAGCCACCAGCAGAACCACCAGATAAGGATCGAGGCGTCCCCCAACCCACCAAGGGCCCTCATTCAGGAAGTCCGGGGTAACCTAGCGACTGACAGCTTGAGTAACCGCACTGCTCCCTTCCCACACCCTAATTCCTGTTCCTATGCTTTAAATTCACCAATAAAGAGTGACCCCCCGAAACCCTAGACACCCCGCCCTCACGCCCTCATAAAGGCAGCGTCCAGCCCCACACCCACACCCTCTTCCTACCCACAATCTGGCTGCGTGTACCCACAGGACCTGTGAGCAATAAATCTCGTTCCTCAACATTCCATGATGGTTTTTGCTGAAGGCGTCCTGCAATCATAGTGAGAACCTCAAGGGCAAGTCTGGCCACTACGTGGCCCCGGCGGGGGAGACGTCTGTGGGCTCCTCACAGCAAAGCAGTCCAGGTGAGTGCCTCCAATGTTCTGTAGCCGAGGACATCACCATCGACAGCTCGGGGTGCACACAACAGAAGGCTTAAGCCCCGTGGCAGTTCTTTCGGCACCTTGAGGGTTTGGTATTTGGAGATGCATCAGAGACCCAGGACCATGGCAGGGATGGGATGGCATGGTGAACCCCCAGGAGGTCCAGATGTCACCCTCAAGGCTGCAAGTTCTCCGCTAGGCTTGGTTTCCTCACCCGCAAAGTAACTTACTCTGTCGGGTAAATGAGGTCACGGGGCCAAGTGCTCAGAGCCCCACCCAAGCCCCATCAGAGTCCGCCCCAGAGAGTCGGCTACTGCCGACACCGCCACCAGCACCACCCAGGCCTCAGGAAGGCTCAGCGGGGCTCACACAGGACATCAGGGTGACGTTTGGCCTGTCAGAGGTCTAAGGGGGATGCACCTGTAAGGCCCAACCCCAGAGGATTCTGTTACCCACTGCACAGCTCATCACTCCTCAATGTAGTGGTTTAAAACAACAATCTTTCGGGACTTCCCTGGCGGTCCAGTGGTTAGGACTCCATGCTTTCACTGCTAAGGGCACAGGTTCAATCCCCAGTCAGGGAACTAAGATCCCACAAGCTGAGGGGTGCGGTCAAAACAAAACAAACAAACAGTCTTTCGTCCTTTGTTCCCATGGGTTGGGAATCTGGGGAGGCTGGCTAAGTAGCTATGGCCTGGGGTGTCCCGGAGCGGCGGTTCATCACGTGCTCGCTCGGTGTGGGCTAGCTTGGGCTTCCTCCCAGCATGGCGGACTCAAGGCAGTGGGAGGAGGTGCCCGAGCTGCCTTTTCTGCCCCGCGTCAGCCCAGCACATTCATCTGGCTACACTGAGTCACAAGCCCACCAGCTTTTAAGGGGAGGGGAAGCAGGCTCTGACTCCGGATGGGGAAGCCGCAGGGTATTAAAAGAACATGAGATACCGGATGATACAACCTATCATAGGTGGCGACTGTTTATTGAGCATCTACCAAGCTCCAAGCACCCATTAGCTCATAGAATTCCCACCCCAATCCTGGAGAGTTGCCGTCATTAGGCCCATTTTACGGATGAGGGGGCTGAGGCGAGGAAAGCGGAACAAGTTGCTAGCACAGACCTACAGGGATGGAGCTGGGTCTGCGGGCACGCCACCCTCTGTGACACACTTGGGAGGCTGTGGAGTAAAATTCAGAGTAGTGATGACGAGAGCCAATCTTTCTGAGTGCTGCGCCAGGTACTACCCTAACATACATACAGAAACATTTAGTTGGAATGTTACGGAACAGCAGGGCTTCTGTTTTGGAAATTTGTTAGTCCAAGGAGTGGTAGACACTGAAAAATACAGACATGCCCCAACTTGGACTTAAAGGAATGATACAATTCAGAACCGGTGAGAGCTGGGCAGCTGCTCTCCTGGTGGGAGAACAGTTTCAGAGGCCAGGTAGACCTTCAGGTTGACCCAGCATTTACTTGTACGAATTTATCCTGGGACACATACAGATGGCTGTGTAAACCCACAGGTGAGAGAAACACTGACACACCGGTGCAGGGGAATACTCACCAACTGTTAAAAAGAATGAGCTTAACGTGGAAAAAAGTTCCCTGGTATGTTACAGCACAAGGGCAAGCCGCAAGACGATCTATCACTAAAAAGCTATTCAAAAAGCCGTATACCCAAACCCTCAGTAGTGTGGGACATCCACGTGGGCTTTCCCCCCCGTCCCGCCTTCTCCTAGTTTTTCTAGTGGACACTTGTATAATAAAAGAATTTAACAACGATGAAATGACTTGTTGTAACAGCTCTTGGAGTCCTCAGAGCCACAATTCTGGAAACATCTGCGGCTCCCTCCGTGGTCAGGGAGGTCATCTGCTCTCAAGGCATAGCGGAGTGATTTCGGGGGTCATTCTTGCGTTTACTTGCAGCTTTTTTGCATCCCCCCCCCTCCGGGCCCTCTGCCGATGGTGTGGTCACTCCCTCAACTGGCACATGCAATTCACAAGCCTCAATTGACAAATGCAGAGGCTGCTCTTGGCACTGGACAGCTCTGGCCTGGCTTCTCTGGGGAGGGTTGAGGTCCTGGCTGGGGCACGGCAACCTGCTCCTGGGGCGCTTCTGAGGCCTCCAGAAATACATGTGAGCCCTGGAAGGAAATTCCAGAAACGCTGACCTCTAATTCGAAAGGGTAAACTGCAGCTTTGACTACAGATACAGGGTTTCTGTGTTTTGAAAGTTGCAAAATATACGCTCACTGTAACACCATCACTGCAACAGAAGTTTGAAAGTCAGACAACAAATCCCCTCAATCCAGCCCCTGGAGTCACTGAATTTTGCTGTGTATTCTCCGGATTGTCTCACGAGCTACTTGTCACACGATACACACCCACTCTCCCTCTTTTTTTTCCCCCAAAATCCGTTTACCTCTAAATTCTTTTGTAAGTTTGCTTCTTCACTCTCTCTGATCTTAGAAAGCAGCTTTCGACTAGGTAGATCTTCTACATAAATAGGTAGATCTGCTGCATAAATCTGCCACTTTTTTTTTTAGCAGCAGTAGTTACGTAAAAGGATTTTGTGGGAAGTTTTCCAAGAATTAATTGTGCATGGTTATTTCTGGGTTTCTGCCTGGCAAACCGTCCTGGTTTTTGAGTGGCGAGTGTCATGCAGGTGGGGTAACTCCATCCTCCTCAGGCCTGTTCCTGCCGCCTTCCTGGGGACCTTCAAGGTGCCTGGGGCTGCTCAACCATCACCTGGCCTCTGCAAACCCCAAGCTTCTCAGCTTCTCATCCCCACCCCCACCCTCCTACTAAATGCAGGCATTGCCGACGGGGCTATTCCCCCCAAACCAAAGTCATGTCGCCGGTGTCTCTGGGTTTGAACCCCGGCTCTGCCGCTAAGTACATGACTCTACATGTCACTTCACCTCTCGCGAGCCTCAGTCCCCTCATCTGTAAGATGGGGGCGATGCCAAGTACACACAGGTTGTTCTGAGAATTAAGGTCAAAGCACCCAGCCCAGTGCCGGACACTCAGGAGACACCCAGTAAATGGCAGGTCTCACACACCACTTTTGATAAACACGATTCCTCATTTCCAACTTTCCTGTCTCCTTTCTTTACCTTTTGTCGGAAATCTCACCAGAGCAATTCCTACCCTTAAAAACCTTTTTCATAAAATTATAAAATGTCCAGGAAAGGGGCAATACATCATTATTTAAGTTAGTCGGGAAGGCTGGAAAAGAAAAGAGGGAGCGTTTGGTCTTTTGTGAGCACTCCCTGCCCTGCCCGCCGTGCATCGACCCCCCCTCACCCCCCCATTAATCTATTCCTAGTAAAGCAATTCAGAGTCTCCTGCTACCTGCTCCCACCTTCTCGGTGAGCAAAGACAAATTATCCGCGTTTCCTCAACAGAAAACTGCATCCGCTCACGCGGGGCACCCGAGGAAGGAACCGGCCCACCCGGCCCAGGAAGCACCCACCTGGCTCCGCCCCGCCCCGGCTCCTCCGGGATCTCCCGACCACCGGGGGACGGAGCACCTCCGAAAGGCCGTCTTCGGGTGGCCAACCTGCGCCCCTAGATCTCCGGCCTCTGTTCACCTGCACGCACGCACCCCTGCCCACCTGAGCACGCATCTCCTCCTCGCCAGAGCACTAGCCCCCCTCCACGCTCCTGCGCGCACCCATCCCACCCCTGACCTGCGCACGCCCCCGGATCTGCTCGCCCCCCGCTCCCCTGCGCGCGTCTCACACTTGCGCAGCTGGCCCACTTACCAGAGCGCCAGTCTCCGCGTCCGGCTCCGCACCCGCTCCTACTCGCGCGCTCCAAGCCGGTCGTCCCAAGATGTGGCGTAATGGCAGACGACCAATCGGAGACGGGCCCTGTGAGGCCCGGCGCCCTCGCGCCCCGCGATTGGCCGCGGCGCCTCGCCCCACCCCCTGAGCTGACTCCTGGCCACCGCGCGCTCCATTCGGCAGCCGCTGGGCGCGAGATTGACGGCTGAGGGCCAGTCCCGCGCACAGCCTCCCTAAGGGCCGGGGAGCCCCGCCCAGGCTGGGGGGGTGGGGAGGGGGGTGGGGAGGGGGGGTGGGGAGGGGGGTGGGGAGGGGGGTGGGGAGGGGGGGTGGGGAGGGGGGTGGGGAGGGGGGTTCGCCCCCACCGGTGGTCGTGGGCAAGCGGCTTAGATCCCCAGCCTCAGTTTCCTCTTCTGCCAATGGGGCTTCAAAGGCGCGCAGCCCACGCTGAGCCTGTGGTGTACAGATTGCCGGGTCCACAACAACCCACAAAACAGACCAAAATCCCTGCTCTTGGGGCGCACGCGCGGTAGTGGTGGTGCGTAATCAATAAACAATCGGGCAGGCGTATAGGGTGTCAGATGGTGGAAAGTGGTGTGGAGAAGATCAAAGCAGGTTGTGTGGGTAGCAGTTTTATTCAGGGGTGTCAGGGAGAGCCCGCCGCTAGGAGGCCACCACTGGCCTTCCCCAGGAAGGGACCGGGAGGTGGAGTTTAGGGTGCGCTCACAGTGTGCAGGGCTGGGTGGAGAGAGAAGCTGAGTGGGGATGCGAGCAGCAGCTTAGGTCAACCACGTGGGGAAGCCCCCTAATAAGACAGCCCCTCAGAGTTGTCCCCTGGGCAGTGATAAGAGAAATGTTCACAGGTCAAGGTGTGAGGGAGTCATTCCGGCTTGTACGTGGTTCACCCTGAACTTCAGGCTCACCAAAACAGCCTGTTTGTGGCCTATTAAATGTGCGGTGTACACCTGCTTTAACCATTAAAGAAAAGAATGCGTTTAAAAAATCAAAAGGGAGTGACTATGGTTCAGGCATTTGAAATGGATCTGGGTGGCCTTTGTGGACATGGTTTCAGGCATGTTCCTACATGACTGAGAACTTGAATTTTCTGGACTGTGTCAGCCTCAAGGACACCACCAGCTGTTCTCAGAACAATAGCTGCTGGCTGCCCGCCGTAACCTTGAAAGGCTCAAGGTCTCCTCTTGTAACTATGCAACCATGTTGGACCCCAACCAATCCTTGCTTAACAAGCGCTCTTACTTCTTGCCAACTGCAATTTCAATTCTTAACAAGCAACTTTTCTCATTTTGGGGGGTTTTGCCTTTAGAAGCCTCTCCCATTTTGTAGTTTTAATCGCTTCTTTTTTTTTTTTTTTTTGCGGTACGCGGGCCTCTCACTGTTGTGGCCTCCACCGTTGCGGAGCACAGGCTCCGGACGCGCAGGCCCAGCGGCCATGGCTCATGGGCCCAGCCGCTCCGCAGCATGTGGGATCTTCCCAGACCGGGGCACGAACCCGCGTCCCCTGCATCGGCAGGCGGACTCTCAACCACTGTGTCACCAGGGAAGCCCTTAATCGCTTCTTGAATCAGCGTCTCCTGGGCTCTAATCCTCAGTTTGCCTCAAATAACACTCTTCTATTCCTCTTATAGGTTGGTTTATTGATTATTTCTGTGGACAGCAGGAATGGCCAAGCCTCCTTCATATACCCCTGCCCTAGCAAGGGCATGACCTTGGGTTGGGCAGCTGTGCAACCCAGGCAGCCCCTGGAGGGGAGGGGAGCTGAAGGTGTCTGCTGCTGACCCCAACTTCCGACATCTGGGGCATCGGCTTACTGGCAGAGAGATCTGGATGGCCATCTCTGTGTCCCTCACAGAGACATGTTTTTCCCCTGTAGTCTTTTATTTTGAAAATGTCCAACATGCAAACCAGTTGAATAAATAGTAAAGTGAACACCCGCAAACTTAGATTCAGCAGCCAACAGTTTGCCGTATTTAATTTCTCTCTTTCTCTCTCTCTCTCTCTCTCTCTCTCTCTCGCTCGCTCGCTCGCTGTGTAGGTGTGTGTATCCCCTCCTTTCCCCCCCTCCCCGAACCACTAATTAGCTACAGATGATACCTCCCTCCTGAATATTTCAGTATCCACCTCCTAAAAACAAGGACATTCTTCTACTTTACCAAAATAGAATGAGCACACGCTGGAAATTTAATATCCATTCAATGTTATTGTCTAATATATTACGCATATTCAGCTCCCTGCAGTTGTCCCAATCATGTTGTTTGTTGCTCATTTAAAAAAGCCCAGGATCCAATCGGGGAACCACACTGTGCATTTAGCTCCTTAGCCTGCTTTCATCTACACCACTGCCCCAGCAGTGCTTTCTAGTTTGTTTTATTGTTTCTTTTCCGTCCTTGACGATTTTGAAGAGTCAAGGCTGGCTTTTCACAGCAAGTCTCTTGATTGGGTTTGGCTGTTGTCCTTGCTTTTAGGTTATGCATTGTGGGGCAGGATGATATACTACCCAGATGTCGTATCTTCATGCATCCTAGCAGGAGGCAACATGATGTCACTTTGTCCCTTTGTTGATGGTAAGTTTGATCGTGTGGTTCAGGTGGTATCTGCCAAAAGTCTCCATTTTTCCTTTCATGATTAACGCGTAAGCTGTGGAGTGATACTTTGAAACTGTAAATACACTGCTCACAAATAACCCTCGGTCCAATTATCTAGCATTTAATGATGACTCTTGCCTGAACCAAACTTCTTGATGCAAAAAGGGTGATCTAACTTCCTCAACCTTTCAAATTTATTTGTTGGCATTTTTCTGTAAAGAATTTCCCTCTCTTAATTTTTTGTCAGAATGGACTAATAGATTTTTTGCTCATTGAGTTACGATCCTGTACTGTCATTTACTTTTTTCTAAAGTTCCCATATTGTCCCATACTTGGCCAGTGGGAACCCCTCCAAACTGATTCTTTCTTTTCAAATAACATGTTCCCATCATTTTTGGAGAACGTGCTTATTTTCTGCTCCAACCAGACATTGGAGGATTTGCTCCTTCCCTGCCCAAGGCCTAGAATCAGCCATGGTTGGCAGGAGATATTTGAGCATACTGGAAAGAACTGAGGTATTTCTAGCAATGAAAACTGCCCCAAAGGGTCGAAGTGAGGATTAAATGAATGAACATATAAACATTTTTGTGGTTTTCTGAAATTTCCAAATTGAAGCTCATGAACAAGCATTACTTTATAAACAGGATACACGTTTGTCTGAAATGTGAAAACGTGTACAGTATGTATGGCAGAGGCAGCATTGCAAACCAGTAGAAAAGGATGGCCTATTCCATCAACGATGGTCAGCCAGCTACTTATTCACAAGGGGAAAAAAATGAATTCCTACCCTAAGGGGACTAAAGGGTGAAATGTGAAAACAAAACCTGAAAAACTGCTGGTAGTGAATAGGTTCAAATGCTTCAGAGAGGAAATTGGGTAACATTTAGTAAAGTTGCACGTATGCATATCCTACGCCTGGCGAGCGAGGCGCAGGTAAGTGCATCTCCAGGGGAAACTGGCAACGGTAGGCGTAGAGAAACTAGTTGCCCTCACACGCGATGCATTACGGGAATGAAAATAGCAGTGCGCGTGTGTACTGGCACAACGCTGCTAACTTAAATGCCCGCCCGTTCTGAACGGATAAAGTGGGCTTTATTCCTACAGTGCAGTGACAAATGCAGAAATAACCAAAAGAACGTAATTAATATCACGGGGGAAAATAAAGTTGCACAAGAGTATTAAGATGCAGTTTGCGGGGAGGTATGGGGGCACGCGGGCGGGCCGGCCCCTCTCCACCTGCGCTCCAGGACTTGGCGACCGTCCCACCTGCCCGGTCAGAGTCGGGGCGGCGCGGGCGGGGGTAGCGCGCTGGCACCCTTGCCGAGCACTCGCGGCTCCGCGGGCCTCCCTCCTGCGCAGGCGCGGCGGAGAGCTCGGCGGGCTGGGCGGGGCTGGGCGGGGCGAGGGCGGGGCGAGGGCGGGGAGATCGCGGCGGGGCCTGACGCTGGGGCTCTGCTGTCCTGTCCCTGCAGGGCCTGGCGGGACGGGACGGGGCAACCCGGAAGGACACAAGCCGCGGCCGCCTGTCTCCCTAGGACAGAAAGACCCACCGTCCGGCCGGCCTTTTGCCCAGGCGACTGCAGCCAGGATGGGCCGGAAGGTGACCGTGGCCACCTGCGCGCTCAACCAGTGGGCCCTGGACTTCGAGGGCAATTTGCAAAGGATTTTAAAGAGTGAGTCTAGGGGCGGCGTGGGGCAGAGGGGCGAAGGTCCATTCTGGCCGCCAGGCTTGCTGTGACGCACACGCAGCCTTGCTCTGGAGAAACTCGCAGCCGTTGGCATGGGGACAGGTAAGATAAGCTATCTTATGACCACGCCTGTGCCCGTAAGTGCCCGGGTCCTCCTCATGAATGGGGGTGCGGAGTGGGTTACAGTGCCTGGAGACACGTGGTATGTACACGTAGTAAGAAAAGTCTGGCCGTGGAGGTGGAGATGGGAGGGCTGGGGTGAACCTGTCCTCAAATATCTTTGGGGTCGCATGTGACATTTCTAGAGCTGAAACCGACCCAAAGAGGGAAGTGGAATAGGGGTGAGCCCCCCAGCTTAGAGACTAGGTGTGGTCGTTGTGTGTGTGTGACGGTGGTCCCCATACAGTTGTCACCTGCACCAGCTCACCTTTGAAAGCGCAAGTTTGCACTGTTGACATCTACACCTGAAGTGGGGCTGCCCTGGGCGACCCTACAGGCTCGGCCACCTCAGACTGGCTGTCCTCAGCTGGTTACTGTAGCAGAGTTGCCAACTGCAGTAAAAACAGAATGATTCAGGTGAGGGCATCTTAGCAGCCATGTGCCTCGGAGTTTCATCCTTTTTGTTTTTTTCGATCTCAACCTGCTTTCATCTCATCAGAGCTCAGAGCAAATCTAGTTGGAGTGAAGAGAGGCAGTCTCGGTGGCCAGAGCTGAGTCTCCACTTGGCCAGCCTTTCCTCCCCGGCCTGCTGCTCAAACCCAGAGGCGGCTGGTACCTGCTGCTGGTGCCTTTGGGTCCTCCCTTCTCCCTACACAGGGTCTTCTGCATCTGCTGGTTAATAAACTACCAGTGTGTGACTCCCCCCTCGCCCCGCCCTGCTCCTCCTTGGTGCTGAGGGTCAGCCCTGCAGGCCCTGCCCGTGTCTCTCATTTCCTGCAGGTGTCAGCAGGGTCTGGGAGATGCCCTTTTGTTTTTTACGACACCTATGGCAGCGAGAGGGTTAGATCTGCCTTTGGACCAGTCGTAGGTGCTGAAATTGCCCCTCTTTCTCTCTCTCTGTACATGTAGGTATTGAAATTGCCAAGCACAAAGGAGCAAGATACAGGCTTGGACCAGAACTGGAAATATGGTGAGAGCAGAACACACAGACACCCCAGGGTGGGCAGGTAGAGGCATCTATATCAGCTCCCCTCAGCCGAAAGTGCAAGGAAGGAGGTGGCGGGCATTGAGAACTGCGGACATGCAGGCCCATTTAGGAGACCGTCAGAAGCCCGTGAGTGTGCGTGCTTGGCACCCTTGAACAAGAGCAGGCCCAGCAAGGCTGGGTGATCCCAGATTCCTATGTCGGGTAACACAGGAGCTCGTAGAGAGGCAGACTTTTCCCAGTCCGGGGCTGATGTCAAAGCTGGCTGGACGTCTGGCATTGCATTGGTGTTTGGTATCACATGTGGCCTGGGAGGTACGGAAGTGACAGCCTCTGAGGCAGGAGTCTGTCCTTGGAGAGGAAAGGACATCCCAGGTCTGGACCCCGTTTTCATCTAAGAATCAGGCTCTCCCCCTTATCAGAACCAGAGGCCGAGAGGAATGCTTTTCAAGGCATTAAGGGTGGCAAAGGCCAGTTTGGGGGTTTGTGTTCACGTGTGCAAAGTTTGCTCGGCGTTTGCAACATCACTTCCGGGCCATGCGTAGTGGGAAGGACCTTGTGAAGATTTAAAAGTGGTTTACAGAGAATTCCCTGGCAGTCCAGCGGTTAGTACTTCATGCTGTCATTGCCAGGGGTCGGGGTTCCGTCCCTGGTTGGGGACCTAAAATCCCACAAGCCATGCGGTGTGGAAATAAGACAAGATGAAGTGAAATAAGATAAAATAAAATAGTAAAATAAATAAAACAAAATAAAATAGTACTTTACAAATTCTGTACATTTCGTTACTGGGACTCCCAGACTGAGAAATTACTCTCAACCCACTTCCCCTGTTAGGACCTCATTGAGCATTGTATTAGTTTTTTCTGGAGCTGCTGTAACAAAGTTTCACAAACTGGATGGTTTAAAACGGCAGGAATTTATTCTCTCACAGTTCAGGAGGCCCGAAGTCCCAAATCAAGGTGTCAGCAAGGCCCTGCTTCCTCCAGGGCTCCAGGGGATGGTCCTTCCTGCCCCTTCAAGCTTCTGGTTCCCAGTTCTTTGTCTTGTGGCCGCATCCCTCCAGCCCCAGCCCCGTCTCTTCTCCATGGCTTTTCCTCCTTCTGTTTCATGTAAGGACACTTGTCACTGGCTTTAGGGCCAGGGTCATCTCATCTCCAAATCCTTCACTTACATCTCTAAAGACACTTTTTCCAAATGAGGTCACGTCCACAGCTTCTGGAGGTTAAGGCATGGACACACCTTTTTGGGGGACACCATTCAGCCCCCTACAAGCTTCAGTATCTATAGCAAGAAACTCAGGAGTAGCTGTGTGAGTGGCATTCGAATGATTATTCATGGTCCCTTTGCCTGAGGAATGTTTTTCTCTGGGTCCAGCTTTGTTTCTTTCGCATCCCTTTCTTGTAGATTAGTGGGATTTGGGCTACATTGAAGGTTAAAAAAAGAAAAAATCCAAGAGCAGACACTTTTTGACATGAGAGAGAATTTCTCATTGTAACTGACAACTTTGAGAAGTGGATGGGGCCCAGTTCATGAATTTCCAATAAAGAGCATCGTTTTTTGGGGTTTTTTTGTAGCAGTGATTCCAAGTCTGGCTGCACAATAGAATCTCCTGGGAGGCTTTATAAAGATACCAAGGGGCTTCCCTGGTGGCGCAGTGGTTGGGACTCCGCCTGCCGATGCAGGGGACGCGGGTTCGTGCCCCGGTCCGGGAAGATCCCACATGCCACGGAGTGGCTGGGCCCGTGAGCCATGGCCACTGAGCCTGCGCGTCCGGAGCCTGTGCTCCGCAACGGGATCTCCCACAGCAGTGAGAGGCCCGCGTACCGCAAAAAAAAAAAAAAAAAAAAAAGATACCAAGGCCTGGGTTGCACCCCTGCATGTTCTGACTCCTAGGCCCCTAGGCCCCTGCCCCTCCCCTGCCCCTGGGCCCACCCGGTGTGTCTCAGGGGCTCACTGTCCTGCCCCCTCCCTCTGCAGTGGCTACGGATGTTGGGATCATTATTACGAGTCGGACACCCTCCTGCATTCGCTCCAGGTCCTGGCTGCCCTTCTGGAATCTCCAGTCACTCAGGATATCATCTGTGATGTGGGAATGTAAGTGCCGGCGTGAGCATGGGGAAAGGCTGGCTTGGAAAGAGGCAAGTTCAAGGGCGTCGTATGTCTGGAGCCATCGTAACGTCAGGGAGGTGGAATCTGCACATTTCAAAGATACAGAAGGCCTCATGTAGAGAAGTGGGGTTTGTTCCCTCTCTAGCCCTGCAGAGGTACCTAACTCCTCCACCGGAGGCCACTCTTGGGAGATTTTTTTTGTATGTTCTTCCAGATGCTACTGTGCATGTGGGAACACGCTTTGCACAGCTAGGAGCACAGGGTCTCCCTTTCACATGTATAGCTCTTTCTTTACTTAACGGTAAGTCTTGGGATGGTTCCACATCACTCCATATCGACATGCTGACCATATGGTTCCAGGGGGTGTAGGTATATAAATGTAGCTTTCATAGCTGTAGATTCCATAGGTGTAGGTTCCTCCATATGGTATAGGTCCATGTGGTATATATGCCCATAGGTGTAGGTCCGTATGGTGTAGGTTCATAGATGCAGGTTCCATAAGTATAGATGTATATGATGTAGGTTCCATAGCTGTAGGCCCACGTGCTGTACAGGCAGACCTTGGAGACCTTGCAAGTTTGGTTCCAGACCACTGCAGTAAAGCCAAATATAGCAATAAAGTGAGTCACAAAGTTTTTGGTTTCCCAGTGTATATAAAAGTTACATTTACATTATACTGTAGTCTGTTAAGTGTGCAATATTATGTCTAAAAATATACGTACTTACATTACTTAAAAAATACTTTATTGATAAAAAATGCTAACCATCATCTGAACCTTCAGGGAGCTGTAATCTTTTTCCTGGTGGAGAGTTTGAAATATTGCGAGAATTACCAAAGTGTGACACAGACTGGAAGTGAGGAAAAGCTGTTGGAAAAATGGCGCCAATACACTTGCTCAATGCAGGGTTGCCACAGACCTTCAACTTAAAAAAAAAAAAAAAGCAATACCTGCAAAGCACAGTAAAGCAAAGTGCAATAAAACGAGGTCTGCCTGTAGGTCCATAGCGTGTAGTTTCCACAGGTGCAGGTCACATGGGTAGGGCTCTGGCCTAGGACTATCGTTGAGTGTGTCTGTGATGTGCTTTGTGTAACCAGAGCCCACGGGTGGACCTTTATGTTGTTTCTGTTTGCATCCTTCACTCTGTGTTACGTGGTGTGGATGTGGCCGAGTTTGCTTTCTTTTCCTCGGCCCTGCACGTGGGCTGCACTGCCTTTTCAACCTGCTGCGACATCTGTGTAGTAGGTCTCTTTTAAGCAGTGAACAGATGAGATTTTTAACCCCGTTTGTTCGCATTTACTATCATTCTTGACACACGGACCATGTTTGTTTCCTCTTTTGCTGCTGCGTGACAGAGTACCACAGATGCGACACACAGAACCACACAAATCTGTTGTCTTGTGGGTGTGGAGCTCAGAAGTCTGAAACGGGTCAGCAGGGCTGGGCTTCTGGAGGCTGTTGGGGGAGAATCGGTTTCCTTGGAGGAGTCCAGCTTGGGAGGCCCGCCTGCATCCCTTGGCTCGTGGCCCCTCCTCCTCCCTCCGTCTTCAAAGCCAGCGATCATATCACTGCAACCCCTGCTTGCACTGCCACGTGCCCTCCGACTGTCCCTCCTCCCTCACAGAAGGACCCTTGTGGTTATGATGAGGGCCCCAGAGAGTCCGGGAGGATCTCCCAAAGGGTCTGTAACGTTGTTATATCGGCGAGGTACCCTTTGCCGCATGAGGTGACATGCTTGCACGTCCTAGGAATCGGGATGGGGACGTCATTGGGGGCCTTTATGCAGCCCACCACATGGACTGATTCTGGCCACTTTATTTTTTTATGTTTTTTACATCTTTATTGGGGTATAATTGCTTTACAATGGTGTGTTAGTTTCTGCTTTATAACAAAGTGAATCAGTTATAAATACACATATGTTCCCATATCTCTTCCCTCTTGCGTCTCCCTCCCTCCATCCCTCCCTATCCCACCCCTCCAGGCGGTCACAAAGCACCGAGCTGATCTCCCTGTGCTATGAGGCTCCTTCCCACTAGCTATCTACCTTACGTTTGGTAGTGTATATATGTCCATGCCGCTCTCTCGCTTTGTCACAGCTTACCCTTCCCCCTCCCCATATCCTCAAGTCCATTCTCTAGTAGGTCTGTGTCTTTATTCCTCTCTTACCCCTAGGTTCTTCATGACTTTTTTCTTAAATTCCATATATATGTGTTAGCATACGGTATTTGTCTTTCTCTTTCTGACTTACTTCACTCTGTGTGACAGACTCTAGGTCCATCCATCTCATTACAAATAGCTCAATTTCATTTCTTTTTATGGCTGAGTAATATTCCATTGTATATAAGTGCCACATCTTCTTTACCCATTCATCCGATGATGGGCACTTAGGTTGTTTCCATCTCCCGGCTATTGTAAATAGAGCTGCAGTGAACATTGTGGTACATGACTCTTTTTGAATTATGGTGTTCTCAGGGTATATGCCCAGTAGTGGGATTGCTGGGTCACATGGTAGTTCTATTTGTAGTTTTTTAAGGAACCTCCATACTGTTCTCCATAGTGGCTGTATCAATTCACATTCCCACCTCTGGCCACTTTATTAAATGTCCTAGTCATCATGGTTTTTTCTTTTTTGTTTTTCCTGTTGTCTTTTGTGTGTTTTCTTTTTTCCACTTTCCTCTGCTGGCCTTGAACTTATAATCCGATTATAATTTTTCTGCTTTTTGTCCTCAAAGTGCTAACAATCATATTTAAAGATATTTTTCTTTGGAAATCCAGCATTTATCTGGATCTGTAAGCACCACTGAAGAAAACAACCGTCATACCATGATGTCATTGATATTCTCCGTCTGAAATTGTCTTTACAAATTATCCTCCAGGAAAAAGGTGCTGAGCCTCCTTCCTGCCCTGTTTCTGAAGGTGTGTTATCCTTAGCACTGATCACAAAGGGCTAGCTCAAAATAAAGAAAACTTAAAAAACAAAATAGAATCTTAAAACGCACAATAATTTTTTTTTTAAAAAAAGATCTTATTTGTTTGTTTTCATGACTTAGGAAGGTGAACTCTCTTGTTTGTTTTTTGGCCATTTGCGACACTTGCTCTTTAGCCTACAGTTGAAGTGTCTAATTTATTTTAAGAGTTCTTTATATGTGAATAACATCAACCCATCCCCACATATGATAAAAATACTTTTACTTGTGTGTTGTTTGCTGTTTAACTTTATGCGTTGAGCTTTCAATTTTCTGTTTGTTTTTGTTTTTGTTCAAGAGGCTTACTCCAATTGGAAATCGGATATTCACTGAGGGTCTCTGTTTTGTTTAAAATATAAGTTTACCTCCTGCCTTGAACACATTTTTTTTTTTTTTTAGTTTATTTACTTATTTATTTATTTTTGGCTGCACTGGGTCTTCGTTGCTGTGCGTGGGCTTTCCCCAGTTGCAGCAAGCGGGGGCTACCCTTGGTTGCGGAGCACGGGCTCCAGGTGCACGGGCTTCAGTAGCTGTGGCTCACAGGCTCCAGAGCGCAGCCTCAGTAGTTGTGGCGCACATGCTTAGTTGCTCCGCGGCATGTGGGATCCTCCCGAACCCGCGTCCCCTGCACTGGCAGGCGGACTCCCAACCACTGTGCCACCGGGGAAGCCCTTGAACACATTTTTGTATAAATGTGAACACAGGCAGGTTTTGGTTTGGCCTGGGGAGGATTAGAAACCACAGCAGTGGGAGTCCTTGCTGGTGGCATCCGTGTGTCGTGGCCACAACTGGGGGCACCCCCGCCTGCATCCTGTCCTTCAGTCCCTCTGGGAGGAGGAACCCAGGGTAGCGAGACTTAGCCAGTGCAAAGCGGGATGGGAACCTGGCCACCTGAGTTGATAGGCCACACTATTAATGGCTGGTTTTATTCCCTCCTCCATCACTGCTTTGTTTACTCATGTCCCAGGGCATTTATTTATTTGCCTTATTAATTTTATCTGACAATCCATCATCTTAGGTACCCCTTAAGGCCATCCTCCCGTGGTGCCTGATGCCTTCTGCCCTGAGCGCCTGCGCTGTCACCCTGAGCTGGGCTCCAGCACCTGGGCTTTGCCCAGCTCTGCCCTCTCTGCCATCTCTGCCCAACTCTTCCCAGCTCTGCCCCAGCTCTGCTCCAGCCCTGCCCCATTTCTGCCCAGTTCCGCCTAGCTCTGCCCCAGCTCTGCCCCATCTCTTCCCAGCTCTGCCCCATCTCTGCCCCATTTCTGCCCAGCTCCACCTAGCTCTGCCCCAGCTCTGCCCCGTCTCGGCCCAGCTGTGCCCCAGTTCTGCCCCAGCCACTGGCCGGCAGAGCACCCCAGCCTCTGGAGCTTTGATCCCCTCCCCTGCAGAGGAGAAAGGTACCAAGTGGTCCGGGAGGAGATGTAAAACACAATGTCTATCCTGATAAGGGTCCAGACAGAGGGGTGAGCAGATCTGCTCAGGGCCTACCACCCCCCACTCCAGCCCCAGCCCCTCAGACCTGTTGCCCCTGCCCTGCAGCCTGCATTCTGGGGTAAGGGGTGTTCGGGTCAGGAGAGGTGCTGGGAGGAAGAATTGGGGAGGCGCAGGGGCTAGTGCCTGAGGCCAGCAGGGGATGAAGAGGTGATGTGACAGCAGGGGTGTGAGAAGGGGTGGGAGGGAGCCACTGGAAGGTCCGAGAACCTTCCAGGAGGAGAGGAAGAGCCCTGAGCAGGGAGGGACTTGGTGCTCTATTTAGAAGACTCTCTCCCATTTAGGGCCTATGCTGTGGCAGAAACACTTGGGTTTGTTGTTAACTTTGGTTTGAGAAAGCCACAGGGGAGCCTTCTGATTCTCATAAAGGACGGAGAAACCTCATATCGAAGCAGACACATAACTCTGCTCTTTGCCACCGAGTGCGTGCGTCCCCTCTCTCCGCAGGCCCATCATGCACCGAAACGTCCGCTACAACTGCAGGGTGATATTTCTGAACAGGTAGGTGACCGCTGGGAGCAGAGTGACCTGCCTGTCTCCCCTGAGCTCTAGGCGCCTGCGGGCACTCGTGCCAGTGCCCTGGGGCACGGTCCCTGGGGACCATGTGCAGGGAGGCTTCTTCTGGAACTACCTTAGTGGGGGCTGGTGTACCAGGCAGGTGACTCAAGTGGCACTGCTCCTGGTCTCCACCACCACTGACACCTTCAGGTATTAGAAAGAGAGAGGCCACGGGGGGGGGGTTTGGGGACACATGGCCCCATTGCTGGGAGGTCAGCCCAGGGAGAGAGGCCTTGTCATGTCCCCTCGCAGACCCTGGACATCAGCTGCCCGCAAGTGCCCCCCGGCCGGGTCTTAGCTGCCCTGTGCCCGTCGACTGTCGGGGTGGACGGACCGGCACCTGCTTCTCGTCAGGGGTCGTGTTCATCTCAGGAGTGGCCTTGTCCCCCTGCCTGTAGGAAGATCCTGCTCATCAGACCCAAAGTGGCCTTGGCCAATGAAGGCAACTACCGAGAGCTGCGCTGGTTTACCCCGTGGTCCCGGAGTCGGTGAGTCGCTGCCCGATGCCAGGAGCCGGGTTTGTGACTGCTCCTTGAATGCTTGTGAAACATCTTCCTGTGTGTAGCTTGTGCAGGTCGTGGGGGAGATAAGTCCCTGCCCCACAGCACCTGTCACTTAGATATAGCTGCGTTGACACTGCCGATTCATTTATAGCCCACTTACCACAGACCACATGAAACTCTCAATCGTCAGTCACCCATCCTCCATCATTATACCTCTGATCCTGTATATCACGGTTTCCCAGCTCCAGCCCCATTGCTTTGGGCTGGATCATTCTTGCCGTGGGGGTCTGTCCTATGCATGGAAAGGTGTATAGCAGCATCCCTGGCCTCCACCTGATAGACACGGCCATTTGTGACAATTTAAAATGTCTTCAGACATTGCCAAGTGTCCCCTGAGGACAGGATCATCCCCAGTTGAGAACCCCTGCCCTATATGCTTCTTATAGCTATTCCTGTCTATTTATTGTTGCTGCTATTACAAATGGAATTTTATGTAGGAAAACTTGAGATTTTGTGTGTTGCTTTTGTAATTGGCCACCTTACTACATTCTCTTATTGGGTCTAGTTATTCTATTGATTTTCTTAGTTTGTTTTTTTTTTCAAGTAGAAATTATGTAATAGAAAACTAATTTTACTTCTTTCTAATATTTACATCCCTCAGTTCATTTTCAAAGCTACCTTTCTTGGCCAGCGTTTCTAGAACAATATTCTAGATCATTTCTAGAACAGATGTCTTTGATAACAGGCATTTTTGTCTTTTTCCCAACTTGACTTGGAAAGCTCTTCCTGTTTCTGATTTGGTTTCAGATTTATATCCATCCTTAGTTATTTTTACTTTGGGGATTTAAAATTAATTGAGAATGGTTGTTGAATTTATCAGATTTCTTCTTAGCATATGTTGAGATGAACATGGTAAGTCTTTGCATGTCTTTATAAGCTCCAAATGGATGTGGTATGTTAAACTTTGTTTCCATTTGCTAGTATCTATTCAGGATTTCCCTCTCTTCCCTAAATTTTTTTTTTTTTTTGCGGTACGCGGGCCTCTCACTGCTGTGGCCTCTCCCGTTGCGGAGCACAGGCTCCGGACGCGCAGGCTCAGCGGCCATGTCTCACGGGCCCAGCCGCTCCGCGGCATGTGGGATCTTCCCAGACCGGGGCCCGAACCCGTGCCCCCTGCATCTGCAGGCGGACTCTCAACCACTGCGCCACCAGGGAAGCCCCTCTCTTCTCTAAATTTATATGCCAGTGTTACGTTAGTTAAAAAAAATTTTTTTCTGTGCTCTGAATGCTTTAAATATTATAAAAATCATGTAATATCAGGCAATAATATGACAGAACTTCTCTTTACAGTTGGGAATGTTGTATCAAATAGTGTTTACTTTTACACTTTTTTAGTGAGGCATAAATAACATGCAGGTTTTAGGAGCTTTCTTTCTTGACAGTTGTGTGCATTCGTGCAATCACACCCTAAAGAAGATAGAGCCATGTCCACGGCACCCCTGCCCCTTTCCAGGTGACGCCCCCAGGGTTAGTCTTCTCCTCTCTTACATTTCATACAAGTGGAGTCACACCACGTGCATTGCTTTGTAAACGGTTTCTTTACCTTAACATGATGCTCTCGAGATTCGTCCAATGGTTTGTTCCTTTATACATAGTACAAATAGTTTGCTCTTTTATATAATAATATGGTTTTGTAATTCGCAAATAATTCTATAAGCTTGATAACAAAAAAGAAATACACAACCCGCCCCCCCCCGCAATCTGCCCCGTCTCCGAGCCCTGCTCCCCATAGCTGTCCATTTCCATTTTCCGTTTTTCTCCTTTCTCCTGTAGCCTCTGGGTTCCGCCTTGGTATTTCTTTTTTTTTCCTTTTTTTAAAAAATTAACTAATTAATTTTTTTGGCTGTGTTGGGTCTTCGTTTCTGTGCGAGGGCTTTCTCTAGTTGTGGCAAGCGGGGGCCACTCTTCATCGCGGTGCACGGGCCTCTCGCTGTCATGGACTGTCTCGTTGCGGAGCACAGGCTGCAGACGCGCAGGCTCAGTAGTTGTGGCTCACGGGCATAGTTGCTCCGCGGCATGTGGGATCTTCCCAGACCAGGGCTCGAACCCGTGTGCCCTGCATTAGCAGGCAGATTCTCAACCACTGCGCCACCAGGGAAGCCCCCGCCTTGGTATTTCTAACTCGTGCAAACATTGCCATTTCGTGGCCTCCTGCTCTGGAAGGACAGGATTTGGCACACAATTCAGCCCTCACCGTTAGTTTCTCTGACCTCCTCTTCCTAACATGGGCACTTCACAGTTTTCTGGTTAAGTTTGTTTAAAAAAACAAATATTCACCTGAGTGAATTTGATGATCTAATTGGCTTTATTCAATGATTCAGGAACTGGGCAGCCTCCCACTAGTAAATAGAAGGGGCTGTACACAATGGAAGGTTTTTATAGGCAGAAGAAGGACAGGACAAGAAGGTATTAGCGAGAGAAATGTTTCAGGCCAGGCCCTCCCCTTTGATACAGAGGACACAGCAAGCAGGGTCTTTTTTTTTTTTAGTTGATTTACAATGTTGTGTTAATATCAGCCATACAGCACAGGGATTCCGTTATATATATCTCTCTACATTTTTTAAATACTCTTTTCCATACGGTTTATCATAAGATATTGAATAGAGTTCCCTGTGCTGTACGGGAGGACCTTGTTGTTCCTCCATCCTGTATGTAATAGTCCAGTTTGCTAATCCCAAATCCCAGTCCTTCCCTCTCCCCCCACCCCCCCTCCCCCTTGGCAATCACAAGTCTGTTCTGTATGTCTGTGAGTCTGTTTCTCTTTCGTAGGTAAGTTCATCTGTGTCATATTTTAGATTCCACATATAAGTGATATCATATGGTATTTGTCTCTCTCTCTGTCTGACTTACTTCACTTAGTACGATCATCTCTAGGTCCATCCATTTTGTTGCAGATGGCATTATTTCGTTCTTTTTTAGGGCTGAGTAATACTCCATCGCATACATATACCACGTCTTCTTTATCCATTCATCTGTCGATGGACATTTAGGTTGTTTCCATGTCTTGGCTCTTGTGAACAGTAACAGCAGGGTCTTCGTCGTGCAGAGCCTGCCTCCCCAGTGTGAGCAGGACGTCAGACTGACTGTTCTTAGAGGTTGAAACTGCAGTTAAGTCTTGGTTTCCTGTCTTGGGGCAGATGACTCCATTTGGGGCTTGCTGTTTCTCTCTAACCAGTCACAGCTCAGCGTTTCACAATCGGCCGATATCTGCGTTCACAACTGAGCCGCGGATTGTGTTCTGAATCCGTGTTTCTTCGCTCATTTCTCCTGCCTGGAGTCGACCAGTGTCAAGTTCCTTTGCTTTCAATCTCTGTTCCCGCCCAACACCCTTCCCACAGACAGACAGGCACTTCCTGCCCCAGTCTGCTTATTGTCCCCCAGGCTGGCTGCACAGCCGGCACCCCCTCCCTGTCACAGTTCTCTGGGACTTCTCTTCCCTCCTGGGTTTGCTCAGCCTCCTAGATGACTGTCTTCCCCTGTCAGTCACTCATTTGCTGAAACTCAGCATCCAGTAGCTTTCTACGATTCTACCACCACCAGGCAATGAACTCAGTGCTGATACTGTCTACCTGGAGGTAGTGTCTGACCCCACAGGTTCAGGGCTCAGCCCCACTGAACTGCCCCCCACCCTACTTCAGGTGCCAATCACAAGTCTGTTACTGTGGACACATCCATTTGTCCAACATGCAGCAAACCAAATGCCGAGATGCTGAGGTTTGCAACTGTGCAGTCAGGCCACCCAAGATGGCTGCCCTCTTGGCTCTCTGTACATCCCTGCTGGACCAGTCCCTGCCTCACCTACACCCCACTCACCTGACTCACCTTCCCTCTTAGTCATAGAGCCTAATCTGTGCCTACATACTTGCCTACATACTTGCCCCCTGGCCCCAGCTAGTGACGACTGTTACAGTCTTCAGATCAGAGCTATCCATGACAGTTTATCAAAGGGGCAGTAAGGGACATGCCCCTTGGCTGGTTTCCCTGGTAACCGATGAGCCAACCTCCACGTTCTTGTAAAACAGCTGGGCTACGTGAAGCTGGGAACGTATTCAGTTAAAGAGAGGAAAAAAAGAAAGAAAGAAAAAAATAACTAAAGTGAGCTACATCAGTAAAGGCGGTTTACAAGCAGAGGGGTTTTAACAAGCTGTTCCCCAGTCTGCTGCTCTGCAAGACAACCTCAAGAATTCCTTTTAGCCATCAGCTTCTGTTAACTCTGTTAACTCTAGGGGGCATGGTTTCAGTCCCCCCAACCTTCTAAACATTCCTCAGTCTTGAGGAAAGGGAGCCATGACCACTCTGGCTGCTTCCTACTGAAGAGGGATGTAGGCCTAACAAAGTTTTGACGAATGAAACTGTTTCGAATTTGATAGCAAATACTCACAAGTCCCAAGATGAGGCCAAGACTTTGGGCTTAAGGATACAAGACAAACAGCAAGTAGAGAGTTATGACAAAAAGGGATATAAATCCTAGCAAACACAAAACGATAATACCTAGTTTAACCAGTCCCTCGAACATAGACCTTATTCTTGCTGGGATCCATTAGAAGATATTTCTTAAGAGATCAAATCCAGGTTTTTGGGATGACATTTGTTGGAGCCAAGCTGCCTTTTGTCTGATTTTATCTAAATAGGTTTTAACTTCTGATGTGATATTAATACATACATAGCAGGAACTATTGGCCACTACATACATGCCCCCTTTTTCTGTTAAAATATAACCTAAAGCAATTTATTGTCCAGTAGCCTTCTGGCTAAAGAATCTAGAGCCCTCTGCTGGGAAGCTATGGCTTGAGCTGTCTCGTTTGCTGCTATTCCTAAAGTAAAAGATTTCATAGTTACAAGAGGAGACACTGACGACGTAAGTTTGCGATTGGCAGCTAGCAGATACTGTTCTGAAAACAGCTGGTGGTGTCCTTGAGTCCGATACAGTTCAAAAAATTCAAGTGCTCAGGAATACTGGAGCGTGTCTGAAACCACACCCACCATGGCCATCCGGCTCTGTTTTGGATGCCTGAACCACAGTTACTCTATTTTGATTTTTGAACACACTCTTTTCCTCAGTGGTTAAAGCAGATATACAATGCATGTTTGATAGGCCACAAAACAGGTCGTTCTGGTTAGTATAAAGTTTAAGTTAAATCATGTATAAGCCAGAATGACTTCCCCATACCTCAACATGTGAAAATTTCCTCCATCATTTTCCCCTTTTGATTGCAGGTCTTTTGATAAAAAGCATTTATGATCAAAATATTTGTCCCTCAATGCCAGGGTGGTTGCTGCCTGCTATGGGTCCATCATATCACTCAGTGCTAGGCCAGCTTGTTACAGATATAAACAAATATATATGCCTAGTTATCCACGTTGGGGAAACTAATCAGACTCAGTGAACAAGCACAGAAGTATGCTAGCAAGGAAACCTTTTATAGGCTATACATTTTATCAATTATACTGAATTGTCCCGGAAACATTTTACATGTGCTTTTAGCAGTAGACTTAAAGCAAGCACTGGTACCTGTCACGAGTACTTATACTCTGTGACAACTTCACTAGAGAATTTTCTTTCCATCTTTGGGGGCAAAGGTATGGTTAGAAGTAAAACAATAACTTTAATGTTGATAGGGGAGACACATATTTGGTAAACAGTAAGTTGAATTAGTAGAATGGGTCTGGTCCAGAATCTTGGGTCAGCTGTCTACAACTGCTGTCTTCTTCTCATCCTGGGGTGGGTGTTGTTGGGGTCAGCAGTCCTTTCTGTAGACCAGTCTGATGCAGAGACCCCTCGTAAGTGGGAAATATGAACTCAAGAGTCAGTTCCCTTGTTTCACTGTGCTTGAGCTACTTATGAATACCTGATAAGGGTCCTTTCATCTAAGTTGGAGACAGAGTCCTTTAAATGATGACTCTTTGTTTCGTTTTGTTTTGTTTTGTTTTTGCAATACACGGGCCTCTCACTGTTGTGGCCTCTCCCGTTGCGGAGCACAGGCTCAGGACACGCAGGCTCAGCGGCCATGGCTCATGGGCCCAGCCACTCCGCGGCACGTGGGATCTTCCCGGACCGGGGCACGAACCCGTGTCTCCTGCATCGGCAGGCAGACTCTCAACCACTGCGCCACCAGGGAAGCCCGAAATGATGACTTTTTTAGTATGTATAATCCCTGGTTGCAGGTCATGGGGCCTCTGATTTTCATCCAAAGAGAGATTCCTGTGATCAGCTTCTGAAACAAGCTTCCCTCTTCCCATTGGTAAACCACTAGTTTGTTCTCTATATCTGTGAGTCTGTTTCTTTTTTGTTATATTCACTAGTTTTATTTTTTAGATTCCACATATAAGCGATATCATACAGTGTTTATCTTTCTCTATGTGACTTATTTCACTAAGCGTAATGCCCTCCAAGTCCGTACACAATGTCGCAAATGGCAAATCTTCATTCTTTTTTATGGCTGAGTAGTATTCCGTTGTGTATATGTATCACATGTTCTTTATCCATTCATCTGTTGCTGGACACGGGTTGCTTCCATGTCTTGGCTATTGTAAATGTGTTGCTATGAACATTGGGGTGCATTTAACTTTTCAAATTATGCCTTTGTTTTCTTCTGATATATGCCCAGTAGTGGGATTGCTGGGTCGTATGGTAGCTCTATTTTTAGTTTTTTGAGGAACATCCATACTGTTTTCCACAGTGGCTGTACCAATTTACATTCCCACCAACAGTGCCCAAGGGTTCCCTATCTGTTCTGTTCTTTGATGCACCTAATATGTTTTCATATCTTCAAATGTTTTAATTTTTCAAATTATTTTCTTAGTTTTGAGCTCACTTTTTATCTTCTATTGTCTGATTATCTTTGCTATCTTGCATTGGCTTCTGTTGTCTCTAACTCTATGCCAATGTAGATCTCTAGTTCACTTTTTTTTTCCTCCGTTTCTAAGGTTGAAATGTTGAATCCTTTCAGACCATTACTCATTTAATGGTGCCTGTAGAAAGGGTGGCAGTGGATACTGAGCTGGAACCAGAAGCTTTCATTCTGGTACAGTTAAAAAACAAAACAGAGTTTTTACCCTTCGGGAGTTGCTCCAAAATGGTGACGATAAAATGGTTCTGTCACGGTGTCCCTGCTTTAGTAATGAGTCCATCACAGCTTCAAGATGCTATTTCAGGCTTTTGTAGGAAAACAGAAAAAAGGCCCAGTTCTTGACTGCAGAGAACTTAAGAATCTAGGTTCACTTTCATTAGATTCTTAGGTGGATGCCCCAAATCTGAGCCCAGCAAGACGGGGGTGTCGGGGGGCGGGGGTGTCGAGGGGGCTCTTGTAGCTCCCAGGGGGCCAGAAAAGACTTGAAATTAGCATGGCCAGGAGTGGTTTCTCGGCAGAAATATGCTGCTAGGGTTTCTCCAGGGGATGTTCGCTGAGGAAGAAGAACAGCCCATCAGAGGAGCTGTGCAGAGCAGGAGGGGCTCAGGTGTGGAGGCAGCTGGAAAGATGGGGCGGGCCAGCGTGAAGCCAGCTTGGAATGACTCACTGCCGATCCGGAGGGTTTATTGTCGGTACTCTGGTTCTTTAATGAACTGTGTGGACCTCATGAGCCATCCGCTAGGTGTAGGTTGGCTTTGGAGCAGGGCGTGGGGAGGAGCAAAGGTGAACCTGCATCGTTCCCTGGTGGGCTTGCCTGCGTCTGGTTCTGAATGGATCTTCGTGCAAATTGAGGGGAGAGGCGAGGGTGAAGGGAGAAACCTTGGGGCAGCTCTTCCCTCTAAAACAAATCGTGATGCAGCAGCATCGCCATCACCGAGCCTACCGATGGTGAACTCATTATGGGATGCCAAGGCAGCTCGGGAGTCAGAGGACCTCTACAGTTTCTTTTCCCTTCATTAGTGAGGGAGAAACAGCATTGTCCTCTCAATTTCTCTGCTTTTAGAATTTACTTAAGTAAAAGCCACGAAAATCTCCCAGAAGGTTCTTGTGAATTCCAAGAAAGCAAAAAGAAATCTAGTTAATTAAATGTCTTAATGGTGCATCTGGTAACAGCCTATTTGAGGTCAGATTTGGAAACCATCTATTGTTCGAATTCTACCTTTTAGTGTAGACCGTGGGATGGCCTGTACTAAAGTTGTGTATTAAACTCTCTGTCCAGCTCATAGAATTTGGAACGTTATCTTATTACTTCAGTGATGATATCGGTTTGTCACCGTACGTTGGGTTCATGCAGTGTGATCATTTTGATTCAGGAACCTTGATCAGGAATTCCACCTGGATTTCTCCGTGGGGAAATACAACTTCTTTTCAGATAATCCCCGTGACATGCCTCTCAGATGCCCTGCGTGAAAGTGTTAACGCAAGTCTGTGTGCCCGATGCACAGTGAGGCCAAGCAAACTGAAATGTCAGAGTTTGGAACAGAGAAAGGTTTTTTTGCAGGGCCACGCAAGGAGACGAGGTGGCTCAGGCCCTGAGAAGCCTCCAGCTCCCCGAAGGGTTTTGACAAAGCATTTTTAAAGGCCAGGAGAGGAGGGTGTTGCAGGGTACGTGATCACCTTGTGCACAATCTGATTGGCTGGCGGTGAGGCAGCAGGGTGGTGTCACAGGGGTTAATATGATCAGTCCTTAGGCTCCAGGAGACCTGGGGCTACGTGTTCATGGTCACTGAGTAGTTCTTCCATTTGGTGGTGGTGGTAGGGGGGTGTTCACATCTGTAAAACAACTCAGGAAATGTGCATCAACTACTGTTACCTAGGTACTTCAGAGAGGAGCTAACGCAGAGGCTATGGGGGAAGGCCTGTCCCAGGAAGGCCCCCATGGTGTCCTGGTCAGTTACAAAAGGGTGGGGAAGCCAGGCCAATGGTAGGAGAGCACCCAGCGTCTCGCTGTCATGTGGCCTGGGAGCCTCATCGAGTAGGCTTATACTTGCCTTTTTGCCTTAAATTGACAGTTCCTTTGCCAGCTCGTCCATTCCAAGCTCTCGTTTTGAGTTTTGCTCTACGTCTGGGTGCCGTTCTGCGTACTTCCCGGATGGTCCTTCTCACATCTGTGGTGGTTTCCTTTCCAGGCAAACAGAGGAATATTTTCTCCCCCGGATGATACAGGACCTGACAAAGCAGGTGAGTCTCGGAGAAGAAAACCCGTTCTCGGTCAGACGTCACTCTGGGGTGGGCCGTGGGGGCAGGACCCGTCGGGTCAAAGTAAAGGGCATCACCATGGCCCGTGTAAGGAGCACAAACAGAGGGGTGATGTCTGTAACAAGTGGGGAGGGTCCCGGGAGCAGAGGGGTGGGGGGAGTGTGGGCGTCTCCTTTCCCCTGTGTGATGCCTGTCCTGTCCCTGCCCTCTCCTCTCCTCTGGCTCACTCAGCGGGGTAGAGGGCTCAGGGGAGCCTGGGGGAAGGGGTTCCTGCCCCACCTCGCCAGCCGGCTGTTCCCTGCTGGGCTGGGGCTCGGGCTTAGGGACTGCCCAAGAAGCCGGGTTTGGAGGGTTTCTAGTATAAAACTCATGAAGGACTTTCCTTGGCTGCCTGTTCATTCTGTGAAAACTCAGCATCAGAAACCTGTCTTGTCCTGTCTTATCTTTTGCACCTGGCTGGCCAGGTCTGAAGAGCTTTGACTTTGCAGCCTTATCTGGGGGTCTCGACCATCCCCTTCGTCCTGGAAGCTGCTGCGGTGGGACAGCTGGGACCCGGTGCTGTCCACTTCCTGCAGGGCGTTGAGAGCCAGGGGCACAGAGCGGGTGTTTCAGGGGGGCCCTGATTTCTCCGGCTCCTGCTTGAGTTTCCATTCTGGTTGCCAAGTGTATCAGTTTGTTTAGGCCACCATAACCAAGCACCACAGCCTGGGTGGCTTAAACAACAGACATTCACTGTCTCCAGTCCTGGAGGCTGGAATCTGAGATCCAGGTGTGGGCAGGGCTGGGTCCTCCTGAGGCCTCTCTCCTCGGAGTTTAGACGGCCGTCTCCTCCCTGTGTCCTCACGGGGTCGTCCTTCTGTGTGTGTCTGTGCACTTTTCTCCTCTTCTCATAAGGACACCAGTCACATTGGATTAGGGCCCCACCCTAGTGACCTCATTTTACCTTAATCACCTCTTTAAAGATCCTCATCTCCAAACACAGCCACATCTGAGGTCCTGGGGCTTAGGGCTTCCGCACATGAATTTCGGGGACACAGTTTAGCCCATGACACCCAATTCTCTGCACCCCTCACTGTTGCACTCAAGGTGGCTCATGGGGACACACTGAACCTCCGCAGTGGAGCAGGTCGGCAGGGACGCATCTGGACCTTGGGGATGGATCTGGGGGGTGGGACAGGAGTGCCCTTCTCCCTGATCCCACCAGCCCCCAGACCCTTTTCCTCTTTATGCCAGGGGTCTCCGCCTGCCTCTCACTTCCCTGGCCCTTGGGCCAAGATCACCGCTGCTCGGGAGCCAGATTAAGTCACTGGCACCGGTTCTGATCCCTAAGAGAGGATGTCCGAGGGGCCAGCTTGGGTTGGTGCCTCCCGCGAGGCAGTCAGGGCTGGGCACAGCTGAGGTTGGGGACAGGGGTTCTCAGCCAGGTCTGGTCGCCTCCCATGTGACCTGGAAACTTTTCTGACCGTGAATTGCAGCAATGGGAACAATTTAAGTTCATCGTGATCCAGAACACAGTGAGCGTGTGTGTGTGTGTGTGTGTGTGAAACAAACATTTCAGCAGCAATCCCCCTGCTGCGAGAAATCCTCCATTTCATTCTTCTAGGACCCTTTGATATCCTAGAAAACATACCAGGTGACCCCCCTAAACCAATGTGGGGGCCGCCTGCAGGTGGAAGGATGCTGCTTGGTGTCACTGGTTGAGAGCAAGTTGCAGAAATTGGCCCTGGGTGCAAGTGGATTAAAGTTCAGGGGAGTTTTCAAGAAACAGGGCAAACCAGCCCCGTAACTGCTGTAACCTGGATAATTCAGGTCAGGGGCCCGTCACTGAGAGCCCCCCTGCATGCTTTGTTTATCACCCTGTTGCCCCGAGCCCTGGTCTTGTCACAGGAAGATGGGGTCAGGATTCCAGCCCTAACCCTGTGATAAGGAATGCGAGGCACCCGTTGTAGGGTGTGCAGTGGTCCCGGGACGGCCAGCTCGGGGTCCTGGCTGAGGGCTGTGTCCGTGGCAAGAAGCATCAGAACAGAAAATGCCAGGCCTGCCCCTCGGTTCTTGCCCTTGGTGATAAAGGGAGTTGAACTCACTAACACACACGTCAGGGGACCCAACCAAGAGGGCTGGGATGCGGTCCAGGCCCGCCAGGATGATTTTTTTGGCTGAGTGAAATGGCAGCGCAGCTGAAACTTGGTCCCCGAGAGAGGAGGCCAAGGTGGGCCCCACGCCCGGGTGATCCTGTCAGCACTTGCTCATCTCGGTGACTGCTCAGACCGGTGGGGCAGCCTCAGGGGCAGCTCCGTCCCTGCCCTGGAAGCTCCCACCCCTCGGGGGACACGACCGTAGCTCCTAGAGACACAGGGACCCTGCGTCCTGCCCCAGCCCTGCCGTTCAGGGGCTGGATGACCCGTCGGCGGGCGTGAGCTTTGTAAGCGCTCAGTCCGTTCGTTTCTGACATGGGGATGGGCCCCCAGGAGCACAGATGATGCAGAAGAGCATCCAGCCAGTGCTGCTGCCGCTGGCCGTCTGGGCCCGTGGAGGCTTCAGGAACCGAGTCACAGTTGGCTGCAGCCACAATCAAGCTCATGGCAGCTCAGCTCGGCTTCCAGGTGTGACTGAGGCCCTTGGGTCAGCGGAGGAGATGCCTGCTGGCCCCTGGGCTGGGAGTGCTCCGGGTCGAGGAAGGATTCATTAGTACTTGAAACAAAATCGTGGCCTTCATGCAAGTCTCATGTGTGACATCTGGCGTCCTGGTTCAGTACCTGGCCCAGACGGGATGGCCAAGGGGTCTCAAGCGCTCTGGTCTCCCGACCCAGGAAACCGTGCCCTTTGGGGATGCTGTCCTCTCCACCCGGGACACGTGCATCGGGAGTGAGGTCTGCGAGGAACTCTGGACACCCCACAGGTCAGCCTTACCCTCTGCGCCATAGATCCCATCCTCGCTGGGCCCCGGAGGACTGGAGGTTTGCAGCCTTCCTGGCGTCGTGGCCTGGGGCTGGGGAGATGCCCTGGGAGCTGCGGGGCTGGGAGGGTGGGTTGGGGACACCGGTCCCTTTCTTTGCCCTCATCTGCCCACAGCCCACACGTGGACATGGGCCTGGACGGCGTGGAGATCTTCACCAATGCCTCAGGCAGCCACCACGTGCTGCGCAAAGCCCACGCCAGGGTGGACCTGGTGACCATGGCCACCACCAAGGTAGGTGGCGGCGGGGATGCTGGAGCGTGTCTGTCTCACGCTTGTGACCCCAGCGCCCAGCGCTGGGCGGGGCCTGAGCGTGAGGATGCTCGGTGCTTCTGGTTACAGCCGCAGCTGACCGGTGTGCGTGACGCCCCTTCCCGGGCCCCACTTGCCTGACCTCATTTAACCCTCAAAACTGCCCTACGGGCCAGGTGCTGTTGACACCTCTGCTCTTTGGAGCAGGACTCTCGGTACATGGCGGTCAAGTGGCCCCTGGGCTCACACCCCAGCCATCCGGTTCCTGGGCTCTTGACCATCATACTGGTCTCAGGACAAGTGACATGGTGACCGGGAACCAGGATGCCCGTTGGCACCACAGCAAGGCACGGGGAGCGCCCACGAGTTTGCCCCTCTTGCTGGCAGCGTGACACCAGGGGCCGTGTTTGCTCTTTCCTGGGACAGAGTCTCGGCTTCGTGACCTGGGGGGGTTTGTCTTCTCTGAAGCTGCATCTCTCCTCCTGTCTGGTGGAGGTGACAGCGCCTGCCTTGAAGGGTAGTTGGGAGGCGAGAATGGATGATTCGTGTGATGCCTGGTACCTTGGAAGGCCGAGAGCACCATAGCTGCGGACATTCCCTGGAGGCGCACATTTTCTTGCTGGGGTGGGGGGCTAATTATGACACAGTCGCAGGGGCGTCTGAAGCTTTGTGTGTTTGGGCCGGAGGAGGGTGAAGGTGACGGACCACAGTTGACCGTTGCCGTCCCCTGCATTTTCCAGAACGGCGGGATTTACTTGCTGGCCAATCAGAAGGGCTGTGACGGGGACCGGCTGTACTACGATGGCTGTGCCCTGATAGCCATGAACGGCAGCATCTTTGCCCAGGGGTCCCAGTTCTCTCTGGACGACGTGGTACGAACCAGCCCGCGTGGGATGGCGGGAGGGTCTCTGGTTCAGGGGCTGTGTTCTCTGTTCTCCCCCATGACGGGGGGTCTGACGTGGCCCCCGTGGTGGGTCCTGCTGGTTTTGATTGCTTCCTCTTCACCTCCTTGGTTCGGGAGGGATTCTCACCCTGAGGTCACGGGGACCGCCTGCACAGCACGCTGGACGGATGGGATCCCCAGCAGTTTATCAGCCCCACGTGCCCTGCAGGGTCCCCCCGAGGCTGCACTTGGAGCTGAGGGAGAGGCCAGGAGCTGCAGGAGTGGGCTTTGTAGTGACAAGAGGCGTGACCCCAGGTTCCCGGGAGGATGTGATGGGCTTGTTTGAAGAATCCCACAACCGGGGCTGGCGGGGAACTGGAGCCAGTCCTCAGGAATGAGCAGCCACCGCGCCTGGTCCCCGTGATGAGAGCGGAGCCCGTCCGTTGGGGGGGGATCCAGGAGGGGGCTTGCAGGTGGGCCATTAGGGGGTTTTCCCCAGAGATCAAGGCAGCACACGTTCCCTGTGGGCCCTGCCCCGCGGGTTCTGGAAGCAGCATTGGAGACCCCCACCCGCCTCATTCTGGGGGGCGCCCTGGTCTCACTGGACTGATGACCAGCTGGGGGCACGTCCCCCCAACGTTGTCGTAACCTCACTGGAGCCACAAATATGAAACCTGCACACCCTCTGCTTCTGAAAACACATTAACGTGGGTGCAGAGCTTTCCCATGCGATTGGACATAAGTTTCCTTTACAGAGAGAATAAGACAAGATGAAAAGGTGCTTTTAGAGAATCGTGTGGCTCTCCCTGTTGGTTTTCTTTTTTTTTTTTTTTTTTAAGCACCCAAGAAGGAAAATGGCTTTTACTGCCCAAAAAATGGGAATAGATTCCACTTCTGCAAACGCAACACAACGTAACTTTCAGTGCTGCCGGAAAGGGTCACTTTTACTGGGCTCAGACGGTCAGTACAGGTTTCATATGGCATCGCACATCTTGTCTTTGGATCCAACTTGGGTTTTTTTGGAAACAAGTGTTGGAAATGCTCACTCACAGAGGCAGGTGGTAGCAAAAAAAAAAAAAAAAAAAAAAAGTCTCCGGGGATTGCACTGCCGGAGCAAAAGGCAAGCAGTGTCACAGAATAAGAAAGTCTGCAGGACCCTCTGTTGTAGCTTCTGTCGCTTCACCTCCTTGGCATCCACGCAGATGAGGTGATGTTTCATGCCTTCCGCAATCTCCTTGGGGTTGTTGGCAAGGAGTGGTTATGAAACCAAACTTCGGTTTCAAAATGGGCCGAGGAAAGGAACTTTGAAAAGAATCCCACGGTGTTTTCTTGCCCAGAGGGAAGCCCGAGGTTTGGCAGTCTGGGCCCCGGCAGCGGGAACACTCCGTCTCCCTGCAAGAGTCGTCCTGATCGTGGTCCCTCAGACCTTGCTTTCCAAGTGGCTGCGTCCCCAAAGGCGTCCTATTGTTCAGTATTAACCATGTCAAAGACGGAAGGGCGTTGCAGGGGAAGATGAAGTCCATGCAGACGGCTAGGTGTTCATCTGCTCCAAACACGCTTCAGTGCACGTCGGTTTGGCCAAAGCACTCAGCCAAACGTCAGAGCCACAGGCACCTGGTGGCAGGATTCACTGGCAGGTGGGTTGGGGGGGGTCACGTGCTCCAGGATAAGCAGGCGTGCAGGTCACTACAGGTTCTGGACCCCATCCAGGCCCTCCAAGGAGCCCCCATTTCAGCAAGCACGCAGGTGATTCTTCGCCATACAAAAACCTGGGGACCATTGTCTCCCACCCCCTGGAGGGGGCTTTTGAGCCAGAATTCTCTGATTTTGCCTGAGTGTTCGGGATAGAGGTGGCATCACTGCCCTGCGGCCAGGGCAGTGCCCTTCTGTTCTGCCACCTCCTCCGTGGTCAGCTGACCTTCTCGAGGGCACATGCTTCTCACAGCCTCGATCGAGCCTTTGTGCAAGGCTAGCCTAGTTCTGGGGAAAGTGGACTGGAGCCTTCTTCTCAGGAAGGGTTCACTCCTCTGGCGTCTTCTCACTTTCTGTGGCTTTGTCAAGGCAGCCCGGCGGCTTCAGTGACCCATCACTTGGGAAATGACAGGAGAACCAAAGGACGTGGCAACTCTTTATTCTCTGTCTCTTCACGGGTGTTTCCAGCTTGGGTTAGGCCCACTGGTGACACAGGTAGCTGTCCACAGCCCAGCGGCAGGAGCGGGGGCCCAGCCACCCTGTGTCCCCCAGTGGTGCCCAGAAGCAGTTCTTGCTGTCCTGCACCTGTGTGTATGAGACAATGTCCTCATATAATTTGATTAGTGTTTTTTTTCTTCATAAGGGAAGGAGTAATGTCTATGAGTTAAAACTTTTCCCTTTTCTGTAATTTGTTGCGAGTGGCAGAACCCCCATCTCATCTGGGTTCGAAGGAATGAAGCATCACCTCCTAGAACACAGGCAGCACGTCCAGGCCAGGACCCCAACGTGATGACTGCCGGCGCTCTGGCTCCACCCCTCTGTCACTCTCCATCTGGGCCTTCCTCTGTGTGGGCTTCATTTTCAATTGCCTCTTGGTCACAGGATGGCTGCAGGAGCTCCAGCCACGCATCTTCATGCAGCCCCGTTCAAAGGCAGAAGAGGGGCCCTTGCTCCTCATGTGTCTTTTTAAGAAGCTTTCTCAGAAGCCCCAGCAGACATTTATGGACAGGATTGTGTCCTGTGCCGTGATTAACGAATCACCGGCAATTCAGTGGAAGTTCCCGCGGCAACGACAAGAGGAAAGGGCTTTGGGTCGGCAGCACCACTGGCTGTCCCCTCTCCCTGGACCCCCAGTCCCTGCCTTAGAAGGCATAATTCATTCGGGTGCCATTTGGCACACCTACGAAAACAAATTAGACGTGTGAGTGAAAAAACAAAACAAAACAGGAAATCACGATTTCTCTTTGAAACTCCCTTCTCCAGGAAGTCCTCACCGCCACGTTGGATTTGGAGGACGTCAGAAGCTACAGGGCAGAGATTTCGTCTCGAAACCTGGCGGTAAGTGCTTATAGACACACACATGGGATGCGCGTCAAAGACCCAGACTTTTTTTTAAATAACAGCTTTATTGAGATGTCATTCCCTTACCACACAATTCACCGATTTCGGCACACGGTTCAGTGGATTTTAGTGTATTCGTGGAGTCAAGCAGCATCGCCACAATCAGCATCAAAACATTCTCATCACCCAAAAGAAACCCGGACCCACGAGCTGTTACTCTCCGTCCACCTCCCCCAGGGCCCCCGGCAACCATCAGTCTGCATTGTCGGTATGGATTTGCCAATTCTGGACGTTTCATAGAAATGGAATCATATCATATGTGGCCTTTTGCGTCTGACTTTTTTCGCTGAGAATAATGTTTTGTGGTCCGTCCACGCTGTAGCGCGTGTTAGTGCTTTATTCCTTTCTACGGTAGAATAATATTCCACTGAACGGCTAGGCCACGTGCTGTTTGTCCATTCACCTGTCGGTGCACGTCTGGACCATTTCCACTCTGTCTGTGATGAATTGTGCTGCTGTGGACGTATGCGTTTGCGTGTCCTTTGTTGTATACCTGGGACTGGACTGCAGCGTCCTGTGGTGGTTCCCTGTTTGACTGTAGGAGGCCCTGCCAGACTGTCCTCAGCCACTGCCCATCTCACGTCCCCCCAGCGCTGTGCAAGGGCTCTGGGTTCCCCACATCCCTGCCAGCGTTTGCTACATCCGTCTCTGTTCTGGCCGTCCTGGCGGCCGTGAAGGGTCCCCAGTGGGGTTCTGAGCTGTGTTCCCCACAGGCTGCAGTCATCCCAGGGGCCTGTACGGGTACCAGCGCTGAGGGGTTGTCCTTCCCAGGCCAGCAGGGTGAGCCCCTACCCCCGCGTGAAGGTGGACTTCGCCCTGTCCTGCCACGAGGACCTGCTGGAGCCGCTCTCTGAGCCCGTTGAGTGGAAATACCACAGTCCCGCCGAGGAGATCAGGTGGGGCCCTTGGGAAGCTGGAGTGGGGGGGGGGGTGTCCTGTTGTCCCCCGGGGAACCCCCCCATCCCCTGCTTCACCGCCAGGTGGCGCTGCGGGGCCAGCATGTCCTGGTCTCCAGAGCCTGCCCTTGACGCTGCAGCCGGAACCCCTGGCCCACACCCAGCCCTGCCACTCCTCGCCCTGGGCCCTTGGGCACAGAGACGCTGTTCTTGCCTTCCTGTGCCATTTCACAACCGGGCCAATGATAGCACCTGCCCCCGGGGCTGTTTTGAGATTGCAAATGAAATCATTCATGCGAAGTGCTTAAAACAGAGACCTGGGCGTCGTGCTGGCGGCTCTCACGGGCACAGCGCGCCCACCTTGGCACCTGCCCCCAGGTGAGCTGTGGACCAGGTCAGCAATTCCCCATCCTAATGCTTCCCATCGTTCCCCAGCCTCGGACCTGCATGCTGGCTCTGGGATTTTTTAAGACGTAGCCAACAGGTAAGGCATCAGTGTCTCACCACCTCCCTCTGCTTCTTCTCCCGGTTGGTTTGCGTTTGATCCTGCGGCAAGCTGGTGACTTTTTTTTTAATGCAAACATTTCATGGCTCTGCTTCCGTCGGGAGCCTCGGCTACACTAGACAGAGCCCAGAGGTCCAGCTGAGTTCTGGCTCCGTCTTTGGGGTCCTGTCTGATGACACTGAGTTACGAGACTCCCTGCCTCCTGCCGGTTTCGTGATCGTGCGTGTCTGTAATTCACCGTGGAGACCCAGCCTTAGACCCTCCACAGTGGAGGTCCCTTTGCCTCCTAGAAAGTCCATCCTGGAACGTGCAGGGCATCTTTTCCCCTCCCCCAGGGAGAGTATTTTGTGGGCGCTCATTTTTGCAGGGGGAGCTGGCTCATCTGGGGGCGCATTGCTTCCCAGAGGCCCTGCTCACACCCCCGTCTGGTCGGCCCGTTCCAGGCGGGGTTCTTCCTGCCCCTGAGCGGCGGGGTGGACAGCGGGGCCACCGCCTGTCTCGTCTACTCCATGTGCCACCAGGTCTGCGAGGCTGTGAAGCACGGAAGTAGGTGACGTCTGGGGCCCGAGCAGGTTCCAGGGGGTCAGCCTGTGGGAGGAGCAGAGGGGAAACCCAGGTCCTGGGCATCGTGGTGGAGGTCGTATTCAGATGTCACAGCGTCGTGCCCAAGTCCCAGGGCCTGGGGACAGCAAGGCCGTTAAAAGTCCCTTCCAGGGCCCACGTGGCTGTGTCCATCAAGCCACAGGTGCCTGTCGCTGCCGTGTGTCGGCAGTGTGGCCCCAAGGAAAGAACGGGCCGTGGGGTCGGGCAAACCCACGTTCACATCCTGTCACTCTGTGCGGTGACATCGGCCATTCCCTCAGTGTCCGCGGCCGAGAAGCGGGCATCGCAGGGCTGATCTGGCGAGGTTGCCGGGCGGCGGAGAAGGGATTAAATGGTGCAGGCACCTGGCACACGGCACGTGCGCTTCTGTCCGGTGGTTTTCAGGTCAGGAGGTGCTGGCCGACGTCCGGACCATTGTGAACCAGACCAGCTACACCCCCCAGGACCCCCGGGAGCTCTGCGGCCGCATCCTGACCACCTGCTACATGGCCAGTGAGAACTCCTCCCGGGAGACGTGCAACAGAGCCAGAGATCTCGCCCAGCAGATCGGAAGGTAGCTGGTCCGTGGCGTCGGACACGGCCAGGTGGCGGTGACGGCGGGCAGCTCCCCCCAAGGCCACGTTTGTGGGTCAGTGAGCACCCACCCCAGAGGCGAGCGGGTTCCCTCCTCACCCCCCTCCAGCTGGGAGCACAGGCAGGCCCTCTCCCCTCCCGGGAGCGTGAGCCACCCTCTGCCCGCTTCCACCTGGCGGCCTCTGTGCCGGAGGAAGGTGGAGAGAGGGCACCTTTCCACACAGGGAGACTCGGCTCCATTCAGAATGTCCCATTTATTCGGCCTCCAAGGGAAAAACAAGAGGCTGCCCATTCTGTACGCGGAGCTCAGCTAAAAGCTGTCCCCGTGCAGCACTTCTGCTCCCAGGGAGATGCCCAAAGGAAGTGAAAGCAGGGAAGTGAACGAATATTTACACGTTTGGGTCCGTGACAGCGTATTCACAACAGGCAGAACAGCTCAAATGTCCATCGACAGCTGAGTAGGTAACGAAAAGGTGGTTACGAGGGGGTGGTATTCAGCCTTAGAAAGGAGTGAAGCGCTGACACAGGCTACGATGTGGATCAACCTGGAGAGCACCATCCTGAGTGAGAGAAGGCAGTCACGAAAGCACAGATCTTGTGTGATTCCATTTCTTTGAAATGTCCAGAACACGCAGATCCACAGAGACAGACAGTGGGTCAGTCGTCCTCAGGGGCTGGAAGAGGAGGAGGTGGGAAGAGACCGCTCGTGGGCGCAGGGTTTCCTTCTGGGCTGATGGAAAGTTCTGGAACTGGAGGTGGCGTCGTCAGTGTCCTCGATGCTGCTGAATGGGGCACTTGAAAATGGTAAATTCTGTGTTCTGTGTTTTTGTTTTGCCGTCTGCACACCTTCCCTTTCTCTCCCCAGCCACCACATCGGTCTCAACATCGACCCAGCCGTGAAGGCCGTCCTGGGCATCTTCAGCCTGGTGACGGGTAAAAGCCCTGCGTTTGCAGCTCACGGAGGAAGCAGCCGGGAGAGCCTGGCCCTGCAGAACGTACAGGTGTGCCTCGCAGATGGGGCCGTTGTCCCCACTCGGGGGCCGCGGGGAACCCGGGGGACAGCCGGCACTGGGGTCAGCAGCCTGCCTTAGAGACCCTGGGTGTGCAGCCTCGTGACAAGGATGGGGGTCTGCATGTGTGTGCGTGCGTGTGCGTGAGAGTGTGCGCATCGGCGTGAGGGTTTGTGAACGTGGCGTGTGTGCAAGTGCGTGCATTTTCTGCGTCTTTGGGGGGCGGCTCAGACGCAGCCCCACCTTCCAGGCGGCTGCAGGGGAGCTGGACCCTGCGTGGTCTGTGGAGGGAAAGAGGGGGCCTGGGCTACAGCTGCCTGGGTCTGTCATGTCTCTCTGTCCCCTTTCTGCGGGTGCGGGTGATCTTGCCGAGCAGTGCAGGGAGTGACAGGAGGGACCACGGTCTCCCCCGCTGGCTTTGCAGCCCTGTCTCACCGCGGCCTCGGGCTTTGGTCCTTCCATCTCTGTGGCTGAGTGCAGGAGCCCACGGTGTGGGTGAGGGGACCACGGGCTCCCGGCCCCTCTGGACGCTGGAAGCTCCTGCATCACTTAAACTTTCCTGTCCTCCTGAGGTTGCTGGGAGAGCCCCTGCCCCGAGCTGCAGGGAGGCGGTGTTAGCATGCACGTCCCCCACCCCCACCCCACGCGGATGACGTTCCCCTCCTGTGGTCCAGGCGCGGGTGAGGATGGTCATTGCCTACCTCTTCGCTCAGCTGAGCCTCTGGTCCCGGGGCGCCCCAGGCAGACTTCTCGTGCTTGGATCTGCCAACGTGGATGAGAGGTGTGTGTGCCCTTGCTCTACATGAGTCCCCTTGTTGACCCACGGCCACTCCGGCCGGGTCTGTGTCTCCCTTAGCTCCTGATGCACCTTTGAGAGCAGCCAAGGTGGGGAAGAGGCACAGGGGTCAGGTGAAAACGATGATCTCTTCTGGCCTGTAAACCCTGGCCCTTGCCCACGGACCGGACCCTGTTCCTTCCGTCAGCCATCCGTTTAACGGGACAGGGAGTGATGTTACACCCACCTCGGGGTTGCTTGAAGGAGCCCCGCTTAGGGCGGTGCAGGTTTTAATCCCCCCTGTCTGGGACCCAGGGGGTCTTACACCCCGGCTTTGCACGCTTGTGGGAGGCTGGAGGGCTGAGTGTTTGGTCTTTCTCTTGAAAAGTGGGGAGAGGTCAGCCGTGTGAGTGCAGTGGGACAAAGGCCAAACAGTACCCACAGCACAGGTCAGCAATGGCCTTGTGGCGGGGGAGCTTGGGATGCGGGTGGAGAGCTGCGGTCATCCAGTGGTCCAGCGAGAATATGGTAGCAGTGGTGGCGGGGTGGAGAGGGACGGACGCATCGAAGGGGTGAGTGTCGTGGGGTTGAGGTGACAAGTGGGCACAAAGTCGGTGGCTCCAAGGCGCCAATGAATTATCTTACAGTTCGGTAGGATAGGGGTTCAACATGGATCTCACTGGGCCAGAGTCAAGGTGGCACAGGGCCGGTTCCTTCTGGGTTCGGTAGGATAGGGGTTCAACACGGATCTCACTGATCCAGAGTCAAGGTGGCACAGGGCCGGTTCCTTCTGGGTTCGGTAGGATAGGGGTTCAACACAGATCTCACTGGGCCAGAGTCAAGGTGGCACAGGGCCGGTTCCTTCTGGGTTCGGTAGGATAGGGGTTCAACACGGATCTCACTGGGCCAGAGTCAAGGTGGCACAGGGCCGGTTCCTTCTGGAGGCTCCGGGAGAGGCACAGGGCCGGCTCCTTCTGGGTTCGGTAGGATAGGGGTTCAACACGGATCTCACTGACCCAGAGTCAAGGTGGCACAGGGCCGGTTCCTTCTGGGTTCGGTAGGACAGGGGTTCAACACAGATCTCACTGGGCCAGAGTCAAGGTGGCACAGGGCCGGTTCCTTCTGGGTTCGGTAGGATAGGGGTTCAACACGGATCTCACTGGGCCAGAGTCAAGGTGGCACAGGGCCGGTTCCTTCTGGAGGCTCCGGGAGAGGCACAGGGCCGGTTCCTTCTGGGTTCGGTAGGATAGGGGTTCAACACGGATCTCACTGACCCAGAGTCAAGGTGGCACAGGGCCGGTTCCTTCTGGGTTCGGTAGGATAGGGGTTCAACACAGATCTCACTGGCCCAGAGTCAAGGTGGCACAGGGCCAGTTCCTTCTGGAGGCTCCGGGAGAGAAGCTGTTACTCGCCTTTTCCAGCTGCTGGGGGGCGCCTGCATCCTTTGGCGTGTGGCCCCTTCCTCTGTCTGCAGAGCCCGTGGTGCAGAATCTGTGCGCCTTTCCTGTGGCCACAGCTCCCGCTGACTGACGCCCCCTGCCCGCCAGTTCTCTCTTCCACATTTAAGGACCCTTGTGCTTGCATTTAGGGCCCACCCCATAATCCAGGGTAATCACCCATCTCAGGGTCCTCAACCTCACCTCATCTGTGGAGTTGCTTTCACCTTGTATGTGTATGTATACGGGTTCTCGGTATTAGGAGGTGGGCATTTGGGGGCCACTCTGCCCACCGCAGGAGGTGTCTGGCAGTGGGGAGGTGGCCCTGCTTCTGTGGGCTCAGCGTCCATGCCTGAGGTCCTGCCCCTCCCTCCCGAGGACCTCCATCTCTCAGCTCCGCACTCTGCTGGCCCCAGCTCTCCCCTCCCAGATGGGCCACTTCCAGGTGGCTGCTGGTCAGTCCCCAAGCTGCTTCCTGGCCCAGACGTCTCGTCCGGCTTGCTGGATACTCCTCCTTGGCTGTCTGTAGCCTCTGCCCCTTCCCCAATCTGCCCCAGCACATCAGGCTTCTCCAAGACCCTTGAATCTGCCAAGCTCTGGCCCCAGGGCCCTGGAAGAAGCGAGTCTTCGGATGCCCAGGGACTGGATGGCCAGGGCCCCAGGTTCGTGGAATCTGCAGCCCCTCGGGTCTGCTGCATGGAAACCGCGCGTTTTTCTCCTGCTGCAGCCTCCTCGGCTACCTGACCAAGTACGACTGCTCCAGCGCAGACATCAACCCCATAGGCGGGATCAGCAAGACGGACCTGAGAGCCTTCGTCCAGCTCTGCATGGAGCGCTTCCAGCTTCCCGCCCTGCAGAGGTGCGTGTGCGCCCACGAGGCCTCAGCTGTGGCCCCTGAGTCACCGGGTATGCGTCTCAGCACAGCCGCGGGCCACCCTCACCCCACTCAGCCACCTTCCATAGCTCCCATCTCTTGATGGAAACAGTCCTGCCCTTCAGGCGCGCTTGGGGTCCCGAGACCAGGCACCCCCTTCCTTCCTGTCGGTGCTGCCCTGCCCTGGCTCTGGCCAGATCAGGCAGCCGCTGCTCCCCTCTTCCCCTCACCACCCTTCTCCCGCCGTCGTAAGGCTGGGAAGTCTGTGTATCCCTCCGTCTTCGGGCTGAGCACTGCCTGGTGCTTTCATGGTATCTGTTGAGTTAATACGCAGGTGTTGTGACTGACCTCTGTGTGTCTTGGCCGCAGCATCCTGGTAGCGCCGGCCACTGCCGAGCTGGAGCCCTTGGCCCACGGACGGGTGTCCCAGACTGACGAGGTAATGGGTGGCTTTTTCACTGTGCTTCTTCCCCCACCTCCCTGCTGCTGGGTTCCTTCATGGCCTCCTTTCTACCCCAACAAGCCATGCTCCATCGCTGGGTCCCGGCCTGGGAGCCCAGGGCTCAGCGTCATCCATGGCTGGCCTTCAGTGTTCAATTCAGGTCTCTCGAGGTTGGAGCCGGGAGGGAGGTGATGAGGCGAGTCGGGGGGGGGGGGCTCGGTTCCATCTCCAGCAGAAGTTTTCACCTGTCCCCCAGCGCTGACTTGCTGTCACTCATGAGACGCATCTCTTTCGTCCCCAGGAAGACATGGGAGTGACCTACGCGGAGCTGTCGGTCTACGGGAGGCTCCGGAAGATCGCCAAGATGGGGCCCTACAGCATGTTCTGCAAACTCCTCTATGTGTGGAAGGACGTCTGCACCCCCAGACAGGTAAGCCAAGTGCAGTGTCCTCAGGAAGTCGGCAGGTAAGGCCACCTTGTGGGTGGACTTGACTCAGGAGCAGGTGGCCACGGCGTGACCTTCAAATGAGAACGCTCTCTCTCTCTAAGGAGCTACGGTCCGGTTTTAGGCTCCCAGCAGCCCAGGCCTTCCTTCTGCGCTGGCTAAGTTTGTCTGGGTGGGGTTGGACCCCATCGTAACAAGCAAGCTCCTCCTTTTTGGGGGGCAGAGGGCGAACTCTGAGGTTGGAATATCGCTGCATTTCTACATGTTGTCAGGCTCATTAGGGCCGAAGCCCACAGACAGAGTGGTCCCCGCAGAACCGCCTGGAAGCCTCGTGAGATACATCTTCCCGGGACCCCTGACCGGGTCTCCTGATGCAGCTTCCGGGGTGCTGGAGTCAGGAGCCCGCGTCTTCAAAGCTCATCCGCTGCCCCAGCCCGAGCAGTGGCACCGGTCCACTCCTGCCTTCGGGGGGTCCAGACGCAGCCGCGTTGCAGGGGGTGGGTGCTGTTAGCTCGCACAGCCCAGGGCAGCGCTGCCGGGAACACCAGCCTGGGGTCTTTCCGGCTTTGCCAGCATCAGGCCCTGTGCATCCCTCGCCTCCCAGGTGGCCGACAAAGTGAAGCGGTTTTTCTCGAAGTATTCCACGAACAGACACAAAATGACCACACTGACCCCCGCGTATCACGCCGAGAGCTACAGCCCAGACGACAACAGGTTCGACCTGCGGCCGTTTCTCTACAACACCCGCTGGCCTTGGCAGTTCCGCTGCATAGAAACTCAGGTAAATCAGGCAGAGATGGTTTTTCTCCCTGTTAAAGGTCTGTTGAGGGAATATCAGCTCATTTCCATTGAGGACCGAGAAGCTTTTTAATATATACGGTGGCATTTTTAGCGTCCGTCTTTCTGCAGAGGATCCAGTGCGTTTCAAGTCAATCAGAGCATGAGCTATTTTTGGCTGTACTGAGGATGCTAAAATTAGGGGCTACAACACTGTGTCAGTGTGGTACCAATCGCTGTCATTTCTAGACTACTAGGGTATCCAACTGGCTTCACATCTTCTAAACCATCTGTATTTCCTTTTCTCCCCTAATTACCTAATAATAGAGCCATCTTGCCTGAGAATTCAGGCTTCTTTTATACTAACAGGGGAGGGACTAGAGTCAAACATTTCCTGGCCCCAGAGGGGATGTGTTTTTTTCTTCCTCCCTGCAGCCATTCATAGGTGGGCCTGGTCAGGATGTTTCCCGTGAGCTAAACAAAGGTATTTTAGCTTCATGTTCATGACCTGGGAGGCAGGGTTGGGCCAGAGGTGGGCCATTTTGTATAATTTAAGCTTATAGGAAGTATCCCTTTAGTGACGAACTAGCGCAGCGGCCGGAGCTAGCCGGTGGGGAGTGGGGAGCAACCATGAGGAGATGATGTGCAAACTGAGATGGGACGCAAGCAGCGCTGCACGTCCGTGGCCGTGGCCCTCATCCAGGGGTCGTCAGGCAATGTCCGGAGACATTTTTGGTTATCATCCCTGGGGAGGGGTCTGTGCTACTGCATCTAATGGGCGGAGTCCAGGGATGCCGCTAAAACACCCCGTAGTGCGCAGCCCAGCCTTCTCCCCCCGCCAAGTATTAGTCAGCCGTGGGGCCTCGCTTCCACCAGTACGCACTCAGGAGTGGGTTCCCTCACATCAGGCCTGGGGTTCAGAGGGTGTGCAAAGACCCTCAAATGGAGAAAAACACACGTGGGTAAAGATGGAACTCACCTGGAATCTTCTAGCCCAGCAGTGACCCCCGTGCCCGGGCCAAGGCACATCCTTCCGGACTCTGGATCCACCCACGTCTCATCACTGAAGATGCTGTCGGAGGACCTGCTTTTTCAGTCCCGTGACCGCAACCCTCTTTCGGGTGAATCGGTGCATTGTGACGGCCTAGCCGTTCAGGTCCTCGTGGTGATGCTGCATCTTCTCTTCTAGGTTCTCCAGCTGGAGAGGAGACAGCATCAAGACCTGGACGGCGTGGACTGAGCCCGGGTCCTGCGCAGAGGGCTCCCCTCCCGCTAGGATGCTCGTGCTACGTCTGCCTTGCTGGTGACTGTGCAGGAGTGGCTGGTGTGTCGACAAGCCCCATCTGACATATTTCAAGGAGAGGGATCTTTTCGGTCTAGTTTCTTTAAAAAAAAAAGGCTGAAATACAAGAGGATGCGATTTTAAACCCTCTTCTTCTTTTTTTTTTTTAAATTAATTTTTATTGGCGTATAGTTGATTTACAATGTTCTGTTAGTTTCTGCTGTATGGCAAAGTGAATCAGCCATACGCATACATATATCCGCTCTCTTTTAGATTCTTTTCCCATAGAGGGCATTACAGAGTCTGAGTAGCGTTCCCTGCGCTGTACAGCAGGTACTGGGATGGACATACCCAGACTACTATATATAAACCCTCTTCTTGAAGCGAGCGCTTTCCCCAGCCCCTCTGGCCCTTGTGCAGCATCTCCTCTGAGTGTCACCTGAGCTGAAGGAGGATTTTCCAGGTGGGGATGGAGGAGGCCCTGGGGGGTGGAGGGTGGTTCTAGAACGACCATCCCCACCCGTCACCCACCCTTGCAATCTCTGTAGTTTTGCAAAGCAGCCCTTTCTCCTTTTCTGCCTCTGTCCTTGTGTATGATTCTTCTCACTATAAACTGGCCCATTTCCCAGATTTCTCTTTCCTGGTCACCATCATTGTCATTCCGAGGACCTAAACCTGCAGGTAGATTTGCCTCCATCCTTTGCCACCAAGGAAGGCTTCAAATGCTCTCGGGGCAGTCTGCACGGTCACCATCCCTGCCCCCCCCCCATGTGCTGCCCTAAGGAAAGACCCCCCTGGGGGGCCAGCTGCCTGCCCCCCCACGTGCTGCCCTAAGGAAAGACCCCCCTGGGGGGCCGGCTGCCTGCCATCCTTGCCAGCCTTCTCCTCCCATTTCGGTCTCACCATTCTGGGTCAGCACCCAGGTTAAGTGGGACGATGCCAGTGTGGGCGGGAGGAGAGAGCTGGGCTCCGGTTGCGGGCCTTGCGGAAGGTCCAGCCTTGGGCCCAAGCAACACAGCTCAGCCCCCATTCTGCTGGAACACCAGGAATTCCTAAGAATCCCCAGGAATATTTACAAACTGCATCAGCTTGGACTTTCTGCGTGTGTGTTACCAAAAGCCTTACCCAAGAAAAGAACCTGGTGAACAAGGAAAGGAATTTATTGATGGACATGTTGAGCGGTCTGGGGGAGTGACGGCTTCAGGCCTGGCTGGACCCAGGGTTTGTGCCATGTCGTTGGAACTTGTTTCTCTCTTCCCCTGACCCTGTCTCTGTGCGCTGGCTTCCTCTTGTGACTGCAGTCTTGCCAACTCCCAAGTTCAGATCCAGCAGGAGATTAGCACATGTGCCTTCCCCGTTTCTTCAGTACAGGCCCTGGATTAACTCAGTTGGGTCATATGCCCATTTCTGAACCAGTTAGCTACTGCCCCGAGGTCCTCCAAAGAGGACCACGGGGTGTTATCAGAATTAGGAAAACTAGATGATGAGTTCTCCAAACAGGAACGGCCACTGCACACACCCTCGGGCCCTGGCCCGGGCCCAGGCTCTGGACGATGGCTCCTTGGATCTAAGTCCACGTTTCCTTGCAATGCTACTGCAGGCCCTGGGCCTGCAAAGCACGTGCACAGACCTTTCCTCAACTTCCCACAGTGACAGCGGCACACAGGGACGTATTAATAAGACGCCAGGCTTGGGCCGAGGGAAGGGAACAAGGGCACACGCCCTCTTTCCCCGAAGGCTGCCGCCATCTTTGTATCTCCCACCCCCGGAATCCAGAAACTCTCCCGCAGGCTCGGGGACAGAATAACCCCCTCTCCCTCACCCCACCGAGGGCCACTTTTCTGTGACGTAAAGTCACTCGACATAAAGACAACCTTTTAACCACGATGCAAAGCCACATCCTACTTGCCGTCCGGGGTCCTTCCAGAAGAGCGTCTTGGCCTTGTGGACCCAAATCCCAGTGCTACGGTCTGAATGTTTGCATCCCACCAAAATTCGTATGGGAAATTCTAAACCCCCCATGTGATGGTGTCAGGGGGTGTGGCCTCTGGGAGGTCATAGGGGCCTGAGGGTGGAGCCCCATGAATGGGATCACTGTCCTTATAATAGAGGCCCCAGGCAGCCCCTGGCCCCTGTGCCACATGAGTACCCAGCAAGAAGTCTCTGACCCAACGCGGAAGAGGCCCCTCCCCTGGCCCTGCCCACACCTGGTCTTGACTTCCAGCCTCCAGAGCTGTGAGCAGTGCCCTTTTGCTTGTGTGTCACCAGGTCTGTGGCATCAATATTTTGTTACAGCAGCCCGCATGTACGTACGTACTAAGACCCCCGTGAAGGTGTTTCTCCTAAAACAAAGGAAAAGTTTACGCTTCAAGGAGAATTCAGTCGTTCACCTTCGGGAGAATCTGGAAAGAAAACAGAGCAGCAGTAAAAGCTATTCTTCGAGCCGACGTGGCCCAGGTATGCTAATGAGTATTTCCCTAACTTGAGGACAGTTTTGAGGACGGCCGGCGAGTGGATGGGTGCATCCCGTGCGGGCAGCCCTCCCTGACCCTGTGGGTCTCATCCCAGCGTTTGGCCCTCGTGGGTGGTGACACGGATGAGCTCAAGAGGACGTGGCCGTGGGTTCTGCAGCCTAGGGGTGACAGTGCTGTCACCTTCTGGGATGGCTGTCACCCAGGGTGATGGCCAGGCCCCTCGGTACAGGTGTCGGCACCCCATGGGTGTCCCCCGGGGGGACGTGCACCTTGCTGACACCCTGGGGAGGAGACATCCTCCTGTCTGCCGCCCCCCTCCCCAGCCACACGCACCCTCCTGAGGCCGCGGCTCCTGCACCACGTGTGCTGGGAGTGGGGTGGAGGGCTTCTGCTCCAGGGAAGGGAGATGGAGGGAGCGTGGACACTCAGGACGGCCAGTCGTGGGGTCAGTGGCAGGGTCCTGAGCATTGTCCTGCAAGAGCCTCCTGCACTCAGGGACCCCAGGACCCTGGCCGCTGGTCATCCAGGTATAGGGTAGCGTCCCCCATTTATAAGGAAGTGTCCCCCAGCTATAGGAAGTGTCCCCCCAGCTATAGGGTAGTGTCCCCCCAGTTAAAAGATAGTCACCAGAGCTTGGTTGATGAGGAGCTATGGGTTCCTGTCTGCAGCTCCAGCTCATCGTGTGGGGTCCTGGCTCTTTTCTGAGACCCAAACGTAGACAAGCCCGCCCACCCCAGCTCCTGGAGAGGGCAGTGAAGCCTCATGTCAAACCCAGAGCTAACTCGGAATCTCCTGGGGTCGCTCCTGAGAGCAAAGACTCGCCAGCACCTTCCTCTCCGTTGGACGGTCGTACAAGCTTTGGCTGAAACATTTCACTCAACAATCAAAGCAACCTGGGGGACCACACGGAGACCTGTCACTGCAGCATGAGCTACTGACACAGCCAAACCCGCACCAACTGGACGTTGCCCGCCCTGCCCGCCCCCAGACGGCACTGGTCAACAAATCTTTATTTCGCCGGAATTCTAAAGACAGAAGGAGAGAGTTTTGAGAGAGAGAGTACATCCCACGAGGTCAATCCATTAAAAGTCAAGGAAGAAAAAAATAAAACACAGTATTCAGACCCTAGAACATGCCGGAAAAATGGGCGAAGGACAAGGTGCGTCATTTCCAAGGACCAGTCTACATCCGAAAGGAGTTTAGCAGCGTTTGTTATCCAAAACTGAAAATAAGCAGAATTTTAACAGTAAGTCAGAGGTTAAAATCGACTTTCTGAGGTTGGTGAGCGTGAGTTCACAAACTTTCTCAAGGCTAATTTAACAGGTTTCAAAAGGCTCAGATGTGTGCATTTGGTTTCATATACACACACACAAAAAAATTCTGCTTCTGGGGCTTCCCTGGTGGCGCAGTGGTTGAGAGTCCGCCTGCCGATGCAGGGGACACGGGTTCGTGCCCCGGTCCGGGAGGATCCCACGTGCCGCGGAGCGGCTGGGCCCGTGAGCCATGGCCGCTGAGCCTGCGTGTCCGGAGCCTGTGCTCCGCAACGGGAGAGGCCACAACAGTGAGAGGTCCGCGTACCGCAAAAAACAAAACAAACAAACAAAAACAAAAAATTCTGCTTGTGGCTATTTGTCCTCGTTTTTCACAAAGAGGAGGCTGGGAAGGGGACTATTTGGGGGTGCTGACATGGGGAGCTCTGTGCCGCTGGGAGCGAGGCATGGTTACCACCAGGAGATGGTAGGGACTGTGCCCCAGGGACATGGATCCACTGGGAGCCCCCCATCCTTCAGAGGTCCACCCTCTCCACCTTGCCAGTCAGGGGCACCTTCCCACCTTCACCATCCTCTGTTTCCTCGCCCAGGGCTATTTGGAGGACCAGCTTGAGGGGCTCCCTCAGCTGCCGTCTCTGAAGGCCCCCAATGAAAAAGTAAAGAGCAGGGTTAGCCGTGCTGTTGGCACAGGATAGGAGGATGCAGGCGTCGCTGAGGGTGTGGTTTTGCACGTCAGCTACAAGGAACCGGATGATGCAGGGGCGCAGGCCAAAGAGAAAGAAGCCCGGGGCCGAGAACAGAAGGACCAGGTAGAGCTTTTTGGGGCCAGTGCTGCTGGGAGCTCGCCTGGACTTGGGGAGCAACAGCTCACTGGACACGCCCAGGGTGGAGAACAGCAGGAAGCCCCACATGGCGGCGGCCATACGCGCAGGACAGAGCTTTGTCCTTGGGATGAATCACTGACCACAGGCACGACCTCTCAGTATATTAACCGAAAAGATCAGAGTCCCGAGCAGGGCGCTCACGTTGCCTGACAGGTGCTTGGGGCAACGTCACCGATACCAAATAGGGAAGAAGGAGGACAGACAGCGCTGGAAGCTGACGGCAGTCATGATGCCCAGGCCAGTGAAATAGAAGAAGAACCGCAGGACCGTAAAGGTGTCATGCGGGTGAAAGGAATAGTGAAGGAAAAGCTTCCGGATGTGGAAGTCTCTAGTTGCAAATCTGTACCATTACACAATGTACACCCAATTCCTCCAGCCCCTGGTAGACACCATTGTACTGTTTTCTGAGTTTAACCTGAGCCTTTATTGAGCCACGGTTGCTGCAGCTGCCCATCCACCGTCTCCCAACCTTGCTCCCTCCGAGGCCCTGGCAACCAGCCACACTGTTTGCTCAAGAGCTCACATACCTCCTTATTTCAGATCACTTCTCCCTCCATGCTTGCAGCTCTGTCCTCCCCACTGTCCTTTAGGGGTACTCCTTAGTGGGACCACGGTGTGTCAGCAGCTCATTTGGGGCCTGGACCAGTATATCAACCTATCTGTGAACAAAGCCCAAATCTCTTTCTCCTCCACCAGCTGGTCTAGGTGACCCCTTCAAGAGTGAGCTAAAGCAGAGGCTTTGGTGACACGAAGTTCTGAGTCACATGCTCACAATGCTTCCTGGACCCACTGGACCTGCTGCGGTCCAATCCCAAATGCACCATATCCACTGAGGATGGATTGCTGCTGTGCCTGACCCACATCATGACTTGGAGGCTCTGACAATCCCCAGCTCAGGGTGGGCAGTCCAGGCGTGTGGCCACTTGCTGTCCTGTGGTCAGGCTCTCAGTCTCTACAAGGGCCCAGGAGCATCCTGGGAGCTGTTCAATGATTGATAAGTCTCTGACACGGAAAGCACAGCTTTGCTCCAGAACCTCAGGGCTCTGCCTAGCAGTTTCCTGCCTGGACCCCGCCTGGTACAACAAGGAAAAGAGAAGTTTCTGAGTCCCAGAGCGTTGCATCTTCAACTTGACTGTCAAACCCTCTCCAAAGCACGTCCATTCCCACCACCCGTGGATACGGTTTCCGTTGTCCTGTGCCCTCACTAGTGCTTGGATTTGACTTTTTCTTCCCTAAACACCTAAGTGTGAAATGCTGTCCCCTTAGGGCTGTCATTTGCCACATTACTGGCAAAGCTGGGTACCTTTTCACGTTTATGAACTATTTGGTTTCCTTTGCTGTGAATACGCTGCACACCTTGGTCCATTTTCCATTGAATTGTCTGTGTCCTTATTGATGTGCAGGACTCCTTATTATCCCTTGTTAATTATATTCGTTGTAAATCTCTTCTCCCACTCTGCAGTTTGACTTCTTGTTTTGTATTGGTGGCTTTGGATAAACAGAAATCTGGTTTTCTAACTATCAACTTTTTCCTATGTTTTGCTATTTTTTGGGATTTTCCAGATAGATCGCTCCTCCTTATTCTGAGGTTATGAGGATGGTAAAGTTTTGCTTTTCATATTGAGGTCCCCAATGCAGCTGGAGCATCTATGGAATAAGATACAGATCAAAGTTGTTCTCCCCAAACAGATAAACAAGAGCCCTGCCGTCACTCATTGAACAGTCTTTCCTTTGCCCACCGATCGGCCATGCCACCTCTATGACATATTTCTTTAGTGAGGGGTCTGCCTCTCAGCTGCCCTGTGCCATTGGTCTTTTGTCTATTCCTGCTGCAGCCACATTTTTAGTAATACAGCCTTAAAAAAAAGTCTTGAAGGGTCCATAGATTCTAAATATGCGGGCTGAGATGAAGAACCCACCTGGTGGCAGCCAGATGTGGACAGGGTTGTGAATGATGCTAAAATACACCCGAAAGTATCCCCCCCCCGTACCTCCCACTGCCCCCCCGGGAAAGCTGCCCACTGGAGGGGCCATGGACAAAAGTTAAGAGGGAAGCCCACCCCCCAGTTCCAGTCTCTTGTTACTGTGTAACAAACACCCCAAAGCAATGGCACAAAACAACGGAACCACCCCGTTATACTCACAAATTTGTTGTTTAGGAAAACAGAGCACGGAGGGTGGGTTGTCTCTAAATCACAATGTCCAGGGCCTCAGCCAGAAAGACAAAAGTGCTTTCCCACTGAAGCCGCCATGCGATGGGAAAACTCAAGCTACAAATGAGTGAAGAGGCCCTGAGCTGGGGGCTGGAATTGCCTGGAAGCCTCTCAAGCCTGATGCTTGGGCTCGGATTCCTGAAAGGCTCGGCTCAGCTGGGACAGTCAACCATGTACGTGCCTGTATGTGGCCTCTTTGTGTGGCTCAGGCCTCCTCACAGCACGGAAGCCTCGGGGATGCTGGAATTCTTACAGTGGCTCAGGGCTCCAAGCCACGTGTCTCAACAAAGAAAGAAGTTACCTGGCCTTTTATGACCAGCCTTGAGAGTCCCATAGCATCACTTCTGCCAGACTCCTTTGATCAAAGCCACCTACATTCAAAGGAAGGAAGTATACACCCCACCTCTTGATAGGAGAGGTGTCAAAATGTTGCAGCCTGTTGTAAAACCACCACACCTCCACCTGGGGTCTTTCTCTTGGTTAGAAGTGGACACAAAATAACTGAGAAGGTGCTTTTTTAATCCAGAAGGAAGAAGCAGAACTACAAGAGGCACCCAGAGATGCCTCCTAGCAGGAGCATGCCTCGCTTTAGGGAATCAAATTAAGATACTGCCTGCAATTCCCTATGACGGATAAAGAAGAGAAGAAAAAGAGAAAAAAATGTACCATGCCTATTGTCTATACCCCTTAATTGTCTAAGAAAATGGAGAAGATGAATCAGGCTTTCAAAGGAAAACTCTTCTTTTGCTATAAATCAGATCTAATCAGGCCAAGATTCTACGTATCATGACTGAGTGACCACAAAAAGGGGAAGTCACGAGCCTCCTGTTTCAGTCACGTGTGAGTAGGAGTGACAGGAACTGGCAGGAAGGTGTCTCCTCAATGACTGTTTCAGAAGGCTAACATCCAAGTTTCCCTAGGCAGTGAACCGAGCTCATCCAGGATCCAGAGACTGGAGTATGCTGTGTTGCCCACACCTGGGGAGGGACCATTTACTGTGATGCATAAATCAGGGCTGGGGATTGTGGATGGGCAACTGAGAAGCCATGGCTGGTCCATGCCAGTCAGGGAGAAGGCTCTGAGGATAAGGTCTGTTATGCAGGACCACATTGTGAGACTCAGGGGAGAATGTTCATTCCTATCCTTGAACAAGGAGGCAAGGGCACAGCTCAAACACCTCCCTTCTACCACCTCACACGGTCAGAATGGCCATCACTAAAAAGTCTACAAATAATAAGTGCTGGAGAGGGTGTGGAGAAAGAGGAGCCCTCTTACACTGTTGGTGGGAATGTAAGTTGGTGCAGCCACTATGGAAAACTGTATGGAGAGTCCTTAAAAAACTAAAAATAGAATTACCGTATGACCCAGCAATCCCACTCCTGGGCATATACCCAGACAAAACTATAATTCGAAAAGATACATGCACCCCAATGTTCATAGACGTTCTATTTACAATAACCAAGACATGGAAACAACCTAAGTGCCCATCAACAAATGAATGAATACAGAAAATGTGGTATTTATTTACAATGGAATATTACTCAGCCATAAAAAAGGAACAAAATAATGCCATTTGCAGCAACATGGATGGGCCTAGAGATGACCATACTAAGTGAAGTAAGTCAGACAAATACCATATGCTATCGCTTATATGCAGAATCTAAAATAAGACACGAACTTATCTACGAAACAGAAACAGACTCACAGACATAGAGAACAGATTTGTGGTTGCCAAGGGGGAGGGGGTTGGGGGAGGGTTGGATTGGGAGTTTGGGATTAGCAGATGCAAATTATTATATATAGGATGGATAAACAACAAGGTCCTACTGTATAACACAGAGAACTCTATTCAATACCCTGTGATAAACCATATGGAAAAGAACATGAAAAAGAATGTATATATGTATAACTGAATCCCTTTGTTATACAGGAGGAATCAACACAACATTGTAAATCAACTATACTTCAATAAAATTAAACACACACACATCCCTTCTTTTTTTTTTTTCTTTTTTGGTGTTTTTTGGGTTTTAGTTTTTTTTTAATTTTACTTATTTATTTTTGGCTGCATTGGGTCTTCGTTGCTGTGAACGGGCTTTCTCTAGCTGCAGCGAGTGGGGGCTACTCTTTGTTGCGGTGCGTGGGCTTCTCACTGCTGTGGCTTCTCTTGTTGCGGAGCACGGGCTCTAGGGCTCCAGTAGCTGTGGCTCGCGGGCTCTAGAGCACAGGCTCAGTAGTTGTGGTGCACGGGCTTAGTTGCTCCATGGCATGTGGGATCTTCCCGGACCAGTGCTCAAACCCATGTCCCCTGCCTTGGCAGGCGGATTCTTAACCACTGTGCCACCAGGGGAGTCCCCGTCCCTTCTTTCCTGAATTCCTGTGTGACTGCCAACCTTCTCACCATCTGGGGAAGCCCTGCCTGGCCAAACCTCTCGCCAGCCACAAGACGCTTGCATTTCTATTCTAGCACGATTGTGATCCATTAGAATTTGTTATACAGGTAGAGTCACTATTGTAATTGGTACGTTGATACCAAATGTATTTAGCACACGTAACAGAAACAGGTGATCATAATAATTTGACTTTTGCGATGCTTAATTTCGTCACTTATGTTCAAAATACACAGACTTTCCAGGAAAGGTCACTGGGAAGCACACATTTCCACTGCTGGGAGGCAAATCAGACCTTGTAAGGGCACCATTTGAGTTTCCCTGAAGATGCTGCCAGAAAAAGCAGGTCCCACTGCTGTAAAGACAGTGCCCAGAGGCAGGATGCACAGCGACTGCAGGCGGGGGGTGGGGGGCGCCCACAGCTCTTGGGCAGAAGCCCAGCTCCACTAGCTGGGCAGCCTGGCCCCGGGCTCTCCACTGAAACGGGGAGATGTCTGTGTTTCGGGCCCTTCGCAGGATTACATGAGTCGGGGCAGAGCCCAGCCCTCCACAAGCCCACCAGCCGTGGGGTCTGGTGGTCCCCAGATGTCACCTTCGGGGAGGAAGGGCAGGAAAACCAACGTGGGACTCAGTGGGGTGAGAGCCACGTGTGTCCCTGGAGTAATAGTGACAATAGTGACCAGCAATTTACTATAATCCATAAGTCTGATCAGTGAGGAGAGATGGGAGGTATAAATGGGACTGGAAGCCCATGGGAAAGAAGGCAGACACCGTGGGATACATGCGCTGTTAATTTTTCAAATAAGTGGAGGATGCCACTGACCCGTTTCCAAGATAACTTTCCTTTCAGTAACCTGTAGACCATTTGCAAAGTCATGAGCGTCATGAGTCACGATGCTTTCAGAAAGTCTGGACGGTTCTTCACGCTCAGCGATGTTTACAACGCAGTGAAAAGAGCATGGCGCTCGGTGCCAGTGGAGTCCGGCTCTGTCTCCAGTGAGTGTAAATCACTGGGCCACCTGCCTCTCAGGGTCCGTCCTATTGACCATCAAACAGGAGAAATGGGTCCACACAGCCTCCTTTCCCAGGGCCTGCTGTGAGGATCACGGCGATGACGTGCTTTGGAGAAGGGCTCTGTAAATGCTCATTTTTACTTTAGAGAAGTAACGGGGCAACGTGTGCTTGTGAAATTCAGAGGACTTCTTCCTGGCTTAACTGCCAGCCAAGGCCAAATCAGTGGCTGTCAAGAAAGGGGCATTATGACAACTATTTATTTGGAAATTTTTCTCCCAACTCTTTATTTATTTTCTCCCAACTAATTAGTTTGAGAATTTTCAACTATTTATTTTGAAAATTTTCAAATCCACCAAAAAGTAAAATGATACAAAAGAATACCTACTAAATCTTCTTCTAGCTTTACTTATGGTTCCATTTTTTGCTTTCTCCCTCTCTCTCCATCTCTCCGTCTCTCTATCTCTGTCTGCGTGTCTCCTAACAGCACGGATGTCCTCCTACCAGCCACAGTCTGAGCATCACCCGTGGGCTCTGACCCGCATTCTGTGTTATCACCCGTGTGACATCTCCTTGACCGTCCCCAAAATGTCCCCTTCGCAGCTGCCCTTTGTTGTCAGCCTTCCTTGGCATCCCTTGATCTGTAGTAATTCCCCCGTCCTCTCTTTCTTTCATAACATGGACATTTTTTGGAGAGCCAGGCCCATCGTGGGGTAGGACTTTTTTTGTGTCTCGCCACGTGCTTTTGGTGACACCTGACTCGACCCAGAAGAATCACCTTCCTTCTCAAGATTCAGGTTTGCACACAGGCTGGGTCACTGAGCTGCAGCGTATTCTTTTTCATCCTCTTATCATGTATCTCTCTTTTCTCGCTAATGTTAGAAACATCCGGATTGCTCAGAAATCTTGAGCTAGGCATAGACCCACAGTTCCTCAAAATAAAAATGCATCGTATGAGAGTGGGCTACCCCAAACCCTTGAGCGAACAACCCAGACAATCCAAACTTCCTAGAAGGTTTTCAGATGGACAATATCATTCATTGCAACTCCAGCCGGAAATGGAAGACCAAAGACCCAAACATACTATTTTTACATTATTTCGAACGAGCACATCTGCAGAGTCCATTCATCACGTGGCAGCTGGCAGTCAGGGTATGCTGGGTTGTGCAGGTCACGGTGGCCACCTTCAGCTGTTTATAGTCTGGGCGCAGGAACATCACAGATACGTGGTCCATTCGCTTGGCTGAACACCATTAAAAAGTGCAATTGAGAAACATACGGTCGATTGCTTTCCTGTGGTTATTTCCTCTTCCTTGCAGACTTTCACCCCATGTTTGTGCAGACCGATACTCAGCCCAAACTTGAAGGGGCCTGGAATTCCATGTGCACATGTGTGTGCATCTACATGTGTGTGCAGCTCCCCCATCCCACACCTGGACAGCCCACATGCTCTCTCAAGCGTAGAGATGGAAGAAGGGAAGAGTAGATACTTGAATTACAAGTAAGCAAGGTAGGAGCTGTCCCAAGAGAAAGCAACGATCCCAAGGATGGCAAGGAGAGTCTACACCGGTGGTCACACCCCACTCCCAGACAGCGCCAAGGACCCAGCAGTGAGCAGAAGATGACAATGGACCCAGGTCCCAGGTCTGCTGAGTGCCTCACGGACTGGGAGAGACCGTGAGGCTCAGTGGGCAAGAAGCTTCCTGAATTCAAGCCCTGCCCCCACCCCTGGCAGGTTTAGCAAGGTGCTGGCACCTTGATTTTCAACCCCTACCATCCAAAACTGTGAAAGAACAAGTTTCCATTGTTTTAAGCCACAGAATTTGTGGGAATTTGTTATGGCAGCAACAGGACACTAATACACACCGTGGAAACCAAAAGGAAGGGGAGTGATGGAATCTCTGGCCCTGAGGGAACACAAACCTCCCATATTAGAAGATGATGCTAATCCTATCCTTCTAAGCTATTTTTTAAACTTTCAAATGTTTATTATAAAATTTTTATGCATACTAAAGAATGCACAGATGGATAAACAACAAGGTCCTACCGTACAGCACAGGGAACTACATTCAATCTCCTGGGGTAAAGCATAATGGGAAAGAATATAAAAAATAATGTACATATATGTATAGCTGAGGCACTTTGCTGTACAGCAGAAATTAACACAACATTGTAAATCAACCATACTTCAATAAAAAAATAAATTAAAAAAATACACAGAGTCATACATAAGGTATAAAGAATAATGTAACCCCCCTCCCACGAACCCCCCCACCCAGCTTAAGAAAAGGACCATCACCAATGGCAAGAAAACTTTCTGTGCCCGGAGAAAGCAGCAGCCTGGGCGCCGTGCTCACCCTTATTCCATAACTTTGCTGGATGCATAAAATGTCCTCTAAAAATACACTGCAATCAACAAGGAATAAATATATTATGTGAATACATTGTTTAGATTTTATGTAAGTAGCAGCATAACTGAATGCTCCTATTCTTCCAAAGTGTGTTTTATTTTCACTCAATGGCATGTCTATGAAATTCACCAATGTCGATACTTGTTGCCCTAATTCATTTACTTCACTGCTGTAGAATATTCAGGTGAGAAAATCTACCACGACTTACACATCCACTCTCCTGCTAACACTGGGACTTTTAAAATATTTTTCTTTCTTTTATTTAGAAATCCTTCAATGTTTCTTTTTATTATGAAATGGTTCGCATGTACAGAAAAGCTTTTTTTTTTTTTTTTTTAACGGACATCCACATACCCACCACCAGACTGAGTCACATTTTAGCATTTTAAAAATACCTATTTTAGCATTTTAAAAATACCTATTTCACATCTTTTTTTTTTTTTTTTTTTTTTGGCCACAGCCTGTGGGATCTTAGTTCCCCGACCAGGGATCAAACCCATGCCCTTGGCAGTGAGAGTATGGAGTCCTAACCCCTGGACTACCAGGGAAGTCCCCCACATCTTTTTTTTTTTTTTTATCAGCGACCTTACAGATACCCACGAAGCTTTCTGTGTCATCTCCCCAGGCCCGGGCACCTCCTTTGTTCTTCATATTTCATTGAAGGATTTTTTCTGACAGTGAAACACAGTAAAGCAGAATATACATATATAACAAAGATGGATAAATTACAGATGCGTCCATACTACGGAATTCTACACCACTGTTAAAATGAGTAGACGTTAGGAATGGCAAATACCAAAGACGAAAAACTGAAAACATCAAGTTCTGCAGAATGATGTATAGACCATGATAATATTCACACCTTTTTTTTTTTTGACCGAGCCATGAGGCGTGTGGGATTTCAGATCCCTGACCAGGGCTCAAACCCATGTCCCCTGCATTGGCAGGCGGACTCTCAACCACTGCGCCACCAGGGAAGCCCTGGGTCTGTTGTTATAATCAATCCATTGTTCAAGGCCATGAGACTCGATTCACTGGCAGATCCCTACCGCCCGCCCTGCCCCTCTCAAGGGTCCCTCGGGACCCCCACCCACCCATACTCTTCCCGAGGCCTGAGATGCAAGCTTCGCCCAGAGCTTCAGAAAAGCTAGTCGCCACTGGTATCCCTCAGTGTCAAGGGGGTAGGCAGAGAAACCACACTTCTTCTTGGGCCCTTCCAAAACAACCCAAAGCAAAGAAGATGAGAAGGAGAAAAATCACGAGCTCATATGGTGGTAGATTAGCTTCGCGTGCATACGCACGTAATCTTTGTCACAACCCTGTGAAGTGGAATACTCCATCTTTTTTTTTTTTTTGCGGTACGCGGGCCTCTCACTGTCGCGGCCTCTCCCGTTGCGGAGCACAGGCTCCGGACGCGCAGGCTCGGCGGCCATGGCTCACAGGCCCAGCCGCTCCGCGGCATGTGGGATCTTCCCGGACCGGGGCACGAACCCGCGTCCCCTGCATCGGCAGGCGGACTCTCAACCACTGCGCCACCAGGGAAGCCCTGGAACACTCCATCTTAAACGTGAGCACACTGAGGCTCAGAGGGGTTAAGCGAGACGGAGCAGAAAGACAGGCAAGTAGTGACCCCACCCCCACCCCAGACCACAGTCCCTCCACCCGCGGGACCACAGCTGGCGCAGGTGCCCCCAGCCCCACTCGGGCTGCCCCGACCCTCCCTCAGCCCCCAGACCCCTTTGCCGTGTCTGGTACAGACACAGCTCAGCAGCCCTCAGGAGCTCCCTCCCTCCCGGAGACCACACCCCATGTCCAGAGGTTCAGGGGGCTCTAGATTCCTCCTTCTTGGGCTCCATGGACCAGGTGCACCTTCCCCGAGGAGCCCCAGAAATACAGCATCCTCTGGGGTCTCTATGGACCCCTGGCCTTGGGTGTGGAAGCAGGTCACACAGCGGGTGTGCGGTCAGCTGGCCGGCGCTGCTCTCCAGGCTGGATCTGCCTGCCTGGCCCCCGTCCGGTGGTCCGAGAGACCTTGAGGAGGTCTGTGGGCTCAGGGCCTGGTGTCCTCACTTGGACACCCACCTGCCAAGTCCCTGGAGAGCCCGGTGCTGTGATGGAGGCCCCGGTGCGTCCTCATCTGTCCTCACTAACGCTCCCGAGTCACTGGGAGGGAGAAAGCTGCCTTGTCGAGTCTGACAGGCTCCCAGGGGTCCAGCTGGAACCCATGGCTGCCCAGGGCTGCTCAGGGGAGTCTGGAACCCCAAGTCCCACCTTCCAGGCACACGGCCCCGCCAGCTGAAGAAGTTTGAGGGGGCAGTGGGGTTTCCTTATAGCCCCCCAAGTGCTGGCGGCAGGCTGGGCGAGCAGGGGCTTGGGCACGGGGGTCTCAGCCCTGAGCCCTGGGGACTCCAGGGGCCTGTCCCAGTGTGTGGACTCGGGCACAATGCAGGGCCACTACCGGTACCACTGGAGAAGCAGACACTGCTGGTCTGACCCAGGACTGGAGGCAGAGCACGGGGTGATGGAGAAGACTTCCCCCTCCTCAAAGGCCTTGACTCTCCCACCTCGGCCTCCAGGGCCTCAGCCTTGGCCCTTCCCCACCTGCTGCTTGAGCCGGGCCACCCTTTGCACTGAAGCATCTGCAGGGCGCGGCTCCCCTCCGGGACAGCCCAGGGTCAGGCTGGCCACAGTGCAGACGGGACAAGCTCCCACGCATCTTCAGCCACGGGTGGACGCCACTCGTTCTCCCCCGCCCAGCCTGGGTCCACCCTCACTCACCTGCATACCTCCTCAGTGTGCAGTTCGAGTCCCATCTTTCTGGCTGAGTTCATGCTGTCCCCTGCCTTGGGGCACTGACCTTTGGGTCCTGGGGACAGGTTGACACTGGTCTTTAACTCCAGAGGACACTGGGGCCGGGGCGGCCATCCTCCCAGCTGGAGCCCCAGGCCGAGCGGGCAGGTGAGCCTCCAGGCTCCCCCCAGGCAAGGACACCTTCATTTCTCACCTCCCTGCCCTGCCTGCACCCCTCTGCCCTCAAGCAAAGCCAGACCTCAGCCTGTCCTGAGTCAGGCTGGGAGGGGAGGCAGCTCCGGGTCCAAGGAGGCCGGACCCCCAGAGCCAGAGCCAGTGCCCACCCTAGCCCCACCTCCAGGACCCCAGGACCTCCCGGGGCTTATCTGGCCAGGACAGCGCTCCCAGCGACAGGCACGTCACTGCTTGTCTTGAGCAGCCAGACGTTCCCGGGAAGGGTGTGGGACGCTGCTCCCTCCTCGGGGACCTGAGGGGAGGCTGCTCGGGCACGAGGCAACCTGTCAGCCCGGGGCCAAGGGAGATGCCCCCTCACCAGACCCCACCCCCGACTTGGATGAAAGTTTTAAAATATCATTTGTTTTCGTTGTGTTGAGGCCACGCTCCCTCCTCAGCTACTTAATTACATCCAAAGTTGGAAAAACACCACAAAAATATTCAACCTAAAATAGGAAATCCACTCGAGTTTTATCTTTTTTTCATGAATTGCACCATTCTTCCGGAACCCCTGCGCCCCAGTCTGGCCGGGGGGAGGGAGGGACCAGCTGGAGGGGTTGTTCAGCTCTGGGGGCTTCCACTCGTGTGATCGTGGGCTTGGTGATTTTATGAAGGAGTGTTTTGAGAGGAAAGGCCCAATTCTTTAAAACCCTTCTTACAATCATTGGAGTGGTACAAAAGGCAAGAAAGCCAACACATGCTAAGTCTGCACTACGCGTTGTACATGTAACAACGGGGTCAAACACGTAACATGCATGATGTCGTGCAAACTTCCCGACCAGATCCACACGGGAGGCAACAGAGCTGAGCGCCGACCGAGGGGGTCCGGTTTCCCGGGCACGACGAGCTCCCAGTCCGGGATCTTCTGCCCCCTCTCCGCGGGGCAGCCCCTTGGGAGCGCCTCGCCATGCAAGGCCCCAGAGTAGGAACGAGAAGGGAGAAATGAAGCCAAAAGTGCAGCCTCAGACCCGAGCCCACTCGCCCCCAGCAGTTCACAGCACCTACCTATACAAACGCCTCTTTTATTTTCTCTGCTCCTGTGCTCTAACTTCTGGGGCCTCCTGACCCCCCAGGGGCTGCCCCTCCCACAGTTAGCCAATTCCTAGATAGCAAACCACTGCCCGCAGCCTGCTTTGCAGATGCAAACCTCTCAAAGCACAGCCCACACCTCCCCACCTCCCCCATGGGGCTCTAGCACTCAGGGCCACTAGCTCCTGCTCCGATGAGCCAGGGGCAGGTCCCAGACAGCCAGGGACAGCGCCTGTGCCACAGAGCCCCCGAGATGATTCGAAACAGCCAACCCTAAGCCTGCTTACCCTGACTCACCGTTCCTTCCCGCGGGAACCACCATAAAGGCTCCTGACCACACAGCCCCCTGCCGCTGCCCGCCCCCCCCGACCCGACAGCGCTTCCCTGAGCGGCGGTCCCCGGTGGCACACCCCCTCCGCTGGAGAAGTGTGAGTAAAACTCTATCCACTGAATGACAGCTGTCTCCTGAGGTGCTGGCCTGGTCCTTCCTGCTAATAATAATGCCTCCGTTAAGACACGCCTTCCGCAGACAGGCCCTCGGCCTGGGACACCCCGCTGCTGGGGAGTGGGGAGACCCTCCTCTGGTCCCCACTCCCCATCTGCCCCCGGGGGTGGGGGCTGGGCAACACTGGGTCCCCTCTCTGGGTCCCAGAGTCGGACGATTGTGTCCTGAGCCTCGGATGGCATGGTGGCCACGGGAACCACAGGAACAGGAACAGTCCATGACAGGACCTCCCGTATCCCCCCACCCCCAATCCCCGTCCCGCTCCCTTTTCGTCCCAGTGTGCACTCCTCGCTGAGTCCCCGCGACGCGCCCGAGACGTGACAAAACCAGGTTCCGGCCTGCAGACATGGGCACTGAGAGACAGAGGCCCGCCGGCCCGCCCAGGGCCGCAGGGCTGGGCTGAGGCTGCCCTGTGTGAAGCTGCCCACTTCGTGGGGCAGAAACGGCTGAGTAGCGGCCCCGTGGTGTAGCCAAGGCTCCCGCTAGCATGGTCGGGCTTGGACACAGGCCGCCAGCTGTGAACAAGCTCAGGAAGGATTCGTCCAAACAAACGCACCCGGTGTTTTGGGTGATGGTACAGGCTTAAGACAACAGGTATTTCCTTTCTTGCAGTCTGGAGGCCAGAGTCTGGAATCAAGGTGTCCCAGGGCTCCAGGGGAGGGTCCTTCCTTCCTCTTCCAGCTTCTAGGGGCTCCAGGCATCCCTGGGCTTGTGGCCACGTCCCTCCAGTCTCTGTCTTCGTGGTCACGTGGCAGTCCCTCTGTGTGTCTCTCCTCTCCTGTCTCTTATAAGGACACTTGTAATTGTGTTTAGGGTCCACGTGGGTAATCCAGGATGGCCTCATCTCAAAACCATCACTTCTTCTCAGTAAGGTTCCAGGGATTGGACGAGGACGTGTCTGTGGGGGCCCCATTCAGTCCAGGACACGCACCACCCTGGTGTTTACTGCTGTCGTTGCCAACACACTGAGAGCAGACGCTCCTCTCGAAGCTGTGCTGAGAGCCTGGCGTGCGCGAGGCCCCGCTGGCAGCAGTGGGCAGAGAACCCGGGGACTGGCATGGGACATGGCGGGGAGAAGACGAAAGGGGGCAGGAGGGCAGGGCAAGCTGGGGTGTGGTGTCAAGTATCCAGGCCAGGGACAGCTCACAGGGAAGGTGGCCTTTGAGGAAAGGGGGAGGGGCAGCGGGAGAGCGTCCCAAGACCCAGCAGGCAGAGCGGGCAGGGCGGCAACAGGGCCCTGCAGGTGGAAACCTTGTCCCTGGGCCTGGAGGCCAGGCAACTCTTCACTCCTTAAAGCCACGTGCAGAAGCGCAGAGAAGCCGGGGGACCTCGGCCGGGAACCACAGGCTGCGCGGAACACTTATTCCACGGGCGGCACTTGTTACGCAAATGAATTCGAAGCTAAATCCACTTGAAAAATGTTAGAACAAACAGCATCTCTACACATAACTTCTGACTTGCACTCTGAGTCCCCAGGGCCACAGAGCAGCCCACAGAAGAGGCGAGTCCTCAGCAGGACCAGCTCAGAGCACGTAGCTCTGCGGAATAGAGTTTAGAAAAGTATTTTAACCCTTAAGAATCTGTCAGCAGCTGGGGCCCCAGGGTTTGAGGCCGGCAGGTGGACGGTTGGGGTGGGTCCTCGGGAAAGGGACCAACATCTGTGGCCCCAGACATCCCACAGCGGCACCGCCCAGTGACCCACCGTGTGGGATCCAGCGCCAGGCCGGGCACGAGCTGTCCAGGAACGGTGACGGCCCACTGGACACCGGCCCCCAGGCTGCTGCCCCCCCACGTCCCTCAGGTGCTGAGGAAGAGAAGGGCTGGACCACATGGAGGATATTATCTCCACCTGAGCTCATCCCGTGACCAGGAGGGGCCCTCCCACTTCCAGCGACCTGGCCAAGCGCCCAGGTCCAGCCAGCCGGGCCCCGGGGACACGAGAGGTTTCAGGGCCCGGGGGGAGCCCTGGGCGGCAGTGTGCAGGCAAGAAGGCTTGGGGCCCCTGCACCAGACACCCCTGAGGACTTTCAGGCTCCCGTCGGACTGGGAGTTGGGGGCAAGGATGGGGAAGCAGGCTGGCGGGGTCAGTATTTAAAAGCCGGCGCTCTGGGTCCTCGTTTGAATGTACGGGCAGGTGTGCCTGTCCTGAGAGCTGTGAGGACGGCCTTCCTCCAGCCCTCCCTCCACCTCCACCTAACTCGGCCCCTCCACGTACCTCGGGGAGACTGAGGCTGGGGCACGGTGAGGGCGGTCAGTGCAGGCCCCCCGGGACGCCAGAGTCCAACTCGGCTCTCTGGGGCCCGAGACACCGTCACTGCGTGCCTGGCGAGGGGAAAGCCTGGAGGGGGTAAAGGCGAGAGACCTCCCCCCGCACCTCCCACCGGGGCACAAGGACAACCACAGAGAAGGGTGCCAGCAAGGACGCTCAGGTACAAGGCAGGGAGGCCCCAGGGGTCTGTGGGAGGTTCCAGGGTCTTAAAGGAGGCAGGACCTGGGTGAGTGCGGAGGGGGCGAGGGCGGTCCCGGCAGGGGCACAGCCCAGCGAAGGGGTGACTATGGGAAAAACTCAAGGTGTGCAGGTGGGCTCCCCGCCTCCACCGTGTCTCTGTGTCTCTATCTCTGTCTCTGTCTCCCCTGACTCCTCACCCCAGAGACAGGGCCCTGATGCCCCCCCCCACTGCATCTCTGAGGCTAAGAACAAAAGCCACGTGGACCCCGGGGAGAGGGGCCCAGGGGAGGGAGAGGCTGCTCTGAGACCCTCCACTGCCTCTGCTTCCCTGTGACGGCGTCTCTCCCCTCGGACCAGAGCAGGGCTTGGCTTCTCGCAGGCAGCAAACACCTGTGTCAGTTTCTCCCCCAGAGGACCGGGGCCCCGCCACCAAGTCCACACACATGCTGAGGCTTCAGAGCCACACTCGGCACGACCCGCTGGCAGCGGGAGCCCCGGGTCGCATCCCTGCCCAGGTGGGAGAGCAGGGGAGGCTGGGCACGTCCCCCAGCCTTCCCTCATCCGCCAAACCGCCTACTGCCCCCACCAGAACATCTGCACCCACCCTTGTCCACGGCAAGTGCAGGACAGAGTGGTGGTCCTGGCCCTCCAGGGTGGGAGGGCCCCCGTGGAGTCCCTGAGTCGTGTCCTCATGAGAGCCCCCTTTGCCTGCAGAGACCTGTCCAGCCATCACTGACCTCTGCGACACGGCTACCGCGGTGTAGCCGTGTCAATCGATCTTTGCGCATTTAATCTAAACATCCAGCCGGGGGCAGGCCTGCCCACCTGGTCGGCCATCCTCATCTCCCTGTGTTGGGTGCATCCTACCTAATCCTCCTTTTACAAAGAGGTGATGAGGCCTGAAGGGTTGGGCACTGGCCGGGAAGGCGCCCCGGGCTGGAGCTGCGTCTGTCCAGCTGCGCCGGGACGCCACCCGCCTTCCCGGGGCAGTGATAACAACGGCAACGTCTGTGGCCTCCCTCCAGGGTCCTTCCCACCGGCCGCGGAGCCAGCCAGCATGTTCGGGCTCTGGAGGACCTTCACCGGCGTGGTTTTCTACCTCACTCTGGCTGTGGGCCTCGGGGGGCTGGTGGGGAACGGGCTGGTCCTCTGGCACCTGGGCTTCCACATCAAGAAGGGCCCCTTCTCTGTCTACATCCTCCATGTGGCCACCGCGGACTTCCTCTTCCTGGGCTGTCAGCTGGGCTTCTCGGCCGTCCAGGCGGCCCTGGGCTCCAAGGACAGCCTCTACTTCGCCGTCACCTTTGTTGCCTTCTCCGCGGGGCTCTGGCTGCTGGCCGCCTTCAGCGCCGAGCACTGCCTCTCCGACATCTTCCCCACCTGCTACCGGGGCTGCCGCCCCAGACACACGTCGGGCATCGTCTGCGGCCTGATCTGGGCCCTGACCCCGCCGGCCGTGCTGCTGCCCGCCAACGCCTGCGGCCTGCTGCGCGAGGGCCTGCGCCTGTCCACCTGCCCACGGTACCACGTGGCTAGCGTCACGTGGCTGCTGTCCTTGGCCTGCGTGGCCTGCGTGGCCGGGCTTGCACTCTTCGTCTGGGTGACGTGCTGCTCCCAGCGCCCGCGCCCTCGGTTCTACGGCAACTTCCTGGGCTCCGTATTCCTGCTCTTCTTCTGCAGCCTCCCCTACATCCTCTACTGGACCCTGCACCCCATCCTGAACCTCCTGCTGCCTGTGTTCCTCCTGCTGGCCACCCTCCTGGCCTGCGTCCCCTGCAGCGCCAGGCCGCTCATCTACTTCGCGAAGGGCCGGCAGCCGGGCAAGCGGGAGCCACTCCAGGTGGTCCTCCAGAGGGCCCTGGGGGAGGGGGCCCAGCTGGGGGCCGGGAGCCTGTCCCTGCCCATGGGCCGCATGTCAGGGCCGGCCAGGGTCCCCCCAACCCTTCACCAGACCCTCCAGGACCATGTGTCATCCCGACCCCCCCCCAGCTCACTGGCCCTGGGGACCCAAGGGCCGGGGGCATCAGGAGAGCCGTGGTCTTGACTCCCACATGCCCAGCCTGTGGAGTACAAGGAAGGCCTGAGGAGAAGGCCAGAGACACAGCAGCTAAGCGGGGAGTCCCCAGGACTGGGGTGAGGATGGGCACCCCAGCTGCCGCCTCCTTCCCCCCCTGCCACCAGCTGAGGGCTGGGGTGGAGGGGAGGCCGCCCCCCAAGGCCCACGTGGGCAGCTGGGCGGGGCCTGTCCTCGCTGAGGCCGTGCTGTGATCCTTCCACTATAGAGTTCTCGGGCTGCCTCACCCACAGGCTCCCAGCGCCCAGGTGACCCCTGCCCAGCAGTCTCCCCACCGGCCACCAGATGGCGCTGCTTCCTCACCAAACGCACCCATAAGTGTGCCCGCCAAAGCAGGGTCACTGCAGAGCCTGGCGCCAGCTGGGCCCTCCCCTGCCCCTTCCAGCCCTGTCGCCCGGAACGGGGGTCCTGGACACCTGCTGCCTAGAGGGTGCTCTTGCCCCCAATCCCCATTTCCAACTTCCCCTCCTCCCAGGAATCCTTTGCTCACTCATCACCCCCACCCATCCCTGCACACTCCTTGCAGACCCTGCCCAGCCAGTGTTTGCACCGCCCTCCTCCCACTCCCCTGGGCTTCCCTTGGGAAGGAAGGAAGGAAGGGAGGGAGGAAGGGAGGGAGGGAACTGCAGCCATTCCTTTTAGCTTTCAAAGAACAAATCATTGTATGTGTCTCTGATTTTTTAAAATAAATTTATTTATTTTTACTTTTCGCTGTGTTAGGTCTTCGTTGCTGCACACGGGTTTTCTCTAGCTGTGGCGAGCGGGGACTACTCTTCACCGGGGTGCGCGGGCTTCTCACTGCAGTGGCTTCTCTTGCTGCAGAGCATGGGCTGTAGGCACGCGGGCTTCAATAGATGTGACACGTGGGCTCAGTAGTTGTGGCGCACGGGCTTAGTTGTTCCGCGGCATGTGGGATCTTCCAGGACCAGGGCTCAAACCTGTGTCCCCTGCATTGGCAGGCAGATTCTTAACCACTACGCCACCAGGGAAGCCCTCTGAAGATTTTTTTTTTTTTTTGCAGTACGCGGGCCTCTCACTGTTGTGGCCTCTCCCGCTGCGGAGCACAGGCTCCGGACGCGCAGGCCCAGCGGCCGTGGCCCACGGTCCCAGCCGCTCCGCGGCACGTGGGATCCTCCCAGACCGCGGAACGAACCCGCGTCCCCTGCATCGGCAGGCGGACTCTCAACCACTGCGCCGCCAGGGAAGCCCTGATTTTTTTTTTTAAATGACAGTTCATAGTCATTGTCAAGACTTTCAAGTCCTACAGAAAATATTGAAAAGATAAATCACCAAAACTCTTTGGACCTAGAGGGAGACATTTTGGGCATAGAACCCTCCAGCTGTGTTTATTTTTCTAATAGAGACCCACAGAAATTTCAATTTTTACCAAAAAGAAAACATTCTATATATCCTATGTGAAACCTGTTACAATAAAGCATTTTATAACTCCAGGAGAATTGTTTTAAAAAGTCCTTTTTTCACTAGAAAATGTATGTGTTGCTCATTATGGGAACTTCAGAGAACATTAAGAAATGGAAAGAAGAAAGACTTACCTATAGCCCCCCAACCCGGAAACACCTTTGCAGGTTGTCCATCCTTCCCTGGGATGGGCAAGGTTCTGGCCAGTCCTGTTCGCCCTGCCTGGTCTCCCCAGACTGCCCTTAGGACTGGATGACTCCAGCCCAGGGAGGCCAGGGCTCTGGCAGACTAAAGACCATCCCGTTCGGCAGGTTCAGGAAGGTGGGTGAGGACCCCAGCCTTGGCTTTGGGGGGTAGGGTGCCGAGGGGCCATCCATTTGTGGGACCACTTCCTGCTGGACCCCAAGGAGGGGTGTGGCCTCCTCCCTGGAACGCCTGGAAATGGGATGAGGGTGAGGGCAGCTTCAGAGGGGCCCCAGCATAAGCCCCGCCCTCCCAGCCCCAGGAAATAGCTGTGAGGCCCCCTGAGGGGCCATCCATCTGTGTGCTGCCACTGGGGACAGACGGTCAGCTGCCCCTGGGGCGCGTGATAAACAGCCCAGTCTAGACAGATGGGGAGTGCGGGACCTCTGGCCCTGGAACCCGCCGCTGGGGCGAACGGGCGGCAGCCTGGGCCCAAAGAGCCAGCGTGTTCCCAGTCCTGGAGGAGTGATGGCCACCTGGAGGGACGGGGCTGTCACAGGGCTGGGCTCCCATCCCACTGGCACCTCTCCAGCTTGGTGACCTCCAGCGAGTCACTGAATAGCGGGGAGCCGTGTCTGCAAAAGGAGAGGGAACAGCATCTCCTTCCCGGGATGCAGAGGTAGGAGGCAGGCAGCCAGGCTCGCAGAGGGCGGACAGTGCTGGGGCCCGTCCCCACCTTCAAGGCCAACCGCGTTGCATCCCCCGTCTCTGCCTCCGTCTCAGGGCAGTCCTCCGGATGGCCCCAGCCCAGCCTCACCTCGGCACTCACCTCACCTCACCACCTACGCTGCCTGCTGGCGTCACTGCTCCTGGCACATCCTGCTCGGCCATCAGGACCCGTCCTTGGGCCGGTCTGTTCTGTGACACCGGGAGCTCCCTGGCAGCGGGCGCCCTGCCCTCAGCTCCTCTGGTGCTCACCTGCCCTGGCTGAGAACCCAAGGGGACCCCTTTGCCCAGAGCGGCCTCCCACCCACCACGCACTGCATTTCCTGCACCCATGTTTGCACCCCTGTTAGTGTCCATGTGTCTCACGGGAAGGTGGGCTCCTGGGGGGAGCTGTCTCCCTGGGCCGAGAACCGGAGGCCCAGGCGGAGGGGCCTGACAAGTATTTGTGGAATGGATGGACCTGTGGTTGGGTGAACGGGTGATGGCGCAAAAGATGGGGTCAAGTGAATCAAGGGCATGGCCGAAGTGGAGCACCACCGAATGGACTCGGACCAGGTCTGTCTTGGGTCCTGGGACATTCCAGGCCAGCGGAGCCCTGACTACTGACCCGACACCTGAGAGGGGGGTGAAGAAGGGAGGGGATCTGCTCTCACGGCCGAGTCCAGCCACCACAGCCTGTCACCTACTCTCGGCCACACTCTCCCCTTTCAGCCAGCAAACCCCAACAGAGCCAACTCGGGGCCAGGCACTAGGCGGGAGCTCGAGGGAGGGTCGTGTCATGGTGTGGCCCTGGTCCCCAAGGAGCTCAGCATCTGGAGAAGGGACAGACACATTGACACAATCCAAGGATAGCGTGTGAAGAGGTTTAGGGAGGCACCTTCTGTCTCGGCTCACCCTTGACAATCATTACCTGCCCCTTTTTACCCACACGTGTCCCAGTGTGGGTGACAAATCATCACATCACCTTAGTGTTAGGGAAGCACAGAAGAGGGAGGGTCTCATGTCCCTCACTCAGAAAGCAGAGGAGGCTTCCTGGAGGAGGGGGTGTCTGCGCTGAGCCTTACAAAGTAGTGTAAGGAAAGGACTGCCATCAGTTGGGGGCGGTCTGAAAGGCCCCAAACACAGGCACTTGCTGAGAAGAAAAGAAAGACGGGGGTCCGCAGAGGAGGCTGTGGCAGCTGGACCCCGGGATGGGGACAGGTGTGCACCAATACGGGACAGAGGACACCCCAGGGAGGCATGGGGCATGAGACACACATGTGACCTTCCTCCCGGGTCTGTATTTCCTGTGATTCATCACAAATAAAATGTAGACAGTGTGGACTTCCCTGGTGCCACAGTGGGTACGAATCCGCCTGCCAGTACAGGGGACATGGGTTCAAGCCCTGGTCCGGGAAGATCCCACATGCCTCGGAACAGCTAAGCCCGTGCACCACAACTACTGAGCCCATGTGCCACAACTACTGAAGCCCACGCGCCTAGATCCTGTGCTCCGCAACAAGAGAAGCCACTGTGATGGAAGCCCATGTGCCACAACTACTGAGCCCATGTGCTGCAACTACTGAAGCCCGCGCACCTAGAGACCGTGCTCCACAAGAGAAACCACTGCAATGAGAGAAGCCTGCACGCCACAACGAAGAGTAGCCCCAGCTCACCGCAACTAGAGAAAGCCCACGTGCAGCAACAAAGACTCAATGCATCCAAATAAATAAATAAATAAAATTATTATTTTTTTTAAATGTAGATGGTGTGAAACAGAGGTCAAGTTTCAGCTGGTTTTTGTTTTCTTTTATTTCTATGTGGCTAACCAGTCATTCTAGTAACATTTGTTGAAAAGACTTCCCTTTTCCCATGAATAACATGGACGCCTTTACTTTAAATCAGTTGATTGTATGTGGTGGGTCTATTTCTGGACTCTGTTCTGTGTTGGTCTATTTGTCTGTCCTTATACCAGCATCACACTGTCTTAATTACCAGCATTAAAGTATATCATGAAGTCAGGTGGTCTAAGTCCTACAATTTTTTATTCCTTCTTCAAGATTTGCATTTCTATATAAATTTTAGAATCAGCTTGACAATTTTTTTCAAAAATCTACTGAAAATCTGACTCGGATTGCATTGAATCTATTCAGTTATTCTATAAAAAAATTCATGGGGAACTGACATCTTAACAGTATGGAGTTTTTCAGTTGATAAGCATGTTTAAGCCCCATTTATTTCAGTCTTTGACTTCTGTCAGGTATTTTTTGTAGTTTTCAGCATAGGTATCTTGTTCATATTTCGGGAAGTTTACCCCTGGGTATTTGACGTGTCTTGATGCTATGCAAAATTATCTTTTAACTTCATTTTCCAGTTGTTTGATCTTGCCTTTTTATAGGATTGAATAACTCTCCTGCCAACTTACTAAATTCGTGCTAATAGTCTTTCTGAAGTCTACTTAGTTTGTGTACTATGTACACAAACATGTCATTTGTAAATAGAGATCATTTTACTACTTCCTTTTACTTCCTTTTCTTCCTTTATTGCACAGGCTAAGACCTCTCTCATACAATGTTGAATAGAAATGGTAAAAATGGGGACTTCCCTGATGGTCCAGTGGTTAAGACTTCACCTTCCAATGCAGGGGATGCAGGTTCTATCCCTGGTCGGGAGCTAAGATCCCACATACCTTGGGGCCAAAAAACCAAAACATAAAACAGGAGCAATATTGTAACAAATTCAGTAAAGACTTTAAAAATGGTCCACATAAAAAGAAAATAAATAAATGGTAAAAATGGGCATCCTTGCCTTATTCCCAGTCTTACAGGGAAAAGTGTTCAATATTTCACCATTAAATATGATGTTATATGTAGGCTTTTTGTATATGCCTGTTATCATATTGATATAATTTCCATCTATTCCTAATTTTCTTAGAGTTGGGTTTTTTTTTTACTCATGCACGGGTATTGAACATTATCAAATCTTTTTCTTCACTTATTAAGATGACATATGGTTTTTCTCCTTTGGTCTGTTACTTTGTTGAATTACATTGATTCATTTTCCAGTGCTGACTTTGTAGTCCTTGGATAAAACTTGCTTGGCCATAGTAGATTAATTATCCTTTTTATATATTGATGGGTTTGATTTGCTAATCTTTTGATAATGGCATTTGCAGTTACATTCATGGAAGATGCTGTTCTCTAGCTTATTTTCTCATAATGCCCTTGTCAGTTTGGAGTATCAGTTATCCCCTGTTACTCTGTAAGAATTTGGAAAAGACCAGCACTCTTTCACCAGAGAAACCATCTTTTGTAGGAGGAGTGTAAAATACAATTTCAGTTTCTTTAAAAAATACAGGGCTACCTAGATTCTCTTTTTCTTCTTGCATCAGTTTTAGAAAGTCTCGTTTTTCAGGGAATTTTTCCACTTCACCATTTGAATTTAGCTTAAATGTGAATGAGCCATCTTGGAGGTAGACCCTCCAGCCCCAGTCAAGACATCAGATGACCACAGCTGTGATCAAAATCTTGATTTCAAGACCCTGAGCCAGAACTACCCCAGATAGGTCACTCCCCAATTCTTGACTTACAGAAGCTATGAGATAATAAAAGTTTATTGTTTTAAGTTGCTAAATTTTAGAGTAATTAGTTATGAAGCGATAGATTACTAATACAATCATGAAATGTTCCTCTTTGTCTCTGGTGATAGTTCATGCCTTGAGGTCTACTTTATTCGAAGGTAATAGTTAGCTGAACTGACTATCTTGCGATTACTGTTTACATGTCATATTTTTTCATTCTTTTCTTTCAGTCCATTTGCATCTTTAAAGTGTGTCTCTTGTAAACAGCATATTATTGGGTAGTATTTTTTTTTTAATCCAATGGGAGCTCCCAAGGAATTGAGGGGTATTTGCACACAGATTTGGGGGGGCTCTCCTCTCTGTGTATCTCTCTGTTCTCGGATTTTCTCCTTCAATTTCCAGTCCCTCTGGCAGCCCCAAATTCCAAACTCTGTCTTCCATCTCAGTAAGACTGACCACTTTCTGCCTGCCCCAATCTTCAACGCACCACCGGAGAAAAGCTGGATAGATGTGGAGCTCACCAATTTGTCTCCTTCCCCCCAGAATCATGTGGTAGGCTGAATAATGCCCCCAAAGATGTCTACACCCTTTGTAATAATAACACTCCATATGAAAGTGTAGGTTGCCAGACAGATTTTTTTTTTGAATGATACGACTATAAGCTGCCCACAAGAGACACACTTTAGATTCAAAGGCACAAATAGTCTAAATGTAAAATGATATAAAATGCAAACAATAACCAGAAGAGAGCAGGGGTGGCTACACTAATACCAGACAACACAGACTTTAAGTAAAAAATTGTTACTAGAGATAAACCAGGACATTTTTTTTGGATGATGAAAGGATCAGCCCATCAAAAAAACACAACACCTATAAACACCTGTGCTTGTGGTATGCTGAAAATGCCCCCTAAAAGATATCCATGCCCTAATCCATGCGACCTGTGAGTGTTCCCTTGTATGACAAAAGGGACTTTGCAGTGTTATTAAATGAAACATCTTGAGGTGAGGAGATTGCCCTGGATTGTCCAGGTAGGCCCAACGTAATCAGAAGGGGGTCCTTATAAAAGGGAGACAGGAAGACCAGAGAAGGTACAGCAAGCAGAAGGAAGACACAGGGAAGCAAAGTCAGAGAAAGAGAAGATGCTACACCAGTGGCTGTGAGTATGGAGGAGCGGACCACAGGCCAAGGAACACAGGTGCCCCTAGAAGCTGGAAAAGGTAGGAACAGATTCCCCCTGGAGCCCACAGACGAGTACAGCCCAGCATTTTAGACTTCCACCCTCCAGAACTATAGGCTCTATAATTCATAATAAAGTTATTAATTAACTAATTCATTAATTGCCTTAAAATTGTAAGAAGTTCTGTTCCTTTAAGCCACCAAGGTCATGCTCATTTGTCAGAGCAGTGAAGAGAAACTAATCCAGATTGCGTCCCTCCAATTTCTGCCTGCATTTATCTACTCTCCTGTGTCTTCTTACAGTCGCTTTTTGGTTTTAAATTTATTTATTTTATTTATTTTTATTTTTGGCTGTGTTGGGTCTTCATTGCTGCACGTGGGCTTTTCCCTAATCATGGCAAGCGGGGTCTTCTCTTGTTGTGGAGCATGGGCTCCAGGCGCGTGGGCTCAGCAGTTGTGGTGCGTGGGCTCAGTAGTTGTGGCACATGGGCTTAGTTGCTCCGTGGCATGTGGGATCTTCCCAGCTCAAGGATCAAACCTGTATCCCCTGCACTGGCAGTTTCTGATTATTGAAAGCAGTAGGGTTCGTCTGATTCCAGCTACTCTTCCAGCTCTCTCATTGTACGCATTTTTTTTTAATGAAAAGAATAAGGATAATTCTGAATTCCAAAACATGTATGTCCCCAAGGGTTGGGGGGCCCATACCCGTCTCCTGGGGCTGCATGAGGATTAAATGAGGTGACTCACTGCACAGAGAGCACGTTACATGAGGTTTGGCATAAATCAAGCCTCCAGCGATGTTAATGTCTTTGTAGGTTCAGACGGCCATAACAAGAACACCCGACACTGGGCGGCTTATATAACAGAAATGCATTTTTCACAGCCTGGAGGCTGGAAGTCCAAGATCAAGGTGCTGACATGGTAGGGCGAGGGTGAGAGCCCTCTTCCTGGTTTGCAGATGGTGCCTTCTCTCTGTCCTCACACAGCAGAGAGAGATGTCTCTCCCTGCCCCTTCTTATAAGGACACTAATCCCATCACGGGGCCCCACCCCCATGACCTAATCACCTCCCAAAGGCCTACCTCCCAATACCATCCCATTGGGGGTCAGAGCTTCAAAGTATGAATCCAGTTCAGAGGAGCTGGTTATGGTCAGAAGAATGAAAAAGGGCAGTACCCAGGCCCATGACTTACGGGTGAATCAGCTGGACTTAGCAATAGACTAAACAGGGCTGCAGTGTCGGTTTCTTCCTCCCATGGGACGCTTGTGGGTGAGCATACAGTTCTCCCAGGGAAGGAGTCTCCCGGGGCTGTCATCACCTCCCAGCAGGGCTTTTGTCCCTTCAGGCATGGAGTCTGCAGCCCTCAGCTCTGCACCCCCCTCAGCCTGCAGGCCGCAGGGGCTGAGAGTTTGCAGAGTGAATGGATGCTTCCTGGACCTCCAGGAAAACTGCTCTGAAGTCCAGGGAGGCCCTCAGCCTGTCTGCCTTCCCTCTCTGCCCTCGTGCAGTGCCCTGACATCCCACTTGCAGGCTGACCTTTGCTAGCCAGAGGTTCCGGGGGCCCATCTGTCCGCATGATCACCCTCCAGCAGCCCCAGGTGCCAAGGCGGGGGCTTTGAGGAGAGACCAAACTCACAGTGTGGAGCTGCTGACAAGGATGCTTCACAGCCTCAGACGGCCCTGAACCTCTAGTGGGCATCAGGGCCCTGCTTGGCCTGAGAGCTCATCAGACACCACACAGGGCAGGCCCTCAGTGGTCATCCCTGGGCCAGAGGTCAGCCACTGGGGACCCAAGAGCCTGAGGTCAGGTACCTTTGCTGGCATTCACAAGGGTTAAGTCTGAATTAGTTTCCAGCACTTAACAATTGGGAAATTTCTCATCGAAATCCAGATTTCTAGCCTCTCCTAAATGTCAGAGACTGGCAAACCTCACCCACATTGCCCCCGGCCCACAAGGGAGGGGTGGGGAGGGGCCAGCCTCCTGGAGTCCCCTTCTCCACTGTCACCCTGAGACCAGGCCACACCGCTACATCACACTGTTGTTTCCTAGGTTGAAGAGGAACGTGAATGGGTCTTTTTGCTCCCGTTTTTAGCGAAATGTGGGGAAAGACAGACCCAGGGAGCCCCCCTTTTAGAGAAAAATCAGAGGGAGCTCGTTTCCTTGTGGACGTGACGAACATTCTTTTGTGTATAATGTGCAACAAAACGTGTGTGTCATTGAACCCCCTGCAAGGGTAAGATTCCCCCCTCCCCCGCCCAGATGGGACCCCGTCATTCTGCTGATGGAGAGAGGGAGGCCCAGGCAAAGGGGGGCTGTCCCCAGTCCCCCAACAGGGCCACGGCAGAGCCGGGCCTCCTCTGACAGGTGTGTGGGCACATCTGCGACGCTGGTGCCCAGGCCCTCGGAGCCGCGATGAGGACCCTCGTGTCTCAGCCCCGCAGGGCCTGCGGACAGGGCGGGCGCAGGCCCGTGAGAGATGATGTCCCAGGCCCCCAGCCCACCCTCCTGCAGACAGGCGTGCGCACCCTCCAGCAAGGGGGCGGCAGGTGGCCTGCGCCAGGCTAATGTCCTGGAAGGATGGGCTGCAGGCGGAGGGGAGGTGGCTGCAGAGACACTGATGAAGGACATTTGGTGGCTTCCCACGGGGAGCCAGGCCCCGTCTGGACAGAGAGACCAGGGAGCCGGGAGCAGACACACGGAGAGGTCCCCGTGCAGCCAGCAGGGCCGCAGGGCAGTCGTCCTCCTCATTAGCATCTCAGTAGGAAGCCTCTCAATACCTGTGCACAGAGTGAAGGCCACCCCTCACAGGGCAGTCTTTCTGGAGAGGATCTGAGGGGTTAACTCCCTGCTCCAAAATATCGCCTCCACCTTCCCCACAGGGCTTGAAATTCCACCCTTAGCATCACAATTTGGGGGTAAAGGGGGATAAACTGATTTGCCCAATTAGAGAGGGAAACAGCAGAGTAGAAATCGGCTCCCAGGGCAGGGCAGGGACCACGGCTGGCCAGAAAATGTGGAGTGGAGAGAGCAGCTTTTCAAGGTTACATATGGCCCCCACTGTCAGGCTGAGAGGAAGTAGGAGACCCACTAGGCCTCCAGGAGAGCCCAGGGTCAGAGATGCCACCTCATGTCAGGTGCCTGGCACAGCACTTATTTCTATTGTTTTATTATGTCACCACCATCACCATCACCACCATCACCACCACCAACATCACCACCATCACCATCATCGCCATCACTCCTCCTCCTCCTCCTCAAGGCACCCCCAGCTCCCTACCAAGGACAGAGGAAGGCAGGAGGAAGAGAGCCAGCCCTCACCTCCTCCATGCTCCACATCTCAGCTCACAGCCTGCCCTACACCCACCTCCACGCTCCTCGCTCCCTCCCCAGCCCCATGCACACTCAGCCTCCTCCATCGGACAGGTCCCCAGGTTCCCCTGATGCGACCTCATCAGTCTCTAAGTTGTAGCCTGAAACCAGCCTCCTCTGCAGGTATACGCGCCTGTTTGCAAGCTCGGGTGAGCATGGGCGTCGGGAGCTGTGTTTCTCACTCGGCACTGCCTGTATTGGGCCCGGGCCTGCTAGGTGCTTGGTAAACGCTGAATAGAAGAGATTAGGGAGGGCATGTGAGAGGAGGGAGGGAGGGAGGGAGGAAGGAACTGATACTTGAAGAACAGATCAAATTTTCACCGGGTCGCAAAAAGATCTGGGTCCCAGGGAAAGCCTTGGATAACCTGCAAAATTCTGATGGTTCGTGTGAGCTTGGACACGGACGTGGCTGCTCTGCTCTGGTCCAGCCCGGGAGCAGTGGTCCCATCCCAGCCCCTCAAACCTGCTTGGGCTGCACCCTCTCCCTTGGGAGGGTGATGTCGGTGATGGTCCCATACCCCACTTTTTGACTGTGACACCTGAAAATGGACAGGACGAGCATCTCTGAGGAGGGACAGTGCTGCCTCGTGTCTGTCTGGGAGTCGAGTTGTCACGGGGCTGGGTAGGGCATGGGCTGCCCACCCCTGCTCCTGTGATGCCAGGGATCCTGCAGACCAGCCTGGAGCAGCCCCCCTGCCCCCTGCTGCACCAGCATCCACCAGAGAATCTTCCCCTGGGGTCCCAGCATGCACCAAGGCCTGGAGGCTGAGGGTGGGGCAGCTCGCAGAGCCCTGCCTTGACCGGAAGCTGTCCTGGGTCTTGAGAGGCCGCTTTGCAGCCAGAGAGGTTGAGGGACTTGCCTGGCAGGTGGTGGGTGTACCAACAAAACCCAGGCCATGGACCTGCAGGGTATCCAGCCTCCACCTCCATGTGATACGCTGGGGCACAGGAGGGGTCCGAGGGTCATGTTTATAAGACCGCTCAGGGCAGAGGCAGGAGGGGCCGCTCTAGCTGCCCAGGCCGCCCCTCTGAGCCCACGACCTGAATCCTGCAGCCCATGGGGCACTCGGGGCCAGCCGCAGAGCTGAGCATGTTAAGGAGAGGCTGGCATCTCGGTGGCAGAGACCAGCCGAGGGCCAGGGATGGTATTACCAACACATCCCAGTGTCTGTCCCAATGCCCTCACCCCCAGCTCCCCAGCGGTCACCTGCATCCCACTGCCCTCCTCCCCAACCCCCCAGCAGTCACCTGCATCCCACTGCCCTCCCCCCCAGCTCCCCAGCAGTCACCTGCATCCCACTGCCCTCCTCCCAGCCCCCCAGCAGTCACCTGCATCCCACTGCCCTCCTCCCCAGCCCCCCAGCAGTCACCTGCATCCCACTGCCCTCCTCCCCAGCCCCCCAGCAGTCACCTGCATCCCACTGCCCTCCCCCCAGCCCCCCAGGAGTCGCCTGCATCCCACTGCCCTCCCCCCCAGCCCCCCAGGAGTCACCTGCATCCCACTGCCTTCCTCCCCAGCCCCCCAGCAGTCACCTGCATCCCACTGCCCTCCCCCCCAGCCACGCCCCCGCCCAGGAGTCACCTGTATGTTGGGGACCTGCAACTCTCCCAACCCAGCTTCCAAAAAAAGGCTTGTCAGCTGTTGCTCCTGCAGTGCTGCAGGCATTCTGTTCTGCTGGGCAGAGCCAGGCAGAGGAGGGGTGAGCAAACCTGTGCTGGGTTGGGGAGGGGGCCGGGGGGGGCGCAAAGCAGGGATGAGCATGGCTGGGCTGGGCTGGGCTGGGTGCTGGGAGGGAGCTGGTCGCCCAAGGGGACGGAGGATGACACTAAAATACAGGAAGACAGGGCTGAATTCCTGGTGCCCCTAACTTGCTGTGTGACCCCAGGCTGTCGTTCACCCTCTTTGTGCCCCAGGCGCTGCCCCACCTCTCCCCGGAGGAACAGAGCACAGGAGGTCAGGGCAGTGTCGGGAGGATTTTCTGGTGTTTAATGATAAACCGTCTGTTTCCCACTGTAATCCCTAAACAAACCTGCCAAGGAGGAGGCGTGGCTGCCTCGGGATGTTAGGTAACACCCCAGCCTGCACCTCAGACCACAGCAGAGGCTGGAACCAGACCTCCCTGGCACCCGGATGCAGCTGCCGCAACTAGTCCTGCTGGTGGCGGCTCGGGGTTGGAGGGGACAGCTGCAGTCTCCAGAGAAGCGCGCTGGGGGCAGCTGGGATACCGGTCCCCTGCACACCTCCTGGGAGTCGCCGATCCCCACAGTGACCCCCGGGCCTCGCTGCACAGCCTGCCACACCTGTCCGTGGCCCAATCCCGGCCACCACTCAGACACTCCCCTCACGACTCTGCCAGCTCCGGTGCTACAGGGTGCCCACCAAGAAGAGCCTGGGCTGGGGGCGGCCAGCGTCCGTGGCATCGGCTGAGCCGTCTGCTGGGCGAGCATAGCACCGCACCCCGTCCCCACCCCCCCGCGGGGGCAGCAGAGCGTAGTGGAGACTCCGGAGGACCAGCCTGGAGGAGGCAGCGAGCCCACGCCCTCATGCCCTGCTGCAGGGTGAGTGCTGTCCGCCTGGGGAGGGACTATGCTGGGCCCCAGAGGAAGGGCTGCCTTGGATGCTGAAGGAGGCGTCTGGAGCCGAGAGGGGAGGGGCCGGAGAGTGGCAGGTGGCCGAGTGCAGCGGTTTTCTGCTGACTTCCTCCAAGTTCCCCGGGAACTGACACACAGGCCGGGTGGGGGCCGGCTCTGGCCCCCCTCCCGGCCCCCAGCTGTGCCCCCCAGTGGGAGCGCTGGTGGGTCCCAGGGCACAGCGGGCAGTGCTGCATTGCACCCACGTCTGGGCTCCCGCGTCCCTCCCCGGGCAGCTCCGGCCAGCACCTCCTGGAGGGGAAGCCCGGCAGGGCAGGAGCGTTGGGACGGTCGCGTGTGAAGAAGCCTCTGTCCCGTCAGGGCCTTGGACATCTGGCCTCTTTGCCCACAGCAATTTCTTTTTCATAAACCAGACTTGAAAAGGGGTATGTCTGAATTTCTGACCTAACATTGCGTTGGCAGAATGGAGGACAAAGCTGAGAGGTCCTCTGGGTAGTGATGGAGGACTTGACCAGAACTTTGGGTGCAGATAGGGGTCCTGGGAGCAGAAGGTGGGGTCCGCAGGGCTCGGCTTCCCCAGTCCCTGCCTGTGCGCACCAGGTGCCTGGGACGGTCGGCGCCTTCGCCCCCATGGGGGTCGGAGGCCAGGAGGGGCGTGGCCACCGCTGCATTCTGTCTTCCAGCATTTGCATAACGAGGCTGCAGCCCTGGGCCTGTTGTTTCAGAACGTGTTTGAGGAAGGCTCTGTCAGTGCAGCGGGGGCAGTAGCAGCGGCTCAGGGCCTCGGGGAGAGCCCCGGAGCTGGATGAAGGACAGCCTTAGACAGGGCTAGCTGACCAGAGAGGCCTGTGCGGAGGCACGGTGGGCCGAAGGTGATGTTCACGGTGCCTGGTTCGAGTCCCTGGTTCTCCCCAGCTGCGTGTCCCTAGGCCTGTGTTTTTCCTCTGCCTCACCTTCCCCGTCTGTGATATTAATAAAGCCCGCCTCACCGCCGCGTTTATGAGAATTAAATGAGCTCCCGGGCGTGGGGTGGCTGGCACAGCACCACGTGCTGCTGTAGGTGTGCTGGTCGCCACCAGGAATTAGGGGAACACTCATTAATTTTGATGTTACATTTTTCTACTCATCTTTGAGAGCCAACAGATGTACTTGAAGTCTCAGATAAGTAGGTGCCTCTTGAAAGGCTGTGCCCACAGGCCAGGCAGCAAAAAGCCCCCTGGCTCGGGGCATAAGGGGGCCCCCAGCAGAGCTCAGTAAGCACAGAGCTGCTCTGGCGTCTGTCCCGCCGGGCTCTGCCACAGGGTGCGAACCACCAGGGCTTGCAGCAGCCCGCCCTGGATCTGAGCCTCCCACCCGGGCAGGTAGGACACCCCCCGCCCCCAAGCCAGCAGGGGAGGCACCCAGAACTCCTACGGACCAGCCCCCCACCCCTTGCAGGCAGGGGACCGCAGCTCTGCTCCGCCCCCCTGCCCCCCAAGGAGCCCTGGGCTGGACAGCGCCGTCCCAAGAGATGCTGTCTGCTGGTCCCGGAGGCTGGATGCTGCCCGCTGCCCCTCGGGGGCCTGGGCAACCAGGTCCTGGACATTCCCACTGCCTCTGGCTGACTCCTAGTGGGCGGCAGAGGAAGTAAGGAGAGGAATACTAATTGGGCCGAGCGAAATATTGAAACATTCATTACTCAAGCTCTCCTCCCGAAGCCAAGGGAGGGAGGGGTGATACTGAGCACACACTCCGGGGGCCCCGAGGCAGGGGCTGCGGGTGGTGGGTCCCTCCAGGCTTCCCCCGGGGGCCCCCCACATGCTGGGCCTCTCGCTGCAAGGAGGGATCACAGAACCACAAGAGATGCCCTTCCAGAGCTTTGGCTGAAGTCACTGGCTGGTGATTTTTGGTGAAAGACCCTCTTTTCCTAAAGGGAAACCCGAGGTGATAAGCAGGGGTGGGGGGCCTGGGAGCTGACAGGAGCTGGGAGAGGGTGGTGACCACGTACCAGATACTTTGGGGGTGCAGATGGGCTGGTGGGGGGAAGGAGCAGGGCTAATGGGGGATGGGACAGTGAAGGGGGCTGGGCAGCCCCAAACCAAGCCCCTCTGGCTAAGCTCCTGCCTTCCTTCCCAAGGAGCGCCCATGGGGCCCCCAGGTCCCACATGGGTCCCTGGGCCCTGACAGTCTGAGTGCAATGTCCCGAATCACTTGACTTCACCAGCCCCGGGGGTTCCGTCCCCTCCCCCAGACCAGACCCTCCCCGCCTCCTGCTCTCCAGCCCTGCGACACACCAAGGGTCAGGCAGGGCTCGCCCCTCCTCACACTGCCCTGGGGGAGGCTGGGCCAGGGACAAGGATGTGCCAGACCCTGCCAGCCAGTGCCCAGGGCCGGGGTGACCCAGGTGTGTCCTGGAGCCCTTCTGGGCCTTCGTTTCCAGCTGGCAACATTCGCATCTCAGCTGTCTGGCTGAGTCAGGAGCCAGCGTTCCCTGGCTGGCAGCCCTCGGCTGGCCCGTAATTTGTCCTTGTCACAGACTTGTCGTCCTCCAGACCCCTGTCCAGCCCGGGAGCCCGCGGGCCTGGAGGGGCCCTGAGGACCAGCTCAGCGGGAGGGCAGCTCGCGTGCCAGGGAAGGAGGCCCCACCTCAGTAAGAGAACCGTCACAGATGTGCACTGTCTACTTCAGCCTGGGGCCGGGCACTAATGCACGGGGCGCACCAGACCCCACGAGGGACCCAGACCCCTGCTCTGACCACAGCTCACTTGTCCAGCCATGAGTATTTTCACCAAACATTTACAGGCTTCACTCTGTGTTAAACCTCCTTGGGGGCCCAGGAGATACAGGAAGAGCTGGACACCCCCAGCCGTAGGCCTGGAGGAGGAAAGACTCAAAGCCAGCCATTAACGGAGGGATGAAGTGAGCAGGTTCGACGGCTGCAGCCAGACCCGCGTGGGAAAGGCGTCGTGAGCTGCGCGCGAGGTGCTGTGATCATCAGAGTAGATCCCCCGACCTCCACCTCCTGAGTGCAGCTGTCCCAGGGACTTCGTGTCCTCACCCTCTTAATCCCTACACCCCCCTGTGAGTAAGGACCGTGACGACCCTGTCAGAGCCGGGGAAACTGAGGCATGGGACGTTATGCAGCTAATGCCACCTAGCAGCTTAAAGTGCCCCCTGCCACCGCTCTTACGTCCTGGAGCCAGCGGCCCACGCTCAGTTGGGGCCTCTGTTCAGGGCCTCACAGACAGAAATCAGGGCACCTGCCAGCCGGTGCCTTCTGCAGCCCTGGGGAAGAGCTCGCGTCCACGCTCGTTCAGGCCGTTGACCGAACCTGGTTCCTTGCAGCGGTAGGACTAAGGTCCCTGTTTCCTAGCTGGCCACCAGCAGGGCCACCCAAGTTTCCTACCACGTGGCCTCCTCCATCTCCAATCCGGCCACGGAAGCCTGCCTCCTGCCCCAGCCTCCCCAGGCCCTGACCTCTTCACCCGATAGCCAGACCTACCACTCTCAACATTTGACTGACCGAAGTCGACGGACTGGGGGCCTCAGTGACGTCAGACCCCCGTTGCCGGGTCACGTGACGTCATCACGGTACAACCTCGCTCGCTTGTAATCACAGGTGCCACCCACACTCAAGGGCAGGTTATTATGGGAGGGGGCATTGGGTCGTCCTGCAATTCTGCCCATCCCAGGGGTTCAGTAACGTTCAAGGTCAAACAGCTAGTAGGTGGTGGAGCTGAGGTCGCCCCCAGGGGGTCTGGCTCCAAGGAATCATGCCATCAGGGAGGGGAAGGCTTCTTCCCAGGTAAGAGGGCACCTGAACTAGGGCCGATGACACACGTGTGACAGAACCCCGGGGGCCAGCATCGGAGCAGGAGAGGGCGCCAGGCCCTGCGGGGAGTGCATCATCCCTGCCACAGGATGGGGGCATTCAGGGCCTTCCCCCTCCTCCATCTCAGACCCAACAGGAGGCTGCACGGTGAGGGGCCGGCCAGACACCCCCGGGGGCTGAGCAGGGGAGAGGCCCCCGTCCTGGGCCGAATCCCTGGGGGTCTACAGTGGTCAGAAAGAGCACAGCTGCAGCTGTTGCTGCCCCTGAAGTTTGGGAGCAAGCAGGATCCCCAAGGTCCACCGCGCAGCCTGGTAATGCCACTGCCCTGCAATGCCACAGCCTGGTGGACTGACCGACTGCCAGGCCACCGCCCCGCAGCCCACCTGCAGAGTGGGCGGGGCTCCCAGGGGCCCCTCCAAGGCAAAGGAAAGCCAGCAGCCTGGCCATTCCCCGCGGGTCTGACGGCCCGCACACCCTGGGACAGCAGAGGCCACAGTCACAGAACTCCGCGCCTCCTGCCCGGGCCTGTCCCCACCGCTGGCGCCGGCGCCCTGCAGCCCTCTGCAGCCACAGGCCTGCTCTTAGCCGTCCTTGTCGGGTGTGTGAAGGGGAAAGTAGGTCGGGCGGCCTCCTGGCACAGATGGGGCCTGTCAGCTGCCTTAAATTACAGCTCACCCCACCCAGCCGGCGAGACCTGTCCCCTCCTCCTCTTCCTGCAGAGACGCTCACTCATTCCTCTCTGCCCTGACGGGGTTCCCTGCGACGTCCAGAGGGCACGGGACACAAGGTGTGGACCATTCCTCACTGCTTGGAAGCCAGCCCCCTCCCCTTCTCCAGCAGGGGTGCGTGAGGGGAACACCCACCAGGCGGAGGTCAGCGCATCAACGTGGAAGTCACGAGTGTGCCAGGCCCCCGGCCCAGGGCTTCCCACACGCGCCACACTGAACGTGTGGTTGACCGGCCCTTGCAGCCACATTACAAGGCAGTGGGAGGAGGACTGCAGAACCGCAAGGGCACCATGCCAGCCTGGAGCGCCCCCCCCCAGTCAAGACGGAAAACCAGCAAAACCACCACAGAGAGCTGGGGGGGTTGGAAGGCAGGCTAAACAGGAGGCTTCCAGGAGGCCTCCCTGGAGGAGGCGGGCGGCCCAAGGCCAGCAGACCCCAATAAGCCCCCACCCCTTTTCTCCTGCACCTGAGACGATTCCGCTTTCCTCCAAGATGGAAGAGGGGCTCTTTCTGTTTGGCCAATCACAGGCCACGGGGTCAAAGGCCAGAGCCACTCCTGTGCCACCAGCATCAGTGCCCTTGGGACACCTGCTTGCCACCTGAGACCCCTGTCAGAGCCCCGGGATGCCTCGATCTCCCCACCTGCACGATGGGTATGTATTAGTTTCCAGGGGCTACCGTAGCCAAGCACCACAGATGGGAGCTTAAACGATAGACATCTATCCTCTTGCTGTCTGGGGGCTGGAAGTCCAAGGCATCTGCAGGGTTGGGTCCTCTGGTCCAGGCCCCTCCCCCAGCTCCCGGTGGTCTGCTGGCGAACTCTGTGGTTTGGTGGCTTGTAGAGGGATCACCTGATCTCCACCTGGTGTCCCAGGCTGGCTGCTTCCTGCGGGTGAGCTGAGCCGGCAGGTGTTAGCTGCCTCCTGGTCTTTCAGTGGGGCTCCCCTCTGCCAGACCCAGACCCATACACCCAGAGGGAGACTCCCGGCCGGTGGTAACAAAACCGAAAGACTCGAGCCGTTTGAGAAGTCTCTGGGTGGTCCAGGCTCGGGCCACCGTAGCCCTGGACACCCAGGCAGGACCAACCTTCCTTGTTCTTGGCCCAGGGGATGTGCCACAAGTTTTTCCTGGTTCCCCATCTCTCCCCGGAGCATCTTCCTTTCTTCCCAGCAGGGGTCACCGTGGAGCAAGGGTTTTGTCGCATCTCCACGTTTTTGGTGCCAGCACAGGGAGAGGTGGACAGACGGAAGGATGGGAGGACAGGTGTGGGGACAGCTGAGACCCGAGCTGTCCCCGCTGGAGCCAGAGGCTACCACGTCCACGATGTGACCGCCCGTGGATGTGGAGCTGGTGATCATACATTCCTTTTGGATCAAAATGATTCAGCTTTTGTTCCCCAGTAAGAACGCAAAGCTTCTTAATGAAAGATTTGAGACAAGCCACTAGCAATCACTCACACCCTAGGATGAATTAGGAGGACGTGCTGTTAGGACCAGTTTGCAGCAGAATAGGAATCAGAGCAGTGGCTATCCAGAGGCCCTTAAGCATAAACAGGGAACCCCATCCTGGATTTCAGAGGGGGCTCTCTAGGTAAAGGGTACCCCCTGCAAGACAGCCCCAGGAAGCAGCAAAAGCCCAGCCGGCTGGCCCAGCAGAAAGAGGAAGGTCCACCCGCAACCCTGCCCCCCATGAGACAACGAGTGCCTGGCATGGCCACCGAGCTGGACCCCTGGTGCTGCCCTAAACATCCCCTGCACTCCTGTCTCCAAGGGGCCTGGGCCAGCCTGGTCCTCACAGACACACATGCCCTCAAAGGAGGCCATCTCCATCCCCCAAGGCCCTGCACCTGGGGCTGGGGTGCAGGTGACCTGCGGGAGGGCCCCCTTCCTGCCGCCCCTCTCGCTCACCAGAAATGCAGAGGCCTAACCTCTGGTGGGGGGCGGGCAGGGCTAACAGCTCTAAGAAGACCTCGGCCCACCTTTCCTTCAGCCTCCTGTTTGTCAGAAAGGATCTCACCGAGGGTCCCCACAGATCTACCCTGGTCGGAAAGTGCTGGAGAGACAACATGGGCGGGTGGGCAAGGGTGGAGCTGGCCGCAGGCCTGGGGGCCTCCCTCCCAGTTGCCTGGTCGGGGGGCCCCGGCCGTGCCCCCTTGTCCACACGGCACTGGGACCGTGTGGCCCCCGGAGATTCCAGGGCAGTGACTTTCTGGGGCAACAGACCCCCGATGAGTCCCTTGACTCCTCCATGAATCCCTCCCCACCTCGGGTCTGGAGCTGAAATCCCAGCGGCCCCAGGGGTGGCAGAGATCACTACTCAAGTGTTTTGCTCCACGTGACCTATTTATCTGGTGGAGAGGCAGGCGTTGGTGCATGTGTTAGGGACAGGGGCCGCGTGCCCTCACCCACGGGACTTCTTGCTTCTGTGAAAGGAGAGCCACCGGGCCACCCCCCTCCCCTGCTCCTTCCATTCTGGGACCCGACCCTCTGGGGGTCGGGGAGACTTCTCAGCCCAGGACCTGAGTGTCCAGCACTCGGTCCCCTGGGCTGCGGCCCCGGCTCAGCAGAGGAGCCCATCACATGAGCTGAGTCACTGGGGTCCTGCCTGCCACGTCTGGGGGTTGGGGGCTGCCCCAAGGGACCCAATTCATCCTCGCAAGTTCTCCACCCCACTGTGCATTGGCCTCACCTGGGGCACTTGTAAAACTCCTGAGGCCTGGACCCTGCCTGCCCCAGGGCCAATTAAACAGGAATCCCCAGGGATGGGAGGGAGGCCCTCTCCCTCTGCAGCTCCGGGAGGGGCGGGGGTGGTGGTGGCGGTCTGGGCCCCGCCTGTAGAAGGGGCTGAGCCTGTTGAGGGGAGGGGCTTTATGGAAGGAGGCAGGGGCTCCCAGAGCACAGGAGGCCCATGTCCCGACTTGGAAAACAGGCCGAAAATAAGGAGGAGGGGGCAGAAGCAACCATGGGGGTTGGGGGGGCTCTAGGGAACAGCCGGTCAGTCCCCACACAGGCCACCACCCTGCCACATCCCACCTCCTCTCGAGACCCAGTGGGGAGGCAGGTGCTGGGGGGATGCTGCACAGCTAAGACGTGCAGAGGTCCCCTCCCCGCCCCACGTGATCCCCGTGCACGTGGGTGCTGGTGCCTGCCCACCCATGGAGGGCAGATTCATATTTACACAACAGGCGTGGACGAATGGAACAAAACCTCCCCAACCAGAGCAGGAGGGCAACAACTCCCAAGGACACTGGGGTCCCCTCTGCTCTTCCCCATGCCTGCTGGACGCGGAGCCCTTCGGACCCTGACAGACAGACCCAGACAGACAGGCAGCTGCCTCCCTGGGGCTCACGGCCACATCCGCTCAGCTCCAGGCTTGGGGGAGGTGACTGAGCTGGGGGATGTCCAGGAGGGCTTCCAGGAGGAGGCGAGGCTGGAGCAGAGTGGGCTGAAGGAGGAGTGGGCTTACTAGTAGAAGCGGTGCGGGCTGGGAATTGTGTGGCCCTGTGGAGGGGGGCACCAGGTGCAAGCAGGGCTGAGGGGCGTGCCCTTCCAGTTGTATAATTCATTTTCCCTGTGCGTTCTTGGCTCACGTGCAAACCAGCCCTGGCATTTAAGCTCCACGCTCACACCCCTTGGCTTCATCCTAGGAGCGGCAGGTTCCCAAACAGCTCTGCCCATTCCCTTCCTCTCCCAGAGCCCCGCACGGTGCTTCCTTCCAGAACCTTCCCTTTCTGGTCAGCTGCCCTCTGGAGCCCTGGATCTTAGGTTGACTAAGCATAGGATACTGACACCCTGTTCCCCTCCAGAAACCAGTGGGTCCCCCCCAGGGACCCTGGAATCTGCATTCGGTGGCTCTGTGCTGGTGGGCCCCCAGATCCTTATAACCGAGGCCACACCTCTGCAACCCCACGTGGGAGCGTGTCTGGTTACCAACGGGCATCAGCCCTTCTGAGGAAGCCAGACCGGTGGGTGGACACAGCTGCCCCACCAGGCCTCTGCCTATGCGCAAATATTTACCAAGGTGGGTATGCAAAGACCCCCAATACTGCCCCCACCGCTGATCACAGATGCTTGTAATAGAGCCTAGGGCCTCAACACACTTTCCCAAGGTACGGAAAATTTCCACTCCTTACAGTGAATAAAACTGGAGTTCTTACGGTTAAAGCAAGGGAGCAGACCCTAAACTGGCCCACCTGGCCCGGCCCAGCCCTCTCTTTATTCTGGGGGACATCCACAGTCTTCAAACACTAACGTAGCAAATGAGCTAATTTTTCTGTATGATTTGCCCATTATGTTATAAAATTGCCGTCTACTCCAAAAATTGCATTTCACCGTACAGGATGCCGTCTGTAAGTGGCCTGTCCTTCCCGTCTCCCAGGCAGTGTCACTCCCGTAGACTTGACCACTCATCACCTCTCGGCAGTAGCGGTTGCCAAGGATGACCCAGCAGCCCAAGGCAGCTGTCACCCACTCCTCTGTGGGGAAGGGATTCAAGAGAGAGACCCCGGGCAGCTAGGCACAGATGCTGGGGTCGTGGTGCCTCCAGCAGCTGTTCTAACTGGGGATTTCAGGCTGTGCCATCATGTTCGCCTGGGCCAGAGGTAGCTAGCACTTTAACTGAATTTTGAAGCCCACTGCACCGCCACCAAGATGCGTGGCACTGCCTGGGCCAGCAGTCCTTGCCCCGTGACAGAGCAGAACCGCTTACCCCCGGAGCTAAAAGCGATTGACCGGGCAGGACGACAGCAAAGGAGGCCACAGCAGACGCACAGGGTGTCACCATCGGACACAGCCGCAGGGAGGCGGCGGCAGGGCCCAACCAGGCTCCCAGTCTCCTCCGTGTGCCCTCAAAGGACCTCGCCGAGGACCACCCTGCTGGACCCGCCACCCCTACCCAGACCTGAGATCCACACCTGGAGGCACATGGCTCCGGGTGACCTCCTCCCAGGGAGCTTTTCCCCCTCACCCCTCAGGAAGGCCCTGATGGTCCCCCTCCAGGCTCACCCGCACGTTCACTGTGTTGCGGGTTCTCCAGAGAAACAGAAGCAGTGGGATGTGTGTAGGTCTGCGTAAGAGGACACGGAGCGTAGGAATCTGCTCACGCGGTCAGGGAAGCCGAGTCTTGCATCATGCACTGCAGTGATGTAATTCAGCCCAAGCCTGGAAGCCCGCAAACCAGGAGGTCCAGTGTCCGAGAGCAGAAGACGGACATCCCAGCTCTAGAAGAGGGCGACTCCACCCGTCCTCCGCCTTTTTGTTTCATCCGCCCCGATGGATTGAATGACGCCCGCCTACGTTGGTCAGGGTGATCTTCCCTCAGCGTACAGAATCAAATGCTAATCTCTTCCAGAAACACCTCCCAGACACACCTAGAAGTCATGTCTTACATCACATATGTACATACATTCATCCAGCCAGGGGTCCCCAATCCCGTGGTAGCAGTCCGTGGCCTGCTAGGAACTGGGCCACACAGCAGGAGGTGAGCGAGCAAAGCTTCATTTGCGTCTCCCCACCGCTCGCATCACCGCCTGAACCGTCCCTCCCCCGCCCCTCCCACCCCCCGCCGTGGAAAAACTGTCTTCCACAAAACCGGTCCCTGGTGACAAAATGGTTGGGGACCGCTGCATCGAGCTATCTGAGCAGCCCTTAGCCCAGTCAGGCTGACACATAAAATCAGCCATCAGGGTGGGCATTTGTGACAGCTTTTCTTCCCCACCTCCCCCAGCCTAAGAGCACCTTGAGGACACAGCTGTGTCTCGCTCTTAAGTGTGTATAGAACAAAGAGCTCATGAACAAAGGAACGAATGAACACGTGAGTGCGTGAAGATGTGGCCACAATGTTAAACCCATCACGCATTCCACGGCGTCGTGTATGGTCTCCATTTCCATTTCCCTGATTACTAGTGGTGTTGAGCATCTTTTCATGTGCTCATTCGCCATTTGTATATCTTTTTTGGAGCAATATCTATTCAAATCCTTGGCCCACTTTTTAAAAATAAATTTATTTATTTTATTTATTTACTATTTGGCTGCATTGGGTCTTCGTTGCTATGCACAGGCTTTCTCTAGCTGCAGCGAGCGGAGGCTACTCTTCGTTGAGGTGCGCGGGCTTCTCATTGCAGTGGCTTCTCTTGTTGCAGAGCATGAGCTCTAGGCGTGTGGGCTTCAGTAGCTGTGGCACGAGGGCTCAGTAGTTGTGGCTCACAGGCTCTAGAGCGCGGGCTCAGTAGATGTGGTGCACGGGCTTAGTTGCTCCACGGCATGTGGGATCTTCCCAGACCAGGGATCGAACCTGTGTCCCCTGCATTGGCAGGCGGATTCTTAGCCACTGAGCCACCAGGGAAGTCCCCTTTGCCCATTTTTGAATCAGGTTTTTCCTGCAGAGTTGTAAGAGGACTTTTTTTGTTTCTTTAATCTATTCTGAATATTAATTCCTTCTCTAATTTGCAAATATTTTCTCCCATTCCATGGATTGCCTTTTCACTCTGTTGGCAGTGTCCTTTGATGCACAAAAGTTTTCAATTTGATGAAGTCCAGTTTATTTTTTTCCTTTCATGCCTGTGCCTTTGGTGTCATATCCAAGAAATCATTGCCAAATCCAGTGTCATGAAGTTCTCCCCCTGTTTTCTTCCAAGACTATTATAGCTTTAGCTTTTACACTTAAGTCTTTAATCCATTTTGTGTTAATTTTGTATATGGTGTGAGGTAAGGGTCCAGCTTCACTCTTTCACATGTGGAGATCCAGTTTGCCAGCACCCTTCGTTGAAAAGACTGCCCTTTTGCCTTTCATTTATTTCTTTTAAAAATTTTTATCGAAGTCTAGTTGACTTACAATGTTGTATTAGTTTTAGGTGTACAGCAAAGTGATTCAGTTATACACGCATACATATATATATTCTTTTTCATATTCTTTTCCACTATGGTTTATTATAGGAAATTGAATATAGTTCTCTGTGCTCTACAGTAGGAACTTGTTGCTCATCGGTTTTATATATAGTAGTTTGTATCTGCTAATCCCAAACCCCTAATTTATCCCTTCCCCACCCCCTTTCCCTTTTGGTCATAAGTTTGTTTTCTGTGGAAAAGACCGTCCTTTCCCCCTTGAACAGTCTCGGCACTCTTGGTGAAAGTTTTGGACCATAAGCGTGAGGGTTTATTGCTGGGCTCTCTATTCTAGTATGTTGGTCTATGTGTCTGTCGGTACCACGGTATTTTGATGACCGTAGCTCAGTAGTGAGTTTTGAAATCAAGAAGTGTGAGACCTCCGTTTTGTTCCTTTTCAACATTGCTTTGGCTATTCTGGGTCACTTGAGATTTCATATGAATTTTTGGATGGATTTCTCTATTTCCGGAAAAAAGCATTTTGATAGCATTGCGTTGAATCTGTAGATTGCTTTAGGTAGCATTCACATCTTAGTGGGTAATTCCTTTCTGCCCCGGACCCCTTCCACCTGCTAACCGGGCACAGAGTCTGGAGGCAGACAGGTCACCGCGGAAAAGCAGATAAAGTACTTTTCAGAGTCCAGACCTGCACTGTCCATCAGAGCAGCCACTGACCACACAGGGCTGTGTAAACTGACACCTTCATGAGGTAAAATTCAGATACTCAGAGGCACAAGCCACTCTAAGCACCCGGCAGCCCGTGTGGCCAGTGGCTACCACCTGGGTCACATAGCGTATCAACATTTCCCTCATTTCAGAAAATTCAGTTGAACGGTGCCATCCTAGATGTTTTTAAGTGGCAAGAGGCCTAAAGCAGAAACGTAAAAGTCCCAAATATGAATGAGCTGAGATTGTTCCCACAAAATATGGCCACAAATAGAAACAAAGGCTATTGTGGGAAAGCAGAGCCACTGTGCTGGATGGGTGTGGACTGCAGGGAACATGCTCTAGGGGGTGGAAAGGAGAGGGTGTGATGGGGGCTGGTGGTGTCCGGGCAGGGCCTCCTCCCCAGCCCCCTCCCACCCCGAGTCCATCAAGGCCAAGACAGCAGCTGCAGGCCCAGCGCAGCCCCTCGTGCTGCCAGGTCAGGAGACCCAGGCCCTGCCCGCCCCCCGCCCGAGTAAGCACTGTCCTCGAAGGCCCCACCTTTTTCTTCAGCAAATGAATTGGTGAGGAAGCCCCCTTTCCTCCTGTGCTCCCACCAGGCCACCACACGCCCCTCCTCCTGGCCAGCGACAGCAGGTGTTGACAGAGCTGGCCTGTCCCAGGACCCTCCCCTACCCTCACCCCTGGCACCACAGCTCCGGAGAACAATGTCTGGGCAGGGCCTGGGCAGGGCCTGGCCACCCGGCCTCAGCTGCTTACAACTGCCCCTGGGAACGGAGCCAGAGCCCGAGCCAGGAGCATCCGGGAGGACAGCCCCACGCACACATGGGGCCAGAGTCCTCTGGACAGGGCCAGACAGGGGGCCCCTCAGGCCTGTGGTGACAGGGGCAGCTCCCCTCCCAGCCCAGCACGAGGCCATGGTCATTTCCCTGCCAGGCACCCTCTCTCCAAGTTCCAGGGACCCTGAAGACACCCAGCATCTGTGCTCATCCAGTTCCCACCCTGCCCTCTAGAGGCCACTGGCAGCCCCCCAGGCCTGCTGGCATCGGCAGGCACCCTTGTCCTGAGCTGACCCGACAGCAGGTCACACCAACCTCGGCTAACCAACGTCTCTGGGCCCCACCCCCAAGTCCTGGGAGCCATACCTTCAAGGGCTTGGATTCCCAGCCCCACCCTGGCAACGAGACCCCAGACACACCAGGAACAGAAGCGTCTTTTGACAGGGCCAGGTCTAACTAACCCTGCACACACTGAGCCACCGCCCACCTCTGTGCGCACCAAGCCCATTCACACACACACATCCCTTTAATGTACAGGTTGCCTTTTTTTACTTTCAAGTTGGTGCTTACCACATATATATACCTTTTTCAATGCCCCATTGATATGTTTTTTGAGGTGTGATTATATTCTGTAAAGCTCAACCTTTCCAGTGTGGGTTTAGATAAATGAATGCAGTTGTATCCACCACCGCAGTCAAGATAGAGAACAGTTCCAACACCCCCCAAAATTTCCTGGCGTCTCTTCGTGGTCAGTCCACCCCCACGCCCAGCCCCTGGCAGAACTGATGGGTTTTCTGTCCCTAGACTTTTGCCTTTTCCAGAATGTCATATGGATCCTACAGTGTGTAGACCTCTACATCTGGCTTCGTTCACCAAGCAGAAGGTTTAGAGATTCATCCATGTTGTTGGTGTATCCGTAGTTTGTTCCTTTGACTGTTGAGTACTTTTCCACTGAATGGACGTACCACATTTTTTTTTACCCATTCGCGTTAAAGAACATTTGGGTTGTATTAGTCCTGGGCGATCATGAATGAAGCCAGTATAACATTTACATGCAGGGTTTGGGTGGATGTAAGTTCTCATTTCACTTGGGGAAACACCCACGGGTGGAACGGCCTGGTCCCACGGTCAGTGTATGTTTTCCTTTACGAGAAATGACCAAACTCCCAGCCAACGTGGCTCTACCGTTTTGCATTCTCTCCAGCAATGCGTGAGGGTCCTGCTTCTGCACATGCTGGCCGGCAGCGGGGATTTATTGCCTGTGGTGCTGGTGGCGGCTGTAGTGGTAGTTGTCGTAGCCATTCTCACGCGAGGGAAGTGGTATCTCATCGTGGTTTTCATCTGCAGTTCCCTAATGGTCGGTGATGTTGAGTGTTGTGTCACCTGCTTATATTATTGGCAAAATGATTGTTCAGATCTTTTGCTCATGTTTCATTGGGATGTGTATTTTCTTAGTATTACATTTTGAGAGTTCTTTATATAATCCGGATACCAGCCCTTTATCAGGTATGTGTTTTGCAAACACGTTCTCCCTGTCTGTGGCTTGTCTTTGTATTCTCTTAACACTGTCTTTGAAAGAGGAGAAGATTCTCACTTCGAGGAAGTCCAATTTATCATTGTATTCTGGTATGGATTATGCTTAGGACTATTATATCTAAGAAACCGTTGGCTAACCCAAAGTCACAAAGATTTTCTCCTATGTTTTTTCTAGAAGTTTTATACTTTCACATTTTACATATAGGTCTATGATACATTTTGAGTTCATTTTTGCTTAGGGTGCAAGGTATGAGCCAAGGTGTGTGTATGTTTGCATATGGACATCCAATTGCTCCAACACCATTTGTTAAAAAAATTATCTTTCCTCCATTGAATTGCCTTTGCATCTTTGTCAAACATCAATTGACCGTATATGTGTGGGTCTGTTTCTGGACTCTCTATCCTGTTCCATTGATCTCTGTGTCTATTCTTTTGCCAATACTCTACAATCTTGATTTCTGTAACTTTAGAGTGAGCCTTGAAATCAAGTAGTATGAATCCTCCGATTTTATTCTTTTTCAAAGTTGTTTTGGCTATTCTAGTTACTTTGCCTTTCCATATAAATTTTAGAATCAGCTTGTCAATTTCTACACCAAAAAATCCTGCTGGGATTTTGATTGAGATTGCGTTGAATCTATTGATCCGTTTGGGACAAACCAACATCTTAACAATACTGAGCGTTCAAACTCGTGAACATGAAACGGAGCAGGACCCTACGGTCCTCACCCGCCCCGCACCCCATGTCCTCAGCCTGTCTTTTGTCTATGGAAAAACTTCAGCCAAAGAATAAGTTTGTTTCTGCGTGTAGCCCCCTCCCTCCGCCTATAAAAGCTCTTGCCCACTGATTGTCTGCGGGGGGAGTCGGCCTTTGGACAGGAGTCCACCCTCGCCTCCCCTGCCCCCCCGGTTGCCAGCCTCCAAAACAAAGCCTTGCCTCTTTATTGGCTTTTGAGCGGCGAGCAGCCGGACCCCACTTTTGGTTACATAGTATGTCTGTCCATTTATTTAGGTCTTATTTTATTTCTCTCATCAGCGTTTTGTGTCTTCAGCAGATTTTTTGCATATCTTATTACATTAAATTTAAGTATTTCATGTATTTTAGTGTTATTTTAATGGTATTATAGTACTGAGTTTTTATTTATTTTATTTTACTTCCAAGTATTCGTTGCTAATACATAGAAATACAGTTCATCTTTGTGTATTGACCTTGTATCCTGACATCTTGTACGACTCACTTACAGGTTTTTTATCTGTCCTTTAGAGTTTCCTACACAGACAAATGTGTCGTTTGTGAACACAAACAATTTTATTTCTTCCTTCCCACCCTGTATACCTTGTGTTTCCTTTTATTGTCTTATTGCACTGGCTAGGACTTCAGTATGCTGTTGAATAGGAGTGGATAGAGTGGAGATCTTTACTTTGTTCCCAATCTGAGGGGGGAAGCATCAAGTCTGTCCCCATTAAGTATGATGGTAGCTGTGGGTTTTTCACAGATGCCCTTTATCAAGTTGAGGAAGTTTCTAATACGAATTTTCTTAGACTTTTTATCACGAATGGATGTTGAATTTTGTCAAATGCTTTTCCTGCGTCCACTGAGATGATCCTTTGGTCTTTGCTTCTTTGGTCTGTTGCTGTGGTAAAGTACACTGATTGATTTTCAAATGCTGAAGCAGCCTTGCATTCCTGTGATGAGCTCCAGTTGGCGGTGCTATGTTTTCCTTTTTATATGTTGCTGGATTGGATTTGCTAATAGTTTGTTGAGGATTGTTGCATCTATGTGCATGAGAGTTCATAGTTTCACTCACCTGTGAAGCACCTACCTTGAGCAAGGTGTGGGGAGACCCACTGGAGAGGAGGTCAACTCTGACCTCAAAGAGCTCATGCTTGACCCCCAGGGTCACACGGATTGTCTGACCTCATTGCAGAAGGTGATGTGGTTCAAAAAGGAAAAAATGTGCTTCCCATCGGCTCTCTGGAGTCTCAGTACTCCCTTGAGAGCTGGGAGGTACATTATCATCTAAGGACAAGGTGGGGGTGGGCGGGACTGAGGCACCAAAAGATCGAAGACATCTAGCTGTGGGCGGAGCCAGCAAGAACCCCGACTCCTATCCCAGCCCCTGTTGACTTAACCGCCTTTGACTGGAAACCTCTGCTGTGAACTGAATGTTTATGTCCTCCCAAGTTCACATGTTGAAATCTTACCCCCCATGTGATGGTTTTAGGAGGAAAAGAGGTCGTGAGGGTGGAGCCCATATGAGTGAGATTAGTGTCCTTATAAAAATGACCTCAGAGAGCTCTCTCTCTCGGCTGTGTGAGGATACAAAGAGAAGGTGGCAGTCTGCAACCCAGGAAGAGAGCCCTCACTTGACGCTGACCATGCTGGTACCCTGATCTCATTCTTCCAGCCTCCAGACTGTAATAAATACATTTGTTTAGAAGCCACCTCATCTGTGGTATATTGTTATAGCACCCTGAGTTGGCTAAGACACCTTCCCACCCCATCCCTAAGGCCATAGGCTTGGGTGGATATCTGTTTTACTTACTTTCAAAATATACCTGAATCTACCCACCTCTCCCAACCTCCCCTTCTACCAACCTAAAGTAAGACTGGACGACACAAAATCTTTCTAAAAGACACCCAGCCTCCATTCTTGAACCTCTATATCCAGAGACATATTTTTTTTAATCAGACCATCACATTCCCTTCTCAGAACGCCCCCTGCAATGTCGCTTCCGTCACAATCAAACTAAAATAAAACTCCACACATGGCACAGAAAGCCATGCATGAGGGGCCCCCGCCAGTCTCCATGGCCGCACCTGGCACCCCTCCTCCATCACTCTACCCCCTGGCACACTGACCTCTGGCCATTATGTGAACACGCCGAGCTCTTGTCTGGGCACCTGCTATTCCTCTGTCTGGAAGATGCTCAGCCCCAAGGTGCCGGGGTTCGGTCCTTCACTCCACACAGGTCTCCCGCTCAGAGGTCCTGTTCTCAGAAAGTCCTCCCTAGCCACCCTCTCCAGACAGCCCCCAACACCCCATGCCTCCTACCAGCCCCTTACATGACTACCTATCCTTCATAGCATGGGTAAGAGCAGGGGCTGCCTTGCTAGGGGCTGCCTTCATGCACTTGTTTTCCATCTTTGTTTGTGAGCTACATGCAGGCAGGTGCCTTGCTTTCCCATTCACGGTGGACTCCCCTGTGCCTGGAACACTATTTAGCACCTAAGAGATGTGCCATCAATATTCAGTGAGGGAGAGGAAGGATGGAGGGGCCCACTGGGAGCATCCCAAGTCCAAGAGACAGAGCTGAGCGGTGGTAGAGGCCATGCCCACCTCTGCCGTCTCCTGCACAGGTCTGGCTCATCCCCCCCACCCCGCCGCCAAGTCTCAGTCCCAGCAACCTCGGTCCCACACGGAGGAGGGGGCCATGCTGATGGAGGCAAGCATTCATCTGGTGGCCCTCTTGCAGGCACTGGGGCAATGTTTTGACATGCAACTCACCTGCACCAAGATGGGCGTTATTTCAATGCTTGCTCTACATGACTGAGATGATTAAGATAGCGTGGACAGGCACCTATCCCCGTGCCTGGGGCTTAGTGGGTGGTCAGTAATCGTAACTAGTATCCTTACAAATATTCGCAACTAACAACTGGGGACTAAGCAAGCTTGAGCAACTTTCCGGGGCGTCCACGGAGACAGATAGATTGGAGTTCGGAGCCCGCTCCGTCAGGTGATTTTGTTTACCTTGTATAAGCCTCAGTTTCCTCACTTGTAAATATGGATAATGATACCGACTTCATAGAGGTCTCTGGCAAGGGGAGATAATGGCTATAAATCACTTACTACAGTGTCTACACATAGCAGATGCTCACCCGAGGGCAGACGTGATCGTGGTGATAACGATGGTGATGGCGGTGGTGACAGTGGAGGTGGTGGTGATGGTGGCCGTGGTGACAAAGATGTGACAGTAGTAGACGAACAGGGGAGGATGGCAAAGCCTAGATTCACACCCTGTTCTGACTCCACTCCTGTTCCAGCTTTTTCCGGAATCTTTCTGCTCCACCTTCTGGCATGCTCTACATCAGTGGTTTTCAGAACTTTTAGTCTCAGGATCCTTTCCATTAAAAACAAAGATTATTGGGGACCACAAAGGTTATTTGTTTCTGTTGCTTTGTCTATCAATATTTACTCCAAGTTTTAAGAAATATTTATTTGCTCACTCCTTTAAAAGGGCAATGAGAAGCCCATTATGTTGTTAACACAAATAACACATTATTTATGAAAACCAACCCCCTATTCCAAAGTAAAAATACTTAGTGAAAAGAGTAGCACTGTTTTACATTTTTGGAGTCTTTTTAACGTCTGGCTTCACAGAAGCCAGTTGGATTCGCACATCTGCTTCTGTATTCCATCTATTGCAATATCACACACATGTAGTCTCCAGAAAGCTCCACTGTTAAGCTGTGAAAACATAAAGGTGGAAAAGGAAAAAAGCATCCTAGTATTTTGATAACAGGAGATTTCACGTCTTGGCCCCTAGCAGGGTTTTAAGCTCCCACTTTGAGAAGTGCTGCTCTAAGACCCTCCAAATGACGTGGAGGCGCTCTCAGCTTCAGGTGTCCCGGTGTCCCTGCAGGGCGACAGAAGCACCCCGGAGCCCGTGCACGCTCCAGTGCAGACTTGCCACATGACCTGGGTGATCAGCTTCCCACCTCGAGCTCTTGGTCACCTTTGCATAACATTGCCGGGTTTCTCTGAGTTCTGCCTGCTCACCAAACCTAGCCCACAAAAGAGGGACAGGTTGGTGGTGGCCGGTGAGTGGGAGCGGGGTCTGAGGCCACCGCCAGACCCAGTCCTGGGAGTCTGCAGAGCATCCCTCCGGGACGAGTTTCCACATCTTGAGAAGAAAGGGCAGCGTGGTTGCCCCGCATGCAGGTTCCAGAAAGCAGATCCTGCCGTGGAATCTTTTCCTTTTCCTCGGTTTCCGTGGCATCAGGCAGCAGACCCGGGCCCTCCCCCAGATACTGGGAGAATGTGTCAGAGTCCTCATGGACCTCCCAAAGTTAGGCTGGAGAAAGCCAGCCCTCAGCCCCAGTGTGGGTTTGCCAAAACCCTGCGCTTCAGGGTGCTCCAGCCTGGCTGGAAAGGCAGCCCCCAGCCAAGGCTCAGGGCTTCGGCGCCGGGGGAAAGACCTCACCGCCCTTCCATCCTCTGTAACTGAGGGCAGGGGACAGGCTTCTGGCTTGGGGCTCAGAGACAGGAAGGGGCAGAGCCTGGATCAGCTCTAGTCCACAGCTTTCAGGACCCCGAGGCTGTGTCCTCAAATGAAGACTCAGAACAAAAGCACTTAGAACAGGGAAGACGTTCAACAAACTTTGGTCTGGCTCAGCAAAGCAGACCGCAGGTCTTCAAAGGGAAAGCAGATGCAGGATGCCCGAGGGTCCCTGTTGCAGTGGGCGAGTCGTGTCCCCCAAAGATACATCAGTGTCCAAACCCAGTACCTGTGCGTGTGACCTTATTTGGACATACGGTCTTTGCAGGTGTAATTAAGTTAAGGACTTCCATACGAAATCCTGGATTACCCTGGTGGGCCCTAAATCCAATAACTGTATCCTTTTAAGAGAAAGGAAAGGAACATTCGAGACAGGGACACACAGAAGTAGAGGAACTGTGTCAATGAGCCAGAGAAGGGGGTTGGGTGAAGAGGGGCCGGTGTCAACCGAAAAGAAATGCACAACCTAAAAGTAGAGAATTGTGTTTTATTTGGCGAACTTGCTGAGGACTTAAGCCCAGGAGGCAGCCCCTCAGATCGCTCCGAGGAACTGCTCTGAAGAGGCAAGGGAGGAACTAGGATATACAGGGGTTTTTGCAACAAAAGCCAGGTGGCAGGAACATCAAAAGATTGCTGTTAATGAAAGAAAAACCAGACATCTCAAGTTAATGAATTTAGCGCTTTTCTATGTATGGGAAGATGCAAGAGCCTGGGCTCATTGGAATCGTTCCTCTGATGTGCACCTCAGCTATCTGGGGCCAGCATCCTGCTTTTCTCCATCCTGAGTCCCCTCAGGGTGCACAGTCGGGCGGCTGCAGTGGCTGACAGCTTGGTGGCTGTGACACCCTTTGTTTGCTGACATGGCAAGCGACATTCTCTGTCCACACCACGGGAGCGAGCTGCACCTGCTCTCCGGGGAATGTCCACCTCATTGGACCTCAGGGCACCCCAGCCACGTCACCCCCACTCACGGCAGTGGCCACCACGGCCCACGCAGGAGGGCTAGAAGCAGAGGCTGATGGCCCGGATTTCACCTCCGTGAGCACGGGGAGGTCTGGGTGCGGGCACAGTGGCATGTCCAATGGCATCCGGCACCATGCGCTCCCCACGGCCACTTCAGTGCTTCCTGTAAAGTCCCTGGAGGACTTGCCCTGTAAATAACACCTTCCTGTCCCTCTAGGTAGGAGAACAAGTATTGGGACCAAGAGAGAGGGAAATTCCATGCCTTTATCTTTATTTACTATCAGGGGTTTGCCTGAATCAGGGGTTTGGATGTGACCTTCTGGAGGACAGGTGTGTGTGTGCGTGCATGTGTGTGTGTGTGACACAGAGAGACAGAGAATCAAAGAGACAGGGAGAGAAAGAGACAGAGACTGAGAGATGGAGCCATCCAGGCAGCCGGCCTGCTCAGGAAGCCCCAGCCCGGTGCCCACGTGACTCAGAATTCCAAAGAGAAACTCTCCAACTGAATTTCACAGGTTCCTCTGAGAAAGGAGAGAAAACAGCCACTGCTCGGTCCCCACACCTGGCTTGGTGACTCAGCCCGGGAAGACATCACCAGACAACATCTCCCCAGCTAGAGGCGGAGGGACAGGTCTGGGAATGAGATGCCTCCCTGTGGGAGCTGAAGCCACAGGGACAGGGCTGGAGGACGGCTCTTCTCCACGTGCCCAGCCCCAAGTGCAGGGAGGTTACAACTCCAGGCGTTTAGCCCTGCCTTGGCCACTCCCCAGCGGCCTGGCCTGGAGCCGGTCACTTAACCTCCATGGGGCGGGCAATGGTGACCCCGCCACCAGGCGGAGGAAGGGATGGAATCCCGCAGGCGCGGAAAGTGGGGACGTGGTGCCCGGCACAGGACGAGCGATGGATAAATGCCGTGATTGTTTTTACGATTAGCTGTTGTGCTCTGGAGACCTCCACATACCCCTCGTGGGGAAGTTATCTCAGTCCTGCTGCACAGGTAAGAAAACTGAGACCCGGGCGCTGAGATGTTCTGGAGTTGTCCCTGAGAGTCTAGTCACACCATTGGGATGGATTTGCCCTTGGGCCAGCAGGGGACAGCGGGCCCAGGCTCACCTGCCCTGGCTGAACCCCTGGGCCGCCCTGCTGCCACCCTGGGCCCAACTAGGAGTCGGGGATCCGGCTGCACCCCTTACTACTTGGGGCTCAGTTTCCTCATCTGAGAAACGGGAGAAATAGTCACTGCTGCTTCCATTGGCTCGGCAGGTGTGAAAGCACCTGGCATCTGCCTGGCTTGGGCCCCCCACCCCAGTGGACCGGCCCAGCCAGCGCTGGCCCTGCAGGGGTCCGAGCCCCCGCAGCCCACCCGGGAGGCGCCCTCTCTGAGACGGGCGTGTGTGTTCCAGCGTGTTCTGGCTACCCACCCTTCCCAGTGAGGCAGCCGGTGCAGCAGAAGGGGCAGGGCCCCCCAGGGGTTCCCCTCTGAGCCTGTGGGTCTTCATTAACGGGGTGGCCGAGCACAGAGACTCGGAGCACAGCCCTGGAGCAGGCTGCTGGGGGACGATTACTTTCGGCTCTGTGCCTCTGTTTCCCCGCCTGTAAAATGGAGCCTGTCAGGACCTGCCCTCTGGGACTGTGGGGAGGATTCGAGTCCATATGACTAGAGCCCCTTGCCACGGAATCGGGCACAGGGTGGGGGATCCATCAACAGGAGGCTGTGGGTCTCCCGCAATCCCCACGGACCGACCACCCAGAAGGAGCGACCCTAACGGTGACAAGCGCGCTCACTCTAGAGCAGGGTCTCTCGGCCTCGGCACTGCTGACATTTGGGGCCTGATCCTTCCCCCTGCGGGCCACCGTCCTGGGTGTGGATGGGTGTTTAGTGGCCTCCCTGGCCTCCACCCACTAGATGCCAGTAGGACCCCCAGCTGTGACAACCAAGGAAGTCACCTCCAGAGGGGAGGCCAAACTCGCCCAGCTGAGAACCACCGACCGTTCTCCAGACTTGGAAACAGTCTTAACTTTAATTACATTCCGCCTGAGAAAGAGTGAAGTTCTCTGTATTTGCAAAGGCACTTAAAAAATCTTACTTCTCACAGACAGATCATATGAATTATCATAAATTCAGAACCGAGTGAGAAGCCAGTGGCTATACTTCAGAGACGGTACCAGCCACTTCTTCCCCTGGCTTCACTAGAGGAGTCCTCTCACCCCGGGGACTCACGGCAGCCTGCAGGGTGAGATGCTCTTGTGCACCGCCCCCCTTGACAGGTGGGGAAACCTGAGCACAGAGCTTCACGAACTTGCCCAAGCCCCGGCAGCTCCTAGACGGTGAAGCCCGCCCAGTGCGTCCCCAGAGCCATCACCGACAGCCCCCGGCTCTGCCCATCTCTGTGCCTTTTCTGTCCCATCCCTGCACTTGGCCACGTGTCCATTTGACCTCAGCAGTGTCATTGCATAAACTCAAGCTCGCTTCAAACAGGCAGCATCAACAATGACTGAGACTTTCCCTACTTGGGCCCTGAAACCTCCACCCCAGCGGACAGAGGCTTTGTTTTCTTCCCCAAATTCCCTGTGGATTGGCCCTGACGACCAGCCACGGGCCAGGCTGCCAGCAGACGCATCCAGCTCCATGCAGAGGCTTCAAAGAGCATCCGGGCAGGGCTCGTTGGCCCCGCGCTGCACAGACCCTCCCCTGAAGAGGCAGAGGGCTCCCACCCTGGCCCTGAGCATCTTGGCTGAGCAGTTCTGCATCCAAAGGCCTTGCAAGGTGACTGTGGGGTGGGACCGTCCCGGGGGTGAGCCCAGAGCTGCCGAGGCAGCACACCCCACCCCTTAACCCGGGGTGCTTTGATGCCCTGGAGGAACCACCACCTGGCCCAATGGGGTGGGCATGATGCTGAGGCTGCGGGCTGTTTGGTCCGGGGCCACCACTCGGCCGGCTGGGGCAGAGCTAAGGTAGGACTTCCTGCAGCCGCTCCCCTGAGAGCCTGCTCCAGCTCAAGGGGCTGGAAAGGGCCTCCCTGTGTGGCTCCATGCCCCGCCTGGTGGTCAAGCTGCACCCCGCTGACCACCAGTCTCCAGGGCTGCCCTTAAGGCACTCTCCACCCAACATAAGGTGCTGGGGTTCTGCTGAGGGTCAGTCCTGTCCCTTGGAAGGGAGCAACTGACAGATTCCGTTTGGAAAAGTCCCGCACCCTACCTGGTCTGGGATGGCTGGCAGTGGGTGGGCCCAGCTTCAGCTGGTCTGCCCCTGGGGAACAGTGGCTGGAGGAAGGCCCCGCAGGCTCTGCAGACCGAGTCGCAGGGCACCTGCCTCCAGGCGGGGTGGGAGGGGGGCTGGGGGAGAGCCCTAACCTCCTCGTCTCCTACCCGCGGTTGTTTAGCGGCATTAGAGTGTCTCATCTATACAGGAAGGCTTCAGGGGTCTAAAAAGCTCCCTGGGGGCAGAAGAGGTGAGGGGAACTCACACAGGAGGAAATCCACAAGAAGGTGGGCTCCTGGCCAAAAAAAATAATCCTCAGAAAGAGATGCACTGAGAAACATGGGTATGAGGCAGGGGTCCACACGTGGGACAAGGACAAAGGGCTCGGGTGTCTGGGTTTCCTCTTGTGTTCTGGTGGCTTCCGCCTGGGGGAGAAATGGTGACAGTTTCTCGGGCTCGGAAAGAGAGGGGGTCCCCCCCACTCTGGCTAGGGTGGGCTGGAAGCCTGCAAGAATCTGTGATCATGTGCCCTCCCGCACCCCTAACCCATGGAGGCTGACCCCACTCACCAGCGCTCGCTCACCCCGTTTCCGGAGGGACGTCCGAGCGCCGGGCGCTCCAGGCAGAGGGCGGCGAGGCAAGGCCGCGCCAGGCAGGGACTGGGGTCCCGGCGCGCCCGCTCCGCTCGCCGATCCCGCCCGGGTTTTGCGGCCGCCGCGCCCTCCGCCCCTCTCCCCGCCTCCTCTCCTCCCTCCTCCGCTCCCTCCCTCTGCTCCCGCGGTTGGATCAGCCTTCTGGCATTTCCTGCAGCCGGGCCGCGCCGCCAGCTGAGCCCCCGCGCGCCCGGCCCGGCCCGGCCCGGCCCGGCCCGGCCCAGCTTCTCACGGTAGGAGCGCGGCGGGGGACGAGGAGGGGACGAGGAGGGACCGAGGAGGGGGCGGGGAGGAGGCCGCGGCCCAGAGGGCCGGGAGCGTCCAGCGGGCCGCCGGGGGGGGGGGGGCTGCTGAGGGGGCTGGGGGAGCCCCGCGCCGGAGCCCGCAGACCCCGGGGACTGGGGCGTAGCCCGGCCGACCCCGACAGTGGCCGGAGCTGGGGAGCCCCGACCCGGGCCGTCGCTCGGGGAGCCCGGGGTGATGCGGCTACGATCCCAGACACGGGCGGGCGGGTTGGAGCGCGGGTGGGGCCGGAGTGTGGGAAGCGGCGGGCAACCGGGCTCCCCATTTTCGGGGCTTGAAGGAGCGGGGAGGGGAGGGAGGGTGGCTGGGTCCATCTGCGGAGAGTAGCCGGGTCTGTGTCCCCAGCTCAGCCCAGACCCAGGGGATCTTGAAGGGGCAGGGTCTGCGGGAAGGGGACCTGCTGCCTCTGGATGGGGTCTGGGATCAGCGTCTGGCCTTCCAGCGTGGGGCTTGGTCTGTGTCCACAGAGTGAGGGGCTGCGTGAGCTGAGGGGGAGGACCTCTGCTGTCACCCACCCCCCGGACCCTCCATCTCTAGGCCACTGAGTCCCTAAGACAGGGAGCCTTGGAAATTGTTCAGGGGACATGAGTCTACACGAGGGTACTGTGCACTTGACGATTCCTGGGGGCCAAGGGAGGGTGGGACGTGGGGGTAGGGGGCTGTCAGCAGCCCTGGGGGCCAGCCACTGCCACTTGGAACCCCCAAGCTGGGCTGTGTGCTGTCGGAAGACCCTGGAATTGGGATTCTGAATGGCTCCTGGGGGTGTGGACAGGGCCCACCACAGGGAGGTGGACTTCTCTGGCCCTGCTCATCCTTGGTCTGAGCCAGGCCCAGCCCAAGCAGCTGGTTGGATTTCTGCGCTTTTGCCATTTGGGGGTCCGTCTACACCAGAGATCTTTTATATGTGTGTCTGCCCGTCTGCCTGAGCCTTCAAGGTACCTTTCACAGGCCGACCCCTGTGATGTTCTCCCAGGCCAGGTCCAGAGGCAGGACCGGGCTGTCACAGCCTGGGCCGTGGGCACAGCCTTTGGGTTGGGTGTGGACGCCCTTGGATATGTGTGCGCCAGGTGGATCCGGGCCCCGGACAGCAGAAACCCTCCCCTCGAGTGGTTTGTCGGGTGGCTTTTACGCACTTTCTTGGCTGTGTGAGGCCTTGCCGCTCCTTGAACTTGACAGGCTTTGCAGGCAGCTGGCAGCTCAGGGGCGTCAGGCTTCAAGCTCCAGATCCGCAATCCCATTGTCTGCTTGCGCGCGTGTGGGGCAGGGCCCGGGGCCCCAGGAGGGTAGGCACTGAGTGTGTCTGTCTGGTCTGCCCTGCCAGCTGTGTTTAGAGATGGTGACAAAGCAGATGGGCCAGGCAAAGGCCCTCGAGTCCGGGCCTCGTCCCGGGGAGGCTGCTGTGCAGATGTGGACCCGTGGGCGGTGCTTGCTGGATGCCAGATGGAAGCCCCTCCTTCCTGGGCCCGGGGGGGGGGGGGGGGGGGGTGTCAGGCTGGCCTGAGTTGGGCCGGGGATCAGCTAAGTCTCCAGAGGTTTGCTCCCGGCTCTTTTCAGAACGCCGGCTGCAGCCCCTCCCCTAGAATGGTCGTTACCGTGCTCAGAAGTTCGGGGATCAGTTTCTCTCCTGAAATCTTTCTTCCTGGAAGCTCCCTGAGCTGTGATAGTCATCTGACAAGCTGCACCTGGGGGTGGGAAGAAAGACTGCGTGACAGGCCAGTGGTTTGAAGGTTGTGGTGTGTCTTCGGCAGCTGTGTTTGGGGGACTTGCACTTTCTGATGATTCTGTGCTTAAGTCAGCGTGGGCTCGCATGCACGCGTGCGTGCATACACACACACAATGCACAGGTGGACGAGAGCTCACCCAAGGTGATGGAAGCGTGCTTACCCCCTTCCCATTCATTCAGGGGACAGGTGTGCAGCCACAGCTGGGAAGCAGTGTAGCTCACGGTTACATGGGTGAGACCTGAACCCCAGGACTGGGGGCTGTTCAGGGGTGCACGGTGTGCGTCAAAAGGATCCCCGTCGTCTGGACTTGAAGGGAGGTGTCAAGTGCAGGGCCCACCGTGGGGTCCACGGATCGGATGGAACCACCTGGCGGCTCTCAGGAGGCAGAAGCCCAGGTGGGCACTGTCGGGTCGGGAGCCAGGGGTTGGGAGGCGCAGAAGGACGGTCACCAGGCGTGCCGCTCGCAGCTGTCACCAAGGAACAGAGTATTGCTGTCCGTGCCGGATTTGCCCCATGACGAGGGGCAAACCTCCTCCCCAGGACGAGGCCCGGACTCGAGGGCCTTTGCCTGGCCCATCTGCTTTGTCACCATCTCTAAACACAGCTGGCAGGACAGACCAGACAGACACACTCAGTGCCTACCCTCCTGGGGCCCCGGGCCCTGCCCCACACGCGTGCAAGCAGACAATGGGATTGCGGATCTGGAGCTTGAAGCCTAACGCCCCCGAGCTTCTAGCTGCCTGCAGGTCGAGGAAGCAGAACTTACAACGGGGGATGAGCTCTCTGTGGGTTTATGGCTGGCCTTGGTGGCTCGGTAACCTTCACCAGCTCCCCAGCCGTGTGAGCAGATAAACTTCTCCAGGGATGGTAGTGGTGGTCGAGAACAAAGGACTTGGATTTTGGATTATGTGTCCTCTTAGCATCACAGTTGCTCCAGGCCAGGGCTCCTGTGTGCCCGTGGGTGTGAAGTTGGCATATATTGGCGTCTATGCCGAGGGCAGTGGGCATCCGCTGTGTGGTCAGGACCTGCCCCATTGAAGGCCAGGCTTGGATGGGACTGCGTCTGGGACACGAGGTCTCTGGCTTAGAGTTCTCTGTCCAGTGAGGTAGCTGGGGAATGAGCCGTCAAGGTTAAGAAATGCTGCAGGACCGAGATGTGGGGCTGCCTGGAAGTGCCCCAGGAATACCCAAGAAGGGAATCCCTGCGCCAGTATCACATACCCTTGGGATTCAGAGAGGGAGGCTCGAGGACCATTGGGAGGGGCCTCGGAACCACCGGGCCAGGGCCCTGGGGAGGTGAGAGAATTGCCAAGGTTATCTGGGTCATCCAGCCAGTGAGAGACCGTCCGCACCACTCAGGACATGAGCCTGGTTGGCCCGCGCCAAGGGACTCACAGGACCTTTGTCGAAAACCTCAGAGCTAGTACTTTGCTAAACTCCCAAGCCCACCTCACACCCACTCTTCTCTCCAGACTGGCCTCTGCTCCTGACTGAAGCCTCCATTCGAAGGTGCTGGGTTTCATTTTCTTAGCACCGTGATCCATGCATTTCTGGAACCATCTCCATCCTGTATCTGTTCAGTCGAGCAGGCGGGCACTGTTGGCACGTAGGTCAGCCTTCACTCATTGCCTGGATGTCTGCTCAGGGCTCTGTCCCCCGGGCCTGGCACACAGTGGATGCTCATGTGAAGCTGTAGAATTGTCTTCGCCTGGGGATGCCCCATTCTGCATCTCCCTCAGGTCTGTGGACCTCACCAGCGTTGACAGGCAGGACACCTGACCAGCCCGTGCCCTCTGTCCTAGGAGAGATGGATCCAGCTTGCCCGCCTTCCCAGGGGTCCTGCCATCCCTGGATTAGAAGTATCGTGTGCAGAGTTCACTGGGCGAATGGAGGTGGCCTGGACTGTCCGGGCCCTCCCTGGCCCTGGCTGGGATGAAGGGCTGCAGGGGGGTGTCCTGGCCTCACAACGGAGCAGTGCTGCCCCTATCCCAATGAGAGGGATATTTCACAGGCTTAATGAGCACATCAGGAGGGGATTTGGGGCCGCCCCGTTCCACAGGCTGCTGACCCTTGTGACCAGCTGGGGGTCACTTTCTCTTGTCCGAGGCCGAGGAGGGGAGGAGACCGGGAGTAGGCAAACGCCCAGGAAGGCAGAGGGAGGGGATGGCCCAGCAGGGACGGGCCAGGCTTCTGAACCAGGAGGGAGGGAGGCCGCCCGATCCTCGGCCAACAGTGGGCAGGGGCGGTGGCTGGCTTGGCCACAGCCACCATGAACCCGTTTTCAGTGGCTTCCACTCGAGGAAAGGCAGTCTGCCAAGGGGAGGGATCACGCGGCCGTATTGATGTGCCCGCCTATTGGGGTGAATGCGGCGCAGGGGAGGTGGCTTAAAGGGCCAGGCCTGCTCGGCGGCGCAGGAGCGGGGAGGATGGGGCGGTGGGGGATTCGGTGCCCGCCTATTGGGGTGAATACGGCAGAGGCCATTAAAGGGCTGGGGTCCCCGGGGTCTGTCACCGGGGCTGCGCCTGAGGCTGCTAGGGCGGCTCCAGGTGGCTGTGTCCTCTCCCGCTTCCCCAGGAGGCCAGAGGGAGGGGCCGGAGGGTGAGCAGCTGGGACAGGAAGGCCGACTGCCTTCCCTGTAGGATGAACCTCATCTCCACCCACCCCACTCAGGAGTCACCCAAATCCAGCGGGGTGGAGTGGGGGGTAGTGCGCACTGTGTCTGAGGTCTGCAGACTTGAGGACCAAACGTTCTGGGTCAGAGAGACCAGGGACAGGCTTTTTGTTATTTACCGACACGTTTACCGAATGTGTTTTTATCCCTTTGCTGCTTTCAGAGACAAGAAGGGTCTCTGGACCGGGGGTGGGGCGGGCTTCATGGTCAGTCCTCAGCCGCCCTTGGGGTGACACCCAGGGGTCGGGGGCCCTTGCAGGTCCTCCCATGGACCCTGGGCTTGTGGGCTTCTCACCCCAGCCCCAGGAGACAGGGGATGGGGGGAACCCCACGCCTCCCAGTTGGAACCTAAAGGCCAGTGTGGCATCTGGCGCAGGGCTGTGAGAACGTGGTCGGGGTGGCCGTGCACGGAGCCCCTGCCCGTTCAGGACGCCTCTGCGTCCACCTCTGCAGTGGCCCTGACCGGGGCCCTCTCCGGGTCAGCACTCAGCCAACCCAGAGTGACAGGACAGGCTCTCCTGCGTAACCCTGTTCCCGAGGGGTGCCTGGATGCCCGCCGCCCCGTCTGCCGGCCCGGCCTGGGCTGAACTGAGCAGGCCCCTGGTGCCCTGGTACAGGCCTGGGGCTGGAGGACGACGCAGAGGCTGGCCAGGGTCTCAGGGGTTGATGGTGTCAGGGATCACGGTGGATTTGGAGGCCAGGCCAAGGAAGCGGCTCAGGGATTCTTAACCCCAAGTCCTGGGGCCAGCAGTTTCTCTACCCCCTAAAGCTCTGTTTCCCTATCTGTAATCCGGGCCCACAGCAGTCCCATGAGAAGTCATGAGACGGGTGACCATTGGCCCCGTGTTGGTACTCTGCCTTAGCTCCTTGTGGGTTAGGAACCAGACCTCCTTGTAGGCCCGAGGCCAGGTGCATGGTAGGGCCTGGGGGTGCTGGGGGTGGGGAGGGAGAGCTGGGGCTTCACATTAATGCCCAAAGATGAGCGCAGGTGCAGTGAGAACCCCACCCCCAGGACTGAGAGCTCCACCCCCCAGCTGACCTTTAGCATGTGCCCATCTCCTGGGCAGAAACTGACCCACAGAAAGGGGCCTCGGCCCTGATGCTTTGTTCTCTGGCTTCAGAGTGAGTGCAAAACTCTCACCTGAGCCCTCTCATCTCCCCTCCCCAAACAAAGCTGAGGTTGAGGTCCAGGGGCTCACAGGGTCCACCCAGCTTCCATTAGAGAGGCAAGGAGACCGCAGCCCAGAGCATGGCAAGATCTCCGTGCTGTCCTCACTGGGCCTCCGTTTCCCCGTCTGTAAGGCTCCCCGATCCCTGACATCCTGTGTTCCACATTCCTGTGTCCCCCAGACAGGTGGTGATGGTGCAGGAGCTGGGAGGGAAGGGGCATCCAGAGCCCCAGCTCACTGCCCAAGGCCCAGGTTCTCTGGACGGCTCAGGTCCCCAGCACCTGCCCTTCCAGCTGTTTTAGCCTGGAGCTACACAGCAAGTTTTTGGTGTGTTTTTTTTTTTTTTTTTTTGAATTTTTGAATTTTATTTTATTTATTTTTTATACAGCAGGTTCTTATTATTTATCTATTTTATACACATCAATGTATACATGTCAATCCCGATCTCCCAATTCATCCCACCCCACCACTTTCCCCCCTTGGTGTCCATACGTTTGTTCTCTACATCTGTGTGTCTATTTCTGCCCTGCAAACCGATTCATCTGTACCATTTTTCTAGGTTCCACATATATGCGTTTATTTACGATAGTTTTCTCTTTCTAACTTACTTCACTCTGTATGACAGCCTCTAGCTCCATCCACGTCTCACAGCAAGTTTTATATGGAAAAAAGTTTCCACCAATTTTTAAAAGTGTGAAAGCCACAGGAATTCTCTGGCGGTCCAGTGGTTAGGACTCCACGCTCTCACTGCTGGGGCCACAGTTCAGTCCCTTTTCGGGGAACAAAGATCCTGCAAGCCACGCAGCGTGGCCAAAAAAAGGGTGAAAGCCACAAGACCGATGGTTGGAAAACTCTCCCCCTCTCCCTCAGGCACCACACATGACTTCCTGTCACCAAAGCGGCTGCCTGCTGCCGGCCCCTCACCCCTGCCTCCCTGCAGTCCGCCCACATGGGCCACCCGGCGTGAGCCCTTTGTAGAACCTGCTGCCGCTTCTGTCATCCTCCACCCCCTTCTCCCGGAGCAGAGAGAGAGCAGCCCACTTGGAAGGAGCCCTCGCCCACTCCAGCCCACCCACACTGTTTCCGCTTTGGGCTCCTGCGACAGAGCACAGGTGGCCCCTGCTCTGAGGCCTCCATGCTGCCTCTGGACTGCAGCCGCCCCTGAAGGGCAGGACCCCTGGAAGGGCAGAACCCAAAGGGTAGGACGCCAAAGGCTGCCAGGAAGAGACCCAGCCCTTGGGCCCGGGAGGCTGGGTTAGTTTGGGTTTGCAAGAAGATGACACCTTGACTTAGAATTTAAGACTTCAGCCCCACTGTGCGATCCTGGGAGTGAGGCCGCCCGGGGACAGGGCCTGGTCGCTGATCCATTCCAGTGGCCACTGTGGATCATCCTTGCTGGTCAGCAGGCTGGCTCTGGAGGCTCCCAGGGAGGGGGGTAGAGGCGTTCCCCTCCGAGGGGCAGTCTCAGTGCTGGGCCTGACCATTGGGACCCCCTCCATGCCCTGCATGCAGCCGTGCAGCTCTCTCTCCCTGGCAGTGGGCATCCACCACCCGCAGCTGCCAAGGCCCGTCCTGCAGGAGAACCTTCCAGCTGCCCAGAGCTGGCCGGGCTGGGCCGGCTTTCCTTCACCTCATCAGAGGGGAGGCTTTCTCAGTCTTGGGGCAGGGCCCCGCCCTCTGCTCTGCTCTCGCAGATCGCCGGGCGCTCACTCTGATGTGACTCAGCACCTCTGTGCCTTAGCATATGCTGATCCCTTGCCTGGAAAGCCCTCCCTCGGCTCCGTCTCGGGCGCTGACCCTCGGGCACAGTGGGGTCGGCGTCCAGGCTGTTGTGCAGGGAACGCCAGGTGCCTGGCCAGCGCAGCCCTGGCCAGCACTTTGTCTGCGGGCCCTGCGTGGGTCCACCTCACCCCTTATCTGCCCTTTTTTTTTTTTTGCTAGAAAATACTATATGTAATATTTTAAAGATTTTTTTAAATTGAGGCAACATTGGTTTAAAACAGCATGTAAGTTTCATGTGTATATACAGTGTGTACATTGTATTTCGAGCTCTGGGTACGCCACAACATGCTCACCACCAAAAATGGTCTCCACCCGGTCCCATACTGTTGATCTCCTTTACCCATTTTGCACCCCCGTGCCCGGCCCCCTACCAACCACTGCTGTGTTCTCTGTATCTACTTGTGTGTTTGGGTTTGGTTTGCTTTATCGTTCATTTTGGGTTTTTTGTTTGTTGGTTTGTTTGTCTGTTGGATTCCACATGAATGAGATCCTACAGCATTCGTCTTTATCTGTCTGACTTGTTTCAGTAGCATAGTGCCCTCGAGGTCCGTCCGTGTCGTCTCAAATGGGCAGGATTTCGTCTTTTCTCGTGGCTGAGTAGCATTCCGTTGTGGACACACCACTTCTTTGTCCTCTCAGCCTTCTTCTCACGGGCTGGGGGTTGGGTCTCCAGCCGGAGCCCCAGGCCAAGCCCTCGCCTCCTTCCACTTGCTGGGGAAATGTCACTTGTTTTCCTGGCAAGTCAGCGAGCTGCTGCTTCTGTTCGTTTGGTTTGGGTGTTTCGTTTTCAGGCGGAGGCAGGGAGCGCGGTTAAGCCAGATGCCCGAGTCTGTAAACAGCGCCCCTGAAAAGCGCTCCTGACCTGCTGTGGGGGTTCTGGAGCCACCCGTCTGACCACATAGACGCCGAGTGGCGTGGTGGTTAGAGCGTGGGCTCAGTGGGAGTCCCCCGCCACTCGGACACGTCACTAGCCAGAGAGCCCTGGACAAGTCCCTCAAGCTCCAGGCCTCAGTTTTCCCATCTGTGAAATGGGCATGGCAACGCCAGCCTCGGAGGCAGGAGGAGGATATGCTTGAAGCCCAGAGCCGGCCCCCAGAGATGCTGCAGCCGCCGGCCCTCATCTGGCCGAGGCTCTGCCAGCAGGGAGGAGCCATCTCCTTATCACTGATTAAAGCTTTGATTAATATTAATGAGTGGGAAAGATTTACACCTAGAAACCACAGAAAAGAATAAAACCGATCCCGCCTCATCAAGGTCTTGGTCTCTGGCTCTGCTTGCTTCAGGCTGGGAGCCCGAAGTTCCAGCGCAGGACGGGCCCCTGATCGCCCTCCCCCCGGGGGTTGCCAAGCTGACATCCCAGCGTGTTTTTGTGCCGTTGCTATATATGGATGAATCCACTAACAAATACAGGACCCTCTGGCTCCTTGACAGATGTCGCATGACTGCCGCTCTCCCTTCACGCCCCTGCTTATTTCCCATAACTTCGGAGTCACGGAGAAGTTGCAAAAACCCGTATACGCAGGCTTTTGCAACTTCTTTTGAGCCATGCAGTTATGAGTGCCTATGCCTCGTTCACTATCCTTATTTTCTATATATAAGTCAGGACTTATTTCCACTCCTCTGTGGAAGGACGTTGGGTAGTTTCCGTCTTATCCCTGGAGCATGTCCTGCGTTGGGTCTCCTGGGGCACGTAGACAGGTGCTTCTCTGGGATATTGGCCTGCGGTGGCGTCTCGGGGTCCCAGGGTGAGCACGTGAGCAGCCCACTGGGTGTGGCCAAGTGGCTTCCATTGATGCCCCAGCACACGTGGGGGGAGCCGGCCTTTACCCTGCAGCAGATGGAGAAGGAGGACACCCGGTGAGCGAGAAGTAACAAAGCTCCCAGCACCGGCGTGGGGTGGGGGGCTCTTCCCAGGACCTGGCCCAGGTGGGTGGGCAGGGGCTGCGTCTCCCGGTAGGGCGGGGTCCTCGGCTCACCGTTCTGGCTGGGGTTGAGACGATCTTTCTAAGCCAGTCTGTAGACTCTCCTGGCCTTGGGGACCCGCCTGCTGTGTCAGTCCTCTTGAATCCCACCGGACGGAGGTCTTTCTCCCCACCTCTGCCTGGGCTGCAGGCTGAACATCAACTCCCAAGGGCACACGGAACAAGATGTTTGCCAGGGTCTCCCAAGGGGTCGCTCAGCGACCAGCACGTTCTGTTCATTAAAAACAAGAACTATATGTAACATGATGCCCGTAGTTGATGACTCCATTGTATAATTGAAATTCACTAGGAGAGTAGAATTGAAATGTTCTCACCAAGAAAAAGTAAATAACTGTGTAAGCGGATAGATGTGCTAATTAACTGGGTGGGAGGAAGCCTTTCTCAGTGGAACGTGTATCGAATCAGCGTGATGTACACTTTCAATATTTTACCCTTTTATTTGTTGATTATACCTCAATTAAGCTGGAAAAAAAGTAGGCTGAACCTGAGACGGCAAGGGTCCGGGGAGGGCGGGTCTGGCTGAGGATCTGCAGGCCCTGCCTGGAGCTGGTTAGAGCACAGAGGTGCCCAGCTTGAAACACAGCCCCACCCCCCCATGCCAAAAATGGGGCACAGATGGCGGCCAAGTCCCAGACCACGGTGTTTCCACGTGGCTGTTACGCAGAAGCTGATCACTGGCGGGAGGGCTGCTGCCTGGTTGTCTGGTCTCCTGGGGCCTGGGTGCAGAGACCATTGGTGATGCTGGTGCACCAGCCCTTTGGGTGCTTGGGGCCACTCTGGTCCACAGCCACCAGCTGGAAAGTGGCCCAGGCAGGATTTGGGCCCTTCTGCCCGGCATCCATCCTGGGAGAGAAGCTTCATCTCCTCCATCCCCCAGGTATGGCCAGGGAGATGCCCCTTTTCCCAAGGGTGCTGGGTGCTGACCCGTCCATCTCGGGGAAGCCTGCTTGTGTGTGTGTATAGGTCGGCCAGGGTTGCTACTATAATAAACACCACAGCTGGGGCGGCTTAAACAACAGACATTCATTGTCTCCAGCCCTGGAGGGTGGAATCCCAGATCCAGACGTGCGCAGGGCTGAGTCCTCCTGAGGCCTCTCTCCTCGGCGTATAGATGGCTGTCTCCTCCCTGTGTCCTTACAAGGTTGTCCTTCTGTGTGTGTCTGTGTCCTGATCTCCTCTTTTTATTTGTTTATTTATTTATTTGGTTGCGCCGGGTCTTAGTTGCGGCTCGCTGGCTCCTTAGTTGCGGCAGGCGGGCTCCTTAGTTGCGGCGTGTAAACTCTTAGTTGCGGCATGCATGTGGGATCTAGTCCACTGACCAGGGATCGAACCCGGGCCCCCTGCATTGGGAGCGCGGAGTCTTATCCACTGCACCACCAGGGAAGTCCCCTGACCTCCTCTTCTTATAAGGAACCCAGTCCTGTGGGATTAGGACCCACCCTAGTGACCTCATTTTACCTTAATCACCTCTTTAAAGACCCATCTCCAGAAACAGTCACATCTGAGAGACTGAGGGTTAGGACTCCAGCAAATGAATTTGGAGGACACAATTCAGCCCTGACCGTGGGCAATGGGGTGGCCATAACCTTGGGCGCCCAGCGCAGTGGGAGAGCTCATCAACAGATTCCTGGGCTGCGATTCTATTTTTATTTCCTGTGCAGCCCACACGTTTGCAGGGAGTAGGATTTTGAGGCCATCAGAACCTTTAACACCCATAAATGTGCAGAAATGTTTTCAGATTTCACTCCCTTAGATCTTGACTGTTTTATAGCTGCCCGGGCGCCCTTGGCCAGCATTTTCAGCACGTGCACCTGGGATGGAGCCAGAGGCCCACACCACACGGTACGAGAATCACACACACACGGAGCCGTTGAGCTTCCCTGGGTCTGAGCTCCACCTGTGGGCAGGAAGTCCAATCAGGCGAGTCGTGGGCGTTTGTAGGGTCGGCACGCCTGTGGCCATCAGGTCCTGCTGCCCTCTGGCCTTCCCACCTGCCAGGCCATCCTCTCCCGGCCACAGCATCCCAGGCCCGGATCAGCTCCCCCATCACCATTGCCCGCTGTCCAGTTCAGCAGACACCCTCTGCAGTGGCCCTGGGGAAGCCAAATGTGGCCTTTCCTTCAGGCTAGGTGGACAAGGGGACGCTGCAGCAGTGGGCCGTCCGTTCTGACGCTCACAGACCTTCCTGTACCAGCAGCTGTGTGCAGAGTCCTGAGAGCTGGCCGAGTGTGCTCTCCTGCCCTGTTCTCTGCAGTGCTGGCGGGGGTCCCCAGGGGTCCCCTGCCCCTCCCTGTTACCAGACCTGACGGGTGCCCTCTGGGCGCCGCGTAGGGCCTGTGGAGACCTCCACCCAGAACTCAGGAGGGGGAGCAGGTACTCAGCTGTTGGTAGCAGTTGCTGTTTCAGGAGGTGGTCCCAGGGGTGCCTACTAGGCCTGACCTTATGGGCTTCCTACTGAAGCTCCAAACGCAGCAGAAAAGGGAAAAACGACTTCTTCCACGCCAGGTGGGTCCCTGAGGGGCTTCCCCCACGTGCGGCCACCACCAGCCCCGCTGAGCGCCCCGCCAGCTCGTGCACCCCCACCCCCCCACCCCGGCCCCGGCCACCGGAGCTGCAGGCTGGGCTGGCGGTCAGTTTTTAAACTGCGGTTTAACAAATAATGGGAGGAAGACACACAGGCAAATGACTCCCCTCCTGCCTGTTCATTATTTTTAAACTGTGTCTGCTTTTTAGTTTATTTTTAAATCTCAAAAGCACAAGGAACATGCTGTTTATCTCCGGCAAGCCTGTTCTCTCCGACGTGACCATTCACCACTTCCCGGCCAAGCCTGGAGCATCCCGCCTCTGGCCGGGCCCCAGTTGGCCTGATGGGCAGGAATAACCCCGTAGAACCCATGGACCCCAGACACCCGCTCCTTCAGGCCATGGGGGCCTCTCCCTGACCAGGGCAGCTTACCCGGCTCAGCCCCTGACCTTTAAAAACCTTATCATGGGCTTCCCCGGTGCGCAGTGGTTGAGAGTCCGCCTGCCGATGCAGGGGACACGGGTTCGTGCCCCGGTCCGGGAACATCCCACATGCCGTGGAGCGGCTGGGCCCGTGAGCCATGGCCGCTGAGCCTGCGCGTCCGGAGCCTGTGCTCCGCAACGGGAGAGGCCACAACGGTGAGAGGCCCGCGTACCGCAAAAAAAAAAAAAACCTTATCGTGTTCAGGGGAAATCTTTCTACACTGCTTTACCCACGTGATGCCTTGCAGGCTTAAGGTATAAACGAGAAATAATTTAACCCTTTTCCTGGTGACTTGGGTCATTACAACGATTAATTTTTTCTAATGCTTAACATTTTGTTGAGGGCTCTTGACATGGTCTAGCTCCTTTAATCTTTAAAACCACCGTATGTGGTGAGTTCTGTTACCACCCCCAGTTCACAGGTGGGAACGCTGAGGCTCAGAGAGGTGAGGAAGCCTGCCAAAGTCACCCCCCGCCCTCACCGTGGTACATGACAGGCCGGGATTGGAGCCAGCTCACCTGATGACGCTGCCGTGACACCGAAGCCCTGGAGGGACGCTGCCTCGTGCGGGGCTGTTTGTCCCTGTGCTAAAAGGCCCCAGACACCTTTTCTTAAACTTCTTGTCGTAGGGGTTGTCAGTTATTTCTTTCCTTAAAAAACAACTTGTTTCGGCTTCTGGTCCGCCCGTATCTGGGATGGACTTGATGAAGAAGACTGTTAGAAATGTGTGCAAAGCAAGAGTGAGTAGGAGCTGAAGGAGGGCCGAGATGTGTCAGGGAGTCGTGAGCAAAACCACAGCCGAGATGCTCTGTGATGCTTCCCTTCACGGCTGCCGAGAGGCTTGCTTTTGTCCGTGTTCTGCATCTCGTTCAAAACCCAGTAGGGCTCTTCCGGGTTGTTCGCAATAACCGATGGGTATCAAGTGCCCACTGGAACCCAGAATTTCGGGGTATAGTACAGGCACCCCCTCTGTTCAAACTCAGGACCAGCTGTGAGGTGCCTGGCAGTGCCAGCTTCGGGTGTGAAACCAGGGCTCAGAGACGGTCCATGCCTTGCCTGCTCCGCCAGCTGGTAAGTCCAGAAGCCCCGCGCAGGTCGGACACCGGGTGCCCCAGATCAACTGAAAGGCAAAGGAAGGGAATGAGGGGGACCGCAGATTAAGAGACTTAGAAGGGGGCCTCACAGTTGGACCCTCGGGATGCACCCTGGATGATGAAATCGTAAAGGTGAAGGTGAGGGTCTGGGAGGACCGGCGGCGGGGCCGTGGCCGGGACTCGTGCCAGATGGGCTCCTGGGGTGACTGGGCAGCGCTGACTTCTGACCTGGGTGGTGGCCGCAGAGTGTTTGTCTAGAGGAGCTCATGAAGCCGAACGTCTGTGTGGTTTTCTGTATTTACATTTTATTTTATAATAAATGAAGCTTAGAAGAGAAGCTGCTCTGGGTGGAGCCCTGGGAACGGGACCCGTGACAACCCAGGCCGTGTTCCTGCTCTGGGTGAAGGGACCACAGGGGCCTCCTGACCAGGAGGGGCCCGCTCGGAGCAGCTTCCAGCATTTTTGGAACAGCTTCCCGAGTTGCACCTCTGTGGTCCAAAACCACCTATACTGGTATTTTAGAACATGGTTAAGTCCACCCACTTATTTTTACTTAAATAAATGTGTATCTAAGAGAAACTTTAAACTGTTGCTGCAGTTAGAAAGCCTTCCTCACATGTAATAAATAGCAGGTAATATAAAAATGCACAAGCAAGCGTGAAACACCAAACTGTACCATCGGTCGCTCTCCTCGTTTTGTCTGCAGTAGCTTTGTGCCCAAGGCTGCCCTGCTTCTGTTAAGTAGAGAGATTCGCGATGATGGAGCTGCAATAAAGACCCAGACTTCTCTCCCTTGACACCCTCAGGAGGCTGGAAAGAGAAATGAAAAAAGAGACGCTTTCCCACTGAGACCAGTGATGACTAATGCACCCCTGCATCACCTGGCTGCATCCGGTGTCTGCCCACGTTTTAGAAATGTGTGACGTGCTTATTTCGGGTCTGGCTCAGGACGCAGAGGGGGCTTCAGTGGCCGATTCGAGGGGCTTTGAGAGCTGGCTTTTTCCTAGGAGTGGACAGGGTGGGACGGAGACCCTGCTGCTCGGAGACTGGGAGGTGACCTCAGCGAGGGGGCCACCAGGGTGCCCAGCGCAGTGTCGCCGCGTTGCCTGGAGACCCCTCCCCAGGGATGGGCTGGCATCTGCTGAGTCGTGGGCCCTTCTCCAGGGAACACCGGCTTCCTCTGTTGGGTTCGTGCCGGGATGGTGCGCTCCCCCTCAGCCTCGCTTCTCGTGGGGGACGGACAAGGCAGGGGCTGGCGTGGACGTGCCCCAGATGGGGAACAGGGAAGAGGCGCCCAGGTCAGCTTCACTCGAGGTCTGCACATCTGCTGCATGGAGCAGTGACTCTCCTGCCGTGTCAGCAGCGCCCAGGGGCACAGGGTCCCTCAGCGGCGTCCTTTCAGTGTCCACACACTCACCTTTGGTTCAGGCCAGTTTTGAACCCCTAGTGTGAGTGTCCAGGGAGGCTATAACAAAGGACCACTCGTGGGGCAGCTTTTTTAAAAAAAATATTTATTTATTTATTTATTTGGCTGCGTCGGGTCTCTAGTTGCGGCACGCAGGATCTGCGTTGCCGCGTGAAGGTCGCGCACGCGGGGCGGCTTTAAAACCACAGAAACTTGTTCTCTCCCAGTTCTGGAAGCCAGATTCTGAAATCAAGGTGTGGGCAGGTGAGCCGCTCCTTCTGAAGACTCTGGGGGAGGAAGCTTCCTGCCTCTCCCAGCTTCTGGGGAACCCGGGCATCCCTGGACTTGTGGCCGCGTCCCTCCAGCCTCTGCCTCTGTGGTCACCTGGCCTCCTCCTGTGTCTCTGTGTCCTGTTCTTCTCTTATAAGGACACGGTCATTGGACCAGGACCCACCCTGCTCCAATGCAGCCTCATCTTCACTCGGTCACATCTGCAGAAACCCTATTTCCAAAGAAGGTCACTTTCACAGGTCCCAGGGGTTGGGATGTCGACATACCTTTTGGGGGGGGCCTCATCACACCCGCCGCACCCAGGAGTGGGTGGCCACAGTGGGCAGTGGCCAGGAGCTTGCTGGGACTCCTGGAGACGTGGTGGTTAAGAGCTGGGCTCTGACTGACCGAACGGTGGGAAGGAGAGGGGATGGCACTCTGGAGACAGGGGTGACATCACGGATGTGGCCACATTGTCCTCCCAGCGATCCTGGATGCGGGGTCGGGGGGCTGCCTTATTATACAGATGAGATCGTTTGGGCCTCCGGAGAGGCAAGGACCGCTCGGGCGCCTGGCTGAGCTGGGTGTGACTGCTGGGGAGACCTCCCCGCCAAGGGATGGGATGTGTCCTGCTTCCCCTGGACCAGCGTTCGTCCAGTGAGCTCTCACAGCACCCACACCCGCGGGGCACAGGTCGCTGGCCCCGGTATCTGGAGGTGGGACATCGTGGTCCTTGGCCTCCTGGCCGCTGACCTGCGCCTGAGACATGAACCCCTCCAGGTCCACAGTTCCCTGTGTCCTGCTAAAGCGATCGGCCAGGCCTGGGTGCACCAGGCATGCCCACCCCCGGGCCAGGTCCTCGCTCCGCGCTCAAGGGCCCCTGGTTCCTCCCCTCCTGCGAGACTCTCAGCGGGTCCCAGGCCCTGGGGAGTGAACCGGGGAAGAGCAGCTGTGCTTGTGTCACCTGTGTTTACCTGGGAACCGAAAAACACTCTTTCAAAAGAGCCTCTTAGAAGGCAAGAAACGTGCCAGCTCCTTCCCTGGGGCCCTGGGACTCTGGCTCCTGAGGGCAACTCCTGGCTGCCTGGTTGCGGTAGGAGCTGCCCTGGGCACGCCTCTCCCTGGTCCTGCAGCCCTTTCTGCTCAGACCTGGGGCGCTGGCTCCCCGGGCCGCAGGGACCACTCAGGAGGCTGCGGTGACACGAGCGGGGGAATCGGCAGCCGATCGGGTTCAGAGGCCTGCGTCATCGTGTAGGGGCGCGGGGGTGAGCGCTCAGGGTGGAAAAGGGAGACAAGGGCCTCGCACAGCTGTGTACCAGCACCCGGCACTTAGGACACCCTCGGCAGGGCCCAGTGACCAGGCTGGCCGTACCCCAAGCTGCCGGGCGCCCGGCCAGGGCAGGGACTGCCCGTTGACACGTCGGCGAGAGCCGGGTCGTTTTGATGATCAAAGAGGAAGAAAGGGAGCAGGGTTGGGGGCTGCCCTCACCTTGGGGGCACACGGGCGTGCGCCGGCGCGGGGGCCGAGGGCTCGAGCCACCCGACCCGCTGGCCGTCGGCTCTGGTCAGCGCCTGGCCTCACCTCTTGGTGGTGGGGTTGCCTCCTAGGAGGTCCCAGAGGACGTAAACCCAGGAGCCTGGGAGAGGCTGCGGTGTGCGCCCGACCAAAGTGGGCACAAGCGTGCTGTTTGGCCGTGAACCGTCCGTACGGGCTGCGCGGGCTCCGAGCCTGCTGACCGGCCACACGGCAGCCCCGCGGGCAGGGCCGAGGAGCGGGGTCCCGGCGGTGGTGGTAGTGGGGAGGGAAGTGACGAGGGGCTTGCTGCCAGAGTCCCCTGCCCCAGCACGTGTTGCAGCGCTGTCTAGGCCGCCCAGCAGGGCAGCCTGCTGGAGAGATGGCCTCCGAGGGGTGACCGCCCCCAACCCAGGCCGGTGGGAGCTGAGGGCAGCACCCGGGCCCCCGCTCCCAGCCTCTGCCAGGTTTCCGGCTCGGGGCCTCTGGTGGGGTGTTGCTGATCTTGGGGGGCTGTTGTGAATCAGGAGATACGCCCTGGACAGCCGGGAGACCCACATAATCAGGCCGGAGTCTGTGAAAGGCCTAGGGCAGGGCCGGAGGGCCCCAGACCGCTCTGCAGTGGGCGAGGCGGGGGCCCAGCCGCTGGGGGTCCATGCTCTTGGGACGCTGCAGCCCACCGAGCGGCGGGCACCGGGGACCCCCAGCTGTTCTTCCCACTCGTTACCTGGCTGACTCTGAATCTGGATCACCTTCCCCATTTCGGGGAGGGAGCACTGGCTTTTCCCCGGGGTGCAGCCTCTGATCGGCTGGCTGTCACCTTTTCAATGTCCTCAGAGGCACCTGGCTTGTTTTTAGTCTTTTAAACTCTGAGCCTTGTTTGGGGGATGGGGTGAGGACAGGACTCTAATGTTATGTGAATTTCTTCTCTCCTTTCAAGGCTTTTATTAAATTCTCCCTTTAAGCTTTCAAGAGAGAGCTTTGAGCCTCTCCTTTTTGACTCTGTATCACGGAAAATGTGAAATACGAAGGCGGAGAGGACAGTGTAACAGAGGCTCCCTCGATGCCCCGCGGTCCCCAGAGCCGACCCCGGACGGGCGCAGCTGCACCTCATCTCCCTGGACTCGGGTTTAAAATAGAGCTTCGTGCTCACCTCCTGACCTTCACCCCCGCTTTCTCCTTCTTTTGTCGCCGGCCTTCATAACCGCCGTAGAGCACGTGTTCAGGGTGGAGGTGTCCCCAGGTTCCCCTCCAGGTCTGTCTGTGCGGGGTTTCCAGGGCAGGGCCCCGTGGCCATCCACACACAGTGCTGGGGAGCAGAAGGCAGTGGGGAAGGTTCTGGAAGGTCACACCCCGGACAGCCCCCATGACCTCGAGGAGCTCCTGGAGGGGTCAAGCCCACCCTCCCCGAAGACCCTCAGGAGAGACTCCAGGCGCTGTTTCCTCCCTGCCTGGCGGAGTCCCGGGATGGGCCCCTGGGCCGTGCGTCCCCAGCCTCTGCCTCTGCTGTGCTCTCCCGCGTGCCCCCTGCCCCCCGTCTGTTCATGGCCCCTTGGAGCAGCTCTGAAGGTGGAGAGGTTACTTCCTTAGTCAGCCGAGTCTGGTTCCTGAGCGCCTAATGGATACACATCCCACTCGGTCAGATCACCCCCACCTCCATCCCCCCCCAGGAGCATCACCATTAGTACATGCTACTTGCCGAATGCTCCCCGGGCACTGGGGCTGCAGGGACAAGCCGGGTGCCCCACCTGGGGTACTGCTCCCAGGAATGGAGGAGATGCCGCAGCAGAGGTTCTGAGACCTGGTGCGGGGTTGGGGGGGGGGCTCATGTGAAGAACAGGAGACGAAGAGCTAGGATTGGGGGAACAGCCCAGGGGAGTGGCCCTGGGCCAGACACCGGCCCTGCCAGGTGCTAGGAGCTGAGGGCCTCTCGGTGAGGCTGGGGCGGCCGTGGGCATCTGGAGAGCAGGCTCCGGTCCACTCCGGCCTGGAGGTGGAGGGGCCGTGCAAGTGGGGGGAGTATGGGGTTGTTGGCTCCCAGAGAGGGGGTCCAGCTGGGCGAGAGGGACCCCAGGCTTCCCCACGCTCCTCCAAGGCCCTCGGGCCACCTGCCATTGCAAGACCACGTTCCCCCGAGTTCCCCGAGTCCGGGCCAAGAGCTCCTCCCGCCCCCTGGAGGCCCAGCATCTCTTGCTTCTTCTGGTTTGCTTTCGGGCTGCTGACAGCTCTGCCGGGGGCGTGCTCCGCAGTAAAACGGGCGCGCGCTCTTCGTGGAGAGCAGACGAGACGGAGAAAGTCGTATGGACTGATTTACACACTCACGGGTTGATGGCTTCCGTCACCGCGCCCTGGAGCCTCTGAGGACAGCCCACTCCTTGGCACATCCCTTTCGAGTCCGCAGCGTGGTCTCCGTGGCCACGTTTGGCATCCGCTGCACCCACGTCCCTTCGTTTACTCGCCACCTACCTGTCGGTGGGTACTTTCACTCCTGAAAATAGCCCTGCAGAGCAAATCCTCCCACACGTGTCTCTTGGCACAGATATTGTCTACATGGATTTCACGCCCCATAGTAAATTTCTGGAAGTCGGATCATTGGCTCAAGGGACGCTCGTGCTTGACACTTTGATTCACGCTCACAAACGACCCTCCAAAGAGGCTGTGCGCCTTCCCCTCCCTCCGTCCCTCCTCAGGGCTGTGTGCTCATGGGGTGTCCGCTGGGCTGACCCATAGGGCACAAAGGAGCAGCCTGAAAGCAGGGGGCTTCCCGCCGAGCAGCAGGCCATAGTCTGTCGCCCTGGGCCGGCCTCGGTCTGTGACTGGCCCTGCCTGAGCGCTCGAGGTCAGGTCAGGCTGACCAGCAGAGGCAGGTCCTGTGCTCAGCCCTTGGGGACACAGAGTGTAAAACACATCCGACCCCGAGGGCTGCAGCCGAGCGCCACCTCCTCCTGGGACCTCTGCCAGGATCACCTGGACCCCTCCAGACCGCTGTCCAGCCCAGCCCCTGGAGCAGGCCTGACCAGGCTGGCCAGACCTCTGCCACTGGAGAAGGAGGGGCTCGCTGAAGCTACACCGAGGGCAGGCTGCCCGAGGCTCGGCTGCAGGACGACACCCGCCCCCATGCCCTGGGGACCCAGCGAGTCGTAAGCCTGGTCACACACGCCCGGTCTGCGCAGAAGCCACCTTTCCTGTGACCGCGACTCATTATTCTCACTTTGGAGCTGGGGGGAGGGCTGAGCCCGTGGAGTTCTTCTCCCTGAAAACTGAAGCCTGGGCAGGATCCCCGGGGGCAGAGCTGGGGCCTGGACCCGCCCCACCACCTAGCCTCCCCCAGCCCCGGTCCGCTGTGCGTGCCCGTCCCCTCTCTGAGGAGCACGGTCCTTACTCATCACTGGGCTTTGGGGGGCACTGGGGCAACAAGACCCCTCTGTCCTCAGCCGAGCCACGTCTAAACTCTCAGCTCCCCCTGCAAACCAGGGGCGTGGGGGACACATGAGCAATAGAGGCGCCAGGCCCCCTCGGTTTATGGGCTCCACGCCCCTGATACTCTCGCGGTCCGTGCTTCTCTGTGCCAGGCCCTGCAAAGGCCAACGCCATCCTCTCCCGGGCCTTGGAGGGACCCCAAGATCAGCCCCCTTCCCGAGGAGAAACCTACCTGCTCCCCAGCACCACGTGCCGGCGGCTCAGCGGTTCTGCCGAAGACACGTAACCCAAAGTGCAGCGGAAACCCAGGGCCCAAGCCAGCCGGACGGTGGGAACCAGCCAGACGCCCTGTCCCCGGGTCCAGCAGCCATGCCCATCGGGGGCCCCGGCCACCATGTTGCTGCAGCCCAGCCCCCTCTCAGGCTGGGGTCTCCGCTTATATCTTCTCTCCCCCTCCCTTGCAAGGGCCCTCAGATCTTTAGAGACCCCTTTCCACCCTCCCACAGAGCACACTGCTCACCTCCCGGGCCTCCACCAGCTCCAGATGTCCGTCCGGGTTTCCCCGATGTAAGCGTCAGTTAGAAGTGATCATCGGTTGCCCTGGGCTCTGGGGCCGACGCTGCTGGGGCTGGCGTGACCCGGGGGGCAGCGGGCAGCCCCCTCCACTGTTCTCTAACGGGGACTCCCCAGACAGCCCCCTCAGCCCACCCGAATCATCAGGGAGCACCGCTGGGCAGTGTGACTTTCCTCCAGTGATGACACAGAGAAAGCATGTGATGGACCACCGCTCGTCCCAGAAGGGCCACAGGCCTGGGTTCCATTCAGACCCCGTCAGCCTCGGGCCCCCTCCCTGCCCAGGCCTCGCCTGTAAAATGATACTCGATTCTTGCTGGGTCGGAGTGGGGGGCTCGAGTCTGTGATAGCACCTTGAGAAGTCGGCCCCCGAGAACACACCCCTGGGATGCTCGGGCTCCAGGGGACACAGCCCTTCCCAGCCTCGGGGTCCCCAGCCGGTGCTGGGCCGGAGCCAGAACAGATCTTCGCAACCCTCGAGAACCCTGGTGGTCCAGTGGTTGGGATTCCGCGCTCCCAGTGCAGGGGGCCCGGGTTCGATCCCTGGTCAGGGAACTAGATCCCACATGCCGCAACTAAGACCCGGCGCAGCCAAATAAATAAATACTTAAAAAAAAAAAAAAAAAAAGGAAGCAGCAGCTGGGGGGCAGGAGCAGCTTGCTGGAAGGTTCAGGGCCGATGGGGGTGACACCAAGCTGAGTGCTGGGGCCGGTCCCAGCTCTGGAGCGGGGTGTCGGGCAGCGGGGAGGCACCGCTGGCCCAGGGACCCGGGAGACCAAAGGCAGGGGTGCGTGAAGCTGCCTGGCATTTGGGACCTGGTACCGGGGCCTTGTGCGTGGCAGGAGAGCTGCCACCTCCCAGGAGCTCCCTGGGGGCTCCATGGTGGAGGGGCAGGGGCGGGAGGGTCTGAGGCTTCGTCCGGGGACGGAGCCCTGGGAGGTTAGTCGAGGGGGCGACAGGGCAGCGGGCAGCTCTGCCGAGGGTGATGGGGCAGAGGGAGGAGCTGATGGGTGTCGGCCTGACCCAGGCGAGCGGGAGGGGCAGGCGCAAGCAGAGGGGACAAGGGGACGAGAGCCACTGGGACTCCTGCAGGCCAAGGGGGGCACTGCGTACCTTCCCGTGGGTGGCAAGGTGCTGTTACACCTCATCCCCACCCCAGGTCTCTGCTGGGCTGGGCGCCCCTGAAACTCCCTGCAGTGAGTTGAATGGTGACCCCCAAAAGGTACGTCCAAGTCCTAACCCCAAAAGCCGTGAATGCATCCTTACTTGGATTTAGGAATTTGCAGGAGTAGTTAAGGGAAAGGTCTTGACCGAGGTCATCCTGGATTATCTCGTGGACCTTAAATCCCGTGATTTAGGAGAAAGGGAACGAGAGGGAGGTTTGAGACATGGACATGCAGGGGAGGCCACGGGAAGACAGAGGCAGAGACTGAGGGATGTTTCTGTAAGTCACAGAGTTCTTGGGGCCCCCAGAAGCTGGAAGAGGCAGGAGGGAGCCTCTGAGGGTGTGGCCCTGCCGACACCTTGATTTCAGACTCTGACCTCCAGAACTGGGAGAGAATCCGTTTCTGTTGTTTATGAACTGCCCAGCATGTGGTCCTCTGTTCCGGCCGCCCCAGGACACCGATACAGCCCCTCTCTGTGGAAACCTGTTAATTCTCTCCAAAAAGCCTCAGGACGCAGTGAAGCTGCCACTGTCACCGGCCACCTCTACAGTCAGCAGGTGACAGGGGACACTGGCTGCTGTCACCTCTAACCTCCAGAAGGAGAAGGCCCTTCTGGGTCAGGCCCTGATGGGTAAAGCCACCAGTCCCTCTGTCTCCTTGGACTGGCCTTCACTGGCTGGGGGGCAGAGGGGGGATGTCAAACCTCCTCCCCAGTCAGAAAGGACAGCCTGGAGGGGGTGGCCCTGTGGTCTCAGCACGTGGGTGCCTCCCACACATCAGGTCAGGAGCCTGACCTCTCATGGGGCCAGAGAGGGCGCCGCCCCGGGGGCTGGGATGGGGCTGTCTCTCGAAACCAAGGGAAGGTGTTTTAGGGCGAATGATGGGGCCCGGAGGGAGCGCCGATGGGCAGGCTGGGTTCCCTGGGGCATCCCCGAAGGCAGGCATAGACGAAGGGGCAGCAGGCTGTCTGGGCAGGTATCTGTAAAGCTCATCCTGACCCAGAGGGACACGGTTGACCCGAGCCGGCCTCCGAGCGGTTGCTGTGTCCCCGTCACTCTCGATCTCATTAATAGCTGTCACCTTCTGCTCACGAGGCGCCCGATGCAGCGTCACGCTTTAGAACTTGTCATTTCATGGCGTGACCAGCGTGTCAGGGGACAGACCCAGATTTAGGTCTCAGAGCTTGGAGGACAAGCCCTGCCTTCTCACCTCTCCCACAGGGCCATTTCTCAGCCCCAGTGGCCTCAGGGAGCCCTGACCTCGGGGGTCGTTGGGGGTCTCTGGACCCTTCTCCAAACCTCAGTATCTCCACCAGACAAGGCACGGTGGCGGGACTTGGGCTGGGCGGCCGCCGCTTCAGTGTCTGGAGGACGGGTCAGGCGTGCTGACTACACACCTGGTGAGAGGGCCATGGGTCCACTCCACAGAGCTCAGGATTGGCCAGAGGCTGGCAGGGCCACTGGCCACTGTGATTATGATCAATGGAAATGTGATAAGTCCTGCAATTTTGATTTTTTTTTAAAGAAACAGCGTCCATCATCACTTCTGCATAGTGCCTTCTAGACGGCTCCTCTTAATGAATTCAGCGTGAATTCCTTTCCATGTTGAATAATATTCCGTGGTATGGATGGACCACAGTTTGCTTAGCCGTTGATCAGCTGATGGAAGTCTGGGCTGCTTCTGCTTTTTGGACACGTGTGTGCACGCTGCTTGTGGATAGAGGTTTTCATTTCTTCCTCGTTTCTCTTTTGGTCTCTCTGTGAGCCCTTGGCATGCCCCCCCCCCCCGCCAATGTCTCATGGTTCAGGCCGATGTCACACTGACACTTTGGCACCAGGAAGCCGGACGCCCTCAAGTGGGGTTTGCTTGGGCCCTGAGAGTGGGCTGAGGGTCCAGTGAGCAAAAGGGTCTGGAGGCAGGGTCGGGGGTCCGCAAGCTTGGTGACCACATCCCTGAGATGTCAGGTCACCTTCCTGGACTGTCCCTACCGTGGCAGGACAAGGTGGGGCCCTCGGCCCTGTGCCAGTTTGGTCCTACCTGACTGGCAAGGCCACTTTCTCCGCCAGGCACGTGACAGGTGACAGAACGGGTTTCCCCAGAAACCACCAGGGAGTGGCAGGTGGAGGCTGTGACCGGGCGCCCACAGCCTGACTTGGGGGTCACTGGGTGGGGGGCTGCCTCTACTGGTTATCCCAGAAGGGCCTGGAAGGCAGGGCTTCTATTCCCGCCCCAGCAGCTGCCCGCCCAGCGGGTCAGTGCTGAACAAGGCCTTGAGCTGGACGCTGAAGGGGCGCCAGGAGCCATGCAGGAAGACCCCGTGAGCTCCAGCCGGAAGTGCAGACAGCCCCTCCCCGAGTTAAAACCTGCGGGCTGGGCTGCAGGAGGGCCAGGGCGGCGGAACAGCGCACAGTAGGTGCTCACGGATCGGGCTGCAGGGGAGGTGGCTGGAGGAGCACGGGACGTGGGGGAGAGAAGGGCGGCCCATCCACCCAGAGGGGTCCTGGGCTCTTGCAGGCGGCGGGGCCGGGAAAGCTGGGGACATGGCAAGGAGGCAGTGGGCTTCCCTGCTGTACGGACCTGCAGCCCAATAAACGTTCTCTCTCTGGAGTTCCTGTTCTGGCTCTCAGGACAGTCCCGGCAGATGTGGGCAGCCCTTCCCCTGGGGTTGACGCCGAGCGGGGGGGTCGGGGGGCAAGCACGCCTGCCCTGGGTGAGCTGGGAGTCGAGGGGGCGGTGCCACCCGGCCACATGTCCCGGGGTGAGTCAGCTCACCCTTGGGGCCTCAGTTACCGCATCTGTAAAATGCAGAAAAGGCGGGAAAACAGAGCACGGCAACACTTGCGGTCATTTTTGCTTCCAAGACCTAGGATCCTCCCAGCCCCTGGACAGGGTGGGAGGCCGGCAGGAGGGGAGGAGGGGCATGGTGCCTGCCGCCCACCTGCTGACTCCTTCAGTGCCCTGCAGGATGCGATGCAGGGGGGCGTGCGCCCCTTGGGGAGCTGCCGCTGTGTGAGGATTGGGACCGTCCAGCAAGAGGGAGTTTTCAGTTTATGCAAGGATTCGCCCTGGACGTCAGAGAAGCTGGGCCCCCTCCTGCTCTCTCCACGCACTCAAGTTGTGACGAAACCCCCCAGAACCCAACTCCTGGAAACCTCGGTGAGCCCTGCACCCCAGGGCTATGTAAGAATGAGCTCCAGCCCTACTGGAAACCCCACTGGCCCAGTGCTGGGTGGGAGGGTGTCGGGGGTCCATGTCCTCCCCCAGTGCAGATGCTCCTGGAGGAAGCCGGGTGCCGGCCATTCCCAGGTGAGCAGGGAGCCCGGGGTCTTCGCCTTCTGGTACTTGGGTCCTGAGAGCCACGTCCCGTCCTCGCCAGGAGCAGTCATGACAGGGGCGGTGAGTCCCACTCAGTGAGTCCCCCGGGGCTCCCCGTGAGTGGGGACCCCGCTCGTCTGAAGGCTCAAGGGGAAGCAGTTTCCCCTAAGCGAGCGGGCTGGGCGCACAGGAATGGGACCAAGGCTCTTAAGGGTCCCGAGAGACAGGTCATTCCCAGTGAGGCTCTGTTTCCCCCTCCAGCCTCGAGGAGCAGAGGGGGCGGCCCAAGCATGCTCGGCTGCATCTGGGGCAGAGAGGGTGCCCCGGCCCTGGATCTGGAGCTCGTTTCCTTCAGAGGAGAGATTCGGGGGGAACAGTCAGGAAAGGAGGTTTCACCCTCCACCGAGACGAGGCCAGGGAGGGGTTTTGTGGAGTCCGAAGCCAGTTGGGCATTAAAGAGGAAGCAATAGAATTGTATGTTAAGCCAGGTGGCGTGGCTTCTATGGTAATTGTTGTTTGTTTTTTTTTAAATTTCAGACTTTTTTTTTAAATTGAAGTACAGTTGATTTGCGGTGTTGTGTTAGTTTCAGGTGTACAGCAAAGTGATTCAGCTACACACATATATATTCTTTTTAAGACTCTTTTGTGCTGTAGGTTATTGCAACATATTGAGTGGAGTTCCCTGTGCTGTGCAGTGGGACCTTGTTGGTTATCTGCTTTATACAGAGTGGTGTGTATCTGTTAATCCCAAATTCCTAATTTATCCCTCCCCCCTTCCCCCTTTGGTGACCATAAGTTTGTTTTCTCTCTGTGAGTTATGGTGTGTGTTGTAAATAGTTGGTTCTTGGCATAAGTTCAGTTATGTGAACCCAGACCGTGATCATGCTTCTCTGTCTCAGCCCTCCGGGGGCTACAACGTCGACACCAAATAAAGGGCTGGCAGCCGCGTGCCGGGCTGCACGTCCTATGGAGTGTGGGGAGCAGGGAGGCGGGTCCGCTTCCCTGAGATCACATGCTCGGTTTTCCCACACGTTGTTCAAAGTCTTTTCCACCTGCAGTGTGGCCGAGGCTGGTTTGGGACAAGACTGGAGTGTAATTACTGCACGGCGTCTGCCCGCCCGGATCCCCGGGGCCATCAAGGCAAACCAGCTGAGGAGCCGGCCACGGGCCCACGCGTGCACGCCTGACCCTCACATTTGTGTTCCGTGGCCCCGTGGCGGTGTTCGCAGTCACGCTGGTCTTCCCAGCTCTGTCGGGAGCCCACCTCTCAGCCTCAGTCCCCCAGAGGGCTTTGGTTTCCCCATGGACGGCTCCCCGGAAAGGGGCCTGCGCTGTCTCTGTCCGGCCGCACGCCAAGCCTTCCCCGGCCCCGGCCATCGCTGCACTCCTGACGCCAGGCTTGTCTCTTCAGGGCTCGGTGCTGCAAACGGTTTCACGTTTGTTGGTGCTGCTGTTCTAAACCCTCTGCGAGCCTCGACTCCACAATAACCCTACGACGGGTGCTGCATGAGCCTGTTACAGACGAGGAAACCGAGGCACTGAGTAGGTGCGTGGCCAGTCTCCCCACCCCATGGTGCTGCCTCCCCGCCGGCTACACCTGTGCTCCTATCACGGGCCCCTGTGCCGTGTTGTCAGTGATCATAGCAGGAGGAGAGGGCAGCCTGACGTCCGGGTGTGTCGGTCAGGGTTCTCTGGTGTGTGTATCTGTAGACGTATAATCTATACGTAATAAACACGTATATATATATATAGAGAGAGAGAGAGAGGGAGAGACTTATGATAAGGAATTGGTTCGGGGCTTCCCTGGTGGCGCACTGGTTGAGAGTCCGCCTGCCGATGCAGGGGACGCGGGTTCGTGCCCCGGTCCGGGAAGATCCCACGTGCCGCAGAGCGGCTGGGCCCGTGAGCCATGGCCCGTGAGCCTGCGCGTCCGGAGCCTGTGCTCCGCAGCGGGAGAGGCCACAGCAGTGAGAGGCCCGCGTACCGCAAAAAAAAAAAAAAAAAAGGAATCGGTTCGTACCGTCACGCAGGCTGAGCAGTCTGAAGATCTGCGGGTGGTCGCAAGCTGGAGACCCAGGGGCACTGGTGGTTTAGTGCCGCTCCAAACACCAGCGGGCTCAAGGCCGAGGAAACGAGCGGATGCTTCAGTTCAGGTCTGAAGGCAGAAAAAAAATCCAACACCCGAGTTCGAAGGCATCAGGCAGGAGAAATGCCCTTAGTCGGGAGGCTCAGCCTTCTGTGCTATTTAAGCCTTCAAGTGATTGGACAAGGCCCGCCCACACTGCGGAGAACCACGTGCTTTACCGAATCCACCGATTCGGATGTTCAGCCTCATCCAGAAACACCTTCCCAGACACGCCCAGTATCGTGTTTGACCAAATGTCTGAGCCCCCATGTGGCCCAGTCAAGTGGATGCATAAAATTAACCAGGTGCCCTTCTTGTGACCTCCTTGGTCTCAGAAACGAGGTGCCCACAGCCAACCCTGGGCTGCCGCAAGCCTGGGGGATCAGGGAGCCTGGAGGCCCCAGCCAGGCCCCCAGTCTCCGGCTCGATGCTGTACAGCATGGTGGGTGGGGAGACGTTGCCCGTCCCTGGGGGTCCAGGCTTACTGGGTCCTCGGTGCCCCTCTCTCTGGTTGGGGAGGGCCCCGAGGCCAGACCGAGCTGGTGGACACCGTGCGGGGATTACGCTCTGTTGATGTCCCAGAACCAGCCTTGGGCACAGTCCAGCTGGGGTATGCTTTGCACGACTTGTGGGAAAACCGGGCATTGGATCTCCTGGACCTCACGCACCCAAGAGCACAGGGGTCCTGCGAGATCAGGCCCTCATCTCCCCCGAGCGAGCCAGCGTGCGCCCCCGACCCAGCACCGAGCAGCCGGGGGCCAGGCTGGCTGGCATTTAAGATGACCCACCAGCGAGCCTGTGAAGGTGGCACGTGAATGAGGGCGCCTCTTCTTGGCAAGAGGCAGGGTTTCTCCGCACTCAGAACTGGCCCGGGTCAGCCGGGCTGGGGTAGGAAGGAGGAGACGGAGGCTGCATCCCCCCCGCCCCGATGAGGCTGAGTTCCTGGTGTTCGTGTGGGGTCCTGAGCAGGTTTGGGGGCACCCTGCCACGCCATGCTTCAGCGTTCTCAGCCAGCAGACGGGGCAGCCACCTCCCTGCAGGAGCTACAGTGATGCCTGCTCAGGTGTGGCCAAGGTGCTGGATGAGGGGCGCCCGACCCAATTCCAGGGACGCTGCAGGGCTGGGGCACAGGTAGGGGCTGGGGGAGAGGAAGGCTTTGCTGCACCCACACCTCTGGATCCCACCACCATGACCTCTGTGGGAGACCTGAGCCTTTTCGGGGGCGGGGGCCCCCACCCAAGTTGGGGGGCCACATTGCTGAGTCTCTTAGGGAGCTTCTAGGTGCTTTCAGGAGCCCACCCGCCTCTGCACACGCTCTGCCTTTTCCTGGGCTGTGGGCGCCGCACCTCCCCTTCCCCAGATGGCGGTTGTCTGAGCCCCACATGAGCCCGGCCCTGCCTGGAGCTCACACCATCAATCACCCGAGGGACACAGAGGAGAGCTGGGCTGTGTGTGCCCTTCCCAGGTGGCACCACTCCCCGGCGGCACCGCCCTGGCCCTTCACAGAGCATTCCTTTGGGCCACCCCTTGCTGAGGCGCGCAGGGCGGAACCCAGCAGTCTGACCAAGGAGGGCCCGCTGGAATCATCCCCTCCCTTCTTCTGGGGGCCTCGCTCTCCATTAACACAGTCCAAGATGGTGGGTGTTGCTCAGGGAACCTGGGCCAGATTCTCCCCTGCGGAGGGAGATCCTTGACAGAGATGCCCTGAGGTAGAGCCCTGGCTGTGCCCATTCCCGCCCTGCACCGCCGAGGGCCAGTGCCCCCCTCCGGGGACCCCCAGCAGGCTTCGGCCCCACCCATCCGCTGGCAGCCCTCCTGGCCTCGTCTCCTTCTGTTTATTGGACGACTGCGCCTCCAGGGGCCGCCGCTCTTACCTACCTAGTTTTCAGGCCCGCTCAGCGCCCGCCCCAGGGCCACCAGGACAGGAGCAGCTGCGGAAGGTCCCATGGGGGGAGCAGGGGGTGGGCAGGGGGAGAGGCTGAGGCTGGAGGGGTCTGGAGGAGAGTGCAGGCTCACCTGAGCCCCCAGAATCCCCTCAGGGTCATCGATGACCCACCACTTCCCCTCTTCTCCCAACCCCCTCCATGCCCCTCCCTGCCTGCTGGGAGGGAGTCTGGGCCACAGCAACCCCTGGCCCACTTTGTTCTCCTTTTCTTATTGGAATTTCCCTCCCAGCCTCGGCCCTGCAATGAGGGAAGATGGGCGGGTGGCCATCTGCGGCCGGGTGCCCCCCAGGGCAGCCGCCTAACTGCTGTCCGTCTGCGCCACCACCCAGGCAGGCAGCGGCCTGTGGGGCGTCTCCCGGGGGAGGGAGCACGCAGAGCAGAAGCCCCGCTGGGAGAGCCAGGTCACAGGGGATGTCCGGGAGACATCAGCACCCCTGGGAGAGCCCCCAGTGTGCGGAGGACTTCGTGTCAGCAGCCAGCCCCGCAGCACGGGCAGTGCCTCGGGCGTGAGGTCACTCCGGGTCCCAGATCCAGCTGCCTGGTTCAGATGCTGGACCTGAGGGTGGGCAGCCCCGACCCTTGACCCTCGGCAAGCCCATCTCCTGGGGGGCTCCTGCCTCCCCTCCCCGTCGTCCTCCCCGCTGCCCTGCACCCCGCCTGGTTGCACAGCACCCGTCCTCTCACCGCCCCCTCCCCGTCCCAGAGCACTGCGACCAGGATGCAGTTTGCATCAGAAACTCAAGCTCTCATTTGGGACAGGTGGGTGGGCAGGGTCTGGGTAGGACAGGGTGGGGTCAGGCCTGCAGTGGGGACCACATCCGATCAGGCCGCAGTGGCCCGGGCTTCCCAGAACTGGGCGGGAGTGGCCTGATGCAAAGGAAGTGGCAAGTGGGCGGTGCCCAGGCCAGCCAATCGTGGTACTGAGTGTGCCAGTTGGCCCCTTGTCGGTCAGGAAGCCAGGTGGGCGGGCGCCAGGGCCCGGCCCTACCCACGGCCATGTGATCTGGCTGAGTCAGCCGAGAATACCCAGGCAAGGCCTCGAGCAGGGCAGGCCACTTCCTGCCCCTCTCCGCAGGGCTCAGGCACTCCGAGGTGGCCTGTCTGGGAACTGTCTCTCTGGGGGAGACCCGGCTCCCACCACCTCCCCCAGGATCCTGTACCCCACTTCCTTTCTGCCCCTGCCCTCAGCCATCTTCAAGGTGCATGGGGACTGGGGGCTTAAAGCTATGCCACCTCGCGGGGACCCGGGCACTGTTCAAGCCACTGGACCTCAGGCTGGTCTTTTCTGCTCTCGGGGCCTCTTTAAAATGAGATCTGCATCTTTAAAATGGGATCATGAGATCTGCTACCCTCACCTCTCCGATATCATAAGAATCACATCAGGTGGAATAATACATATGAAAGGGCCTGGGACGCGTCAGGGGTCCATCAGCACAGGTCCAAAGTTCTGAACACTGGTCTGGACCCGTCAGGGATGCGCCCACATGCCACGGTGCGCTGAAGGGACTGCTGCTCCCATGGTGGCTGCTCAGGCTGCCCAGTTTGAGCCCCAGATGCTAGGTCCAGCTGGGGGACAGTAGCCAGGACATGTTTCTGGACCCTCATGAGGGTCCTCTTGGCAGGGACTTCATGGTCACTAGCCTTGGGACCTTAGCAAGTTTCCCGAATGCAAATGTGTGGTGTTGACATCATGGTTGCTGTCCTTTAACTGACGGCTGCTGTCCTTCCCTGGGATCTGCTGACCTGTCCATTGGGTGTGCAGACAGAGAGCCAAGCAGGTGGGTTCACGTGGCTTCATCCCTGAGCTTATCTGACTTCAGAGCATTTTTCCCCTTGCCTTTTACAATCCGTTTTGTTCAAGCAGAATTAAGTGCACTGTGAGTGCAGGCACATTGGTGGTGGCCGGGCTGCAAGTGCGTGCTTCTCCTGCGCCCACCAATTAACAGAGAGCCCCCCGTGGCCCGAGCCGCATCTCCCCTGCCCAGGAACCCTTGCCCTCCTGCCCTCTAGCACAGTTAGGCCAGTTGTGACACTCAGCCACTGGTGAGAAAGCTAACCAGGCAGCCAGGAACTCACACTGGGTTCACCGTCTCGGCCTCTGCAGGGGACTTTGCCATCCCCACTCAGAGGAACCCCCCCTTTACAAATAGGGGCTCAGAGATGAGCATGGCCAGCTGAGGCCACACAGCCATTACAGGCAGGACTGGACCTTTTCCCAGGCTCAGAATTGTCCCCCCCACCTCCGCGCCTGCAGGTGGGATGCGAAGTGAGACCAGGATTCTGTTGGATTCCTTCTCAGAGCCTCAGCCCTTCCCACCGAGAGCTGCAAGCGGCTCAGCGGATTCTGGCCCCAGATAAGCGGGCTGGGCATCCTGTCTGTGCTGGCCGATAAGGCACCAAAGACCTTTCTTTACAAAGATCACATTGTTCTGGCCCAAAGGTGGGCCTCTGGTGGTGGAGGGAGGGGACAGTGTTTAGAGGCAAATAACTGCTCGGAAGGCAGCTTCCAGTGGGGGAGGGGAGGGGCAGGGTGCAGGCACCCAGGTGGGGCAGGGTGGGCTCTGTGCAACTCTCCAGGCCTTGATGTTGGCCAGGCAGCCTTGTTTAGGGACAGAGAGCTTGTCACCTACCAGGTGCCCGAGCAAGTGCTGGAGCTCAGGGACATGGGGCTGGCCCAGGCAGGGCCGAGCCTGACCTATACCCCGTCTACTCTGGGCCAGCACCACGTGGGACCCGTCTGCCCCCAACGCTGGGGGGCCTTCATGCCCCAGAAGGGAAACAGAAGCCGAGGAGCCAGCTCAGGCCGTGCAGGGTGAGGGCGGCCAAGCCGGAAGTCGGAGCTGCCTCCCGTCCTGTGCTCCCCTATCTGTCCCCCTCATCTCCCAGGTGGCCCGGGAGTGGCAATGGGGCAGGAGGAAGTGGGGAGCCCTAAGGAAGCAGACCAGGAGGCTCCTGCAGTTGACAGGAAGGCTCCTGAGCCGGGGTAGAACTTGAAGGTCAGCTTGTCCAGCCCCCTGCTGGACAAGGGATGCACCGAGACACCACCCGTGGATACGTCCCGGCTGTGGCTGCAGGACCCTGACGGCTCCTGGCAGTGATGTTTCACTTGAGGCCCCCGTGGTGCCCATCAGCCCGGGCCTTCTGCATCCTCGGGGTGCAGGTGGGGTACAGGAGTCTGGAGCAGGCTGCAAGGAGGCTGCTGGGACTCAGAGGACGCCGGGGAGGCGGGTCCATCCCTGGATACCTGGACAGCCACCACCTTGCCCAGAGCAGGGCTGCAGGAGGGGCCCCTGCCCTACTTGCTCTGGGCCCCCAGGGCTACTCCCTGACCCGCGACAGCCCTGACCCCTCTCAAGCCCCCTTGCCAACGTGAGCTGATTCATTCTGGAAATGCTGCATTGGCCCTACGGGTGCCTGGCCTGAGTGGGTACCCAGGGGTTCAGGCAGTCGAGGAATCAGCTGGGATGTGCCCCACAGCGGAAGCCCGGCCCGGCAGGGAGTTAGCGCATGGACCGAACTAAGACACGAGGGGTGTGTGCCTCGGGCCCCGAGACGGGCAGACGTGCTGCCCCCGAGAGGGCTAGGGTCAGGGTTCCTTCCCTCTGCGAGGACCAGCCGAGAGGAGGAGTGGTGGGAGGCCAGCCCTGCCTGTCCTGGAGCTTCGCGGGCCAAGGGGTGGGCCCGCCTAGACGCCTGCCTCCATGCGAAGGAGCTTGCTCAGACGGACAAACCTGGCGGTCCCAGCGGCAGGGGGGCGGGGGGGGGGGCTTGTCCCCAGGGGCACGTGTGCCCCCAGGGCTGGGGTTCCTGCTTGCTGGGTGGGCCGCGAGGGCTCCGGCAGCAAACCACAGCCCACCGTCCCCCAGAGGTGCCACCACTGCCAGGGCCTGCAGGAAGCTGACCACACCTGCGCCCTCAACCCTGCAGGTCAGCGTGGGAAACGCTGCCACGCCTTCCCAAGCCCCGAGGCTGGCTTGGTCTTGGGTCTGAGCAGGGGCTGCAGCGGCTTCCCTGCTGAGCTCCAGGCCTGCAAAGCCCTCCCCCGAGGCTCGGCCAGGGCTGGGCAGTCCCAGGCCACAGACCTTCTCCCCAGCCGCCGCCCCTCTTCCTGATTCCTGAGCTCCCCCTTAGGGGGCCCGGGGGCCTCTGGGCTGGGGGCCCCCTCTTGCTGAAACACCCGAGGCTCCCACACAGGGATGTCAGGGCCCCTCACGCTCAGGCCCCCTCACGTGCTGTGTCGGGGGCCGTCTCACCGTGTCGGGGTGCCCTTGGGCTCCTTCCTCCAGACCCTGCGGTGTCCCCTCAGACACCTGGACTTCATGATAATGAGGGCCTGGTGAAGCCACAGCAGCCTCATTTCTGGCAGCGGGGGAAGAACTTAGGCAACTGTAGGCCGAGGGCGAGCTGTGTACGGGCAAGCATCACCCCAGTAACCAAGGGTAACGGAGGGGTGTTACTGTGGTCGGGGCACAGGCCAGCCATCAGAGGTTGGGGAGGCCAGTGAGGGCAAGGCACATGGTGGCCCGAGATGTCTCAGGCGGGCAGAATCCAGGCTCCAAGGGCCCAGGGCTGGGCCCAGAGAGAGCGTGCCCTGAGCCCTTGGGCAGCTGGAGCCCAGGCCGGGACAGAGGGAGAGAGCTGCCCGCCGCGGCTGTGGTCCCTGGTTGCTGGCTCAGCCTGGGAGTCTATTTCCTCATCCGCCTCCCTCCTCCTTCCATCTTCATGGACTGGCTCCCATCCTCACGGGTCTGTGCTCCCTGGGCTACGAGCCTTCAGCTTTCCCTGTGAGGTGCAGAGCAGCAGACAAGGTCATGGTCAGCCCAGCATCGGGTTGACGGTCCTCCCAGCTTGGAGCCTCCAAGGGTCCGCAGACCCGCCAGGTGCCGGATTCCTCCTGCCTCCTGCCAGTGCCTGGAGGGCAGGGCCTCAGTCCTTGGCTGCACCAGGCATGGCAGGAGGCCTGGGACAGGAACCTCACCAGGGTTACCGTGAAAATCGGCCCCCAAGCTGACGCTGGCCAGAGGTTCCTCCCCTAACCCGCAGAGGAGGGACGAAGCCCAGGGGCGTTTGCTCTGCTGCCTTCATTCACCCCAGGCTCTGGGGTCCACAAGCCCTGGAGCGGAGTGGCGCCCACGCCTGCTGCAAGTCCCTGCTCCCGACCCTGGGGAGACTCAGCAAATGGGAGGGACAGTGCTGTCCCCTTTCCTGGAACTTGCATCCTGGGGTGGAAGAAAGTTGACACAGAAGAAGGAATGTAGGAGCAACAGTCCAGCAACTTGGACTGTTCCACAGGGATGTGGCATTGTGCGAGACAGAGGGGTGGCAACCTTCTGGGAAGGGACATTTGAGCGGAGAGTGGAATTTGAGAAGGACCCAGCCACACGGACGGACGGAGATGTGGGCGAGGGCGTTCGAGGGGGGGGACGTCAGAGCAGAGGCCCCAGTGGGCACGGGCTTAGCATGTTCAAGGAACATAACGGGGGCCAGTGTGTCTGGGGCAAGTGGGTGACAGAGCCAGGCAGGGAATGAGGTGGGAGGAGCGGGCAGGGGTCCTGACGGCCTGGAAAACAGGGACAAGGAGACAGAGGCCGGACTGTGTTCTAAACGCGGTGTGGAGCCTCTGGCGAGAGGGGCCCTGGATTTAGCTCTGAAATGAACGAAGCAGCATCTCCACCTCCTTGACCCCAAACGAGATCACAGACAGCAGTCAGGGGTGGGCATTGGGAAGGCTGAGGGGCTGCGTGTACACCCTGAGGCCTCGCCGAAGGAGAGGGGCCACCTCGCTGTCCGAGTGGGTCAGAGGGGGGCCTTTGGGGGCCCACGCCTGCTCTGGGGTGTCAGGACACAGAGGGAGTATCCACGGGTGCACGCCGGCACTGCACTCGGATCTGTGGGGGTCTGTTCTGGACCAGCTGTTCAGCCATTTGGATGTCACCTCTGATGTATCTGCTTATTGGGCAAATAGGAAGGAAGGGGGGAAGGGAAATCAGGCTGATCTGCTGACAAGAGAGATTCACGGAGGAGGGAGGGAAGAGAGTTTGGACGGATGGATCGATGGATTCATGGATCCATGGATGGTTAAATGATTGGATGTGTGGATGGATGGATGGGTGGCTAGGAGGTTAGATGGATGGACAGATAGGCAGGTGGGAAGATGGGTGGCTGGCTAGCTGGATGGATGGATGGAAAAGAGGGAGGGAAGGTGGGAGGGAGGATGGTGTATATGAGCAGATGGTGGGGCTCACAGACTAACGAGTCCCGCTGGCCGCTGGTGGTTAGCTGTGCTGGGGGAGAAGAAAGGCAGCCAGTGACCTCTGTGCCCTCCCCACCCTGCCCTGGTAGAGCCGGGGTGCATGGCCAGATGGGGGAGCTGAGATCTGTGGGCAGGAGCCCCTCTCCGTGCCCCAAGTTTGCAAGACTCAACCCCTAAGAGACATGCAGCTCCAGGTGAGGAAGGCCTACCTGTGTCATCCCTCATCACGCGTCCTGGGGCCTCCAGGGCAGGAGCAGGTCTGACTCACCTTGGGTGCCAGCCAGGTGCTTGGACGATCTCAGCTACATGAGTAAGACGGCGGCGGGCCTCCTCTCGGGTGCTGGCTCCCTGGCCTGAGGCACATCTGGGCAGTCAGTGAGTGAGCACTGAGACTGCGAGCAAGGGCTGGGCCTCCAGACTCCCGCCCTCTCCTCCCCCACAGTGGGTTTGCTAGAAGCTAAGCGGAGCTGGCGGGGGGGGGGGGGCGGACTCGGGCCAGGACTGAGGATCAACCTACTTGACTCGAGCACAGCCGCTGCCAATTAATAACTGTGCGACCTGGGGCCCCAAATCCCAACCTCCCTGAAACCAGGTTCCCCCTCTGTGAAATGGCAGAGGTAACAAGCTTAGCCGGGTGACACGGTAGTGATTAGGAAGGGTGGGGCCCCTGGGCCCACTGCAGCCTTGGAGCAGCCCCACTCTGACCCCTGGGCAGGGAACACAGAGGAGTTTCCGGGGCTGCCGCCCTGCCCACTCCTGAAGCCCTGCCCGGGTCCACTCGCCCACCTGTCACAGCAGGAAAGGCTCTGTGTTTCTGCTGCCCCGCCCAGGAAGGCCCAGGGCCAGGGGAGAAAGCGGACACTTCGTCCTGGGCTTGGCAGGAGGCCACCGGCCCACCCGGGAGGCGGCAGGAGGCACCCCTGGGCCTTTAGAAATCGGTCACTGGGCCTTTATGCAGCACGTCCTCAGGGAGTGGAAAGAACCCAGGATTCCGAGCCAGAGTTCCTGCTCTGCCAACATCTACCAGGCCGTGACCACAAGGCTAGGCCATCAGCTCTTGGAGCCATGATTTTCTCATCCATAAAATGGGCTGACGTCGGTGGCGGGGTGCCGTCCACTGGGAACTGCTTGCCCCAGCCCCACTCGGGGCGGGGCTGCAAGGGGGCAGGAGACAGAGGGAGCTGCCTCTTTCCTAACCTGGGCAGACCGGGGCAGTGGCAGGGCTTGGGAGGGCACGGCAGGCACCTGAAGGACTGGCCGTCGGGCTCCCCCGGGGGCCGCTGCTTCTGTTGGGACCGGACACTGGTTTGGGCAGTGCTGTGGAGCAGGAAGGTGATGTCTTGGGCGGAGCGTGGATTCGGGTGCACCTCACCGTAAGCACGCCTGCACTTCCTCTCCGAGTTAAGGCGCTTTGGGTGCAGGTATCAGAAACCCAGCAGGGAGCTGAAGCCCGGGAGGGCAGGAGGCGGGGTCTCGAGGCGTCCTTAGGTGGGATGGGCAGGCCAGGTTCAGGGACGGCCCCAGCCTCATGCCAGCTCCCCCGAGGACTCTGTGGCCGCCTGTCTGGCCCGCCTGCGTCCCCCTCTCTGGGCAGCTCTTGGCCCCCTCCCCTGCGTGCACCAGTTGCTGTCTTCCCACCACGGAGCTCCATCCCCTAGCGGGGGAAGTCTGGTGGCCCGGCATGGGTCAGGGGCCCACCTCAGCTCCACTTCACCGTGTCCAAGGTCCTACAGAGCCGACTTAGTGCCGGGCCTGGGGGGCAGGGGGTCCTGCCCCAGCTGTGACAGCCAAACTTCCAGCGGGGCCGGTCCGGGCCTGGCTTCTGCCATGGGCCCTGGAAAGCCTGAGCTTGGCCGTGCAGCCTTCCCTGGGTGACCCGCAGGCCCCTCGGGCCCTCGTCCCATTTCTGAGACGTCCCCTGAGTGGGGACCTGACTGTAAGACACGGTGGCCCCGGCCACTCGGCCCTGGCTCTCTGGCGGGTCTCTGGTCCCCTTGCCAGGGCGGGTGGAGGATGCCCCCTCCAGGCCCCAGGCTGCCCCAGCCTCGGCGTGAGGCGTGACCAGTACTCTCCCCTCCTTCCTTCCAGAAGCCCCCCAGCGCCCACGCCATGAAGGAGGAGGCCTTTCTGCGACGACGCTTCTCACTGTGTCCGCCCTCCTCCACCCCTCAGAAAGTCGACTCCCGGAAACTCAGCCGCAACCTGCTCTTGGGTGGAGAGAATGAGCTCGACCCTCTGGGTCCAGGTCAGCGTCCACATGGGAACCCGGTCACCTGGCACGTGGGCCACGGGTGGGGACAGCTGCCGAGCCTAGGCCCTCCTCAGCTTCGAAGCCCAGCTGTGTGGCCTCAGGCAGGTCCCTTTCCCTCTCTGTGCTGTCCGGGTTGGAGAGGGAGGGCGTCGGCCTTGCTGTGCTCACACCCCAGCCCCTGGTGCCTCCCGGTCAGGATGGCTCTCCCCTAGTCATTGCTTCTCCACTTCCTGCAAGGACCTGGCAATAAACCACCAGCCACAGGGAGCGGGCAGGAGTGGCTCGTCAGGCGGCCTCAGGCCTCCTCTGAGACCATGGCCTCTTCTTCCTGGCCGTGAACCTGAGCTTTAGAAACCCGCTTCAAAACAAACGGAGCTATATGGAATCTAAAAAAAAAAAATGGTTCTGAAGAACCTAGGGGCAGGACAGGAATAAAGATGCAGATGTAAAGAATGGACTTGAGGACACGGGGAGGGGGAAGGGTAAGCTGGGACAAAGTGAGAGAGTGGCATGGACATAGATACACTACCAAATGTAAAATAGATAGCTAGTGGGAAGCAGCCTCATGGCACAGGGAGAGCAGCTCAGTGCTTTGTGACCACCTAGAGGGGTGGGATAGGGAGGGTGGGAGGGAGACGCAAAGAGGGAGGAGATATGGGGATGTATGTATACGTATAGCTGATTCACTTTGTTATACAGCAGAAATTAACACACCATTGTAAAGCAATTATACTCCAATAACGATGTTTAAAAAAAAAAAACGGAGCCGGGCACGGGCAGCCGCTCCCCCCAGGGTCAAATCCAGACACCTCACACCCCACTGCCTCCCCTCAAGCGAGCTGGAGAGGAAGCGTGCTGGGAGGGGCCCGGGGACAGTGTCTGGCCACCCCCCTCGGAGAGCCCAGCACTGGAGAGCAATGGAATTCCAGCCAGCGGATTTGGGGCGTGGGGGGAAGCCAGGCGAGGTCTGGGTACCCTGAACTGAAAACAGGGCTCCTGTCTTACAGACCCCAGAGGGTGTGCCACACCAGCGCCCAGGGCACCCGGGCTTCTCCCAGCGGTGACACCCCCTCATGACGCTGGCTGGTGCTCATTAGCTCTCTGGTCCCACAGCCACCGCCTGGGCTGGCTTCCTGCCCCGCCCAGGCCACCCGTGCGGTGCCCGTGCCTCGCCTGCCACACACTGGGCAGCGGCGGAGGGGCTGCCCGGCAGCCATGCCCCGGTCCTCATGCTGGCCACTCTCTTGCAGGGAAGGACATGGAGCCCAACAGCCCATCGCCACCCAGAGATGAAGGGCCCCCGACCCCAGGCTCTGCCACGAAGGTGCCACCGGTAGGAGCCTGGCTGTGGGAGGACCCAAGGCAGGGAGCCTGCCCTGGGGACGATGGGAAGTGGCTGGAGGGAGGGGACAGCAGGGCTGACGGCCGAACCCACCATTGCCAGCCCTTGGCTTTGAATCAGGGAGGCTGCTGGAGCTGGGGACGGAGTCACAGAGCTTGTGAGTTGTTTATCAAAGCCACCTTCTTGAGTAACACAGGTCGGGGATGCAGGGTCCGGAGGAGGCTGGGGCTGCCAGGGGGCCTCAGGGACAGAAAATCATGGTAAAAGGAGGCCCCGGGCTCTTCTGTCATAGGGAACCCACCCAGGTGTGAGCGCATCCTCCCTCTGCCTGTGTCTGTGCTGCGCCCTCCACCCGTGCACCCTCTTCAGGGCAACACCAAGTTCAGGGAAAGGGCACGCGCACACACAGATACACACACAGATACACACACACACAAATGCACATACAGACACACACACACACACAAATGCACATACAGACAGATACACACACAGATATACACACACACAAAAATGCACATACACACACACAGATACACATACACAGATACACACATAGATACACAAATGCACATATAGACACACACAGATGTACACACACACACAAATGCACATACAGGCACACACAGACATACACACACAGATACACATACACACATAGATACACACACAAATGCACATACAGACACAGAGATATAGATACACACACAGATACACACAGAGGCACACACACATACACACACAGTTACACACACACAGATGCATACAGCCGCACACACACAGATACACAAACATACACACACAGATATACACACAGATGCACACACATATACACACGCATAACACACACATACACAGAGATGCACATACACAGAGATGCACACATATATGCACAGATATACACACACAGATGCACACACAGATACACACACACACACACACACACACACACACACACACCACGTGCTCCCCAGCCCAGCGCCTCTCAGCTGGGGCCCAGCCGTGCACCTCCAGGCAGAAGCTGTGGTCCAGGGAGGGTGTGGGGCCCCAGGTACAGGTGCCAGGTTGTAGACACGCCCTTCCTTCCCCCAAGGGCCTCAGGCCAGGGGAACCACGGCCCCCGGATTGGAGGCCCCAGTTCTGGCGGTGCGGCTGGGGGGCTGGAGGCACATAGAGGCCAGTTCTCCCCACCCTGGCTGCCCCGTGAGACCCAGAGTGACAACTGCCTGCTCCTCTGGGACCCCACGCCCTCCTCTGTCCAACAAGGAGTGTGTGGCGGTCCTCCCTGTGTCCACTTCCGGCATGGAAGAAACCGGACCTTTCGTGGGTCCCCCCTCAGCCAGCGCTTCCCCGCCTCGGTCCCCAAGGCTGCCGGCTGCTGGGAGTGCAGTTGGAGCGCCTGCATTTGTGTGTGTGGAATTTTTTTAATTAAAAATTTTTTTTAGATTACAGTAAAATACACATAACAAAATGTACCATCCTAACCATTTTTAAGTCTACGGTTTAAGTACATTCACATTATTATGTCACCATCACCACCATCCACCCCGAGAACTTTTTCATCTTATAAAACTGACAGTCTGTCCCCATTAAACACTCACGTCCCACCCCTTCCCCAGCTCTGGGCCCCGCCGTCCTACTTTCTGTCTCTATCAATGTGACTCCTCTAGGGACCTCCCGTGAGTGGATCGCACAGTATTTGTCCTTTTGTGTCTGGCTTATTTCACTTACTATAATGTCCTCATGTTCATCCAGGTTGTAGCTGGGTCAGAATTTTCTTCCTTTTTAAGGCTGAATAATATTCCACTGTGTGGCTGGACCATACTTTGTTTATTCAGTCATCTGTCTACGGACACATATCTTTTTTTAAGACACAGATTTATTTCATGAAAACATGGTTCTTCCTTCTACAAACCAATAAAACATTAAACCCAATAAAACCACATCAAATGTTATCAGGAACACTTGGTTCAAATTTCAGATTTCACCCATTCAGAAATGATGTCTGGGCATCCTCTCTGGGCAAGGCCCACACCGCTATAGGTGCTGGGGATGGAGTCGTTGGTAAAACAAAGTCCCTCTCTCCTGGAGCTTATGTTCTAGAGGGAAGACAGGCAGCAGACAAAACAAGTAAGGTCTAGAACATGTCAGAGGCTGAGGGAGGAAAGAAAGGACAGCTCTGGACACCCCCAGGTTCTTTTCTTTTTTAACAATTTATTTTAATTAATTAATTTATTTACTTATTTTTGGCTGCGTTGGGTCTTCGTTGCTGTGCGCGGGCTTTCTCTAGTTGCGGCGAGCGGCGGCTCCTCTTCGCTGCGGTGCGCGGGCTTCTCACTGCGGTGGCTTCTCTTGTCATGGAGCACAGGCTCTAGGCCCGCGGGCTTCTGTAGTTGTGGCACGCAGGCTCAGTAGTTGTGGCACACGGGCTTAGTTGCTCCGCGGCATGTGGGATCTTCCCAGACCAGGGCTCGAACCTGTGTCCCCTGCACTGGCAGGCGGATTCTTAACCACTGCGCCACCAGGGAAGCCCACCCCCCAGACTCTTAAGAGTGACTTGAGACTGTTCTAAAAGGCACAGCTTGGGGAAAGATACAAACTCTAATATATATATGATAAATATAAAGTATTTAATATATTAATATTAGATATCATACACAATATAATATAGCATGATACAGTATAATATCACGTATAGTAACATATCAGATATGTAACATACGAGCAGTTCTTTATGTATATACACACACATATGTGTATATATATTATACAGTTTTTCCATGAGATAAAATTCAAACAACACAGAATTAACCATTTTTGGTGAACAGTTCAGTGACACTTAGTGCGTTCACAGTATTGTACAACCGTCACCGCTGTCTAGTTTCCATGACCCCAAACAGACACCCTCTCAGCAGCCATCCCTGCAGCCAACACTGTGCTTTCCCTCTCTACGGATTTGCCTCTTCTGGACATTTCATATAAACGGAGCCATGCGATGTGTGGGGTTTTGTGCCGGGCTTCTCTCCCTGAGCCCCATCCAGGCTGTGGCAGGTGTCAGTGCCCCTGGATGGATGGACCACAGGCGGCTCGTCCACTCGTCAGTGGGAGGACATTTGGACCGTTTCCACTTTTCCGCTGTTGGGAACAGAGCTGCTACGAACATGCGTGTACAAGTATCCCAGTACCTGTTTTCAGTTCTTTGGGCTTATATCTCAGAGTGGAATTGCTGGGCCATCATGGTAACTCTGTGGCAAGATGGAATTCTAGAAAGTTCTATAGTTGACTTTTGGGGGAAGTGCCGAAATGTTTTCCACAGTGGCTGCCCGTTTTACTTTACAGCCCCACTGGCGAAGAATAAGGGTTCCCGTTTCTCACCTCCTCAACAACACTTGTTTCTGTTCTTTTTTAAACCCAGTAGGTGTGAAGTGATGTCTCACTGTGTTTGTTTGTTTGTTTGTTTGTTTTGCGGTACGCGGGCCTCTCACTGCTGTGGCCTCTCCCGTTGCGGAGCACAGGCTCCGGACGCGCAGGCTCAGTGGCCATGGCTCACGGGCCCAGCCGCTCCGCGGCATGTGGGATCTACCCGGACTGGGGCACAAACCCGCGTCCCCTGCATCGGCAGGCGGACTCTTAACCACTGCGCCACCAGGGAAGCTCCCTAAATCACTTTATTAAAGGAATTTTTAGGTTTTTGGTCAGACTCCCGCGTTCATGGTTCTGAGCAGCGTGTCTCACTCCTGGGGGTGCTGCGTTATCGCCCCACTGTGCCTTGAGGTTCAGTGGCCCTCGGGAACGAGCAGGGGGGTCTGGTGGGCCTTGGCGGGGTCCCCAGCATGGCTCTAGGATGGAGGAGTAGGGGCACTGTCTGCAGTGACCCGGCCCGGTGGGGCTTGGAGGGCCCAGGAGCAGAGGGTTGCAGGGCACAGACGCCCCATCCCGTCCACCCCCCAGCCCCGCTGTCCCCAATCGCACCTCTCTCTTCCTCTGTTGCCCCCAACAAGCTCCTTTCAGCCGCATCTGGTGGAAAGCTGGGCGGCAGGGAATTGGCAGAGGGTTCGTTCACTCATTCATTCATTCATCCATTCATCCAAGATGCTCACCGAGCTCCCAGCTGCTGGTGCCAAGGGGATGCTGGGATGAAGCCAAGCCCAGTGGAGCTCTCGACAGTAAGCAGAAACGTCTGTGTGGCTGTAATTGCAGGACATGCTCAGCCAGCCAGGGGTGGCTGGTGTCATCAGGGCCTGATGCCAGCAGGGTGGGCAGAGCCGTCTTCCTCCCGGGGAAGCAGCTCAGCGGGGCCTGAGGAAGGAGCAGGGGTTGCTCAGCAACAGGGAAGAGCATTCAGGCTGGGGGAACAGCATGTGCTAAGGAAGCTGGGGGCACCAGGCATAAGAATCCCAGCTCCCCGGGAGCTGGAGGATCAGCCCGGCCCCCAGAGGCCTGTCACTCAGCTCCTTCTCATCACTCCTGCTTCAACACAGAGGATGCTTCTAGAGCAGAGTCCCCCAGGCGCCTCATCCCATGTCCCTGTCTTCCTGGGATCCCTGCCCGAGTTCAGCCCCAGCTCGGCCCCTCGCGAGCTGTGTGACCTCTGCCAGGTTCTGAACCTCTCTGTGCCACAGCCTCCTCACCTGCAGGGCGTGGGTAGTAAGAATGCCTGAAGCTGCGCTGGTTCCCGTGCACACATGTGCTCTCCAACCCCCTCTCTCACCCTCTGTTCCCTGGGGGCGGCCTGTCCCTCTGTTCTAACCCCAGCACCCGAGGCCATGCCTGGCACGCAGTGCCGTGGGGACGGCCAGTCCCCGGGACAGTTCCGGCCTCAGCCCTGCCCCTGGCTCTGCAGCCTCGGGGGTCATTGCACCTCTCTGTGCCTCAGTTTCCTCATCCATCGGATGGGGGTAGTAACTGGGCCCGCCTCCTGGGTGGTCGTGAGAAGTAGGTGAGCAAAGGCAGTAAAGACCTGAGAGGACCTGGCAACGGCGGAGCGGTCAAGAGCATTGCCAAGGCTGCTCACCTCGCGCAGGGAGGGAGCTGAGGGCCGTTGGCCTCTGGTCCTCCGGGCCTCCCTCCCTTGCCTGGAGGCTCGGGGTGGAGGCACTCAGCCCAGAGGACGAGCAGGGCAGGCAAATTTCTGCAAAGGACCAGAAAGGGAACGTTTTAAGCTCGGCAGCCACACGAGCTCCATCGCAAGAACTTGCCGTGGCCGTTAGAGCCAGTGCAGCCACGACAGCAGGCCAACGATGGGCGCGTCCGGTGGCCACGGTCACCTGATTGGTGGATGCGGAAATCTGAATTTCATCATTTTCACATCTCACGTTGATTTTTTTCCCCCCATCCCCTTAAAAATGTAAAACCCGGGACTTCCCTGGCGGTCCAGTGGTTAGGACTGTGGGCTTCCACTGCAGGGGGCGTGGGTTCAATCCCCGGTCCGGGAACTAAGATCCCGCAAGCCGCGCAGCATGGCCAAAAAAAACCCAAACAAACTGTAAACCCCATTCTGGGCTCGCAAGCTCCAGAGAAGCAGGCCCATAGCCTTTAGTCTTGGCTTTTTCTCCCCACTCCCCCACCCCGGCTGCCATTTCCCCGTCTGTTAAAGGACCGAGGCCCCATCCGCTCCCAGGTCCCTGGATGCAGCTGCCTGGTGGGCGTGGCCAGCTGCACCTCCTCCCTGCAAGCGTCGGGAGAGGGCCTGGGTGTTGCCCCACCCAGCACCTGCTGTCAGGGCACTAGGGATGGGGGTCCCCACTGCATACGTGCGCCCTCCCTGACCAGAGGCTGGGCGCCAGGTGATGGCTAAGATGGACGCCTCCTGGGCACCACGGGGAGGGTCATTGCCATGTGCCCAGTGCAGGCCCCCAGGGAGGTGGCCCCTGGTCCACGCCCCCGGTGACCCACCCCAGCTCGTGTTCACGTGCCCACCTCCTGAGGCCTGTTCACCCCCTCCCCCGGGGCAGGGAGGGGGAGGGACGCCTTTCTCCCACCTCCTGCTTCCTGCGCCCCGGCACCACCCCTCACCTCCGCACACCTGTCCTCTTCTACCCTCCCTCCAGCAACCTGAGTCTCTCTTGCAGGCAGAATACAGGCTGTGCAATGGGTCCGACAGGGAATGTGTATCCCCGACAGCCAAGGTCACCAAGAAGGAAGCTCTCAAGGTGGGCCCAGGCCTGGGGAAGGGGCACGGTGTGTCGTTTGTTGGATGAATGGGCACCCCAGCCAGTGAGGCCACACCTCCACCCCAGCCTGCCAAAGGGAGGGGGACAGACTGCACCCTGGCCACCTCCACACCCCCTCTTCCTGTCCTCTCCCTGCCCCCCTCTTCGTCCCCTGGCTAGACGGTGGAGGCCCTCGCGAGTAGAAGGTCCCCCGGGAGGGCCAGCCCAGGGCCTTCTCCCCTGACCCACCTGCGGGTGCCCTGGGCCCAGGCACAGAAGGAGAGCTACCGCCAGGAGAAGAAGCGCGCCACCAAGCAGTTGCTCAGCGCCTTGACAGACCCCAGCGTAGTCATCATGGCCGACAGCCTGAAGGTGAGCGCGTGTGTGTTTCAGCACTGGCCAGGCTCCCTCAGGAGGCCTCCCCCAGGGACAGTGCAGGGTCACTAGCCACTCGGGAGACGGTTAGGCATGCTGGCTGCTGCAAACTGTGTGTGTCCTGGGGCTGCCCTGACAAATGACCACAAGCTGGTGGCTTATGACAACCAAAGATGATTCCCAGGTCCAGAGGCCAAAGTCCAAACTCAAGGTCCTGGCAGGGCCAGGCTCCTTCCCGAGTCTCTAAAGGAGGGTTCTTCCTGCCTCTCCCAGCTTCTGAGGGCCCCAGGCATCACTGGACTTGTGGCCGCGTCCCTCCAGCCTCTGCCTCTCTGGTCACCTGGCCTCCTCCTGTGTCTGTGTCCTCTTCTCCTCTTATAAGGACACGGTCGTTGGACCAGGGCCCACCCTGCTCCAATGCAGCCTCATCTTCACTTGGTCGCATCTGCAGAAACCCTATTTCTAATTAAGGTGGGGGGCCCTGACCTGCTGGCGGGGGTCCCAGAGTGCCCATAGAGCCCCCTGCTGGGATACAGGAGGGAGGTGAAACTCGGACTTTGGGAGAAAGGACCGGGGTTGTGTTCAGACCTCACTGAGGCAGCGAGAGAGTCCCTCAGCTCCCAAGCTTCGGTTTCCCCCTCCGTACAGAGGGGGTAAAGCTGCCGAATCCCGGGGCTGCCACGAGGGGCAGAGGAGACAAGGGGACCAGGGAGCCTGGGCTTCTACAGAGCCCTGGGCCCGCGTGGCTCCTTTTCTCTGATCCACAAAATTACGAATAAAAAAATTCAGTACAAAAGTGAATATTTAGGATGAGAAAAGAAATGATCACAGGTTTCAACATCACAAAGCTGACCATTGCAACAGTCACATCCGATTCCCAGCTCCCCCCAGGGCCCTGGCAGGGCCTTGAACTTGAGCTCCATGGACTTCACCAGTAAATCTGGCTACAGCATCCTCCTTTGGATTCACCATCATTCAGAGTTCCTGTTAAATCCTAAAAGAGAACTCTGCCCGGAGCCCAAAGCCCTGTGTATCTGCCCCTCCCCCAGCCGTCCAGATGCCCCTGGGTCCCGGGCGGGCATGGACGGCAGCGCCCCTCCCCCCAGATCCGCGGGACCCTGAAGAGTTGGACCAAACTGTGGTGCGTGCTGAAGCCGGGGGTGCTGCTCATCTACAAGACGCCCAAGGTGGGCCAGTGGGTGGGCACGGTCCTGCTGCACTGCTGCGAGCTCATTGAGAGGCCCTCTAAGAAGGACGGCTTCTGCTTCAAGCTCTTCCACCCACTGGACCAGTCCGTCTGGGCCGTGAAGGTACCGCGGTGCGAGCCCTGGGGCTTGGGAGGGCCAGGCAAGGAGAGAGCCCCCGGGGGCAGGTGGCTGTGTGGGAGGAGAGCACAGATGGGCAGTCAGAAGGCTCATCCTGGGGCCCCAGTGGCACGGAGTCCAGAAATGGGCTGACAGTTCCAAGGGTTAAGTCACTCAGTGGCCAGGGGATCAGATGTGGTCACTGGAGGTTGGGGGCGCTCAGGGCCTGGGGGCCCCATGAGATGAGATCACACCTCGAGCCGTGTCCAGAGGCTGAGGAACGCGGCCATGTGAGGGCAGCTGCTCTGAACCCAGACCTCACCCTCATAACCTGGGGGCTGCCCAGCCCAGGACCAAAGGGGGTCAGGTTGCCAAGTGAAATCCTGAATGCCCAGTTAAATTTGGATTTCAGGGGAAGATCAGAAAGTTTTTTTAGGGACTTTCCTGGTGGTCCAGTGGTAAAGAATCCGCCTTCCAATGCAGGGGACGCGGGTTCAATCCCTGGTCGGGGAACTAAGATCCCCCATGCCGCAGGGCAACCAAGCCCGTGCGCCACAACTACTGAGCTCACGTGCCTCAATTAGAGAGCCCCCATGCCGCAAACTACAGAGCCCACGCGCCCTGGAGCCTGCGCGCCACAACTAGAGACGAGAAAACCCGCATGCCACAACTAGAGAGAAGCCCGCGCGCTGCAATGAAAGATCCCGCGTGCCTCAACGAAGATCGTGCCTGCCACAACTAAGACCCGACGCAACCAAAAATAAATTAAAATAAATAAATCTTTTTTTAAAAAAAGTTTTTTTAGGATAAGTATGTCCCAAAAAGAAATGAAATTGAGTTATTTGTAGTGAGGTGGATGGACCTAGAGACTGTCGTACAGAGTGAAGTAAGTCAGAAAGAGAAAAACAAATACCGTATGCTAACACATATATATGGAATCTAAAAAAAAAAACAAAACTATGTCCCAAATATTTCATGGGGTATACTTATACTGTGTATGTAATTCTTCTGAGATTCAGATTTAACTGGGTGTCCTGGATCTGCACATGCTGGTTCTGGCCACCCTAGAGTGGGAGGGCTCAGAGCTGGAAAGCCAAGGGTGGGACCACCAGCTAAGAAGGGGGACCGAGCACCCCGGCCGTTCACCTCTCCTGCCGCCTGCCACATCTGCGTGGTCAGGTGCCTGACCCTGCCTAGGGGTCCTGAGGCCCCGGAAGCGCCCACGCGTGTCTGGGTGTGGGTCCACATGACCGCACCACCTGTGTTTCCACCCCTCCCCGGCCCACCCCTTGGGTGACGCCAGGTCTCTGCCTCTCCAGGGCCCCAAAGGTGAGAGCGTGGGCTCCATCACACAGCCCCTCCCGAGCAGCTACCTGATCTTCAGGGCCGCCTCCGAGTCAGACGGTGAGTACCTTCCTGCCCTGCTGGTCTCCACGGTGACCCCACCTGAAGCACCCCTCCCCTTGGCGGGATTTAGGCCGGGCGTATGGGACCCCGGTTCGGACCCCTTCACCGCCATCCAAGGAGGCAGCCTGGTGTCAGGGGATGAGCCCGCCGTTCACCAGCCCCCTCTCTGGAGCCTCAGTCTTCCCCGTGGGCAAAAGATGAACAGTAGCACTGTCTCCCCAGTTGCTATGCGAATCTGATGACCTTATTTAAAAGCAACCAGATAAGTTACTGGGTGCCAACCACGTGCCAGGCACCACTGAATCAGCAGGTGCTACTGTTACCATCCACGTTTGACACATGCGGAGACAGGTTGGGTGAACTGCAGGTGAGAAAGCGCTGGAGCCGGGACGAAGCCAGGTTCCCAAATCAGCGCACGTGTTTGGAGCGCCCTCTAGTGGCTTCCCCGAGTAAACGCGGCTGCCCACGCACACACACACACACACGCGCGCGCGCGCACACACACACACACACACACACACACACACACACACACACCGCCCCATCGCCGAGCCCTGAGGGCCGGCGCCTCCCGGGGATCTGGTGTAAGACTCCCACCCCACCAGCAGTTCAGGGCAGGCAAGGTCCTGCCCGAGGCAGCCTGGCCTGACCACTGGGCTCCGGCCCTCCGGGCTGGGAGTCTGGGGCAGGCGGCCGTCCCTAAGGTGCCATGCCACCCCCTGGTGGCCAGACGCTGCATCCACGCTCCAGGGGGCCGTCCTGAGTCCCTTGAATGCCGCCCTCATTTCCCCAGCCCCCCACTCAGTGCCAGGCCCCTCGTGGGCCCTGGGATGGGCAGGGCAGCTAGTGCTGCCATGGAGCCTGCAATCTAGTGCGAGAGAACACCAGCAAACCAGCAGACGAGGCCAACTGGGCTGAAGCATGAGCTGAGTCCCTGATGGGGTCGGGGGCCATGGTCAGGAAGGAGGGGCATCCACAGCCCCTGTGGGTATCAGGGTGGGCTTCCTGGAGGAGGAGGAGGAATGGGCTCGAAGGACGCGTGCTATTCAGGATGTCTAGTCCCTTGTGGCAACCACAAAAAACGCACGTCAGGGCCCCAGGCCCCACTCAGCAGGTGTGGGTTTCCCAGCTCTCGCCTGCGGGTTCTGCTCCCATGAGCGCCCCACCTTCCACCACCATGACCTTTCAGCCCTGGCTGAAAGTTGGAAGGTTGGTATCCAGCCAAGCCTGCAGTGAAACCCCCCTGCAGGATGCCGGGTGTCCTCCTGATAACCAGGAGCCACCCTCCCTGCAAGCCCCTCCTCCGCGATCCCCAGCGCGCCCCTCCCAACGCCAGGCCCCGGGATGCACCACAGAGAGTTAGGGAAGGAAATTCACTGTCTCCAAGAGGGAGACACTTTGAGGCTTTGGAGAAGGAAAGAACCGAGTTCAAGGTCCTTCAATCCCAGGTCCAGCCCGCGGGCGGCCTCTACCAGAAGGGCTGCAGGGGGCTGAGGATAAGGGCTGGGGGCTGGAGGCGCTGGCTCTGGCCACCCCACCCCGCCTCCCCGCCCGCCTGGCCCTCCCCTCCTCCCAGAGCTGTTCCAACACCAGGGACTGCCTGTCTGCGGCCTTGGCTCAGCAGCCCTTCCCCAGCCTGCCAGCCCCCCTCCTGCCCTGTGCTCCAGGCCAGGAAAGCCCTCAGCGCAGAGACCCCCTCCTGCCCCGACCCATGGGGGCCAGTTTCCATCAGGAAGGGCCCTCACCCTGACGCCACAGGTGGGAACTCGCAGGGCCTCTGGGTGCAGAGCGGCCTGAGCTTGCTACACGTATGACCTTGAGGGGGTCACTTACCCATCCTGGCCTTAGCCCTTGTCTGTGACGTGGGTGACTGACAGTGTGCTGGGAGTGGGGGGCTCCTTGTTTAGGAATGGAGGGATGGGGGCGGGCAGGCTCCCTGACAGAGGGGCAGGAAGCTCCCCAGTGCTCAGTGGGTGCCTCCGCAGCTGGGGGCTGCTCATCGCCCCTGACCGCCCCCCCCCCCCACAGGCCGCTGCTGGCTGGACGCTCTGGAGCTGGCACTGCGCTGCTCCAGCTTCCTGCGACTCAGCGCGTGCAGGCAGGGCCGCGACGGGGAGCCTGGGTCCTCGCCAGGCGCATCACCCTCTGCGCTCTGCGGGCTGCCCCCCTCGGCTGCCGTCCACGACCAGGACCTGTTCCCGTGAGCAGGGGCGTGGCGGGCAGGGACCAGCCTCTCCCGGGAGCCTGCTGGGGACTCCTGGGCCCGGGCTCTCCCTGGCATCACCGCACGGGGTCTCCTTGTACGTGGGGAGAAGATGGGGGGCAAACGCCGCCGAGGTCTGGCTGCCCAAACCCCAGGCCAGGAGGCAGGCCTCCTCCACTCGAGGTGGACCGGGGAGCCTCAGGGTGTTCGCCTGTGAACTGGGGCTTATAGTGTCAAATGCCCATCGCTGAGGCTTTTCAGCACAGGGATGGGGCTGAGGCGCCAGGCAGCGAGGGGTGCCCCGGGTGAGGGTACCGGGGGGTGTGCCCAGAGGTGGGCGTGCCAGGGCCTCACCTGTGACCAGCAACCCACGGGCGCCGTCCACCTTCCAGACTGAACGGGTCCTCCTTGGAGAATGACGCTTTCTCAGACAAGTCAGAGAGAGAGAACGCTGAGGACTCAGATAAGGAGACCCAGGACCGCAGGCAGAAGGCCGAGAGCGGGAGCGAGCAGTCGGAGGCCCCGGGGCGCCCCGCGCGCAGAGGGACCACGTACGTGGCACAGGAACACGAGGACCTGGGGGAGGTGAGAGCCCGCCCTGCCTGGAGCTCGGGCGCCGCCCAGCACCCACCCCGCATCCCTGAAGCGATGGAGGCGACGCCTGGCCGTCCCCTCGGGGAGAGCCCGCAGGGTCTGCTACACCCAGAGGGCCAGGGGCACGGGAAGGCCAGGATGGCGGGACTCAGGGAGAGCCGGGAGGGCCGCGGGGCTCTGGTGAGGGTGTTGGGGGGGCCACAGGGCAGGTTCAGGTGGCGGCCTGCCAGGGTCCAGGTGAGACCTTCAGAAGGTCAAGGGGCAGAGGTGGAGCCTGGGACCCGCTAAGGAGGAGCTGTTGTCTGGACAAAGCTGACGGTGCCCTGGACCCAGGCACAGTCGGGGTGGGGAAGGGAGAAGGGGTTCAGGGCGCGTCCAGAGGCAGACGGGCAGGACCCAGCCTGACGGCGATGCCACCTGTGAGATGGGCGCTCTGGAAGAAAGAGCTGGCGGCTGGGGGTGGGACCCGACTGTGTCCCAGGCTTGGACGTGCAAGGGAGACGCTGCTGCACGGGAGGGTCTGGGGCTTAGGGGGCCGTCTGGACATAGGGCAGCCCAAGGGGCCCAGGGGCCCAGGCACCCCAGCCTTCAGAGGCTGAGCACAGACGGGGCTCTGCAGAGGAACCCTGGGAGGCGTGGCAGGGAGGGGAGGGGTGGCCTCAGGGGCAGCTGTGCTGGGAGCTGGAGGAGAGACAGGGTGACACGGGGGTGGTGGTGACCTTCACCAGGGCACTTTTGGTGGAGAGGAGGGGCAGAAGCCAGAGGGAGAGGGTTAGAGGGAGTGCGGGTGGGATGGAGGGTGCAGGGGATTCCCAGCTGCGGCAGCTGCCATGCGCGCCCTGAAGCTGGCCTGGACATCAAAGCCAGGGAGCCACAGCCTCATGGGGGTCAGACATGACCACTGCCTCTGGGGGCTTCCCCTCCCCTCGGTGCCCAGGCGAGCTGTCCAAGCGAGTGCCACTAGGCCTCCACCACAGCTGTGCAGACACAGAGAGGCAGAGTGACTGCCTGAGGTGGCCCAGCAGGGTGGTGATGGGCCCTGATGCAGGGCTGGCTGCTGGCACCCCATTCTGCTGCCTTCCTGGGGGGTCAGGGGATGGGGATCCACAGCCAAGTTTAGCCACACCCCAGGCCCGAGGCCCTGGAGCCACAGACCAGGGGGTGGGGATGGGGGTCCATGGGGAGGGGCTTGGCGTTGGCCCGGGAACTGCGGCTCGATGGCACTTCCCGAGAGTGGAGGGTCCCCGATGCACAGCCCTGCCTGGGAGCACCTGCCCCGCCAGCCAGCTGTCTTTAGACAGCTGCATGACCCTTTCTGAGATCACTCTGCCCACCTGAGGGTTTGCTGGTTGGTGTGGCCTGGGAGATGGAGCCCCCCTACCCTTCCCCCTCGCCCCCTGCCCAGACAAAGCCCAAAGCTCCGGGGCTCAGTCTCTCTGTGGCACGTGTTTGGAGACTCGGTCTCAGGGAAGAGAGGAGGGGCCCAGGGCGGCCCCCTCTAGCCGTGCGATCCTGGACAGGTGAAGACCCCCTCTGAAGGGGGTGCAGGCCTGAAGCACCTGTGTCACCCCATGAAGACAAGATGGGCTGGGGGTGGGAGGAGGTCTCCTCGAGCACGTGGCACCTGCTGCCGCGGCACAGGTCATGCAAAGTCCACAGACAGGTGTCAGCAGCCACGGTGGATGTGCACCAACTGCGGGGAGGGCCCAGGCTGGCCAGGAGCAGAGGCAGGCGGGAGCCGGCCTGGGCCAGGAGCTGCCCCTCGGGCCTGCTGGAAAATGCAGGGCTCAGGTGGGGCTGGGACAGGCCCTCTGGGTGTGGCGGCCCGGCCAGGGGGTACGCGTGGCCGCCCTACCCCCCATCCCGCCCCCTCCAGGCTCCCCGCCCAGCTCTGGCTGCAGCCTGACCGCGGTCCCTCTCGGCAGCTGGGCGAAGCATCGCAGGTAGAGACGGTGTCTGACGAGCACAAGAGTCTGATATGGGTCCTGCTGAAGCAGCTGCGGCCGGGCATGGACCTGTCCCGCGTGGTGCTGCCCACCTTCGTCCTGGAGCCCCGCTCCTTCCTCAACAAGCTCTCCGACTACTACTACCACGCCGACCTGCTCTCCAGGTAAGCGACAGGGAGGTGCCCAGAGACACACACCCCCCAGGCTCCCTCAGCCCCTGCCTGCCCCACAGAGAGTCCTAAGGGTCCCCAGGAAACTGTCCCTGAAGCCTCTGCCTCCAAGGGGCCCGGCCTCCATGGGAGGAGCTGGTGCACAGGGAGGACGGGGCAGCCCCACGTCCGGTCAGGGCCACCATCACAGGTGAGCCCAGCACCTTCTGTGCACCTGAGCCCTGGCATTGGCTCCCTCAAGCTGAAGAAGGCGGAGGTTGGAAGGAGGGCTGCAGGCCCAGCAGCCCACACAGAGGGAGCTGGGTGAGGGTGAGAGCATCCCCGGGGGCTTCCTGGAGGCGGCACCCTGCCGGCCTCGAGCCAGCAGCACCCTCTCTGCCCCAGCACTGGAGCCACCCTGACATTTTCCAGTTCCGTGGAAAACCCGATTCCCTGGAGTGTCGGGGGAGGGTGGGAAACTCCTTTCTGGGGGCTGGGCAGCTGGGGAGGGGCCTGGGTTTTCAGCAAGTGGATGGAGGTTGAAACGGAAGGAGAGAGGGCGCCGGGAAAGGGCAGAGGGCGGCCCAGGTCCCCCGATCTGGAGTGAGGGCATTCCCCCACCCCATCGCAGGGCTGCACTGGAGGAGGACGCCTACAGCCGAATCAAGCTTGTGCTGCAGTGGTACCTGTCCGGCTTCTACAAGAAGCCCAAGGTGAGAAACACCAGCCGGGGACAGCGCAACTACAGCCCAGCCCTGCGCCCTGGCACCCAACCCCGCCCAGAGTCCAAGGCCATCCCCTACCCCGCGTGACCCTGAAGGATCCTGGTCGTCCCCACAGTCGTCCCAGGTCCTCAGAGATGGGGGACCAAGCCCTGACTTCCCACCCAGGGAAGCGACTGAAATAGCAGGGCTGGAGAATTGGGGCTTTAACTTGAAAGGTCATTAGAAGCCACAGGGGGCTTTGAGTGGGCTGTGCACTGGCTTCCCCTGAGGTCCGGGGAGAGCTTGATGTGGTTAGGGTCTCACGTGCCCCTCAGAGCCAAGAAGTGGACAGGGCACCTCGTAGGCCGTCCGCCCAGAGTGTAAACCAAGGGTAAACATAGTCGCCCCAGACCAGGAGTGGGGCGCTGTTCCCAGATGCTGGTGGGAAACTAGACATCCCTTCTAGAGACCTCCTCCCTGCAGGTGCCCGGGGCTGTGGGCAGCAGGCATCCCCTCTTGTTGTCCCTCGGTCCACACCCCATCCCAACTGGCATCTGTGCCCCACCCACAGCTTCTCACACAGGCCTCTTTGTTCACTGCCTGCAGGGGATCAAGAAGCCCTACAACCCCATTCTGGGGGAGACCTTCCGCTGCTGCTGGTTCCACCCCCAGAACCACAGCCACACCTTCTACATAGCTGAGCAGGCAAGGGCCCGGCCACCCTGGGCTGGCTGCTGGGTTCTGCAGCGGACGGGGCCCTGGCAGGGGGCAGGGGGCGTCTGACCCCCAGGCACGTTTCTGGGTGGCTCCACCTTCGACCACTGGAAGAGCTCTGGCCTCACTGCTGCCAGCAGGGATTCTCCCAGGAGGCGCAGGCACCATCTCGGCTGTGACAGCAGAAAGTGTTTCCTTAGGGAGGGGGACAGCGCATCCCATTTTCCTGGGGGGATGCGGGGATGGCATTCAGCTCCCCCCCGGGCCCCAGGACTCAGGCCCGGCTTCGCTGGACGTTGGGGCTGAGAGATGGGGACTGCCCTCGCGCCTGCTCCTGGCACTGGGAGGGATGTGGTGGGGGACCGGGCCTGCCTGCTACTGGGGCTGTCGCAGGAGCCACCTCTCCACCCACAGGTGTCCCACCACCCACCCGTGTCCGCCTTCCACGTCAGCAACCGAAAGGACGGCTTCTGCATCAGTGGCAGCATCACAGCCAAGTCCCGGTTCTACGGTGAGGGGGGCTCCCCTGGGCCTCGAGGAAGTAGGGGGAGGACTGACCTGCCGCACTCGGTGGTCACCAAGACCTCCCCCAGTGGCCATGTTCGTGTCCCTCTCCGCCTCTCCTAGCCAGGGACCACGAGGGGTAAAGTGCTCAGAACCTGGGGTCAGGCAGAGCCCTCCAAAGCCCCCTCCCCCCGGCCTCTCATCCCTCAGCCGTAGAGTTTGCACTGATGCTGGGAGGGTTACGGGAAGGAGCCGCATGAAGGTGCCATCTAGAGCTGGCTGTCCAATTCAGCACCACTGGCCGCACGTGGCTATTTTAATTGACTCAAACGAAATAAAACTTAAAAGGCAGCTCCGCAGTTGCTCTGGCCGCAGTGCAAGTATCCACATGCTACATGGGATAGAACAGTTTCATCATCACAGGACGGTCTATCGGGCAGCACCCCCCGAGAGCCTGGCACCGTGGGTCTGTCTGCATTTTTCCGTCCTGTCGACCTTCCTATTGTCCTCACTGGTGGGCAGGCGCTCTGAGTGCCTTTGTGTGCCCAGCAGACTGCAGAGGGCGTACAGGCTCGGCCCACCTTCCCCACCCCTGTGCTCCCGTCACTGACTGTGGCTGTGACTCAGCCCTGAGCGGGCCGTACCCCCTCTCCGCTGGTGTTTAAAATCAGAGCAGAGGCCCTAGTTTGAAAAGGTTTGAAGCCTCCACCCTAAGAATCCCTGCTTTAGTAAGTGAAATAAACATGAACACATGGCGACTTAGGTAACTCCTCAGGATGAATGACTTGTACGACCTGGACGGGGCCTTTACAGAATCCGAGGCTCAGAGAGGTTAAGCAACCCCCCCACAGTCGCACAGCTGGAGGTGCCTGGGACTCTTTCCACCTGTTGGAAGGGAGCTCAGGTCCTGTGACTTGGGGTGGAGGTGGGGGCCCAGGTCCCGAGGATCGGTCTCGTCTCACTGGTCCCACTGCCCCGTCTCTGCAGGGAACTCACTGTCAGCTCTGCTGGACGGCAAGGCCACCCTCACCTTCCTGAACCGGGTGGAGGATTACACCCTTACCATGCCCTACGCCCACTGCAAAGGTGAGAGGCCATGGTACTCCCACCCTGGAGGGCAGAGCCCAGGCCGGCTCCCTCAGGGAGAGCACCCTGGTTCTTGTCTGGTTGAAGGTATCTTATTTGACCCTCACTCTTCCATGACTTTTTAGCTGGGTATGGAATTCCAGGCAGATTATCCTTCTGTCCTCTTTGGAAGCTTGTTACCACCTTCTAATTTCCATTGTGGTTGGTGATCAGTCATCTGTTGGCCTGTTTGTTACATGTTCTGCTTTTCTCTGTAGCTGCTTTTAAGATCGTCTCTTGTCTGTGGTTTTCTGCAATTTCACTGCAGTAGTTCAAGGTTTGGATTTCTTTTTTTTTTTCCTCTACAGTGTTGTGTTAGTGTCTGGTATACAGCAAAGCGATTCAGTTATAGGATTTCTTTTTTATTTCTTAATTAACAGACTTTCTTTTTTACAGTGCTTTTAGGTTTACAAAAATTTTAGCAGAAAGTGCAGAGTTCCATACACCCCCCCCATCCCAACACGCACACACACACACACACACACACACACACTCGGATCCCCTACTGTTAGCATCTTGTGTTGGTGTGCCACAATTGGTTCACTGATATTGACACATTATTATTAACTTGAGTCTATAGTTTACATTAGGGTTCACACTTTGTGTTGTACAATTATATGGATTTGGACAAATGCGTGTTTCTACCGTTACAGTATCACAATAGTTTCATCACCCTAAAAAATCTCTTATGGTTAGACGTGAATAGATGAATTCACCTATTCATCCCTCGCCTCTCCCCTCAACCCCTGGTAACCACTGATCTTTTAACTGTCTCCATAGTTTTGCTTTTTTTGGAATGTCATAGAGTTGGAATCTCAGGGTATGTAGCTTTTTCAAACCTGCGTCTTTGGCTAAGCAATATGCATTTAAGATTCCTCCATGCCTTTCGGTGGCTTGACAGCTCTGGATTTCTTTATTTCTTCTATTTGTAAGGGCTTTTGTTTGTTTGAACTTTTTTTTTTTTTTTTTTTTTTTTGGCGGTACGCGGGCCTCTCACCGCTGTGGCCCCTCCCACTGCGGAGCACAGACTCCGGACGCGCAGGCTCAGCGGCCATGGCTCACGGGCCCAGCCGCTCCGCGGTGTGTGGGATCCTCCCGGACCGGGGCACGAACCCGTGTCCCCTGCATCGGCAGGTGGACTCTCAACCACTACACCACCAGGGAAGCCCTGTTTGAACTTTTTAAGCAGCGATTTCATGGTTTTGATCAAGTGTGGGAGTTTTTAAGCCCTTATTTTTTAATACTGCCTCACTCCAATTTCTCAATTTTTTTCTAGAACTTCAGACACTCTGTGCCCTGCATCTGACATCTTTTACATCTTTGCGTTCTAGATAAGTTCTTTAGATCTACCTTTAACTATGATTAACCTAAATATTTAACTCATCCACTGAGTTCAATTTTGAAGTTTTGGATTTTTTTCCCCCCAGAAGCTCTACTTGATTCCACTTCAAACCTGCCTGTTCTTTTATACTTGTATCTTGTTCCTTGATCAAGTTCACAGTTTCTTCTCATAGATCTGTAAACATGGTAAACGCAATTCTTTTCTATTCTCTATCTAGGAATCCTAATATTCTAGCCAGTTTGCAGCTGTGTCCCCACCGCCCACAGCAGTGAGATTCTGGATAAACATTTGTTGAGTGGATGAGTGTATATATAAAGACCTTGAGATTCTAATTCTGCTGGGGGTTTTCCCCTATACTAGGCTGTCATGTATAGTAGGCTGTTTCTGGGCCACACAGGAAGTTTCCATTTGAGTTCCAAACTCACCTTACAAATTGAAGGCCAGGGATGTAGGGGGTGGGGATATTTTTAACCCCTAGAACCCTGCCCAATGCAACTGTTTCCTTGGCTCTCCTTTTGCTGAGAGCATAGCAATGTGAGAGTCCCGGTTTTATGGAAATGTCTCGGAACACACTTTCCTTGTTGCTCTGGCCCAAGCCCCTCTGTCCTGCACCCCACTGGACACCAAGGGCTCAGGTCAGCAAAGTCCTCTCTGCTCAGAGGACAGATGCACTTCTTCCTCTTTCTCCCCCTCTCCTTCTTGTTTGTTTTTTCTCCCAGAAGATTGCCCTTATTTTCTGGCATGACTGTCTGTTCATTAGTGCATTTGAAAGAGCATTACTTTTTCTTCAACTTTTCATTATTGAAAACTTCAAACACATGTGAAAGGACAGTGACCCCCCTCCACACACACACAACGTACCCCAAACACAGCGAGCACCAATCGTTTCCTTTATCCCCACACGCCTCCCACCTCATTCATTTGAAGTAGATCGCAGATATCACGTCATCTCTGCGTTTCATAGAGTGTCGCTAAAAGATAAGGAATCCCCTTCTTAACCACAACCACGGGACTATCATTACACCAAAATTTTTTTTAAAAAAACAAACAAAACAAAACTCAAGGCTCTTTCCCTAATACCATCAGGTATACAGTCAGTGTTCAAAGTGCTCTGATTGTCATAAATAAATGTGTGTTTACATACGTACATACACACGTATGTTACGATTCACTTGTTTGAACAGGATTCCAGAGAAGGGTCACACTTTGTGCTTGGTGTGAACCTTGACCTTTCTTTCCCTTGCACTGTATTTGTGGAAGGAATAAGGTCATTTTCTTGTGGGGTTTCCTCTAGTCTGGACATACTGGCTGTGTCTGTGGTGTAGTTGAACGTATTCTCTGTAAACTGGAAGCTGACCTCATCCCTGGAGGTCTGATCGCTTTTCAGGCACAGTTTTTCCAACAAGACAACAGTAGGTGGCTTCCCGTCCTCCTGCCGTGGGGCTCGTGACGTCGGGTTGGCTCCACGTCTGTGATCTTAAGTGACGTGGATTCTCAGCTCCTGGTCCCTCTAACCTGGTGACGGTCCATCGCTCCTTCATCCAGCCAGCAGGCAGCCTCCTGCGAAGAGAAAGTCGCCCTCGCCTACCACGTGCTTACCCGCTAGGCCAGTACCTGTAGGATAAATGCCAGAGTTCTTCAAAATAGTCATGAGTTTTCCTTCCCTTGCCCCGGCTCCTCCAAAGGGGATCCTTGGTGAGGTCGTTGTTGCTTTGAGTATTATTTGATCAGAACATGCATGATCGATACAGAACATTCCAGCTAGAACATTCCATGCTCCTTGTGCCATGTTGGCCAGCGGGAGCCCTCAGATTGGCCCCTGTGTCCTCTGTACCCAGCCCAAGTGGCCTGCCTCCTTTTGCTGTGACCCCGGGAGACCCTGACGTCTCCTGCCCTGAATCGGGCATTGCTCCTGGGAGACCCAGGTTCCTGCCAGTAGGAAATGGTACTTAGACACCGTTGTCTGGAGGCGAGGTCTGCTTCCTACGAGTGGTTTGATCATCGTTTCTAGGGCTTTCGTCCAGTGAGCTGAAGATAGAATCTTTTTTTTATTTTTTTTTTAAGATTGAAACAGGTGAGTTCACACTGACATTTCCAATCCAGATTCAAGACGGCGGGTCTTTTTACGCCCCATTCACCTCACATGTGAAATGTCCCCCCCCATGCTGGAAAGCCACTTTCCGTGACCTCACCACACTCGCTTTTTGTCCTAGCACCAGAGTGACACTCAGCCCCACCACCAACAGGGCGATGGCTGAAGGCAGCGTGGGCTGTGATGTCTGTGCTTCTTGTCCTGAGTAGATCCCTCTGGGATCTGTAAGGTCATCAGATATACCCCTCTGGGATCACGCCCACTCTGGTCTTTTGTTTCATTTCACTTTGGATCTTTAGGAATTGCTCTTTTAACTTCGTTTTTTAAATAATTTTGTAAATGAAATATGTACCTGGTTCCAAAGTCAAAACTACATAACAAGGTATAGACAGTTCTAGGGTCTCTCAGACCTCCTCCCCCACCCTCCGCAGTAGAGAATCGGGCCCTGCACACCCGGCCCTGCAGCTGCTTCTCTGACTCTGCGTTGGTGTGTCCTGGAGAGACACCAGAGCAGCTCAGAGGCCCGACTCCCTTCCGTGTAGCTTTTCCACCCTGTGCACAGGGGAATTTGGGGGTGATTCCAGCCTTTTTGCGATTTCAATTAGCTTGTCTTTTTAAATTTTTTTTTAAATTAGTGCTAAATCTTTTTTTTTTTTTTTAATAAAGTTATTTATTTATTTATTTTTGGCTGCGTTGGGTCTTCGTTGCTGCGTGCTGGCTTTCTCTAGTTGCGGCACGCAGGCTTTCTCTAGTTGCGGCGAGCGGAGGCTACTCTTGGTTGCGGTGCATGGGCTTCTCACTGCGGTGGCTTCTCTTGTTGTGGAGCACGGCCTCTAGGCACGCGGGCTTCAGTAGTTGTGGTTCGTGGGCTCTAGAGCACAGGCTCAGTAGTTGTGGCTCATGGGCTTAGTTGCTCCGCAGCATCTGGGATCTTCCCGGACCAGGGCTCGAACCCATGTCCCCTGCATTGGCAGGTGGATTCTTAACAACTGAGCCACCAGGGAAGTCTGTTTTTTTACTTTTTGAAAGACTTATTTTATCCCACATCTCTAAGTGTTTTCAAGTGAGAATGATCCTTTCTTCCTTCCTTCTCCTTCCTTCCTTCCTTCCCTCATTTCTTTTTTTCTTTTAGAGTAAGCCCTCCATAAGACCAGAAATAGAAGACTCATGCTTTCCTTCAGTAATTAAAAAATATATGTATTAAGTTAAAAAAAAAATAAAACCACGTGGGCCCGTCCTGTGCACAGCGGTGAGCAGGGAAGATGCAGGCACCCACATCGGGGCAGGATCTGTGGAGCGGAGTGACAGGCCTTGACGAGGGTCTCCCGGGGGCAGTGGGGCTCCTGGGAGCCTGGAACAGGGGCTGCTGGAGGAGGTGACCTAGTAAATGGTGGGGGTGTCTCCCAGACTTAGCAACTCGCATGAGCAAAGGCCCTGGGGCCAGAGACCCCGTTCGCTGCAGGGAGCCGGTCACTGCGGAATCAGGCCCGGTCACGGGCCCTGCTCACCTAACGAGATTCTCCCCCTCCTGGCAGCACTGCCCCCAGAGCGCCTGCCCCCTCCCTGCTCCCGTCTCGCCCTCCGGGCCCTGACAGGGGCCTCCCCGGCTCAGTGTTGCTGGGTCAGGACTCAGCAGAGGTCTGGGGACTCGGCTGGCCAGGGGGTGGCCCTGACCCCTCAATGTGGCTGTGTTCCAGGCATTCTCTACGGCACCATGACCATGGAGCTGGGCGGCAGAGTGACCGTCGAGTGTGAGAAGAACAACTTCCAGGCTGAGCTGGAATTCAAGCTCAAGGTAGCACTGGTCACAGCACCTCGGCCACCCAGGGGCCTTGGGGGGCGTGGGGCTTGGGCCGGGGAGAGGCGAGGCCTTGGGTGGCCCCCTCTTGCCCTCTCAGTGCCCCAGGGATGGTTTCCTGAGCAGGTGCACATGGACGAGCAGCTCCTGGCTTCCCTGTAGCACAGCGGGGCTCGGAGAGGGGAAGGGGCTGCCCACAGGCCACACAGCGGAGCTAGGACAGGCCCAGGCCCCTTCCCCACCACGGGGCACAAAGCCCTGGCAGGGACCCAGCACCCTTGAGCTCAGGCTGGACCATGGGCGAGCGTGACCACCTCCAGCTTCAGTCCCGTCCCAGCCGGCCCCCCATGCACTGGGGCTGGGAGCTCACCTCCCACCCACCCATGAGGAAGGGGCCCCTCCTCCCCAGCTCCACGAGGGGGGCGTGGCTGCTGCCCTCACCAGCGTCGTAAGGGCATCGTCTCGGGTGTGTCCCCACAGCCCTTCTTCGGGGGCAGCACGAGCATCAACCAGATCTCCGGGAAGATCACATCGGGCGAGGAGGTCCTGGCGCGGCTCACGGGACACTGGGTGAGAGGCCGCCTCCGGGCAGGCGCGGGTGGGCCCGGGAGCAGCAGAGGCCACGGCTGGTACCTCTGACCTGCCCGGCTGTCTGGGGCAGGACAGGGAAGTGTTCATCAAGGAGGAGGGCAGAGGAGGCGCCGAGCTCTTCTGGAACCCGAGCGAGGAGGTCCGCGGGCAGCGGCTGAAGCGCCACACGGTGCCTTTGGAGGAGCAGACAGAGCTGGAGTCGGAGAGGTAAAGCCCGGGCGCTGCAGGACCCCTGACCACGGCTGGGGTGGCCGGGCCGGCAGCTGCTGTCTCCTGGGTGCACGTCCCCTGGATGTCTGTGGCAGGGAGAATGGACCTGAGTGGACCTTTCTTGGCAGAGGACACATCCAGCTGTGGGCAGCTGGAGAGAGAGCAGGGGAGGCCTGGGGAAGAGCAGGCTCCGGGGCAGATGACCTGCAGTCCACAGGGAGGGCCCTGCTGGTGGCAGGTGTGCGTCCAGCATAAGAAAGAACCATCTCAGGGTAAATCAACAGTGCCCAGGAGACCCGGGCACCCTGAGAGGCAGTGAGCTCCCTGTCACTGGAGGCAATCAAGTGGAGGTTGCTCTGAGGCTCCCCTCTAGTGTGAGGGGACGGGACTGCCCAGGTCCCCCAGCTCAGAACGTGTGCTCCGCTCGCAGGCTCTGGCAGCACGTCACCAGGGCCATCAGCGAGGGTGACCAGCACAAAGCCACACAGGAGAAGTTTGCCCTGGAGGAGGCACAGCGGCATCAGGCCCGAGAGCGCCAGCAGAACCTGGTGCCCTGGACGCCGCAGCTGTTCCACCTGGACCCCACCACCCAGGAGTGGCGCTACCGATACGAGGAGTGAGTGCTGGCAGACAGCGGCCTGGGCCCCGTGGTGGGCTGGGTAGCAGACCCCCACCATCCTGGCCCTGGGTGATGGGGAGGGAGGGTCACACAGGGGCTGCACACAGGTGCAGGCAACGGTCACTCCCCTGGGGGTCTCCGGTCCTGCTGGGAGGCTGAGGGCTGGGCCGGGCTGGGGCCCCCTCACTCCGAGGGCCACCGCCCCTGCCAACAGACACTCTCTGGACCCTCCAGCCACAGCCCCTGGGACCCCCTGAAGGACATTGCCCAGTTTGAGCAAGACGGGGTCCTGCACACCCTGAAGCGGGAGACCATGGCCCGCCAGACCACCTTCCTGGGCAGCCCGGGGCCCAGGCACCAGGTCAGCACAACCCCAGGGCCCCTGCTGGGTCCCTCCAGGTGTGGCCCCATGCCCACCCTCACACCCACCTGCCTGGCCCCCTCCTCTGGGTCCCCCACCCTGGCACACTCTGACCCACGTCCTAGCAGGGTCTCCTCTGGCATCCCCATGCATCCCTGTCCTGCCCTTCCCTGCCCAGCATGGGGCCTGGACGCCTGGATTTGCGGGACGCCCAGTTCCCAGGGCACCCTGGTGTTCAGGGCACTGTGCCAGGGTGTATGGTCCTGGCCCATCAACCCCCAGAGCCGCCCTCTGCGGTGCGGGCAGCATGCTATCCCATTCCACAGATGAAAAAACGGAGGCTCTGGGCAGCCCAGGGACTCGCCCAAGTGGGAGCAGGAGACGGCACATTTACCCAGATGCCTGGGCCTCAAAAGTGTGGGAGAGAGGGTGGGAGGTGCGCGGGAGGGCAGGTGGGAGGTTCCAGGAGACACGAGGAAGGAGAGCTCCAGACAGAGGTGCCTTTTGAGGGAAGCCTGGAGCGGCCCCCACCACGTGGACAGGTTCCACGTGTGGAACAGCACACACTACACCAGCTAGGCACCCACGGTGCACACGGCCGGGGGGGCACGGCCCACCCGGGGCAGGGAGGGGCGGACTCCCCATCTTGCCCAGGGGCCCCAATTTTCCCAGCAAACAGGGGCCACAGTATCTCACTAGCCACGTGTGTCCCACCCACCCTTCCGCCACATTCCGCGGCCCCTCGACCTCGACCAGATGGCCCCAGCCCCTTGCACACGTGTCCACCTGACGCCCCTCTGCATCCTCCTCCTTCACTTAAGCCTTTCCAGTCGCCTCAGGCCCCACCAAACCCCAAAACCTGTCCCTGCAGCAAAGTCTACCTGGGTGGACTGCCCCACCCTCCATCTCTGTCTGCGCCTCCCATCGCTGACCCCACCCCCCAGCGCTGACCCCACCCCCATCGCTGACCCCACCCCCCAGCACTGACCCCACCCCCATCGCTGACCCTACCCCCCAGCACTGACCCCACCCCCATCGCTGACCCCACCCCCCCATCGCTGATACACATCAGAGCCACAGGGCCCTAATGCAGAGCGTCCAGGCACCATCCTGGGCCTGTCTGTTGGACACAAGCCTGCTGTCACCTGGCCACTCCTGTACTCAGGGGGCTTGTTTGAGGCCGGCCAGCCTGGGGGTCCCTCCATGATGGGGGAGCCCTCAGCTCACACACTGAGCGGGTCCCTGGCCCCACCCCCATCATCTCCGCATGTACTGGGCAGGACCTCGTGACGGTCCCCAGGCCGCCGCAGAGGGGCCAGCAGTCTGCATTACCCCTGAGGACCCTGAGGCCCGGGGGGAGTGAGGCTCCAGTCCAGGCAGGCCAGGGCCAGACCTCCTCTGTGCACCCTGAGCCAGCAGTTCCCTTCTCTGCCGGCCACCTCCTCTGGAGCTGCCCTGGCATAAGCCCACCACGTCGCCAAGGCCAGCGACACCCCAGCAGGTCCCCGAGGGCACGGCGGGCGCACGAGGGTGCGGTGGGTGTGGGTGAGCTCCCGGCCACAGCCGCTCCATCTCCCTCCAGGGATCTGGCCCCGACCGGCGGCTCCGCAAGGCCAGCGACCAGCCATCTGGCCACAGCCAGGCCACCGAGAGCAGCGGCTCCACGCCCGAGTCCTGCCCAGAGCTCTCTGACGAGGAGGAGGACCGTGACTTCGCTCCCGGTGAGCCCTCCTGGGCCAGGCCCTCTTCAGGGCGGGAGGACAGAGAAGCCGAAGGGCAGAGGGGGGTGTGAGAGGGGGCAGGGCTCCCGAGTCTGCACCCAGGGGGCGGGGCCAGAGCGAGGGGCGGGGCTGTGACCTGCCCATCTGTCTGTGACTCTCCGGATTGGCTCCTGCCTCTCTGCCCCCTGCCCTCAAGGGCGTGCCTGTCTCCCCAGCTTGGTTCCCGCCTCTGGGCGAATCAGAGGCCAGCGGAGCCCGGGGTTCCCTCTGGAAACATCCCTCGGCACCACCTCCCTGTGTTATTAGCTTCACCTGAAGGCTCCTGTGAGGTGGGACACGGCCCCACGACCCCACCTGCCGGCTCCCCAGACATCCCCGCTCATCCTCACTTCTTCCCCCCACCCCGTGTTCCCTTGTCCCCCGGGTCCTGCGTCCCAGGCTGCGAGAGCCCGTGCCCTCGGTGTGGGAAGGAAGCGTGGCGGCTGCAGTTGCTGCACGAGGGGATCCTGTCCATCCGGGAGGCCCAGCAGGAGCTACATAGGTGGGCCATGCTCGGGGGTCCAGCCGGGGCTCCGGGTCAGAGAGCAGGAGAGCCAGAGCCGGCGGGGGGTGAGGGCAGGCGTTCACCTGCACTGTCACTTGGGCTAGAACCCTCAGGACTTCAGCCGGTCTGGCTACTGGGCGAGGACAGGGGACCTCCTGGGTTCTGCCCTCTGCGAGGGGCGGGCAGGGCAGAACGCGGCGTGTGAACAGGCTGAGCTGGCAAGGAGGATGCTGGGTCTGGCGGGGGCTTGATGGAGTCCAGGTGAACCAGGGCAGGGCTGCCCGTGCTTGTGGCGGGTGGAGCAGACAGAAGCTGGAAGGAGGTGCTGCCAGCACCGGCTCCCCCGAGGATGCCTCCTACCGCCCCGCGGTGGCCCCAGCTCCAAGAATAGTGGGTCCTCAGGAACAGCTGGGTGAGTCATCTCGGGGAAGACTGGGAACACACTCTATTTGCCGGCACCAGGAGGCAGAGCCCTGCTTGCCAGCTCTGCCCCAGAGCCAGGCTCCCGGCTCCAGCAGGGCTGCAGGACTCCCGGCCTGTGGGACCTCGGGCTGTCCCTGCCTCAGTCTCCCCATCTGTGAACTGGAGTGACAGCAGTGGCCCTGGGGTGGGAAGAGGATGGAGCAGAGGGCTGAGCTCTGTGCCTGGCACCCAGCGAGCACTTAACCAGCTGTTAGCTGGAGCCGCCCTCGGAAGCCTAGAATTTCACGCCTGTGACCCACCCATGTGTGGCATAGAGGCGTTTCACACCGTTTTAGCACCCCACTCCACTGCAGGCTGTGTGGGGCTGAGAGAGGGAGAGGAATGCTGTCTCCATGGTCAGGGAGGGCTTCCTGGAGGAGGATGCAGGTGGGCAGGGAGGAGCTGCAAAGGGGGAGAGCAGAGGCCAGCACTGAGAGCAGAGGGCACCACAGGTGGGCCGCTGCCAGGAGAAGGGCGAGTCAGGTGAGGGGGCGGAGATGGTGGAGCTGAGCCCAGAGGCCGTGGGAGCCGGGAGGGTCGGGGTGGCCATCTAGCACCACAGGAGGAGACTAGTTGCCAGGCGGGTGGCTGGGAGAACCGCCAGAAGCTTCTGCTGAGGTCCAGACACACACTGACGTCAGAGTCCAGGGCGGGGCTATGGGTTTCCTGGGCTGCCATACAGAGTACCACAGGGAAGCAGCTTCAACCACAGACATTTACCTCTCCCAGTCCTGGAGGCTGCAAGTCCAAGATCAGTGCAGGGCTGGTTCCTCCTGAGGCCTCTCCTCGGCGTGTAGACGGCCGTCTTCTCCCTGGTCCTCACGGGGTCGTCCCTCTGTGTGTGTCTGTGTCCTGACCTCCTCTTCTTATAAGGACAGCAGTCCTACGGGATTAGGGCCCATCCTAGTGGCCGCATTTTACTTTATTCACCTCTTTAAAGGTCACATCTCCAAATACAGTTGCATTCTGGGGCGCTGGGGGTCAGGATTCCAACAGAGGACTTCGGGGGACACAGTTCAGCCCATAACAATGGAGGTGGGAGGGAGGATGTAGGAGGCCCAGCTCCCCCAGCCTTGACCGCCCCCCCCCGGAATGTGTGCCCAGGAAGCGCAGCGCAGCCACTGTGCCCTGGGTCCCTCCCCCCCCATTTGCACCCCGGGGCAGGGATGTGCCATCCTGCCTGGGCTGGCCCCCGCTGAACTGCGGTGCCCTATCATTCCAGGCATCTCTCGGCCGTGCTGAGCTCCACGGCACAGGCCAGGCAGGCACCGGCCCCGGGCCTCTTGCACAGTCCCCGCTCGTGGTTCCTGCTCTGCATGTTCCTGGCGTGTCAGCTGCTCATTAACTACATCCTCAAATAAGAGCCCTTCAGGGACGGCGTGGGCATCGCCTGCAGAACTCGGGCAGCCCCAGCCTCCCTCCCAGGCACCTAGCACTTTAAGCCAGCCCCGTGGAGGCAGAGACCCAGCGAGCACGGCCTCTGTGGACAGAGGGGCCCACGGCGGCACAACAGCAGGAGGGACCTGGGGGGCCACACGGGGTCCTCCCGGGGAGGTGCTGGCCTTAATGCTGAAGCCAAATGCCACATTCGTTGTGCACTGCACTCCCTGGTGACCTCGTCCCATCCTCCCTGGTCAGCCTCAGGGGATTGATGGTGGAGGGGCAGGAGAGCCTGCAGGGCTCTGGATGTCCCCCAGCAGGGGTGAGTGGGGGGCGTTGAGGAGCAAGCCGGGACCCCAGGCCCTCCTTGGCCTAACACACAGGCCATCCCTTCCTGAGACCCTGCCCACATTGCCGTGGAGGGGCCACAGGTTGGCTGGGGGCGCCAGCTGGGTCGCTTTGGAGAGGGCGCTTGGAGCTTTATTCTGCCTTTGTGCTGTCTGGACAGAGCCCAGCTCATATACCTACAGGACCCGCCCCACCTCCCTCAGCCAGGACGTGCCAAGCTGGGGCGGGCACACGTGAGCACGGCGTGCCTGGGGACAGCGTCCCCGGCCCGGAGCCTGAGTTGGACACTTTGCTCAGATTGATGCACGGTCTTCTCCTCCCACATGTTTTTAATAAACGCAATCGCAATATTTTAGGCAGGCTGCAAACAGCGCCTGGCGTCTGGCCTCCATTCCTGTGTCAAATGCCAGGGGGTGTGTGTGTGTGTGTGAGAGAGAGAGAGCATCTGCACATGTAGATACACACGGAGCCTTAAACTATGTTGTGACAGCGTCATCTGAGCTGACTGTCCAGTTTATGTACCCACGTTCTTACCCTCCCCCAGTTTGGGGACATGTCTTTGCTCCATCCCTTGAAATAAACAAGACACACATATTGTGTGTGTTGTCTTCTTGGGGAACTTCTGGAAACTGGCGGGGGTGGGATGTCTTTCAGGGGAGAAACTCAATGCCAGCAGAAGCTGTCTGGGGCTGGAGGGGCCCAGGGAAGGGTCCGAGGCCCTGAGGATGGAGGGAGGAGGTCCGTGAAGGATGGGGGTGCACTTTGCAGGGAGCAGTTAGAAGCAGCCCACCCTGCTGAGCCAGCGCCAGGAAGCTGGGGTCCTGTCAAACAGCCGCTGAGCCAGCTGAGGACACGGGATGGGTGCTGCCCACCGGGGCCTCCAGGGTGGCCCTCAAGCCCATTTGGCCTGGTCCCTTCTCCACAATAACAGCCCCCTCCCTGCCCTGCTGCCCCCAGCCCAGCCCTTCAGTTCCACTGTGGCCACCATTCCCAGTACTCACAAACACCAGGGCCAGGTGAGTGGGCCTCCCTTTTCTGGGACAGCCCAGGATACCCCTGAAGGGGAGGGTAGGGACAGCTGACCGCAGACCCCATGCACCACAGTACAGGGAGACTGCAGCCCAGCCCTGACAGTACACGAAGGAGGAAAGACAGAGGGAGAGGCCGCAGGACAGGATGGACTTGGACTGGGGCCGAGGAAGGGGCAGGTGGGCACTGCCATCCCAGCCCTCATGCCTGCACCAAGCAGACGGGACTCCCAGGATCCCGCATCGAGGGCAGTCCCCCTAGACTGGCTCTGGATCCCATGTGGTTGTCCCTCCCTGCTGAGGGTGGGTGCTTTCCAGGTGGAAGTATTCTGCACCTTGTTATTGAGGCAGATTGCTCTGGACCCAAAGCCCTGGGCCACCTGTCTTGCACCCTGACCCCTTCAGAGCCAGACGGGGCCACCCTGCTGCAGCCTGATCCACCAGCCCCTCCAACCCCTGACCCCTGCAGCCTCGGAATCTCCCCCAGAATTCTCTTTATGTCCTTGGTAGGCCAAGAACTACTCTAAATAACGAGGAAAAGAAAGCTGGGTGGGCATCGTCCCAGGGGAACAGGTGGCCAATGCCCAGAGGGGTGGCTGCAAGGGCATCACGCAGCCCCTCCGTGCACTAAAAACCTGGACGTGGTTTCAGGGTCCATCAGCCAACTCTTGGGTGTCCAGATGCTGGTGGTTAAATCTAGAATGATGTAGGGTCCAGAGCTGGGCCTCCCACCCTCACGTCCACTCAGCACCCATTTCCCCGCCCCACTGACAGTGTGCCTGGCTTGGCTCCCAGGGCATCTGGGCGGGACGAGGATGTTGCAGCTGGACTAGGAGAGTGGAGGCTCAGGAGGGCCTGTGCGGGTGCCCCACCTCACCCTCTAGGAGACTCAGAGCAGCAAAGAGAGAGGCTGAGGAGATGCACTTCCTGGGGACACGGTGACAGTCACCTCACCTTGTCACCTCCTTGGGTGAACAGCCAGCAACCTCTAGTAGGAGGAACTTCTAGCAGAAGCGACCCGGGTCCCGGACAGGGCAGAGAGACTCAAGCAGCTGAGAGGGCCCCCTGGAGTACGGGATTCCGGGTGGGGGCGGGGGACGTTGGAGGAGGTTGAGGAGATGAAGGGGCGCGAAGCTCCCTGTGGATGTGCCTGGGCTGCATCCTGCTCTCCCCACGAAGGAAGGGTCTCCTCCCCTTGAATCCCTCTCATCCACCTCACCCGCCTCCCTCATCAACGTCGCTCCCGCGGGCAGCTCAAAAGATGCTGTGGGCTGAGGCGGGGAGGGAGAGACAGACGCTCGGTGTGCGGCGGCCACCCGAGCCCAGGTCGGAGCCCCTGGGGCATCTGGGGCCGAGGGCGCAGGAGGGGCGGGTGAGGGGGGACCGGCGGTCGGCAGCGTGCTCGCCCAGGAGGGGCTGGGGAGGGGGGCGCGGCAAGCGAGGCGCTCCGTCCTTTCCTTTGCAGCGGGGGCTGTGCATACACCCTGCCCTCCCCCGCCCCCTCGGAAGCGACTGGGCAACAAGTTAAACTTGGGGGGAGGGCCGGGAATGGCCGTCCCGGGGGCGCCGAAGCCCGAAGCCCATCGGTGGCCCCGGCGCGGCGACGGCCTGGGCTGAAGACCTCGGCATCTGAGGCGGGAGGCGCGGGGGCCAGGGACGGGCAGGGCCGAAACGTGAGTCTAGGACCACCGGTCCTAGGCATCTTCTCCGCGTGGCCGACCTATGGGAATTCGGGGAAGCGGAAAGTACCGCTTCCAGCAGGGAGGCGCGGCAACTGGGAGGCGGAGCCCGTGGGTGGGGCGAGGGGAAGGCCGTCCGCTCCGATTGGGTACTTTGGTCAGAAGCTCCCCTCCGATTGGCTGTGAAGTCAGAAACTCCTCAGTGAATGGGGCCCGGGGGTCGACGGGTAGCCAGGCTTGGAAGTGTGACCGCAGTTGTCAGCTCGTCCGAAGAGGCGTCGCGATGGAGCCCCGGGCGCGCGGTGTCCTGGCGGTGCTGCTGCTGCTCGCGGCGCAGGTGGGACGGCGGCGGAGGGGCTCGGGGAAGGGAGGAGTCTGAGAACGGGAAGGGGGCTGTGGCCTGGGCGCGCGTCCGGAGCGAGGATGACCCGGGCGGCGGGACATCCCGCACCCGGATTCCCATCCCGAGCAGGTCTCAACGGGAAGTTTCCTGCACCCAAAGGCCCAGCAGGCGGGGCCGAGCCCGCTGCACATCCTTGGTGACTGAGCGCGGGGAGCCCCAGTGGAAGGGGCGGGGCATGCGAGGGACGGGACTGCGGAGGGCCGGGGCTGCGGGGGGGGGGGGGGGCTGTGTGTGTGTGTGTGTGTGTGTGTGTGTGTACATTCAAATATATAATACAAAGATGTACACATTCAGATACACATACACACTCAGATCCCCGTTCCCCACCCATAGACAATATCCTTTCTTAACACAGTCTATATGCAACAGGTGAAACAATTGACTATAGACTAGAAAAAATCAAATACTAAATTCCAAAGGTTTACTACCACAAAGGGTCTAGTTCTGGCCATGCAAATAAAATAGGCGCCCACCATCGAAGTAGTCAACAAATCCACATGCATTTGGGAACTAAAGAACATATTCCCCCCAAATATTACTGCTCTGTATCGCGAGTGGAACAGCATGGAGATGCTCCCCCGAGGAAGCCCACTTCCACGAGGGAGGCAGTGCTCCGGGTTGGGGGGTGACTGCCACTCCTTGCTCAGGGGTCTCGGTGTCTGCGTCCATCAGGAGCAGAGGCATCTTTTGATAATGCCAATCTCTTTCTGATTGAAGGTGACCATGGCAACCGGGGAGACCCGGTGTAACCCGGGGGAGTATGAGGTTACCAGCCTTTGCCGCTGCAGCAAACTCTGCCCGGCTGGTGAGTCTGGGACCACTTCCAGAGCCTTCCGGGGCAGACCCTGCCTGGGAGGAGGGAGGCCGCAGTCCCTTCGAGCAGAGCTGGGGGCTGCCTGTGGGGAGTACCTGGCTGTCTGTGGGTGGGAGGGCCTCTCCTGGGCAGCTGCCCAGTGCCCCACCTCTGCACCCACCTTGGGGGCTCTCGTGTGAACAGAGCGGTGTGTGCTTGTTTTGAGATGGGTGAGGTGAGTTCAGCAGGGCTTGGAGGACAGAAGTGGTGGCCCATGCCCAGGCTGGACACGCCCACCTTCCCACCCGCACCCCATCCACACTCAGACAGGTGTGCCCACGTGATCAATGAAAGTCCCTTCACGGCCTCCTCTTGTAAGGGTCCAGCCACACACCTGTACCATCACCGTGGGCATCGTCCACTCACACACACCTGTACACGTGCCTCATTTTATCCGGGAAAGTGTGCCTTCCGGGGCTCCTGGTTCAGAGACCAAACACCCAAAACCTGGACACTCAGCCCCATATCCTCCCCACACACACCCGCACACACCCACCAGTACACACACTACATACATCTATACACACACATCCATGCATTCACACGCACACCTACATGAACCACATGTACGAAAGAAAGGGACACAGTTGGTCCAACATGAAATCTTGTGACCTCTGCCCAGCATCCACATACTGCATGTCATCAGTAAAAGCCAAGGGACAATTCAGGTCCCCGGTTTCTGGGACACCTGTGGCCTCGGATCAGTCCAGAATGTTCCAAGGAGACGGGAGGAGAGGGGTGGGTACTGTGCAGGGCGTCTGGCCTCCAGGTGCCTTGGGACCTCCTCATGCAGAGGCCTCAGAGACCAGGCAGGGTCTGCGGCAGAGCAGGACAGCCCTGGACACCCACCTCCCCTCCGTGTACCACCTGCCACAGGCTACTACGTCAGCAAATACATAGACCAGGACCACAGCGTTGGAGAATGCAGGGAGTGCGAGTCTGGAACCTTCCGGGCCCACCCCAGTGAGGAGAGCAGCTGCGTGCCGTGTTCCCAGTGCCGGGAGGGTGAGTGGGCTGCCGTCCAGGCAACGTGCCCCTGTCGACTGGCCCTGTGGGAACCTCACCAAAGGAAATTATCACAGAGGAACACGGGGATGGGGCTGCTAGAGCAGACATCACAAAGTGCTTGGTTTTTGTTTTGTTTTGTTTTTTTGGGGTACGCGGGCCTCTCACCGCTGTGGCCTCTCCCGTTGCGGAGCACGGGCTCCGGACGCGCAGGCTCAGTGGCCATGGCTCATGGGCCCAGCCGCTCTGCGGCATGTGGGATCTTCCCAGACCGGGGCACGAACCCGCGTCCCCTGCATCGGCAGGCGGACTCTCAACCACTGCGCCCCCAGGGAAGCCCCGAAGTGCTTGTTTTTATCATGATGCTGTGTGTATTGGCTAAAGAATCAACCTACAGGTCATTAGGATTTCAGAGTTGCTATGTATAAGGATGATATACAGAAGTTCTTCCAAATCTCTGTATATCGGTGACATTGTTTTTTAAAATGTAATTGAAAAATACCACTTCCATTAGCAAAAAAAACCCCATACAAACAAGACTCTTTGGAATAAATCTAGCAAAGCATGTGTAAATGTGTAAGTGAACAAACAACATTTAAGGAAATCTAAATATGGAGAGGAATACCACAAGATAGTAAGCAGGAAGGCTCAACATTTTGTTGGGGGGTTTTTTGGGCCACACGGTGTAACTTGCAGAATCTTAGTTCCTGACCAGGAACTGAACCTGGGCCACAGCAGTGACAGCGCAGCGTCCTAACCACTGGACAGATAGGGAACTCCCTCGGTGTTTTAAAAATATCAGTTTTCCCAGGAATGGCTCTTAGATTTAGTGCGTTCCCAATGAAAATCCCAACAGAATGTATCAACTTATCATGCCATACCCCTTAAGTAGATACAATTTTTATTTTTAAAAAGTAAACTATCCCAATAGGAGATTTCATAAAACTGGCTATGCTGACAGTTGCCAAAACAACTTCCTTCTTTCCTAAAGGAGGAAAACAAGATAGCACACTGGCTCCCCCAAGTACTAGGACTCTGTACAGAGAGACAGTTCAGCAGTGTGATATTCACGTGGGGGTGGACAGTGGGCCCCGTGGAAATAGCCCCGTAGATGTGAAATGTGGGGTGTGGCCCCATGAGCGAGCCCGTCACAGGCGAAAGGCGGGATCCCCCAGTGATGCTGGGAGAGACCGTTCAGTGTCCACACTGAGTAGTGCTCTTCTGATCTTTGTGGGGCAAACGAGATGGACAGAATGATTTGGGGGTGTTTCTGAGCAGTTGGCCCTGTGCCCCAGCCCAGATTGCAGGGGCACCCACGGGCCCCTCCACAGACACTCCAGATGCAGGGGATGAGGTCTGGCTGGTCCCTGTCTCCATCCCTGCTGGGGAAGGAGGGGGGGTGAAGATTCTGAGGCTTTGACTACGAACCTGGACGTGGCCGGCATGGGCAGGACAGAGTCCAGGCCCCTGTGACTGACCCTTGGCCTTCCCTCCAGCAGATCAGGAGGTGGTGACTGAATGCTTCCCAACTAGCGACCGGCTATGCCAGTGCAAGCAGGGCAACTTCTACTGCGACTCCATGGACTGCACAGAGAGCTGCTTCCGGTGTAAAAGGTGTTGGCCTGGGGTGTGTGAGCTGAACAAACAGGCCTGGGCATGGGTTCCCTTCCTCCATTCACTGCCTGTTTGGCTTTGGGTCACTTATTCTTCCGCCCCCTTCCCAGAGCCTCCGTTTTCCCATGTGTAAAATGGGGCTAATGGTAGCACCTGCCCCACAGAGGTGTCCTGAAATTAAGTCAGACAAGTCACCTGGATGTTTCCACCTGGTGACGGACTGGAGTCAGTGCTCATTCCTTCCTTCCTTCCTTCCTTCCTTCAGGTGTGATCATGAGCCCCGCTGTGGCCTGCAGGTCTTATGGCAGGCCTGGCGCCCCCAGCCATGGTGGAGACCATCCCAACACCTATACAGTGACAAGCCCATGAGGGACAGAGGGGATGCTAGAGACAGCTCTCTAGAGCAGATGCCCCGTGAGGGAGGGAGGGAGGAAGCTCCAGGCAGAGAGGACGGCAGTACCACGCCCTGAGGCAGGGTGGGATGCCCACTGTCACGGTAAGAGTCTCCTGGGGCTGCTGTAACAAAGCACCACAAGTGGGTGGCTTTTAATAAACAACAGAAATGTATTCTTTCACGGTTCTGGACACCAGAAGTCCGAAATCAAGGTGTCAGCAGCCGTGCTCCCTCCGAAGACTCTCAGGGAGGAATTTCCCTCGCTCCCTCAGCTTTCCATGTTGCCGGCAGTCCTTGGCGCTCCTTGGCTTGTAGACGCATCACTTCAATCTCTGCTTCCACCTCCGAGTGGTCTTCTCCCTGTGCGCTTTTGTGTATCTGCATCTTCACGTGGCCTTCTCTCTGCCTGCATACAATTTCCTTCTTGTAAGGACGCTGGTCATCGATTCAGGTCCACCCTGATCCAGTATGACCTCATCTTAACACGATTACGTCTGCAGAGACCGCATTTCCAAATAAGGTCCCATTCTGTGGTTTCGAGTGGGCACAGATATTGGGGGGACTTTGGGGAAGACACTTACAGCGGTAAAGCCACGTGTAAAATCGCTCATGTTTGTAGACTCTTAAATACAACTCAGACCGTGTTGAACTGTTGGCTTGGGGACCGGACAAGTCCAGAGTAAGGACTGCCCTCAGGTCTGGTCTGATCAGGGCTCTGGCTTCTCTGGACTTGCTTGCCTGTCCCCTTCTCCATGAGCTTCATCTTTAGGCTGACTTCCCTCTTGGTAGAGATACGGCTACAGCAGGTCCAGTCCTCATAGCCACGCACATCTCTATCCGGGAACAGAGACAGAGGGAGGCCCCTCCCCTATATATCAGAGAATCCCCAAGCTTTATTCCCATTGAGCCAATTTGGGCCAGATAGCCCAGGAAATGCCAGACACTGATGGCCTGAAGCCTGGTGGGGCAGCACAGGACCTGGGGCTGGTCCCTCGAACCCCTGACGGGTGGGTTTTAAGAAGGATGCTTTGGGCTGGGCCTGGGCGGGGAGAAGTAATGCTCAGGGTTTCTTTATTCTTCCTCTCAGGTGTGAAGACAGCACCATCCTTCAACCCTGCAACGCCACAAGGGATACAGTTTGTGCCTTAAAAATTCATCCAGAGGCTGGTACGGTCTGATTCTGTCTCTTAAATCCATAAAAGTAAAAAGTTGAGGCTCTGTGGGCCCTAAGGTCCCTGTTGTCACAATTCAACTCTGCTGCTGTTGCTTGGCTGTGTGTGAATAAAACTTTATTTATAGCAGTGGGCAGGACTTGGCCCATGGGTCACCGTTCATACACTCCTGTCTTGAGTAAACAAATAGAATCCTTGGGGACAAGCGGTGGCTCTGCCATCCTTGTCCCCATGTTGGGGCCGTGTCGGCTCAGGCACTATTTTTTTTTTTTTTTTGCGGCACGCGGGCCTCTCACTGTCGCGGCCTCTCCCGTTGCGGAGCGCAGGCTCAGCGGCCATGGCTCACGGGCCCAGCCGCTCCGCGGCATGTGGGATCTTCCCAGACCGGGGCACGAACCCGCGTCCCCTGCATCGGCAGGCGGACTCTCAACCACTGCGCCACCAGGGAAGCCCCATTCTTTTTTTTTATTATTGAAGTATAGTTGATTTACAATATTGTGTTAGTTTCTGGTGTACAGCAGTGATTCAGTTTTTTATATATATATATACATACACATATTCCTTTTCAGATTCTTTTCCAGTTTGGTTTATCCCAGGATACTGAATAAAGTTCCCTGGGCTATACAGTAGGACCTTGTTGTTGGTCTATTTTATATATAGTAGTGTGTATCTGTTAATCCCAAACTCCTAATTTATCTCCCCCTCATCCCCCCTTACCCTTTGGCAATCATAAGTTTGTTTTCTACATCTGTGAGTCTGCCTCTGTTTACTAAACATGTTCATTTGTGTCATATTTTTAGATTCCACACATAAGTGATTTCATGCGGTATTTGTCATTCTCTGCCTGACTTACTTCACTTCATGTGATCATCTCTAGGTCCATCCAGGTCCCTGAAGATGTCTTGCCCATTTTTATATTCCGTTGTCTGGGGTTTTCATTTTCTTATTTTTGATGATTATTTATAAACATTGGTAATTATTTATAAGCTTGGGATACAAGCCCTTTGTATCGGATATCTGCACCCACCTCTGCCCCCGAGGGTGCCTTTTTACTCGCTTTATGGGGTCTCTTGTGGACAGAGGTCCTTCATTTTAATGAGGTCAAGTTTGTGGCTGTTTTCCTCTATGTTTGGTACTCTTCCTCTCCCGGGTGAGAACTCTTTGCTCACCCGGAGAAAGTATTCTGCTCTGTGACCTGCCAGCAGCTTCGTGGTCTTACCTTTCTCTTTTTCACCCTACACGAACCTGGAATTGGTGTTTTGCGAGGTGTGAGGTAGGGGTCTAGGTTCAGTGTATGTTTTCCCACTGCACATATCGACTACCCCGTTTTGTGTTTTGAAGACGATCCCTTCCCCGCCCTCAGTGTTACTTGGTCATAACTGAGCGCCGTGTCCATCTGGGCTTCCTGTCTGTCTGTTCTGGGGCCAGTGCCACTTTCCTGCCAGCCTTGACATTGGAGCTGAAGTCCCCCTTGCCTCCTTCCACAGGGTCGTCAGGCCACCCTTGGACTCAGCACATCCACTGAGATTTAAAAATCAGCTTGTCAGTTTCCTTCTGTTTTAAATAACATGCAAGGACCTTTTTTCTTTAAATTTTTACTGGAGTATAGTTGATTTACAATGTTGTGTTGGTTTCAGGTGTGCAGCAAAGTGAATCAGCTATAAGTATACATAGATCCACTCTTTTTTAGATTCTTTTCCCGTATAGGGCATTACAGAGTATTGAGTAGAGCTCCCTGTGCTATACAGTAGGTCCTTGCTGTTTATCTACCTTATATATAGTGGTGTGTATATGTCAATCCCAGTCTCCCAATTTATCCCTCCCCCCTCCTGCACCCTGGTAACCATAAGTTTGATTTCTGCATCTGTAACTCTGTTTCTGTTTTGTACGTAAGTTCATTTGTACCCTTTTTTTAGATTCCACATATGAGTGATGTCATATGGTATTTGTCGTCCTCTGTCTGACTTACTTCACTCAGTATGACAATCTCTAAATCCATCCATGTTGCTGCAAGTGGCATTATTTCATTCTCTTTTATGGCTGAGTAATGTTCCATTGTATATGTACCACATCTTCTTTATCCATTCATCTGCTGATGGACACTTAGGTTGCTCCCATGCCCTGGCTATTGTGAATAGTGCTGCAGCGAATACTGGGGTGCATGTGTCTTTTTGAATTATGGTTTTCTTCAGATATATGCCCAGGAATGAGTTTGCTGGATCGTATGGTAGTTCTATTTTTAGTTTTTTAAGGAACCTCCATACTGTTCTCCAATATGGCTGTACCAGTTTACGTTCCCACCAACAGTGCAAGAGGGTTCCCTTTTCTCCACACCCTCTCCAGCACTTGTTGTTTGTAGATTTTCTGAGGATGCCCATTCTAACTGGTGTGAGGTGATACCCCACTGTAGTTCTGATTTGCATTTCTCTAATAATTAGTGATGTTGAGCATCTTTTCATATGCTTTTTAGCCACCTGTATGTCTTCTTTGGAGAAATGTCTATTTAGATCTTCCACCCATTTTTCGACTGGGTTGTTTGTTTTTTTAATATTGAGTTGCATGAGCTGTTTATATATTTTGGAGATTAATCCTTTGTCCGATGATTCATTTACAAATATTTTCTCCCATTCTGAGGGTTGTCTTCTTGTTATGTTTATGGTTTCCTTTGCTGGGCAAAAGCTTTTCAGTTTAAGTAGGTCCCATTTGTTTATTTTTGTTTTTATTTTCATTACTGTAGGAGGTGGCTCAAAAAAGATCTTACTGTGATGTACGTCAAGGAGTGTTCTGCCTGTGTTTTCCTCTAAGGGTTTTACAGTATCTGGCCTTACATTTAGGTCTTTAATGCATTTTGAGTTTATTTTTGTGTATGGTGTTAGAGAGTTTTCTACTTTCATTCTTTTCCGTGTAACTGTCCAGTTTTCCCAGCACCCCTTATTGAAGAGGCTGTCTTTTCTCCATTGCATATTCTTGACTCCTCTGCCATAGGTTAGGTGACCATGGGTGCGTGGGTTTTTCTCTGCACTTTCAATCCTGTTCCATCGATCTATAATTCTGTTTTTGTGCCAGTACCATACTGTCTTGATTACTGTGGCTTTGTGGTATAGTCTGAAGTCAGGAAGCCTGATTCCTCCAGCTCCATTTTTCTTTCTCAAGATTACTTTGGCTGTTCGGGGTCTTTCGTGTTTCCATGTACATTGTAAAAATTTTTCTTCTAGTTCTGTGAAAAATGCCACTGGCAATTTGATAGGGATTGCATTGAATCTGTAGATTGCTTTGGGTAGTATAATCATTTTCACAATATTGATTCTTCCAATCCAAGAACATGGTGTATCTGTCCATCTGTTTGTGTCGTCTTTGATTTCTTTCATCAGCATCTTATAGTTTTCTGAATACAGGTCTTTTGCCTCCTTATCCCTAGGTACTTTATTCTTTTAGATGTGATGGTAAATGGGATTGTTTCCTTGATTTCTCTTTCTGATCTTTCATTGTTGGTGTATAGGAATGCAAGAGATTTCGGTATATTTATTTTGTATCCTACAACTTTACCGAATTCATTGATTAGCTCTAGTAGTTTTCTGGTGGCATCTTTAGGGTTTTCTATGTATAGTATCATGTCATCTGCAAACAGTGACAGTTTTATTTCTTCCTTTCCAATTTTTATTTCTTTTTCTTCTCTGATTGCCGTGGTGAGGACTTCCAAGACTTTGTTGAATAATAGTGGCGAGAGTGGGCATCCTTGTCGCCTTCCTGATCTTAGAGGAAGTGCTTTCAGCTTTTCAGCATTGAGTATGATGTTTGCTGTGGGTTTCTCGTATATGGCCTTTATTATGTTGAGGTAGGTTCCCTCTATAACCCGCAAACACTTTTAAAGGCTATTAAAACACCAAAACAGAAGGCAGAATGAGGAAGGGCCTGATCAGAGAATAAAGAAGAGCCTTTAAGCAGAACAGTGGCAACACGGGAAAGACTCGCTCCTCCCTCCTCTGTCCTGGGTGACAGATTGCATCAGGGTGGCCGAACGTCCACGGGTCTGATGGGCCCGCCCCGCCCCCCGTGTCTGTGCGTCCACGGCTCCTGTCGGCGCTGGGAGCTCAGCAGGGTGAGACGGAGACACCCCAGTGGTCACGCCAGAGGTCTCCCCAGGGTGGACCCTGCCCTGTCCCTTGGGCCAGCGTGGCCCAGCCCTACTGCCATGAGGACTGGCCATCCCCTCCCTCCTCCCAGCCTCCTCCGGGCTCTGCCTGCCGCTGGCCCTGTAGTAAATCCTGCAGCTACGACCACTCACACCTGAGCCCCATCCCGGGATGCCAGGGCCTCTTGCTGCTCTGCTGGCCGGTCAGACCTCCTGCTGCTTCCAAGGATGAGAGAGCAACAGCCCAGGGCCTCTGAGCCCAGGTCCTGTCTGAGCAGGAAGGAGGAGCCTGTGCCTCCTGCCGGGGAGGCTCGTGGCGACAGTCGTCAAGGGAGCACTTCGGGGCCTGGGGAATGGCGGTGCTGCCACCACGCCCAAGAGCTGCACGTCACTTGGATGGGGTAAGCGTGCCTGGCACTGCGACAGCATTCTCTGTTTTGCCTCCTTGCAGGAAACCTAAAGTGGGCGTGGATCCTCCTTGCTGCGACTGTGGTCCTTTCCATCGCCACGGCCATCATCACCGCCATCACTTGCCACTATAGAAGAAGAGGTAAAGCAGAGTCACGTTGATCCTTGAGGAAACCAGGTCAGCAAGGGCACCAGGAGCTCAGAAGTGGGGGCCTGGGGTCAGTGGTTCCTGACGGGAGCCTCTCGTTTGAACACAGCTCTGCTCACTTTCCATCTCAGGGGCCCTGCATGTGTCTGGGCTCGGAGCCGCCCACGGCGTGCTCCCCGACGTGCAGGGCTTGAGACCAAAATCGCAGGGCAGCTGCTGGGGACAGGCGTCCAGGGCGCCGGGGGCCGGGAAGCCAGGAGAGACGGGTGCAGCTCCAGCCAGGGGGTCTTGGAGGAGGCAGTCCCTGGGTGCTGGGGAAGCTTACCAAGTAAGTGCCCCTCCTGTGTTTTCCCAGCTGCGTGTTTTTTCCAGTCGGTTGTCGGTTTTGGGAAACCTAAGGCCACTTTCTTGACTCTGAATTCGAGGCATTTCCTCTCCTCACAGAAGTTGCTGTAATAGTTAATATCAATTGTTTTCTGTTCTTTCTCTTCTTTTTGATTTGCAGAAAATCCAAAGGAGCCAGGCAGCCCTGTAAGTATCCCCTGGGATTTGTCCAGTGAAGCCCCAGGAGGTGGAGGGGTGGGGGACAGCCCCAGGCCTTCCCCGCTGCGTCCACATTTAGCCTGTGCAGTGGTGTCTACGCCCACCTTAGCAGAGCCCTGGAACATCTGTGCTGGAAGATTTAAATTCTGCTGCGGCACAGGGGACAAAAGGCTTTCTTTGGTATCCCAGGGCTGCTGAGACAGATCCCCATAGACGGGGGGCTTAAAACATTACGAGCTTACTGCCCCACAGTTCTGGAGGCCAGAGATCCGAAGTCAAGGGGTTGGCGGGTTTGGTCCCCTCAGGGCTCTAGGGGCAGGTCCTTCCTCGCTTCCCCTGTTTGGGGCTGGACTTGCTTGGCACTCCTTGGCTTATGGGCGCGTCACTCCAATTTCTGCTGTTTTCACACAGCCTCTCCCCGTGTGTCTCTGAATCTCTCTCCTTTTAAGGGCACTAGTCATAGGATACCGGTCCCACTCTTATCCAGTATGACCTCGGCTGAAGAGACCCTATTTCTAAATAGGTCCCATTCACAAGTACTATGGATTAGGATGTGGGTCTATCCTTGGGTGCCCACCATTCAACCCACCACAGGCTTCTCTTGGGATCCCCCGAGGAGTCGGTGGCAGAGCAGGGACCTGACCCTGTGCAGTGTTCCTCTCGAAAATTGCACAGGCCTTGCTTACCTATCAGACAGTTGGCATTTCTTTCCCTAAAAGTGGCTTGGGAAGGGCCTGTCCTGCAGGCTCCTGTCACCAGAAGAAATGACTTTGTTCTTTAGTCACCTAGAAGCAGCCAGCCCAAGGAGATGCAGATGCCCATGGACCTTGAGAGGGGCCAACCAGCCCCTGGTGTGGAGACCAGGCCGATGTTGGAGGTAGAGGACTCAGCCCTGGCGCCCGAGGCCAGGACTCACCCGGGACCCTCCAAGGACGCTGGGGAAATCCTTGAGCTACAGGAGCTGGGGGCCAAAGGAAGTCCAGCAGCCCCAGAGCAGACACTACAACAGACTCAAGCTCCCGAGACCCCCAGGCCCCCAGGCCAAGCAGAGGTGTCCCCTTCCCTCCACAGCCTGGAGCAGGTAAGTGGACCGTTGGGAGGGTCTGAATGATGACCAAGCCCCTGCTCGCTGAGTGCAGGGCTGTGTGTGGCGCTCTTGCAGAGTTCTTGTCTGAGTTTCCTGAGGCTGATATAACAAAGTCCCACAGCCCAGGGGCAGGGAGGAGGGTGTTTAAACATCAGACTTTTATTGTCTCATGGTTCTGGAGGCTGGAAGTTGGAGATCAAGGTGTCGGCAGGGTCACTTCCCGCCGAGGGCTGTGAGGGGGAATCTGGTCCAGGCCTCTCCCAGCTTCTGGTGGTTTCCGGCAATCTGAGGTTCCTTGGCTTGGAGGAGCATCCCCCCATCTCTACCTTCATCTTCACGTGGCCTTCTCCCTGTGTGTGAGTCCCTCTCCAAATTTCCCCTTTTTATAAGGACCCCAGTCATATTGGATTAGAGGCCACCCTAGGGACCTCATCTTAACTTGGTCGTGAGCAACAATGCTGTTTCCAAGTACGGTCACAGTCACAGGTACTGGGAGGACTTCAGAACCTTTGCGGGGACACAGTTCAACCCATAACCTTCCCCAACCCTACCTGCTGTCTGAGGGTGTAACAGGGAAGAGCCAATTCTGACTCCATGTTGGATCTGTTTCTTTGACTTTAGCCATTGCTTTTCATTGCTTTTATTATTACAATCATCCATAATGGCCTGCCTCGGGGAACCCTGCCCCTCTGCCTGAACATTAAACTAAAGTGCCTCTGTTCAGCTCACAGGGAGACAATCTGACCCCGCCCACCTGTGAATGGCTGCAAGAAAGAAGAAATTAATGCATCCCCTCCTCAGTTCCAGGAGATGATTTGCAAGACCGACGGTCCTCTTTACTTTACTTCCCCACCGCCTCTCCCTCTCTATTCTGCCTTTTTACTTTACTTCCCTGTCTGATTCTATAGAAGAAAATGGCACCCAGACTCCGATAAGGTGGTTATTTTGAGACATAAGTCTGCCATCTTCTCGGTCTGCCGGCTTTCCGAATAAAGTATTCCTTGTCTCAACACCTCATGTCTGACTTATTGGCCTGTGTGCGGTGAGCAGCGCGAGCTTGGACTCGGTAACCAGGGGACCATGGCACCCAGGGGGGCAGAGGCTCAGCGTGTGTCCTCGCTGGGCCCCAGGGCTGGGAAACAGCAGGACCGAGGAGGCACAGCCCGTGGTGCTGGACCTGAAGCCTCCCGCGCTGTCAGCAGAGCTGGGCCAAGCACCCCCTGGGTGCCGGGCTTGGCATCTGGAGAACACGGGGCTGCAGGGGCAGGGTGTGCGATGGATCCCGAGATGGGTGGGATTGTCCCCGGTGGGCCGTGTCCAGCCGTGCACAGCAGGAAGCGACGGTTCCTATCCTCCGCTGTGGGGCTGCTGGGGGCTTTCCCGAGTGGGTGACACCTGAATGGGGTTTGACAAATGATCAGACACTCACTAAGTGGCCCTGCGGGGGAGGGCCAGGGTTGCTGGTGATGAGCAACCCTAAGGCAGGGCAAGGTCAGGGGCTGAAGAAAGGGGAGACTGGGAGGAGATCATGGACCCCTGGGCCATCCTTGCACAGCCACGGGGCTTGAGAAGTCCGGAGACTGTAGGTTCCATGGGTCGTGCGCCATTATGCATTATTTCAGGGAGCCGACCTGTGACTTTTGTCGGATTCTCCAGGGCTCCTGAGACGAATAAAATGCAGAAGTTGGGGCCCCTGCCGAGGGTCAGGTCAGGGTGACGTGCCAGTCCCTGGGTGTCCCTCTGGGGCTGTGCTGTAACAGGGCAGCTGTTCTTACCCTTTTTACCAGCCATGGGACAGAGCAGTGAGTCCTTGCCGGCTGTGGGCAGAGGCAGAGCTGACATTTGAACCACGTGGTCAGGCTCCTGGCCTCAGGCCCAGGCATCTCAAGGAACGCCTGGCCTCATCCAGGGAGAACCCCGTGCTCGTGGCAGCTCCTTCAGACGGGTGGTCAGCTTTCATCTGTCTGGTGTCCCGTCCATGCTCGGATTTCCCTGAACTAGGAGGCTGTGTGGATAAGTCACTAATATTTGTCCACAGTGCATGTCTGTAGACCTGTGTCCTCTCCATTGTCTTATCCAGAGAGCAGGTCACCGCCAGGTGACATCGTTCAGCTGTTACCCGAACCCCCCGGGGGGAAGGAGCAGGGCCTGGGTCTGGGAAGAGTCAGGAGCACATGCAGAGCAGCAGGGACCCCCGCCCGCCCAAGCAGGGGCAGCCGTGACGGCACGGTGTCGCCCGCACGCCCAGGCCGTGTCCTGGGGGAGCGTGACCCAGAGGACACGCTGGGCTGTGAGCTCTCTGCTACCCGTGGGGGGACGGAGTGGGGGTGACTCCCCACGGGCTGACTCAGGGGTCTTATCATGTTGATAGAGGCCCACCGGCACCCACCCACAGCTCCCACAAGAAACCAGGTTCTGGTTCTATTTCAGTAGAATTCCTCTAAGAGGCCACACAGGTTTCTGCTCCTGGAACCATTTTATTCTCTTCTCTCTGCAGGAATATGAACAAAAGTAGTTTTTGAAGGACGTTGCCTGTGTTGGTAAGTAGTCTAAATTCTTCATTTTCTTTTTTTATTTGTTAACATTTTTTTTGTTAACAAATTTTTGTTAACAAATTTTTCTCGTTTATTTGTTTAGGCTAAATCTTCCTTGTTGGGACTTCCCTGATAGTCCAGTGGCTAAGACTCCATGCTCCCAATGCAGGGGGCCTGGGTTCGATCCCTTACTGGGGAAATAGATCCCACATGCCACAACTAAAGATCTCGCATGCTGCAACAAAGATCCCGTGTGCCGCAACTAAGACCTGGTGCGGCCAAATAAATAAATATATATTTTCTAAAAGTCTTCCTTCTTTGACATGAATGCTAAGGCCTAATGTCTTTATTTTTGAGACGGGGGACCACCTGCCTACCCGAAGCTTAGGGAACTTTCCTGTGGACTTGAGATCCACTTTTTCACATTCACCAATGACAGTAGAGAAACAGATATTCGTCAGATGTAAGTTTTGTGGGGTTCATAAAGAAGGATTGGATGTTGTTTTTATTTTATTATACATTCCTGTTTTTAAGAGAAAGTATGAGTGGGTGATGGGGATACTTATCTAACCCTAGATCAGTGGGTCCCCATGGCTGGGATGCTACGGGCTTAGGGGCAAAAAAGGCAAGATTTATCGAGCACACGCTGCGTGCCAGGTGCTTTTTATAATCTTATTCTAACAGCTCTGGGAGACTGCCCCATTTTACAGATTTAAAACACGACAATCCGAAGCTCAGAGAGGCTACGAAACTTGCCCCAGGTCTCAAGGCCTAACCTGGTCCCCCGCTGATGCCAGGAGGCCTACCCGTCCGGAGCACCTCACAGCCCATGGCTGCGTGGCACGTGAGAGGGGCAGGGCAGGGCGGACGTCAGCAGATGCTTTATCCACGGGGCTTCTGACTTGCCTGGGTTCCTTCTCCCAGGTTCATTGGCACCAGTAATGAATGAGCAACAGACGTGTCAAGAGACACAGCAGGTCATGGCCAGACCTTGGCCTCCCGGCCCCTGGGCCTGATCCCTTCTGTGGGATCATCCGGGCTGGCGCAGGACTTCCCAGGTCGTGGGCTCAGGGCAGGTGGAAGCACCTCTAGGGCCACACTCCTGGGAGCCGAGTTACAGAGGATGCTCCACGGGCCTCCCAGGAATGTAAACAAACTCTCCCTTTTTGCTTTTATTTTTTTCATCCATCAATAAGATCTACTGTGAATTCAGACATGAGGTTCCAGAAAGTAACTGGAAGATGTCATGGGGTTTACTGGACTTGAAGAAAATGATGAGATATGGGAACCCCAACATCCAGGAAATTTGGAAGAGCTCCTCAGGCGGAGGAATGGGCTAGGGAGGGACATTTCTGTATTTAAACTCATGGCTGCCCTCCATAACATGGAGCTACATATATGTTTGCAAATTATAAACAAATTGGTTGCAGAAGGTATCTTAGGTAGGCATACAGAGAGCTCCCAATAAACTCTTTTTTGACACAGGGCTGTTACTTTACGCAGTGTCCTGGATGGGTAGGGTCTGAGCTTCTTTTTTTTTTTTTTTTTTTGCGGTACGCGGGCCTCTCACTGTTGTGGCCTCTCCCGTTGCGGAGCACAGGCTCCGGACGCGCAGGCTCAGCGGCCATGGCTCACGGGCCCAGCCGCTCCGCGGCATGTGGGATCTTCCCGGACCGGGGCACAAACCCGTGTACCCTGCATCGGCAGGCGGACTCTCAGCCACTGCGCCACCAGGGAAGCCCGGATCTGAACTTCTTTTCCAGTTCTGATCCCACCAGAAACTTCATGAATCCCAGATGGAACTGCAGTCCTTATCCCAATGGATTCTGTATAAACTTCCAATGGGGACATCAGCTCTGCCCACAAGCAAAGGTGCTTCTCTGTCAGGGGCACTGCCTGTGGCCAGTGTGGCAGAGATGGGATCCCAGGGGACTGCTGATTGCACTGGGTGGGCTCACGTTCCTCGGAGCATTCCCCTAGGCTCTGCGGCCAGGAGAGTTTGGTGGTTGTCTTTCTGCCCCCATCAACTCCTTGATCTCAGAGTCACTGTGATGTCTGCATGACCTGCGACAGGGCGTGGCATTGAGCAGGTGCTCCATGAATAGGTACAAGGAAGTTGGTGACAGGCAACCCACAGGCCGCTCTGAGTAGTCAGAGACGCTGGTCCATACCTGGCCCTGGGACCAGACTGTCCCTATCAAAAATGGGCAGAAGGCTCTGCTCAGTATTCTGTGATAACCTCTATGGGAAAAGAATCTGAAAAAGAATGCTTATATGTATATGTATAACTGCATCACTTAGCTGTACACCTGAAACGAACACAGCGTTGTATATCAACTATACTCCAATATAAAAAATAAATTAAATTTTTAAAACTGGGCAGAAGAAACAACAAAACAAAACAAAAAATGGGCAGAAGACCTAAACAGACATTTCTCCAAAGAATACAAACAGATGGCCAATAGGCACAGGGAAAGATGCTCAACATCACTAATTATCGGAGAAATGCAAATCAGAACTACAACGACGTATCACCTCCCACCGGTCAGAACGGCCATCATCAAGAAGTCTACAAATAACAAATGCTTGAGAGGGTGTAGATAAAAGGGAACCCTCTTACACTGTTGGTGAGAATGTAAATTGATGCAGCCACTATGGAGAATAGTACGGAGGTTCCTTAAGAAACTAAAAATAGAGTTGCCATATGATCCAGCAATCCCACTCCTGGGCACACATCTGGAGAAAACTCTAATTCCAAAGGATACCTGCACCCCAGTGTCCACAGCACCACTATTCACAAGAGCCAAGACGTGAGAGCAGCCTAAGTGTCCGTCGACAGAGGAACGAACAAAGAAGATGTGGTATACATACGATGGAATATTAACTCAGCCATAAAAAAGAATGAAATAATGCCATGTGCAGCTACGTGGATGGACCCAGAGATTGTCATACTGAGTGAAGTAAGACAGAGAAAGACAAATACCGTATGATATCGCTTATATGTGCTGTCTAAAGTATAATAGAAATGAACTTATTTACAAGACGGAAACAGACCCACAGACACAGAGAACAAACTTGTGGTTGGCGAAGGGGAAAGAGGGGAGGGATCAATTAGGAGTATGGGATTAACAGATACACACCACTATATATAAAATAGATAAACAAGGGCCTACTCTAGAGCACAGGGAGCTCTACTCAGTATCCTGTAATAACCTATAATGGAAAAGAACCTGAAAAAGAATATATATATGTATGTATAATTGAATCGCTTTTCTGTACACCTGAAACTCACACAAAGTTGTAAATCGACTATACTTCAATTAAAAAAAAAAAAACCCAAAAAACCTAAGACTATCCCTCTGCTCTTATATCTGAGGATCAGATTGGAATATTACCAGCTTTAGGCCCCAGCTTCCTAAACCAGAACTAGCCAGGGTGGGGCATGGTGACAGTCACAGAGACCTTTTTTAAGTACCTGAAACTATTTTTTTAAGGAATGGATATCATTATAAACTTTTTGAGATAATCATAGATTTACATGCAGCTGTAAGAAATAATATGGAGAGATCTCCTCACCCTTTACCCAGTTTCCTAAAATGCTAACATTTTGCACAATTATGGTACAATATTAAAGCCGGGATAATGACACTGACACAGTGAATACACCCAACATTTCCATCATCACAAGGACCACTCATGTTGCCCTTTTTTTTTTTTAATGTTGCATCTTTTTTTTAAACTTTTTATTTTATATTGGAGTAGAGTTGATTAACAATGTTGTGTTTGTTTCAGGTGTAGCCACATCCACCTTCTTCCCGCATTAACTTCTGGTATTCACTTGTCTTTATTTCTATGATTTTTGCCATTTCAAAAGTTAAATAACTAGAATCACACAGTATGTAATGTTATGAGATTTTTTTCTTTGCATTTAGCATAATTCTTTAGAAAAGTAGCTTAAACTGTTAAAGTTTTAATGCCAAAGATACGCTTTTGCCAAAAAGTTGTACAATTTAGCAATACTTGCTTTTATACTTTTTCTTTACCTAATGAAATTTCCATCCTAAGTGTTTCTTTTCATTCCCTGTGTGTGCAGAAGCTTGAGTGTGATGTCCTTGGCAGATGGTATCTTACACAGAGGAAGGCACAGGCGCTGAGGATGTGATCTGTGGGCTGAGGGACTCTAGAATGGGGATTAAACGCCAGAGAAGCCTCTTCTCGTTTGTGTTATTCCCCCCGGGGCCTCTGTCTCTGGGAATGACAACCCTGTCCATACAGAGTGTGCGCTCCACCCTGCCCCCCTTTCTCACTCACCCCAAACATCATCAGTCCTTGGAAATGCTCACAAAACAGCTGCTTTCTTCCACCCAGCACCAAGTGTCTTCAACTTCAAGTTCCTTATTAAAGGAAATGCCATAACCACCAGTCTCTCTCAGGACAGAAACGTGGGTGTCATCCCTGGCTCTCACCTCGCTCACCCGCCCCACCCCCATCCCGGCATCTGCTGCCCCTCATGGCTCTCCCAGATCTGCCTGCTCAACCTGCTGGTCCAGGGCACCGTCTCTTCTCCTACAGACTATCAAAAAGGCTTCCTGTCAAGTCTTGCTTTCCTCCTGGCTTTTTCCCTAATCCACTCCACCGCCACACAGCAGCTGGAATGAGAGGTCTACAGCACAAATCCAGTCAAGCCTGCTGGGTCTCTGCCATTCTTGACTTTGCTTACAAGATGCTTCAAGAAGCGCCAGCCCTAGCCTTTGCCCCAAGCCCCATCTCTCGCCAGGGCTGCTCCAGCCTGCCCTGCGGTCAGGCTGAATTTCTCAGTGGCTTGCTCTCTGTTGGTGTCACTTGCAGGACAGTACCCTCTGCATGGAATGCACTTCCCACCCATTCCCAATACCCTCCTCTAAACCTCCTTCCAACTGGTCCTCCCTCCCCGGACCCTGGGAGACAATTTTTCCACGGAAGTGGGTGGGTGGGCGGATGGTTCAGGCGGTAATGCGAGCGATGGGGAGCGGCAGATGAAGCTTCGCCCTCCCGCCTCTCACCTCCTGCTGTGCGGCCCGGTTCCTAACAGGCCGCGGACCGCTACCGGTCCGCAACCCGGGAGCTGGGGACCCCTGCTCAAGGGCACTGGCCGCAGCGCAGTAGGAACTACGACTCCCAGCGTGCCCCGGCCTGCGGCGTCTCGAGCCCGCGGCGGTTGCCTAGCGACTGGGCGTGTCCCGGAAGGCGCGCCGCCTCCGGCGGGACTTCCGGGGCGGTGGTTGCGTCAGATTCTGGGAAGCTGTCGGCGCGGCCGCGAGTGCGGCGTTCCAACGATGGCAGGTTCCTCCGCGGAGCATGGTGAGTGCGCGCGGCGGCCGGGCCAGCGGGGGCGACCCCCGGCCGAGGGGCGGGGGGGCCACCGGGGATCTGAGGGGGCGCCAGGTCCCTGAGGGGCGGGCCTGAGGGCGCGCAGAGGGCGGGGCGCGACCCCCGGGCCCCCCCGGCAGGCCCCTCTCCTCCAACCTCGCGGGGACCCGGCTCCGGACCCGGAACTGCCGAGGCCACCCCGTCCCCAGCCCCGGTTCCCTCCTTGGGTCCTCCAGGTTCCATTGCGCCTTGACTCCAGGACGTGGCCCTGCGTTTCCCCCGCCGGTCCCTGGGCCGGACCTCGCCCCTCCTGTCCCCTGGACTTTGGGGGACAGGCACAGCCCTAGGGTTGTTTTCGTTTCCGCCCAGCCCGGGCAGCACCCGAGTTGGCACTTAGGAAAATGAGGCCGAGGAAACAGGGTACGCGGACATACAGGAAAGGGCTTGGGGTTTTACGAAGGCTTTCATCTGCGGCTGCAGACAGTGGCCATTGGGACCTGCGTGGTCACAGCGTTATTGCCGCCTCCGAGGTTCCGTGAGCAGCGCTGGCTCTGCCCACCAGAGTCACTCGTGTCGCCAGCCGGTAGACACGCCGCCCACAGGCAGACTCCAGGGAGCGCTGGGCCCTTGCTCCCCTCCCTCGGGCAAGATTGTAGGTGCCAGACAGACCGGAGGTTGTCCCTGGATTCCCGAGTCTGGAGCAGACTTTCTTCAGGAAGAACTCTCAGTGTGTAGTATTTATTCGCCGGGCTGCGGGGTTTAGGCTGTGCAGGCTTCCTGGAGCCTTGTGATCCCTCTTGCTCCTGGGGTTCCAGGCGGGGAGCTCTGACCACCTGGGTAACCCAGCGACGTGGGAGGCCCCTGATGACAGGGCTGCTGTGGTACCCACCTTCCGGGCGCCCCGCATTCCACACGACAGGTGTGCCTGGATTTCAGCACCATCTCTACCCACCTGGAGCCTCGGCCCTCGGCCCTCAGAAGTGCACCCGGACTCCTGTAACATAGCAGCGTGGTTGACACCCCAGTCTTCTGAGCGAGCCGGGCTGGGGGCCCACCTCTGCCCCTTCCTCACGTGCAGCAGGGTAACACGTCCCCGCTCGGAGGATGTAGTGGGCATTAAAGGGGCTGGTAGAGGTTAAGGGTTTAGAAGAACACTTGGCGTGAAACGGGCGCTGTGCCCGGGTTGAGAGCCCGAGCTTGTTTCTTTTCTCTCTTCCTTCCTTCCTTCCTTCCTTCTTCATTTGTGAACACAACTGATGTATTCGATTTTGGGGTTTTGGTTTTTTCAGTTGCTTCGGAACTTGAGGTTTTCAGAGCCTTGGTAAGAATTGGCCTATTTCTGGAGATTGATACCAGAGTTCTAGATATTCTTGGTTTCCGGGTTCTGAATGCTTTTCATTCTCAAGGTTGGATTTATCGAAAGTGACCATCTTTCCGGACTTTTTAAGGAGACCCTCGTCTAGAATATTCTTCCCATTTCTGGTCATCTTCCTTAAGTTGGCTCAGAATGTCCATTTGGTTCCCTGCCACTGGGGTTAAAGCTTTTCCTTTGTAGCTTGAACGTGCAGCCTGTTCCAGGGCCCAGTGTTTTTAGAAAGACGAGTCTCATCCCTGAGGACCCCGGGGTGGATGGAGCGCGTGTCAGAGGCCTTGCCCTGCAGATCGGGCCACTTTGGTGGCTGTGTGTTAGGTCAGATTTGCAGTTTAATTTTTTATGCAGTTTAATTCAAAGGTTCTTCGTAATAATACAGCTAGCTTTTTTTCTTAGCATGAGTCTGTGCTAAATACATCTGCAGGGGGCCTGTAATCCTCAGAGCAACGCTTTGTGGTCGATACTGCCCTTATCTTCCTGTGCAGGCAAGAATCCTGAGGTTCAGAGGAGTTAAGTGATTTGTCCAAGGTCATACAGCTAGCCAGGGCCTGTGTGACTGCAGCAGGGATGTTGACTACCCTGCCTTGCTGCCTTTGATGACTCTATTCAGATGAACAGCAAGCGCCCCAATTCCAGAGTGTGTCAAGGCGGACAAGAGGAGGGAGCTGATACACTTTCCTGTGTTTCCCAGAGAAAAAATGAAATGTACATATTTATAGACTACAGACATTTGCTCATCCCTGAACCCACGGCCTCCTGGTATTTACACCTTAAGAGTTGTGAGAGATAGTGCCCTCGGGGGGAGATTAAACCGTTCCCAGTGTCCACACTGCTGTCCCCGGGCAGTGGTGCCGTCTGATCACCTGTGTGTCCATCATGATGCTCCTCATGACCTAAAAATCCCACGTGAAAGATTCACATCTGCTGTTTCTGTGGGAAATTGCCCCTGAGTGGTTCAAAATAATTTCCTTAAATAGATCTGTCACTTTATTTATTCAGTAGATGTGCTTCAGGCACCGGCTCTGCCGGACACTGCTGGCCGTGGAGATGCAGCATGCCTGGAGGAGCGTCTCGGCCTTCCTGGGCCTTCCGTCCAGCGAGGTGGGGTGGCCGGAGCCCAGAAGCCCGATGCTTCCCCAGGTTGCATGGGCCATTCCTCTCTTGGTCACTTCCCAGTGCGTGTGCTGCCGGGTGGCCTGAGTCTACGGAGGTGGGTCAGGGCCCAGGCCCCTTCCCTCTACGGCTCCACAGTCTGCCAGAAACTTGGCCGGGTCCTTCTCTGCCAGCTGCCCCGTGGGCAGGGTGGAGTGCAGGGAATCACGCCAGAGACAGGGCCGGGTCCGGACGCTGCTGTGGGCATTAGCCTACTGGCCAAGCCCAGCCCCGGAGCCCCAAGACAGAGAGCCTGGGTCTGGGGAGCCCCCTGTGCTCTGCTCCTGAGGGAGGGCCTGGCTGCAGGGCGGGTAGGGAGCCTCCCGAGAGAGGCTGGAAGCTGATCCTAGAGAAAAAAGGGGAGCGGGAGTCCTGGCAGAGAGCACCTCATGCACTAAGACCTGAGGGCCAGCAGCACTGCTTTCCGGCAAGTTCCTGAGGCCAGATGGGGGAGGGGGGCTGGAGATGGGCCACAGGACCAGGTCTGCAAGGGCCTTGCGCACATTTGCGGAATTTGGGTCTTGTCTTTGCATTCTGGCAGGATATCTGCCCCCTCCCCAGCGTGTACCAAGGCAGGTAGAGCAGGAAGAACCCAAGACGGTGGTAACCGGTGGCCTGGGCCCGTGGCGGTGGTGGGTGTGAGAAGTGGACAGTCTGGGGAGGACCGGGGCAGGTGCTGAGTTTGCCGTGGGATGAAAGAAACAGCCACCCAGCTTCAGACCCAGTGGGGAAGGTGGCTGTACCATTCTCGGTCTTGTCCCCAGTTGGAGGGCGAAACATGATGCTTGGGAGCACCCTGTGGACAAGTGACCGCTGGGCCTCCAGGGCTGGTGCTCAGGACAGAAGGGGGCGCTAGAGAGGGCCTGTGGGAGGAGGTCCTGGGTGCTGGGAGTGGGTGGCATTGCCACCAGGTGCATGCACCTTTATGAGATTCGTGTGAGGAGGGGGTGCATTCGTTCGAGAAGGCTTTTCCAGTCCCCATTCTGAGAGCCACCTGGGCAGGCTGGGAAGCCCCACAGGAAAGAAAAGTGGGCCTGAAGAGGGACCCAGGGGGAGGGGCCGCTGCAGAGGCGGGCCAGGGAAGCTGGAGGAGCCTTTGCAGAAAGGACCTGATCCACAGGGCCGGGTGCCGCGGGGGCCTCGCAAGGTGTGGACCCGAGAGGCCTTCAGCAAGTGCGGGAGGGGTGCAGACCCCCGCTGCGCTGGGCCTGGGAGCTTAGGAGCAAGGCAGACCTGCGGTGAAGGGGCCTGCGCTTCAGCAAGCCGCCTGGGGGCTCTTGGCAGCTGAGCTCTGCACCCGCCCCACCCAGGTTCCGATTCCAAAGGTCTCAGGTGGGCCTGGAACGGGTGCTTCCAGGAGCTGGCCCTGCTGCCACTGCGCTGGAGCCTCACTGAGTGGGAGCCTGACTGGAGCAGAGGAGGGGGTGGGAGAAAGCAGGCCACGGGCTGTTGTCCAGCAGGTGTGAATGCTGATGGGAAGGGGCCAGGGGAGGTGACGGCTTGGTGTGAATTCGGTTCCTTAGCTGGTTCTTGCGTTTGTGCGAGTTCAGTAAGCGTTTTCTAAACTGTGAAGACCACGGTTCACGTTTAGGGCCTTCCCACAGTCAGAAGGTGTGTGCCCTGCGATGCATTTCTGGATGGACCTGCGGTGGACCTGGCGGTGGGTGTGGCGCGTGCGTGGGGCTCCCTGGGGAGGGCCAGCGTGGCCAGTGGGCGCCCTGCTCGGGAACCATCTCCTCTCATCTTGGCATCACGGGCTGATAGCCAGACCGCAGTCTGGCCCAAACCCAGGGCCACTTGAAAGCTGACTAGTTTTTAAATTTGTTTCCTCAAGTTACGCTTAGCCACAGCTGCCACGGTGACCCCATGACTGTCCCCCTCTGCCCTGCGGGCTCCCTGCTCCAGATGGGGCTTTTTAAATGCGTGTGTGATCCCTGGGTAAACTCCTCCAGGGCAATTTCAATAGTAGTAATACAGGAGCGATTAAAATAATAGTAATGGCAACTGCTGGGCGCTGGCTGTGTGCCCGGCAGTATTTCAAACAGTTTACAAGTGTAATTTCACTAATGCTCACCAGCTTTACCAGGCGTGTGTTGTGTGAGCCTGATTTACCCTTGAGAGGAGCCCGCCGGGTGAGGGAGGGGTGCAGACCCCGCTGAGCCGTTGCCCCCTGAACTGCTTCATTAGTGCTTTAAAGCCATCGTGTTGGTAGAATGTTTGACATGTTTTTCTCATTGTAAAAATAACATATGCTTATTGTAGAAAATGTGCGCAGCGAAGAAAAAAGAGGGAAATAAAATGCCCTGTGAGCGTACTCCTCCAGGGTAGCCAACGTCAAGGTCAGGCAAGTTCCCGGGGGTCTCTGTTCCCTGGAGTAGTTCCGGAGTGAGGGAAGTCTGTCCAGTGCTGTCCTGGGGGTAAAGGGGCAGGGGGAGCTGGGAGACCACACAGCTTCTCAGAGAGGGGCTGTCACCTCTGCTTCCTTCCCCTCCCTCCTGTGTCCTGGCATAGATGGCTGCACCAGAGGGATGCTCGGAGACGGGGAGAGGGAGCTTGGAGGGTCGGTGTCGGGTGACCAGCTGCCGAAGGATGGCCTGGCCCACTCTGGGATGTGTCCCCCCCCCCACCACCACCCCGGCTCTGTCCACCCTCTGGCAGGTCCTTTGACTTAGCTTTCGTGAACTGAACTTTCTCCATCACGAGAAAGGAGCATGCTTCCCGACTCCTGACAGGCTGGCGGGGCTGCCGGGGAACCGTGCCAGGTGCAGTAAAGTTCCCTGGAAGGAAGACTCCGTGCCAAGGAATTTATGTAGAGTTAGGTTTCCCGGTGCCCAGGACCGCCCTGGCAGGTGCTGCTTCCTTCTCCCTGGGTGGGAGAGAGCTGTCCTGTCAGAGAGGGGTGGGGGGCGCAGACCCGCCTGGCCTTCCTTCACTGTCTCAGAGGGGATCTGAGCCCTCAGGCTGGGTCCTTAGAGCCAGCCACCTGCTCCCGGGAAGGAAGGCGAGCTGGCTGGTGCTGCTCCAGGGCCCTCGTGGGTTCCCACTGGCACCTTGGGCGGGAGGGGCCGCCTCTGTGTCTCTCTTTGCTTCCTCTGACACTTCCGAGAACTGGAGTGGAAAGTAGCTGCTTCTCCTGGTAGGTCAGGTGTGGAACAAAAGCAGCGCCCCCTGTAGGTGTGCGCCCTCGGGCAGCAGGGCTCCAGCTCAGCCCGCCACGGGTTAGAAGCCTTCTTAGACTCAGCCGGGTCCCCACCCTGGTCCCTGGCTACTGGGTGCTTCCCGGGAGAGGGCTTACGAGGCCCTGGAGTGACAGGTGATGCCGGCCTCCCGCGGGCAGGCCTGCACTTCGAGGTACATCTGCCGCCCATCCATTCATTCAGCAAATTCACTGAGTGTCTTCAGAACGTTCCAGGCTTGGTTCTAGAGGCTGAGCATATGCTGAGTGAATGAATCTGATAAAATCCCGGGGGGTGGGGCAGACAATAAAGGAAAGAAAGCAGGGAAGTATGTGTGTTAGAAATAAGCGCTATGGAGAAATAAAGCAGGAAGGGGTTGGGGCCCCGGGGGGCGGGGGGGTCACTTGGAACAGTGCCCGGGAGGACCCAACGGAAAAGGGGACACCCGTGGAGCCCCGAGGAAGGGAGGGAGGCTGGCTGTGTCTGGGGGAGGCTTCCAGGCAGGCAGGGCAGGGGGCATGAGGGGCGGGGGCGGGAGCTGAGGTCAGAAGGGTGTGGTGGCCCTCCTGGCCGGCGCGAGGACCACTCTTGGTGGGACGGGGGCTCTAGAGAAGGAGCGTGGGCCACTCTGGCCACGGTGCCCTGCGAAGCCCGGATACCAGCAGGGGCGCCTGCATCCCAGGGTCCAGGCGAGAGAAGGGCTGGACCTGCCATGGCAGTTGGGGTGAGAGGGCTGGGTTCCGGGTACGTTTAAAGGTGGAGGCCTGCAGTATCCAAGGGCATGGCGCTGGGTGCTCTGAGGGTATTCTGTAACAGGCAGAAGGGTATTCCTAGCCGTGCGCCTCAGGGCCACCCTGGGCTGGCGCCCCCGCGGTGCGGTGGGCAGGCAAGCATGCCGGTCTTCCTGGAAAGCCTGGGCTTGAGAGCCCAGGGAAGACGTTTCCCTGGTGCCCATGCCTGTCCTGGGGATGAAGAGGTCGGGGTTCAGAAGGTCCCCGAGAAGCCAGCCTCCGGGAGGCTGGGCCCTGGATGGTCGCAGCCCCTCCCTGGGGTACCTGAGGACGTCCGGAGATGCTGCCGGCTTTGGTCCTTCTGTTGGCTCCTTCCGTCTCACCCCCGTGCCCAGGAAGGCAGCTCCAGGTAGGCCCTGACGGAAGGGTTTCCCGCGGTGGAGACGGTGCAGGAGTGTCTTGTGTGCACAGCTGCTTCCCCACACGTGTGCTCTGCTGTCTGTTTGCAGGCGTCCTGTGGGCTTGGTCGGGGCGAAGTTCCTGTTCCTGTGCCAGGCCTGGCCGGTGTCGGCCCATATCTCCTCCCCGCTTGGAGCTGTCCCGCTCTGGGTCCAGCACGGTGACCCAGGGATCTCGTGGTGTCAGGCAGCTGGCTGCGAAGGGCTGCGGTGTCAGGGTGCCTGCCCCGTTCCCAGGGAGAGTGAGAAACCGGGCTTGTGCTCTCCCACTCGGAGCCGACTCCGGGGCTCAGGGTGTGTCTGTGTGGAAGGGAACAGGCGCTGGGCCCTGTTCACACTCGTGGACTAGGGGACCAGGCTCCCTCCTGCAGCTTCAGGGACTGGTCTGCGCCCCTCCCCCCTGATCTCCTGCTGCGCCCCCCCAGCCAGCAAGTGATGAACGCATCCGCAGGGTAGGGAGGAGGTGAGGGTCTCGGGGCAGCAGGGGGCGAGGAGGGGCTCAGTGGAGTCAGTGCCGTCTGCCGGCTGTGCCTGCTGCCTGGTCCTCGCTCGGGCTGGACTTCTGTCCTCCCACATCCTTCCTGAGGATTCCAAGGCAGAGGAGTGGCCTCAGGTCCCTGAAGGGGGGCAGGCTTGTGCCAGGTGCTGGCTGGACGGTTGGCCCCTTCTGGCAGGCATTTCCGGGGGCGGGGCCGTGGTCCTCCCAGGAGCTGGGCCTTGGCTGCTAGAAGCCTCACCGGTGCCGGGTTTGGAGAGCTCTGCAGTTCTTACGCGCCACCCATCGCCCACCCAGGGACTGGTCAGCACCAGCCCTCCCAGCACCCAGTGCACAAAAGGGTGTGTGCGTGTGTGTTTCTCTTTAATTGAGGTGAAAATCACCAGTGATGAAACTAACCATTTTAAAGCGCACAGTTCCGTGCATTTAGAGCACTCACGATGTTGTGCGACCACCCCCTCCTTCTAGTTCCAAAACATTTTCGTCCCCAGATGGGAACCCACTGGCAGTCACTCCCCACTCCGTCCCTCAGCCCTGGGCACCCGCCCGTTCTGGACATTTCCCAGCCAGAAGGGTGACCCTGGGACCCCATTCTCTGGACTCACCCAGGCCTCCAGCCCCACTGACGCGTGTGCCTCTGTCTTTGCAGCTCCCGACTACAGGTCCATCCTGAGCATTAGTGACGAGGCAGCCAGGGTGCGGGCCCTGAACGAGCACCTGAGCACGCGTAGCTATGTCCAGGGCTTCTCCCTGTCCCAGGCGGACGTGGACGCGTTCAGGCAGCTCTCAGGCCCTCCTGCCGACGCGCAGCTCTTCCACGTGGCTCGGTGGTTCAGGCACGTGGCCGCGATCCTGGGCAGCCCCCGCGCCCCAGCCCCGCCCTGTGGGCTCCAAGCAAGTGAGTAGCAGAGCGGCTCCCCGGCCGTGAAAACCTCCCCTCGAAGTTCTGTTCACACTCGTGGGCTAGGGGAGCCCACGAGTGTGACCTCCCTCTGAGGTCAGGGCCCTGAGGGTGCAAGGCGCCCACGGGGGAGCCCGCGGGGCTGGCGCTTGTCCCCGAACTCAAGCAAGCAGACTGGGGGGCCTGCTGGCGCCCCCCGAGGGGAGATGAGGACAAAACGCCGAGAGGTCAGCCCCCAAGGATCACGACCCCGGCGGCTGCTGTAGCAGAGCCTCTGGGAGGGGGGAAGGCCTGTGCCCCTCTCAGGGCCGGCCTTGGCCGTCAGCTCACTCCCGACCTGGCTCGGATTTGATTGGCTTCTTTTCCTTTATTCTTTCCCTAAGATTGCAGGGTGTGTGTCCACCAGATTTAGAATTATTGGATCTTAAGGAAGTATTCATGGACATGAACTCTTCGGACACCAGAGAGAAGGCGTTTCTGGGCTTTGAGATAAGACCAGTCTTGCAGCTCTGCCCCCACCTGTCGGTGTGATGTGTCTGGACCCCGTCATTTCGGGGGCGATTCTGGAAAGTCTCTGGGGCGCGTGGTTCCTGGGTTGTCTCTCTCCTCCGGTGAATCGAGGTGCTTCTCCCATAATCGCCGGTGCCCTCAAGCGGCTCGGCCTCCCCGGGGGGGCTTCGAGCACGCACCCGAGCAGCGAGAGGGGTCCAGTGCCGTCTGAGTCGTCCCTGCTGGGCTGGGCAGCCCGCGGGGGCCTTTTCCAGATCCCTTCGGCTGGGACATTTGGACCGTTTCCCAGCTCCTGCACCTCTGCCTGGTCTCTGCTGGGTCCCCGTCTGTAACGGGGCAGAGGTGGGATGTCGTTTCTCCAAGCGTGGGGTGTGTTTTGGTTTTCTCGGTGATCCTGCAGCAGACACCCCTTCCCCGGCATAGGTGGGAGCCTTTCTGTGTAGACCGTCTCCTCCCCGTGCCTCTAGGCGGTGACCCAGGGGTGTCTGTGGTGGCAGGTGCTTCTCTCCCAGGCCTCAGTTGTCAGCTTGTCCCCTAGGTCTCCCCTCCCAAGGCACGGCCTCCGGGGGTGGAAGTCAGGGTGGGTCGGGGGCACGGCCTGTCTGGCGTTCCGTCCGGGGAGCTTGTGGGGAGAGTGGTGCAGACACACGTGAGGGAAAGGCGGGTCTCTGCCCTGCCAGTTGGGGGGCCTGCAGGTTCACCAGGGCGGTGAGGGAGGCACCTGGACAGCGCCAACAGGACTATTCACCTCCTTCCATTTCCAAGTCCCCCGTCACCGATGCCTCCCGGGGGCTGGCAGAGACCCTGAGTGGCCGGGGACGGTGGGTGGGCTGGTGCCCAGAACCCCCAGAGCCGGTGTCCTAGGCCGCGTCCTGGATGCCAGTGGCCGAGCGTCCGCCTCCCCGCATTGCTGGCCCGTCTCAGACATCTCTCCAGCCTGTCCTGGGCGGGAGTGCCCCCTCTCCCAGCCCCTCGATCCCCAGTGCCCCGCCCGCCTTCCCTCCATGTCCCACTCCTGCTCGAGACCCCCAGCTGGACATCTCAGCACCGACATGCCCACAACTGGCTTGTCACCGTCCTCTGCGCTGGCCCAGCCTAGGTCCCTGTGCCTCTTGCCGTGGCCACGGGCCTCAGCAGCCCCGGGGAGCCACTCAGACACAGGAGGTGGACCAGGGTTCTGCCTAAGCCCCTTCCCCACCTCTCTGTTCCTTCTCTCACCCCCTCCCCATCTTGTCGCCTCCTCTCTGCGGCCCCAGCAGGGAGGGTCCACTGTGCTCAGGGTTTCAGCCCTACTGTGCTCTGTGTCTGGAGCGCCCCTCGCCCAGAGCGGGGCTCAGTCCAGACGGCTCCTCCTCCCGGGGCGCCCTCTGCCACTGGGCCCCCCTCACCCCCCTACCCGCCCTCCTGGGAAGGATCTTCAGGGCCTGCCCTTCACTGAAGAAGGCGTGTTAAGTCCCCCGGAGCGTGGGTCTGTCTGCGGCTGGGTGGGGTCTTCAGGGATGTGAACCTCTCTGCTGCCCCTCCTCCGAGGCTGAGGTGCGCGCTGCGCCCAGGGGACCGGGGACCTGGCTGGTGCATCTCCCCCCATCTCCCCTCGGCACCCTCCCTGCCTAGAGCCTCGTTCTCAGGGCGTCCCTGAGCGGCACGTGCAGGTTATGTTGTCAAAGGTCAGGGGTTCGTTTCCCCACAGCAGCCACGTGCCTGGGGCAGAGCCAGGGCAGGACTGGGGGTGCTAGCGAGCAAAGGCATGCACAGTGTTTCAGACAAACCAGAGGAAGGGCAGACGCCTCAGGAGGTCTGTGTCGGGGTGGGGGAGGGTACTGTCAGTGCCGGTTGTCAGGGCAGGGAATCCTGGAGGGACTCTGGTGAAGCTTCCTTCTTGTTAAACCGAGGTAACACCTCCCGATTTTCCCCTTTGGCAGATGGGGATTGTGTGTGCCGGTTTCCTTGAACTGTCACCGGCTGTGTGGCTGTAGCCACGCTTTGGGGAGCAAGAAAACCCAGGTGTGACCCGGTGTCCTGGACAGTGTCCCGCTGGCCGGGCTCCCTGGCTGCACCCTCAGCTGTGTCCTGTCACTGCCGTCCTTTTGGATGAGCCTTCGGTCCCACGGACCCCGAGCCCTCCACCCCGGCCCCTGGCTCAGGGCAAGCCCAGTGGTCGTCAGGCTCACATCAGTGTGTGGGCAGCTCTCGCCGGCATCCCCTGTTGTCCCAGGTGGCAGCTCTGTCTTTGTGTCGGGAGCCGCAGCATCTAAGCAAGGGGAGGGGTTGATGGAGTCATAAAGGGGCAGGTGGAGCGTCATCAAATCGTTTGCTGCGTTTACAGTGAACCCTTAGACCACGCCTGACCTCAGGAGGCATTCGGAGTGTCAGGGGGACTTGGGCTTGGCCACCTGAGAGTTTGCTGGCACTCCCTGGGGTCAGGATCTGCTGGATAGCGCTGTCTGTCCCCCTCCCCGTCTGCCGCTCTCCGCCCGCCTGTACACATGTACACACACACACACAGCCGCCTCCCACCCCCTTCACCGTTCAGTTATGTGCATCCTCTGGGTGGCACGTGGCCAGGCCCAGGGCTGAGTGCTCCGTGACCCGCAGTAGGGAGCAATAGGTGGTTGCCTGGTGGCCACACTGGATGTGGATTCTGTGCCGGGAGGAGGGAGAATCGCTTTGCAGACACAGAGGCAGGGGTCGGGGTTGGGGGTGGTGCCGAGAGTGGGCACCTGTGCCCTCAGGTGTGCAGGCGGTGTGCAGCCCGCGCTGGCACCGGGAGAGGGCTGTGGAGCACAGCTGGGTTCTGGGTGCAGGAGCAGCGCCTTGTGGGTAGCTGGAAGGTCACCAGATGCCCAGGGCCTGTGAAGACTCAGCTTGGTGGCTCTTTCCGGCCCAGGGATGGAGCTGCACCCCGCCAGGCTCTTACCAGGCTCTTGGGGCGCAGGCTGTGTAAGGCCTGCCCTTCACCCAGCGGGAGGCGTGTGCGCCTGAGCAGCAGGGGCAGGGGGCGGGGCTGGAGGAGGAGGAGGTGGGGCTGCCGGGGGAATGTGATCGGAGAGGCTCCCTGAGCCCCTGGCCTCAGCGTGGGGAGGACCCGGAGCTGCTCCCAAAGGCCTCCGGGGCCCACGTGGAGCCACGAGCGTCGGCATCAGTGCTGTGTCCGGGAGCCTACATGTTGCCCGGGCGGGGACAGGAGCTGCGCGGGGAGCCGGCCACTGGCCCGCAGCCGTTTCCATCCTGACCTGGCTTCCGCGCCCGGAGGTGGCCCACGTCCTCTGAAGCCTCCACGGGGCCCGTCCTCCTGAGGGGGTGGCCAGCTGCGTTGCGGTCCAGGCGTGCGGCTGGCCCGTGTGCAGGGCCCGCGCCTCCCGTGCGCCCTCAGGCTGGGTCGGGCGCCTCATGCTCGGAGCCGGCGGAGGGGAGGCTGTGTGTAATGGGCCTTCTCCCGCCCCGTGGGGTTGGGACTGTGGGATGCGCCGCCACTCAGACGTGAGCAGGCAGAGAGGGGGCACGAGCGCTGGACGCGGGTGACGCTCTCGGGGTCCACTTTCCCCTTGTCCCGCGAGTGACCCAGCTGTGCTCTCTCCCTGGCAGGCAGAGGCCGGCGCACGCAGCCCCCGTGGTCTCCTCCAGCCGGGTCCGAGCCGTGCCAACTCCGCCTGTACAACAGCCTGACCCGGAGGAAGGTAGGGGGGCCCTGGGGGCAGGGGCGGCAGCTCTTAGCTAGTCGGCGAGCGTCCTCTGTGTGGCCGGGGCGGGGCTGTCCTCGGAAGCACACCTGGCACGCCTCAAGGGGCCTGCCCGTCGGCGCTCTGGCTGTGGCTGTGCTCGGGGCCAGGCCCAAGTGTAGATGCTCGTGGCTGCTCTGAGCCAGGCCAGGAGCCAGCGTGCTCTTGCAGGGGACCTGTGGTGGCAGCTGGTGTCCCAGTGCCAGCCAAGCAGGGCCTGTTGCTGTCGGGGGCCCAGCAGGTGTGGGGACGAGGGCAGTATTGGCCGGGGCCGCTCAGCAGGGCCGGTGGCTCCAGAGGTTTTGAAAAGGACTCCAATGGCTCATTGGATTGCCATCAGCAAGCACCCTGAGCAGATGGGAGACGGGGTCCCCCTCGTGGACTTAATTGGTGACAGCGGCCCCTGAACTGGTCTGAGACCATCGGGCCGTCGGCGTGCGGCCTCGCTCTCTAGGCCGGCTCCTCTGGGATTGCGGACCCCCGGGCATCTGTGAAAGGACACCTCCCCCCCGCTCACGTCGTTCCTGGGGGCAAAGGCAGGGCAGTCCCTGCGCTCAGCACGGGGCCTGGCTCGCAGCAGGTGCTTGATGAACGGAAGAGCAGCAAAAGCAGGAGCGTCCGTCTCCTTACCCCCAGCTTGCGTCCCCGAGTGGGATCCCAGGGAGGAAGGGGCCTGCCCCCATCCCAGATGACTGTGACTTTCCCGTAAAACTAAGCAGTCCTCGTGGAATGTGTATGAACCATTTGTCTCTGGCGGCTGTGGTCCTGCACGGTGCCTCCTGCATCCTTTGTGACGGTCATTCCTTCATTTCCAACCAAGGACGTGTTTGTACCTCAAGACGGGCGGAGGGTGACGTGGTACTGCTGCGGGCCCACCGTCTACGACGCCTCCCACATGGGGCACGCCAGGTAGGGCTGCACCTGGGCGCCGCTACAGGGACCCAAGCTCTGAGAGGAAGCTCAACGCCCAGCCTTTCCTCTTATTTTTAAGAAGAAAAATTTTCATTCCGTCAGTACTACATATTCACTGTAGAAAAACTAGAGAGACCAGATAACCAGAAAGAAAAAGCCCACAGCCCCGATGTTACTCTCCTGGACTCTGACCAGATACTTTCCTCCGTGTGCCTGGCAGTTCCTCCTCATCCGAGGCTCTGGAGGTGGGGGTGGGGGGTGCCCGGTGCTGGGATCCCTGACACCCAGACCCATGGCCAGTGTGCAGTGCCCCCCGCCCCGCAGTCACGAGTGGGGTGGGCATGAGAGTAGCGGCTTTGGGGGGAAATGCGGGGGATCTTTTTCCTTGTATGTGTTTTAACTGCAGAGCCAAGGTGATGTGCGTGATGTGCTGTGTGGAAAGGTTTGTCTTTTTATTGTTCTAGGTCCTACATCTCCTTCGATATCTTGAGAAGAGTGCTGAGAGATTACTTCAAATTTGACGTCTTTTATTGCATGAACATCACAGACATTGATGATAAGGTAAAGGGAGTTTTCAAGGTTGAATTTTAAATACAGTGGACGGTCCGAGGGAAGCAATGACTTTGGGTGAGTTAATAAAGTAACGTCGGCCTGAGTGCCCTCAGCCCGACACGTGCTGTTTGAATCCCCTCTGGGACTCGTATCACGGTTTATGCAGACGACGATGTCCTGTATTCAGCTGTTTGGATGCTGTTGGGAAACCTGGGGAAATGTTAATAACACCCAGTGCTCCAGGGAAGGCGCGTGCTATAGTGTCTGGCGCTGCAGGGAGGCCGGGCCTGGCTCAACATGTTCGGACAGTTCCGGCGTCTGTGGCGGGGCGGTGTGTGTGGGTGTGAGCTCAGGCACCGCCCGGCACTCTGCACAGGGACCCGGCAGGTGCCGAGCTGACCCCCGTTTCCCTCCTCTGCTCCCAGATCATCAAGAGGGCCCGGCAGAACTACTTGTTTGAGCAGTACCGGGAGAAGCAGCCCCAGGCAGTGCAGCTCCTGGAGGACGTGCACGCTGCCCTGCAGGTGGGCCCCCGGCCGCTCCTGGGTCCCCACGTCCCCATGTCCCCGTCCCAAGCGCAGGGGCTGTCCTCGGCGCGCTTCATAACGTGTAGGGTCATGACGTCTCGGTCGCGGTGCTCCCCGGGCCCACGGGGAAAGCCGCCAGGATGGACGCACGTGGGTGGGGCGGGGGGAGGGGGGTGACCGTTGCTGCCGCTTACGGGAGAACCTCAGAACCGGTCACGGCGATCTGCGCCGACTTGTGAATCTTCCACGTGGAGCTCACGAGCAAATGACACGCGTGTGACCAGGACGCAGAAGCTGTGCTAAGCTTCTCAAATGGGTGGTGCTGGAAATTTCTGGAATTATTTGAAGAAATTAGTTCTTTCCAATTTAATATTTTTGTTTTGAATACACAGTGTTACAACTGATGGCGTCAGACGGTGAGGTCAGGAAAAGGCATTTTCTTCTTTTCCATAATTGTTATCTTTAGTAATTGCAGTAACGATTACTGTTGTGCTTTTCATGTTTTATCTCTGGAAGAAAAATGTAGGAATAAAATTAGGGCTTAGCAATCCTCTAGGCGGACGAGGGGGGCCCACTGGGCGGTGGTGCCTTCGTGGTGGCAGGTGACACACCCGCGTGGCCCCGGGCACAGCCTTAGGACGCTGCCACGCCCGGCTCACTCAGACGAGGCCGCAGGCCAGGGTCCCTCTGGGGTGACACTCCACAGACACAGACCTCTGGGTCGCCACGGGCAGTGGGCAGAACTGGCCTCGTGCGTGGAGTCACCTCTGGACACGGGTCTCTGCTGAGCAGGCATAACAGCTGTGGCCTCTCCTCACGCTCGCAGCCGTTTTCAGCAAAGTTACGCGAGACCTCGGATCCCGACAAGAGGCAGATGCTGGAGCGCCTGGAGCGCGCGGTGCGGCTGGCGGCAGAGCCGCTGGAGGAGCCGGCGCGGCGCGGCCTGGCGGGGGAGGAGCTGGACGGCCGCGTGCAGGTGAGGCTGAGGTGGGTCCCGCCGGCCCCTCGCCTTTGCCCCACTGCCTTCAGGGAAACAGCAGGTGCTCTCGGGGCGGAGCGGGCTCCTCAAGGTGTTTCCCACACTCGCCGGGGACTCTGTGCAGCGTTGGCACTGGCAGCACCTGGGGCAGGCGGAGCGAGAGATGCCGGTGGGCCTGAGCTCCGGGGCCGCGGGGACCCGCTGGGCTTGAGCCTTCCCCGCGGCGGCCTTCTGCCCCTGAGGGCGGGCTCCGGGTGCCCGGCCTTCCTCCGGTCCCGACGGCCCTTCTCCTCTGCGCCGGCGCCCCCTGCTGGCCGCTTGCAGAACCGCGGGAAGGACGCAGCCAGGGAGGCTGCGGCCGAGGGCGCGGACGTGTAAGGGGGTGGCCGCCTGCAGGGCCCCCCCTCTTCTGGGGCCTCGCGGGGCAGGATGCTTGGTGTGCTTGTCCCGAGCTTCGTGAGGAGTCAGGCGCACGGGGTCTTGGGGACGAGGGCTTTCCCGCGGGCGTGCTTCTGAGACGGCCACACGAGGTCCCGCCCTCCCTGCTGTGGACGCCTCGGGCCCAGCCCTTTATTTCTTCTCCTGAGAAGCTGGTTACCTTTCCGCGTTACCGGCAGTGATGCTGGGAATTCTCTTCCCAACGATTCCAGTGAGGTCCTTTTTGTTAAAATTGTGGTAAAGTATGCATAACATACAGTTACCACTTGAACCATTTTTAAGTACATGTGTTCACATGGTTGCGTAAACATCACCACCGTCCATCTCCAGAAGTTCTTTCGTCTTCCGAAACGGACGCTCTGTCCCCATGGAACGCTCACTCCCCTCCCCTCCCCCAGCCCGGGCCCCACCATCTGCTTTCCGCCCCCATGAATCTGGCTCCTCCAGGGACCTCACACAAGTGGGATCACACAGTGTTTGTCCTTTTGTGACTGGCTTATTTCACTCGGCAAACTGTCCTCGAGGTTCAGCCACGCTGTAGCCTGTGTCAGAACGTCCTCTCTTCTTTTTTTTTTTTTTTCTTACGGTACACAGGCCTCTCACTGTTGTGGCCTCTCCCGTTGCGGAGCACAGGCTCCGGACGCGCAGCCTCAGCGGCCATGGCTCACAGGCCCAGCCGCGGGGCATGTGGCATCTTCCCAGGCCGGGGCACGAACCCATGTGCCCTGCATCGGCAGGCGGACTCTCAACCACTGTGCCACCAGGGAAGCCCCATCCTCTCTTCTTAAGACTGAGTACTGTTCCGTGATGTGGGTGGACCACGTTTTGTGTGTCCTGTCATCCTTCGATGAACTTTTGCGTTGTCTCTTGTGAATCATGCTGCTATAAACATGGGTGTGCAAGTATCTGTTCGAGTCCCTGCTTTTAATTCTTCTGTGGGTATACCCCCAAAAGCAGGTTGTACACCAGCTCAACTTTTAATATTCTGAGGCACTGCCGTGCTGTTTTCCATGGAGCACAGGGTTCCAGTGTCTTCACATCCTTGTCAACCCCTGTGCTTTTCTGTTTTCCTGACTTTGCAGGACATTTGGTCCATGCCAAGAGGTCCTTGAAATTTGGTCCCATCCAAAACGTCCATGGTTATATCTGGTCCATGCCAAATGGTTTTAGATAGGACCACACTTCAGAGGCTTTTTGGTGTGGACCAAACGTCTTATGGACCAGATGTCTTACATGTAAATGTATCCTCCTACTAACATGCTTCCAGTGTCCTGTTAATTTGCCTATACACCAGCACTTTGTGTTGCTGGATTCGTTCCTTTTTATCAATGGAACGTATACTGTAAAGTGGTAATTACTGTGGTTTGAATTTGCATTTCTCCAACCTCTCCTGAGACTGAGTATGTTTTCACGTGTTCACTTGCTGGCTGTAATTCTGTACATCCATCTTCTGCCCCGTTTTCCACTGGGCTGTTTGTCTTCTTACTGGTTTGTAAGCATCCTTAGGTTTTCCCCAGACACTAATCCTTTCTCATTTAAATGTGTTGCAAGCGCTTTCTCCTAATTTGTGGCTCTTCTTTTCACTTCCTTTTAATAACAGAGGGTCTTAGTTTTAATGTATTCCACTTTATCTGTTTTCCCTTTTATACTTGGCAGTTTTGTGTCTTAAGAAATCTTTCTTGCCCTGAAACGTGAATATATTCCCCAGTATTTTCTTCTGAGGATTTTAAAGTTGTACAGTTCACATTTAAGTCTTTGATCCCCCAGAATTAGTGTTTGTAAGTCATGTGAGTAGAGATCCTATCCCCTCTCCCCCGCACAGATATGGGAGGCCCCCCCCTCTCCTCAGCCCCTTTCTGTCGTGTGTCGTGTCTCAGTTCTGTTCCATAGGTCAGGTTATCCACTCTGTGTGAGTCTCACCGCGTCTGTCACCAATGCCTGGAGAGGTAGGAAGCCTCACCTTGTTTCCGTTCTCCAGGTATGGTTTTCTTTTTTTCTTTTTTAAAGATTTATTTATTTATTTATTTTTGGCTGCGTCGGGTCTTAGTTGCAGCACGCGGGATCTTTCGTTGCCGCACGCGGGCTTCTCTAGCTGTGGCATGCGGGTTTTCTCTCTCTAGTTGTGGCTCGCGGGCTTAGTTGCCCTGTGGCATGTGGGATCTTACTTCCCTGACCAGGGATTGAACCCACATCCCCTACATTGTAAGGCGGATTCTTTACCGCTGGACCGTCAGGGAAGTCCCACCAGGTATGTTTTGAATGCTCCTTGCTTGTCGAGTCCCATACAAGATACTCCTGGGGTTTTATTTATTTATTTATTCATTTATGGCTGCGTTGGGTCTTCGTTGCTGTGCGTGGGCTTTCTCTAGTTGCGGCGAGAGGGGGCTGCTCTTCATCGCGGTGCGCAGGCTTCTCATTGTGGTGGCTTGTCTTGTTGCGGAGCACGGGCTCTAGGCACGTGGGCTTTGTAGTTGTGGCACACGGGCAAAGTAGTTGTGGCTCACGGGCTCTAGAGCGCAGGCTCAGTAGTTGTGGCGCACGGGCTTAGTTGCTCCGCGGCATGTGGGATCTTCCCAGACCGGGGCTCGAACCCGTGTCCCCTGCATTGGCAGGTGGATTCTCAACTGCTGCGCCACCAGGGAAGCCCTTCAATATTATATATTGATGGATCATTTCAGAGCTCCACCTTTGAATGTGTTGATCCTCTCTATTCTCTCTTTCTATTTCAAAAAAAATTTTTTTTAAGAGTTTATTATTTTAGAGCAGTTTCAGGTTCACAGCAAAACAGGTTTCGTGTTTTGATAAATAAAGATTTCCTGTGTACCCCCACCCCACCCCCATACACACAGAGCCACGCCCACTGTCAGCATCCCCCCCCCCCCAGAGCCGTATGTTTGTTACAACTGGGGAAACTACACTGACACGTTGTCATCACCCACACAACAGTTTACATTAGGGTTCTGTCTTGGTGTTGTACATTCTGTGGGTTTGGACAAATGTATAGTGATACGTATCTGCCCTTAGAGTCTTCCACACAGTAGTTTCCCTGCCCTAAAAATCCTCTGTGCTTCGCCTATTCATCCCTCCTTCACCCCAACACCTGGTAACCACTGATCCTTTTACTGTCTTCATAGTTTTGCCTTTTCTGAATATCACAGAGTTGGAATCATGCAGTATGTGCCCTGCTCAGATTGGCTTCTTTCACTTAGTAATGTGAATTTAACGTTCCTCCGTGTCTTTTCATGGCCTGATAGCTCACTTCTCTGTAGCACTGAAGGTTAGTTCATCGTCTGGACGGACCACAGCGCATTTACGCACTCACGCACTGAAGGGCATCTTGGCTGCTTCCAAGTTTTAGCAATTAGGCATAAAGCTTCTGTAAACATCCATGTGCAGGTTTTTGTGTGGACATAAGTTTTCACCTCTTTTGGGTAAATACCAAGGAGCGTAACTGCTGGATCATGTGGTGAGAGTAGGTTTAATTTTTTTTTTTTTTTTTTTTTGCGGTACGCGGGCCTCTCACTGTTGCGGCCTCTCCCGTTGCGGAGCACAGGCTCCGGACGCGCAGGCTCAGCGGCTGTGGCTCCTGGGCCCAGCCGCTCCGCGGCACGTGGGGATCCTCCCGTACCAGGGCACGAACCCGTGTCCCCTGCGTCGGCAGGCGGACCCTCAACCGCTGCGCCACCAGGGAAGCCCCTAATTGTTGAAGAAACCGCCAAACTGTCCCCCAAAGTGGCTGCACCATTTCCACTCCCGCCAGTGGGGGATGAGAGTTCCCGTCGCTCCCGATCCTCACTATAGCCTTCGGTGTTGTCAGTGTTGCAGATTTTGGCCATTGAAATAATGTGCGGAGTATCTCGTTGTTTTAATTTGCATTTCCCTGATGCCACACGATGTGGAGCATCTCTTGATATTTATTTGCCGTCTTTATGTCTTTGGTGAGGTGTCTGTTAATGTCTTTGGACCTTTTTTAATCAGGTTGTTTTCTTATTGTTGAGTTTTGAGAGTTCTTTGTATATTTTGGATAACAGTCCTTTATCAGATGTGTCTTTTGCAAATATTTTCTTCCGGTATGTGGCTTGTCTTTTCATTCTCTTGACAGTGTCTTTCCCAGAGCAGAAGTTTTTAATGGTGATAAAGTCCAGCTTATCAATTCTTTTCTTTCGTGGATCGTGCATTTGGTGTTGTGTGGAAGAAGTCATTGTCAAAGCCAAGGTCATCTTTGAAGTGCGTAAGGTCTTGGTCTAGATTCATGGTTTTTGCATGTGATGCCCAGTTGTTAAGCACAGTTTGTTGGAAACTGTTTTTGCTCCTTTGCTCCTTTGTCAAAGAACAGTTGGCTATATTTATATGAGTCTGTTTCTGGACTCTGTGCTGTTCCATCGCTCTGTTTGTCTGTTCTTTCACCAACGCCACACTGTCTTGATTACGGTAGCTTTACAGTAAGCCTTGAAGTCGGGGAGTGTCAGTCCTCCACCTTTGTTCTCCTTCAATATTGTGTTGGCTATTCTGGGTCTTTTGCCTCCTCTCCGTATACACTTTTTTTTATTTTTTAATATTTATCTATGTATTTATTTGGCTGCGCCGAGTCTTGGACGCGGCATGTATGATCTTTTAGTTGCGGCATGCATGTGGGATCTAGTTCCCCAGCCAGGAACCAAACCCGGGCCCCCTGCGTTGGGAGCGTGGAGTCTTAGCCCCTGGACCCCTAGGGAAGTCCCTCCGTGTACACTTTAGACTCAGCTTGTCAATATCCATAAAATAACCTGGTAGGATTTTGATTAGGATAGAATCGAATCTACAAATCAAGTTGGGAGGAACTGGCACCTCGACAGCATTAAACCTTCCTGTCCCCAGACGTGAAATGTCTCTCCATTTCTTTCATCAGAGTTTTGTAGTTTTCCTCATGTAGATCGTGTACGTCTTTTGTAAGACATATATGTGAGTAGTTCATTTCGGATGCTGATGTAAATGGTATTGTGGTTTTAACTTCAAATTCCACTTCTTATTTCCTGGCCTTTAGTCTTGTCTTCTTTCCCAGTCAATATACAGACGGTCCCCGACCTCTGACAATTTGACTTAGGATTTTTTGGCTTTACGATGGTGCAAAAGCAATAAACAGTCAGTATAAACCATACTTTGAATTTTGATCTTCTCCTGGGCTAGCGATATGCAGTCCAGTACTCTCTCGGGATGCGGGGCACCATCAGTGAGCCTCAGATTGCCAGGGTGAACAACTGACACACTTACAATTACACTGTGCCCAGACAACCATTTTGTTTTTCACTTTCAGAACAGTATTCAGTACATTACATGAGATATTTCAACACTTAATTATAAAATAGGATTGGTGTTAGATGATGTTTCCCAACTGTAGGCTAATGTATTCTGAGCACATTTGAGGTAGGCTAGGCTAAGCTGTGATGTTGGGTAGATTAGGTGTGTTAAATGCACTTTCAACGTAATGATATTTTCAACTTATGATGGGCTTATAATCCTGTATAATCCTCTTTTTTTTTGCCCTTTTCTTGCCTTATTGCATTAGCAAGGACTTCCAGTATGATGTTGGAAAGGACTGGTGAGAGGGGACATTCTCGCATTATACCTCATCTTAATGGAAAAGCTTCCGATTTCTCACCACTGAGTCTGATGTTAGCTGTAGGCTTTTTGTAGCTGTTTTTTGTTTGTTTGTTTATTAAGTTGAGGAAGTTCCCCTCTATTCATTTACTGAGAGTTTTTATCATGAATGGGTGTTGCATTTTGTCAGATGCTTTTTCTGCATCTATTGGTATGACCTTGTGGTTTTTCTTTTTTAGTCTGTTGATGTGATGATTTACATTGATTTTATAAAGTAGAACCAGCCTTACATACTTGTGATAAATTTCACTTGGTTGTGGTATATAATTCTTTTTATCCTTTTGTGGATTCAATGTGGTAATATTTTGTTAAGGATTTTGCATCTGTATTCATGAGAGATTTTTTTTTTTTTTTGCAGTACGCGGGCCTCTCACCGTTGTGGCCTCTCCCGTTGTGGAGCACAGGCTCCGGACGCGCAGGCTCAGCGGCCATGGCTCACGGGCCCAGCCGCTCCGTGGCATGTGGGGTCTTCCCGGACCAGGGTACGAACCCGTGTCCCCTGCGTCAGCAGGCAGACTCTCAACCACTGTGCCACCAGGGAAGCCCCCACGAGAGATATTGATCTGTGGTTTTCTTGGAATGTCCTTGTCCAGTTTAGGTATTAGGGTAATGCTGTCCTCCTAGAAGGAACTGGGAAGTATTCTCTTTGCTTCTGTCCTCTGAAAGAAACTGTAGAAAATTAGTATAATTTCTTCCTTAAGTGTTGGCAGAATTCAGCAGTGAATCCATCTGGGCCTGGTGCTTTCTATCTTGGAAAGTTATTAATTATTGATTTAACCTCTTTAATGGATACAGGCTTATTCAGATTCTCTGTATCATGTTGTGTGAGTTTTGGCAGATTATGTCTTTCAAAGAATTGGTCCCTTCAGGTTATCAAATTCAGGGGTACAGAGTTGTTTATAATATTCCTTTATTCTTCTTTTAACTTCCATGGGGTCTGTAGTGATGTCCCCTCTTTCATTTCTAATATTAGTATTTGTGTCCTCTTTTTTTCTTGGTTAACTTGGCTCATCAATTTTATTGATCTTTTCAAAGAACCAGCATTTGGTTTTGTTGATTTTCTCTATTAATTTCCTGGTTTCTGCTTTAATTAAAAAAAAATATTTATTTGTTTGTATGGTTGCACTGGGTCTTAGTTGCAGCAGGCAGTCTCCTTAGTTACAGTTCGAGGGCTCCTTGGTTGCAGCTCGCTGGCTCTTTAGTTGCAGCACGTGAGCTCCTTAGTTGTGCATGCGAACTCTTGGTTGCTACACGCACGTGAGATCTAATTCCCTGACCAGGGATCGAACACGGGAGCCCTGCATTGGGAGCACGGAGTCTTAACCACTGGACCACCAGGGAAGTCCCTCTGCTTTAATTTTTTATTACATCCTTTCTTCTGCTTACTTTGAATTTTTTTTTAATTGGCAACAAGCTAACTTTATTTATCTTCATTTTTATTATCACTATTTTTTCGGCTGTGTTGGGTCTTCGTTGCTGCACGCAGGCTTTCTCTAGTTGCGGCTAGTAGGGTCTACTCTTGGCTGTGGTGCATGGGCTTGTCACTGCGGTGACTTCTCTTGCTGTGGAGCACGGGCTCTAGGTGCGCAGGCTCAGTAGTTGTGGCACGTGGGCCCTAGAGTGTGCGGGCTTCAGTATTTGTGGTGCGCGGGCTCAGTAGTTGTGGCTCACAGGCTCTAGAGTGCAGGCTCAGTAGTTGTGGCACATGGGCTTAGTTGCTCCGTGGCATGTGGGATCTTCCCGGACCAGGGCACGAACGCGTGTCCCCTGCATTGGCAGGCGGACTCTCAACCACTGCGCCACCAGGGAAGCCCTTAGTATTTATCTACTTATTTATTTATGTATTTATTTTGGCTGCGCCGAGTCTTAGTCGCGACAAGTGAGATCTCTGTTCTGTTTTTTTTTGGTCAGCCTCTGAGAACACAGGCGTTTTGGTTTTCAGTTTTGGAGGCTGCTACTGAGATCTCCTCAGGCTGAGACTCCTTCCTCAGTCACGTCCAGTCAGGCCCATCAGAGACGTTCTTCATTTCCATTTAGGCGCTTTCCCCTCTAGCATCTCTGTTTGGTCCTGTCTTGGGATTTCCGTCTCTCTGCTTACATTCCCCACCTGGCTTCGCACGCTGCCTGCTTTGTCCACTAGGGCCCTTAGCATATCGGTCACGGTTGTTTTAAATCCCTGGTCTGATAATCCCAGGATCCCTGCCACGTCTGGTCCTGTTGCTCTCTCTGTCTTTTCAGAAAAGTGGCGTTTCAGCTTTCGGTACGCCTTGTGATTTGTTTTCATGGTAGTTAGTACATGATGTACTGGGTAGAAGGAGCTGCTGTCAGTAGTCGTGTGGCGAGGACGCCCTCTGTGGTCCTGTGATGGGTCTCAGTCCTTCAGTGGCCTGTGCCCGTGGCCTGTGAACATCACAGGTGTTTCTGGGTTTCTCCTCCCCTCCCCCTTAGATGGGGCAGGATGTGTGGAGGGGCCTGGAGGTGGACGTTTTCCTCCCCCAGGTCAGTTAGGCTCTGCTAGAGCCCCAGCAGCTCAGGTTCTGGTTAGCTGGTTCCTCCTGAGGGCAGCCTTGTTAAGAACAGAATGCTTTGTCATATTTCAGAGCAGTTCCTTTGCCTCTCCCCCTGCCGGAAGCATGAGGGGATTTTTCTCCAATATTTACTGTGAGTAACCGTCAGGGCTCCTAGAGGTAAATCCCACAAATTTGTGGGGCCCCAAAGGCTGGGTCGCCCTGGAGTTTTGATCTCGGACTCGTGCGCACCGAGCCTCCAGCGGGCGGTCAGTTTCAGTTCCGGCCCCCCTGCCCGTCCCTGGGCCCCAAGCGCTTTCTGCCCCGGTAAGTGGCTTTCTCTGCACCTGCCCGTCTCCCTGCAGTTCAAGGGGCGGCGGTTTGCCCTGGGCCTCTTTCCCTTACGGATCTAAGAGGAGTAGTTGCGCAGCCTTTCGCTCATTGTCGGGACAGAGTGGCAGCTCAGGACTTCAGCTCATTTTCTGGTTTAAGCATTTGAGGCCATAAATTTTCCTCTAAGTATCATTTTTGCTACTTCCACGTATTTTGACATTATTTGCTTCTGAACGGTTTTTTATTTCCATTTTGATTTCTTGTTTGGAAACCCAAGAATTATCTAGAAGTTTGTTTGATTGGAATCTCATTCTTCTGCTTGGTCATGATCTGTGTCGATCCCGAGGGCGGGGGTGGGCTTTCTGCCCCTCCGCATGGGGCAGGCCCTGCCCCTGGGCACCAGCCTGGTCCTGGGAGGTTTCCCCTGCTGCCCCCCAGCGCAGCAGCACATGAGCGGCTCTGTTCTGTCTGGGAGCTGCCACAGGGGGTGCCCTTGCCACCGCTTCCACGCCCAGGTTCCCTGCGCCCTCTCCCTCCATCCTTTGGTCTTTGCCTCCGCCCCTGCCAGTGGACCGCAGACCGCCTGCCTGTCCCCACGTCTGTCGGCTCCGGTTAATGAGCAAAAACACTAGATTCCTCCAGGGCAGAGCTCCAGGTCCCCCTGGCCTTCGGGACTCCGGCTGCAGCCCTGATGCTGTCACATCACGTCTCAGATGGACGTTCCTGTGTGTGGCGTGAGTGCTGCGGCGACAGGACACGACTCGTACCCATGCTGCACCATTGTCGTAACACGGGGCCTTTGGTCAATGGCATGTGGCCGGCAGGGCGGCGTGGCCTTGGAGACTTCCCACCGGGACGTGGCTCCGCCTCCCGTTGTGACTCTCCCCTCGAGCACTCAGGTGTCCAGGCTGTGGCTGACCACACCACGTGCTCTCCCACCCTGCCCCAGGCAGCCCCACTGCACCGCTGGGCCTCCCCAAGCTCACCCTGACCCTCCGGCGACATGGTCAGCGCTCTGAACACTCCGGCCTCTTAACCGCCAGGCCATCCGTGGGAGCGCCGTGGTCTCCTGGGTTGGGGCCGCGTCTGTGCATCCGAGGCCTTGAGTGACACAGATTGACCGCGCCAGCTGTGAGCCCGTGAAAGTTGCACGTGTGGGCGGATATTCTGTTTCTCTTTCTTCAGGTGCTGTTGGAAGAAGCAAAGGATCTGCTTTCCGACTGGCTGGATTCCATGCATGGCAGTGAAGTGAGCGACAATTCTATTTTCTCCAAACTGCCCAAGTTCTGGGAAGCAGAGTTCCACAAAGACATGGAAGCCCTGAACGTAAGTGTCTCCGACTGTCTTGACCTTGCTGTCTTGGGCTGAGGATCCCCCATGACCAGAAGGCCTTGTGGGATCCAGACCATTTCACTTTGCAAGTAAATTCAGTTAAAGATGAGCGTGGCAGGGGGGAGGGGGGGGCTTCTGGGCGCCAGCAGTGCTGCAGCTCCCCTTGAACCAGGACTTTGTCATCGTCCCCAGGTCCTCCCTCCAGATGTCCTAACCCGCGTTAGTGAGTACGTGCCGGAGATCGTGGACTTCGTCCGGAAGATTGTGGACAACGGTTATGGGTGAGCTTGAGGCCCTGCTCAAGGCTGCGCAGCATTCCAGGCAGGTTTTCCAGGGAAAGCGGCTCTCCTCTGGCTCCAGACCAGGAGCAGAAAAGCGCACGGTTTTGCTGCTCAGGGTGGTGGTGCCCTGGGGCTCCCGTTACAAAGCACCACGTGGCAGGCAGCTCAAACCACAGAATAGTCAGCGCACAGCTCCAGGGGTCCCTGTGTGCGTGCACACGTGCCGCTTGTCCCTCCCTTTGTGTCCCGATCTCTTCTTATAAGGACACTGGTCGTACTGGATTAGGACCCCACCCTAATGGCCTCATTTTCACTTGATTCCCTCTGTAAAGACCCTCTTTCCAAATACAGTCAGACTCCGAGGTGCGTGCTGGGGGTCAGGACTCCAGCATGTGGATTTGGAGGACACGGTTGAGCCGTAACTTCGCCTTATCGGCAGCCGCTTTCCTCTGTGCCACTTGGTTCTCAGCTTCCCAGTTGCTTTGTAAGAGAACCCTCTGGGTTTTCCTTGGTAGTGGCGGCTCTTCAAACAACTATTTAGCTGTACGGAGGCCATGTCTTTGTTCCAGGCAGGAAGGGGAAGCAGGAGGGTGATGCTGGCTACACCCAGCCTGTCCCCGAAGCCCCCGGCAGATTTGGTCATACAGCTTGGGGCCTAGTCCAGGACCTGGGGCCACCCCCACCCAAGGGGCTGGCCAGCACCTCTGCCCAGGCCCGTGGCCTGCCCTGGGGACCACAGTGAGAGATGCTGTAGGTACCACCTGGCCCCTGGTCCACTGGGAAGCTCCCAGTTAAGGCCACGCGTCACCAGGTCCCCAAAGCAGCACGCTGTTGCCCTTGGGCACCTCCAGGTCTTTGGAGACGCAGGCCACATGGTGTGGGCACTCAGAGTCTTCCTCGTGTCGGGTCCCAAGGCGGGTGGGCTTTATCCTTGCCGGGCCGGGATTTGGCCCCAGGTTACCGTCCTCACCATCTGCCTGCGTGGAACGCTTTGCACGTCTCTGAGTCAGCGTTTTCAGAAACAGGCAGCAAGTGGACCCGTGGACGGGGGCCAGGCGTCTGTGTGCTGATGCCAGGCCCCCGCCCGGGAGAGCGGCCATCCCCCTCGCGCGAGGTGAGGCGGGCGGGGGCCTTGGAGCAGCAGGAAGTGCCTGGCACAGGGACCAGGCCGTGGGTTCTCGCGAAAGGACAATAGCTCCTTGCACCCCCACCGCCCCCCACCGCCACCCCCACCCGTCACACGGTCACCGTGGGGCAACTCCAGACTGCCAAGCTGAGTGACATGGGCAGGGCCACGGCGAGAGGAGACAGGGCATCCCGGCCTGGAGTAATCCCCACGCTCCCAGGAGGCAGAGCCTGGCGGGCCGGGCAGGTGGTGGCGTGTAGACAGAGGCAAGGGTGGCAGGGCGGAGGGACAGGCTGTCAGGGAGTGTGGAGTCCCTGTCCCGGCCCCTCTCAGCCCACACAGCAGCTCTGTTTGAACAGCCTCCTGGCCTCCCCGCAGCGTGGTCGAACCAGGGGAGGCTCGCAGCTGGAGCAGATGCCCCGACGGCCTGCGGGTGTCCAGGCCGGCCCGCGAGCACTTCATCACACCTCCCCCAATGGCTTTGTTTTCCAGCTACGTTTCAAACGGGTCCGTCTACTTCGACACGGTGAAGTTTGCCAACAGTGAGGGACACTGCTACGGGAAGCTGGTGCCCGAGGCCGTCGGGGATCAGAAAGCCCTGCAGGAGGGGGAAGGTAAACGGACCGGCTCGAAGTCAGAGCCAAGTGGAGCCGCGGCCTCACCGCACACGATCGGGGTCACCAAGGTTCACGGGGACCGTGGTTTTTCACCTAAAGGGATTTTAGGAGCTCTGTACACTAAGCCCCTGAAATGTATTATTACTTAAGAAACAGAAGAGTGAGTGGCTGCAGTGCCATCCTGAGAAGCGTACAGACCTCGGGGCCTCGGCCATGGGGTTGGACTTTGCTGATCTCTCGGCACCCAGAGCACCCAAGGGTCGGGTGGGCTGTGCTGGACACCCAGGCGGGTGTGTGGAGAGGAATCAGATGGTGCTGAACGAGGGCACGTGTACCCACGCGGGGCAGCGGGGAGCCTGCGGAGGGAAAACCCCAGGGTGCTTTGGTCGAAGGCGTGCAATACTCCCAGTGAGGGAGTAGACACAAGATTGTTTACTTACCGATCCCACGAGTAGGGCCGGAGGTGGGCACTGGGCGGGGAAGGGCAGTCCCCCATCCCAGGGCAGGAGCGAGCAGCTGTTACTTGTAAGGCGGCTGCGGGAAAAGGAAGGTGGGAACTGAAGCCCGGTCCTTGTCTGGAAGTCCAGACTGTGGCTGTGGGCAGAGCTGTCCTGCCGTGAGAAGCTCGGGCAGCAGCTCAGAGCGGCTGCGTTCTCAGCACAGAGAGTGTGGCCATGTATAACGACAGCCCCGGGCCCATCTTGATCCACACATTTTAAACAGAGACACAGTGCCTTTTCTGGACCAGGCGGGACTCTACTTGTCTTTCTTAAGTGTTTACTTTCACCCCCTCAGTGTATCGGGGGGAGCAGTGCAGGGGCTGCTCTCACACTGCCGGACACACGCTGTTTATCCACCAGCGTTTCTGGGAGGCACTTTGGCCATAAATATGTTCATCTTTTTTTAACCACGGGTACAGTTTCCGCTTTTATCGTCCTTACATTTATTTATTTATTTTTTAAGATAAAGGATGTTCTTTTTTTTTTTTTTTTTTCCTTTGACTGTGTTGGGTCTTTGTTGCTGTGCGTGGGCTTTCTCTAGTTGCAGCGAGCGGGGACTATTTTTTGTTGCGGTGTGGTGGCTTCTCTTGTTGCGGAGCACGGGCTCTAGGCACGTGCGCTTCAGTGGTTGTGGCGCATGGGCTTAGTTGCTCTGTGGCATGTGGGATCTTCCTGGACCAGGGCTTGAACCCGTGTCCCCTGCATTGGCAGGCGGATTCTTAACCACTGCACCACTGGCAAAGTCCCTGTCCTTATTTAAATTTCACCATTAGGTATACTTAGAGCATAAGTATATACCAGCCTTATGTCCAGATTTTCAAAATGTGACGATAAATGGACAGGGAGCTGTAAAGATGTGATGTATTAGACGTTGTAGAAGATATTAAACAATTAGAGGGTCTAGTGGGTGGTAAACTTCTGTCTGTATGCCCTTGCATGGTCAGCGGCCAGGCAGACTTGTGAATTTCTGGGCTGCGGTTGGAGGAGACACTGTCCAGGACTGAACTGAAGTCCTGGGTTGCTGACAGAATCTCCCCAGACTTCAGGCCTTAGACAGACTCAAGAGTCTTTGTCAGGACACAAAGGCAGCTTTACTGTACAGGTTACAGTGCCGTCAACGTACGACTGTACGATGTTCATACGTTGTGATCAAGTATCTTTACCTCAAGGGCTCTGTTCTAAAGAGATATCAGAACTTAAAACAGGACGACACAGAAACATGGAGGAAGGACAGACCGGGTTAGTTTAACAGCGTGACCATCCGACCCAACGGCGTTTCAGACTCACGGCTGCTGAGCAGGGCCAGGCATCGGAGGCAGACCCTCAGGTCATGGGGCTCACGGTGGGAGAGCCATGTCAGGGGACCAGAAATGACACCAAGAGGGGGAAGCAGAGGGATCGTGTGGTTTACCTCTCTTCCGTAAAAAATCAGGAGCAAATAGCAAGTGTTACCAGGTAGTGACATTTGTGTCAAATGCAGAGAGGGGGAAGGGCGTGTGAGACAGAGCAGAGCCTCTGGTACAGGATTTTTCAAAGTTGATTTTTAAAGTTACAGACATTCATGAGTAACCATGTTCATTATAAAGAAAAGTTTAAAACCTCAACGTACGTTATCTGTCCGGTAAAGGGTGGGTAAAAGAGAAGGTCCCGGCGCCACGTCAGATTACGTTTTTGAGTATCTGCCGTCGCCGACGCCGTGGTTAAAATGCGCACGGTGAGAAAATAGATACAAGACCAGCGTGGCACTTGTCCTGTTTGTTGGATGTGTCTATGTTCTTCTTACATGGATTCACAAACCCACAAGTCAAGACACCAACATGTTAATCGTAGTTATTCCTACGTTTCCAACAACATAATAGCAGTTACCCCTGCGTTTCCAACAACACGTTAATAGTAGTTACCCCTGCGTTTCCAACATGTTAATAGTAGTTACCCCTACGTTTCCAACAACATGTTAATAGCAGTTACCCCTGCGTTTCCAACAACATGTTAATAGCAGTTACCCCCGCGTTTCCAACAACGTTAACAGCAGTTACCCCTGCATTTCCAACAACATGTTAACAGCAGTTACCCCTACGTTTCCAACAACATGTTAATAGCAGTTACCCCCGCGTTTCCAACAACATGTTAACAGCAGTTACCTCTGCGTTTCCAACTGTGGCACGTTTTCCTGGTTCTTGGCCGTGTTTTCCAAGTATTCTGCGTTTAGTGCCTGTTTCACCGTCCCAGTCTTTGTGTTCAGCGGTGCCTCCGTCTGCACTGTGTCCCTCTCAAAGTGGCCTTTTTCCAGTCATCCTGCATTTGCAGCCTGGACGGGAGAATGAGATTCATTCCTGTTCTGGAGTTTTCCAGCAGGTGCCTTGGTGAGGCCTTCTAGGGCCTGAGTGCTGGGCAGAGGCCCCATCACCCAGCAAGCAGCCCCCACTGCCTCCCCACTCGGGGATGCTCCGCCTGCAGGCTGGGCTGACCTGTGGGTGTTCATTTTCAGGAGGCCGATGTGTCGGTGGCCCCAGCACATGGTCTGGGGACGTCTCCCGTGGGGCTGTGGATTCCCTTTCTGGCTGGCTTCATCTGCATTCAGCGAGTGTGGGGAGGGAGAGGGGGAGGGTCTTCCAAGGAAACGGAACTTGGCCCAGGGAGCAGTGCTCCCGTTCGCTCTTGGGGTTAGACTGGTCCATAGCCTCCTTCCCGAAGCTGCCCTGTATGGACACGGGAGGCCCAGTGAGTGTCCTGATTTGCCACCTTCAGGCTGGGGGCGCCACACACAGCAGCCTGGTTGCCCTTACGCCCCCCAGAACCACAGCCAAGAGGCCCGCCGGGTCTTAGTACAAGATCCCGCCTACACGAGCCCGGGTCCCCGAGGCAGGCCCATGAGAACAGCGCCTCACACTCTGGGCCAGGCACTGTCATTGTCCTAGACGAGGGGCCGAGGTGGGGCGGCAGTGGAGGCAGGGGGTGCGGGTCCAGGTCCAGGGGTCGTCGCCCTTGGACGCCGGCTTGTGAGGCCGTGGCTTCTGAGCTTGCGGTTAGGGCTTCGTATCTAGACCCTGGGCAACTCCAAAATCTGGTCACAGTCAACTTGAAGGAGTGCTTGACCAAGTTAACAAACAAATACCTGAATCGTCCCTGGACCGAGACAATTCCATCCACCGAGTACCCGCCTCCCGTGTCCGCAGGCGACCTGAGCGTCTCGGCCGAACGCCTGAGTGAGAAGCGGTCCCCCAGCGACTTCGCCCTCTGGAAGGCCTCCAAGCCCGGGGAGCCATCCTGGCCGTGCCCCTGGGGAAAGGTGAGCACCCGGGATGGGGCGCCCGGGCCTGGGGCCGTCACCTCCCTGCCTTCCTGGGACTTGTGTCTTCCGCTGCATGGCTGGGGTGGTGGCACTGGACCGCCTCGGAGGCCCCTCTGTCCCAACAGCCTCTGACCCGGGGTACTAGGGGACGGATCCGCCCTCCGACATCCCCTGTGACAACAGTCCTGGTGGCCCAGAGCTGCGGGAAGAGGTGTCGGGAGAGGGGGATTCCTTGGCCTTCGCGAAGCTTGTTGTGACCTTTATAGCCTGGGGCCCTATTCGTCTTTTCGTGTGCGGGACTTGACCCTCGTTCCCATAGAGCTTAGGGGTTCTGAGGGTCGTGGACAGGGGAGCGAGTCCCGGCCCGTCACGGGGCGGTCACGGCGCTCACCACGTTTGGGTCCCTAGGGGCGTCCAGGGTGGCACATCGAGTGCTCGGCCATGGCAGGCACCCTCCTCGGAGCCTCAATGGACCTTCACGGAGGGGGCTTCGACCTCCGCTTCCCCCACCATGACAACGAGCTGGCGCAGTCGGAGGTAGGGGCCGAGGTCGCCGTCCTGGGCACACACGGGGGGTGGCGAGGTGCTCCCCAGCAGAGCCTGGCCTCCACGTCAGGGGCTGTGAACCGCATTACTTAGTCCGGCTCGCGTGTGAGCAGCCTGGCCCTTGGCAGCGCAGGCCCGGATTCACGCCAGGCGGCACTCGTTCTGCACGTCAGGGCGCCCAGAAAGCGGCCGGCACCCTCTGTCCGGCCCGCAGCGGCGCCCCTGACCCCCGCGCCCGCCCTGTCCACTCAGGCCTACTTTGAAAACGACTGCTGGGTCAGGTACTTCCTGCACACGGGCCACCTGACCATCGCCGGCTGCAAGATGTCCAAGTCGCTCAAGAACTTCATCACCATTAAAGACGCACTGAAGAAGCACTCAGGTAAAGAGGCCTGGACGCTTCTGTTGTCGGAGGCACGGGCTCGGAGCTGCTCGGGAGGTAAGGAGCCCCGCGCCTCTCTCCGCAGCCCGGCAGCTGCGCCTGGCCTTCCTCACGCACTCGTGGAAAGACGCGCTGGATTACTCGGCCGACAGCATGGAGGCGGCGCTGCGGCTCGAGAAGCTCCTGAACGTGCGTCCCGCCTCCCCGGGGCAGCTCTGGGCCAGCACGGGGGGAGGCGGTGCCTGCTCCCCACGTCCCCCAGAGGGAACGGGGCGCGGCCGAGGCCACTAAGCTCTGGGGGGAGGCCAGCTCCGCACCACCTTCCCAAGGCACCTCATGTCACATGTGGCGCCTCTCATTCAGCCCCACCCGCTGGCTGCACCTCGGGGGCCCCCAAGGCTGAAACCGGACCCACTTGTCTCAAAGGAAAACCTTTCCCTTCACTACACCTGTGTGACGTTCAGACCGCACCTGCAGTGGAGGCACGTCAGTAGGACGGCTCTTTCCCAGGTTTCTCTGGGATGGAAAGGTCTGAATGCTCTTAAAAGGAATTTTCATATTTTAGGAGTTTTTCTTAAACGTGAAAGACCTCCTCCGAGCCCCCGTTGAGGTAGCCGGTCAGTTTGAGAAGTGGGAAGACAAGGAAACAGAGCTGAACAAGAGGTGAGGCGGCGCCTTCTCTCTGGGGCCCACGGGCGGTCCCCGCAGCACGCCCGCCAGTGGGGAGGCCGGTGGCGCCGTCCCTCCCACTCAGCAGAGCCACGCTCAGAACGGGCCGCCCCGGGAAGGTCGTCTGTCTGACGTCCCCCGCCTTCCTCTTCCGCTTCCCGTTCAGCTTTTACGACAAGAAGGCCGCGGTTCATGAGGCGCTCTGTGATAACGTCGACACGCGCGCCGCCATGGAGGAGATGCGGGCTCTGGTCGGCCAGTGCAACCAGTACATGGCAGCGCGGAAGGCCGCGAGGAGGAGGCCCAGCCGCGCCCTGCTGGAGAGCATCGCCCGGTACCTCACGCACATGCTGAAGGTGAGCCCCTGCGACGGCGCCGGCGTGGGCCCGCGGGTCACGGGAGCCACGCCGCTCTGTTCTCGGGTCCTGCCACGCCTGTGCCCGAGGCAGCGAGCCCCCGCCCCTGTCCTCGCTCCGAGCAGTTTCGCCTCTTTGCCTCTGCTTTTCCCCTCCTGTCTGGAGGTTTGAAAAGCACAAGGGCTTCCTCCCACAAGTGGCCCTAACATGTTGTTCACCACGCCCACCTCGTGCTGACAAGTCCCGGGTCCTCTGCAGGGGGCTCCTTGGTCCAGCGGCTCAGGCTGGGAAGGGGCCGGAAGGGCAGCGGGAGCCAGACCTCGTCCTGGGTCAGGTGCGGGGGCACCCAGGCCTAGGTTTCCATCTCTCCCCACCCGGCAAGGCCGTCGGCACTTCGGCCCGCCCCTCCCGGGCGCAGCGGCGTGTTTCGAGGACCGGTCCCCGCCTGCCACCTCTCAGGACCTCCTGTCCTGCATGCCTCTTTCTTCCCTAGATCTTCGGGGCCATAGAAGAGGAAAGCTCCCTGGGTTTCCCCGTCGGAGGACCTGGAACCAGCCTCAATGTGAGTAAAGCACACCTGGGCCCAGAGAAGCTCCCTGCTGGCCGCCCCGCCAATTTGGTGTTCCCTCCTGGGGCGTCTGAGACCAGCAGTAGGTCCCAGCCTGCCCTGGGCCCTCCAGCCTGAGCCCCACGTGGCCGAGTCTCGGCCTGGCTGGGGAGTTGGGCACAGTCCGCCCCCGTCCTCACCACCAGCTGTGTTGTCTTTGTGAGCTCCGTCCCAGGGGACCAGGCTGCACGGGCCGGTCCTCAGCCCCCAAGCATCTGAGCCATGGCCGCGGGGCATCACCACGGCCATGGGCATCACTACGGCCAGAGGGCGTCAGGAGTCCCGCGCCCGCGTTTCCCGGCATGCGTGCACCTGTAGGCAGACAACATGTGAAACCGTCTGTCCAGTGGGTCCGTGCAAGTGAGAAAACTCACCAGTGGTTGTTGGTGTCTCCTTCGAACTTGGCATCCGGGCAGACACACGGTTTCTGCTGCGGGAGGAACATCACGTAGGACAGGCACACACTCAGGTTCATCTGAGACGCGCTCGCCCTCCTCCCCTGGTCGGGAACGCTCTTTAAGTATTTGGTTAGAAGGCACATGTAAATGCTTACACGTAACGGGTCAAGTCCAAAGTAAAAAGGCAAAACCTTTTAAAAGTCCTGTTACCCAGTGAGGGACGGCGTGAGGCACTCTCTCCTGCGGACGGAGCTTAGGGGTGTTTTCCCAGGAGGTGACTTGCACCCCAGGAAACAGAATGCCAGGCCCTGTCCCCGGGCCCCTTGTCAGCCTTGGAAGTGGCTGTTGCTGTGGTACTTGGTGCTTTTTAGGAAGGAAACCCACGCGGTTGCTTTGTTTTCTCGTGTAAGCAATACCAGACGTGTATTTTCTTTAAGGAGAAACACACACTAGAAACACCTTGGAAGGAAGTCTGCCTTTGAGCTTTAAAAAAATGTGTCCAGGGCTTCCCTGGTGGTGCAGTGGTTGAGAGTCTGCCTGCCGATGCAGGGGGCGTGGGTTCGTGCCCCGGTCCAGGAGGATCCCACGTGCCGTGGAGCGGCTGGGCCTGTGAGCCATGGCCGCTGAGCCTCTGCGGCGGTGAGAGGCCCGCGTACCACAAAAATAAAAAATAAAAAAATGCGTCCAGCATCGGATGCCTGGTGTTTCTGGCCCCCAAGCCTCCTCCACCCGCCCTTTGAAAACAGCTGCCTGGAATAAGCAGCCCTGAGAAGCGTGGTGGGTGCCGGCTGGGCCGAAGGACAGGCCCGAAGTCACGCCTTTCAGAGTTCACGGCTTTACTTCCAGACCTGCGTGGTTTTAGGAGCGGGTCTTGAACCACCTAGTACTGAGCGGTCTACAGCGTGTGCTGGGGTAGTGTAGTCAGCTGGGCCGCTGGGGGTGCCGGCCTGAGACCCTCCTCCAGGCTGACCTCAGGCACGCTGGCCAGCTCCCCGCAGCGAGGCTCCCCTGCGGCCGTGTGCGTGTGCGGGCGGGTAGGCGTGTCCTCAGCCCACGCGCAAGATTGGGCCTGAAGTGGCTTAGGCCGTGCTGAGGGCTTGACGGCCTCACCAGCCTTTGCATTTAATCGTTGGGATTTTGGTCACTGAGCTGCACGGAGGCACGGAGTCTAGTGGAAAAATATGGTAGATGTAACAAAAAAGGTTTTCCATAAAATTGTTATTTCTCTGGTTTGGATTCGCCCTCTTGGGTTTTCCTTTGCCGGTGGGCTTTGCGTCCCATGGCCACCTCTGAGTCACCGCGGGCGGTTCAGTGTTGTGCAGACGTGAGGGTGCGTGTGGGCAGCAGACAGTTGATGGCACACAGGCGTGTGTGTGGCCTCAGGTCGGACCCAAGCACAGCCGGGCTCTGTGGTGCCGGCCCCAGTGGAAGGGAGGCCCCAGCCCAGGAGGAACGGCCTCAGCCTCAGAAAACCATCCCTCCTGGGAACGCCCAGTGTCACCGTAGGGACAGGCTTTTAACAGCCGTGTCTGCCTGAGACAAAGGAGCTCCTGTGAGCCACTGGGCGGGGCCGCCCACAGGACTCAGTTCGCTGGGGGGAAGGGGACCCTCTTACTGTGCTGTCCGCGCCGCCACGCGGGACGCCCCCGTGTCCATGAGCCGACCGTCGGGGATGGGCACGCGCACCCTGGACGCGGGTCACAACGGGGCGTCCGCCAGCCACACGTCCCTTGGCAGCCCTGCCCTGCGGCACGTGTACTAGGCTCTGTCCTTCATAAACACGAGGGTGGCTGGTCTCTCGGTGACCCAAAATGTTCTTTCCGCAGCTCGAGCCCACAGTCATGCCGTACCTGCAGGTGTTGTCGGAGTTCCGGGAAGGAGTGCGAAGGGTCGCCCGTGAGCACAGAGGTGAGGCCGTCACACGCTCCGTGGCCTGGGCACGCCTGGCCGGTCCTCTGCTGCACGTTATCCTGGGTGTTGTAGGTGATGAGCAGCATCCCTGGCCTCTGATCACTAGATCCAGGGACACCCCCACCCCAGTCAAGTCCTGGTAGCCACACAGACGTCTAGACGCCAAGTGCCCCTACGGTCAGGGCAGCCGAGCAGAGCCTGGGGACACTGTGAGGGGCCAGCGTTTCCTCACCTCTTTTGTTTGTGGTGACTCAGTTCTGCTCTCTGGGGCGTCCGCAGGGTGAGGACTGGAGGTGTCCTTGTCCCTGCCCTGCAGAGGCTCTGTGGTGACTGCACAGCCTCTGCTGGGGACAGTTCTAGGTTCTGCTCGGGGCCTCGCCAGCGGCCCTGGGGACTTGGGATGAGCTGGGATCAAACGTGTTGTCTTTGGGGCCAGTTTTGAGCAGTTGTTAAGCGGGTGGTGAGTGGCCTCAGGCAGGCAGTCTGCTTCTTACTGTGGTGGTCTGGACTCACAAATGACCACCACGGCTAAAACTGACCTTGCAAGGTTCCGGGCCTGGTCCAGCTGCTGTCCTCACGTTGCTTCTTTAATGTTTGTGATTCGACAGAGGTGGGCAGCGAAGCCCCTGGAAGGTAGAGGCCTTGCCTGGGGTCACATGGGGGTCGGGGCAGACCCCCACTGTCGTCGCCTGGTGTGCTGTGCCCCCCCCCCCCCAGTCCCCTGTGTGATGAGAAGTCACACCTGGAGCTCATCCGGGTGGGGCCTCCCAAGGGTGGAGCCGGCAGAGGCCAAGGCGGTCAGGGAGCCTCCAGGGGAGCTGTGCCTCAGTGGGGAGTGGGCAGGCCCCGGGGTGGGGCGGGAGCTGGCCGGGGCCTGTCCCAGGGCCAGCAGAGCAGGGGGGCTCTACCGACAGAGAAGAAAGAAGCAGTTTCTCCTTTAGTGCCCACAGTCCATTTGGCCAGAGAGCTCAGGCCTGGCCAGCAGGGATGTGGAGTGTGGGTGTGTGACCAGGAGAGGCTTGGGAAATTGGGAAGAAGTTAGAAGGGCCGGGACGGGCACACGGTCAGAATGGGAGACCGGCAGGGCGTCAGGAGCCTCTCTGCCACTGGAGAGATGGTAGCCATTAGCTGTCGTTGTTTTTTTATTGTGGTTAAATATACACAGTGTAGGAGTTACCACCTCAACCATTTCTAAGTGTAAAGTTCAGTGGCCTTAAGTAGTTCACATTGTTTTGAACCATCACCCCCATCCATCTCTAGAACTTTCCATCTTCCCAAAAAACTGTCCCCGTTAAACACTCCCCTCCCCTCCCCCAACCCCTCATCCCCACCGTCTACTTTCTGTCTCTGTGGGTGTGACTCCTCCAGGGACCTCATGTGAGTGGAATCAGACAGCATTTGTCCTTCTACGTCTCGCTTATTTCACTGAGCGTAATGTCCTCAAGGTTCATCCACGTTGTAGCTTGGGTCAGGATTCCCTTCCTTTTTTTTTTTTTTTTTTAAATTTATTTATTTATTTTTGGCTGCCCCGGGTCTTGGTTGCTGCACGTGGGCTTTTCTCTAGTTGAGGCGAGCGCGGGCTACTCTTCGTTGCGGTGTGCAGGCTTCTCATTGCGGTGGCTTCTCTTGTTGCGGAGCACGGGCTCTAGGCACATGGGCTTCGGTAGTTGTTGCACGCGGGCTCGGTAGTTGTGGCTCACGGGCTCTAGAGTGCAGGCTCAGTAGTTGTGGCACGCGGGCTTAGTTGCTCTGCGGCATGTGGGATCTTCCCGGACCAGGGCTCGAACCTGTGTCCCCTGCATTGGCAGGCGGATTCTTAACCACTGTGCCCTTCCAGGGAAGCCTCTCCCTTGCTTTTTAAGGCTGAGTAATATTCCATTGTGTGGATGGACCATATTTTGCTCATCTGTTCATCTGTGGATGGATCCCGTCTCCTTTTGTAGCATCTCCAAGCCTGCGCCCGACAAGGTCTCCCTGCTCACTGCCCATCTGTTTTCCACTCCTGTGTCACAGCCCCGCCCCACAGTAACCAGCCCTGATGGATGCAGGCTGCCCCGCCCTGAGCCTTGTGGCTCTGTGGACAGTACACACGGGGAAGGGTGCGGACCGCAGTTGCAGGGTACGGGGAGGTGCTGGCAGGGGCGTCCAGCAGATGGCCACACAGAGACACGCTCCTTCCCTTCTAGAGCCTGGAGTCAGAGCCCCTTGGCATCTGCAGGGCTGTGAGGTCCCCGGGGCTAGCACGCTTTGCCAGGTGCCCTGGGAAGGTCTCTGCCTTGGCCCACGTCCAGGGAAACCTGTTTTCCTTTGCTGGGCTCCGTCGTGGTGGTGCAGCTGCTTCCTTCCAGAAGGGGCCCTGCCAGCCACCGGCCGCCCCATCTCTGTGCACCCACCACTGGGAGCCGGTCCACACAGATCCGCCCATCCCCACTGCTGTCCCAGTGCCTCTTCTCCACGGGGCAGCCTCCGCTCCTGTCTGGGCCTTGCATGAGGTTCCATCCCAGCCCCAGCTTCAGTAGCCTCAACTTCAGACCCGGATCTGCACAGCGTCGGGAAGACCCCAAAAGCCTTGGCTTCACCCTGCTGGTATGGCAGGTGGGCGGGGCGGGGGGCAGCATCTTCTGTCTCCATGTACGGGCTTCTCCCCCCACCCCACCCTGGAGGCAAGCTCCCCGTCTGTGCTCTTCTTTTAAGGTTGCATTAGCTGTTCTGAGACCTTTGTACCATATGTTTAAGAGTTGGTTTATTGAATTCCTCGAAAATATCCAACTGGGGTTTTCCCTTTAAACAAAAATAACTTACTGAAGTGGAACTCGCGTAACGTAAGCCTGGCCGTTTTAAAGTGAACCATTCAGTGGCGCTGAGTGCCTTCCCAGCGTTGTGCGGCCACCGTCTCCTTCGGGTCCCAGCATGTTTCCACCCTCCAGGGTCACGCCCCCTGCCCCAGCCCCTGGCAGCCACCAACCTGTGTTCTGTCTCTGGATTGACCTGTTCTGGGCATTTCACATAAATGGAGTCACACAGTGTGTGACCTCTTTTCTCTGGCTTCTCAGCAGAATGTTTTCGGGGTTGTCCACACTGTAGCATGTGGCGGTGCTTCATTTTTTTTAGGGCAGAATAATCACCAGGTACGTATATACCGCTTCCATTTATCCATTCAGCCGTTGATGGGTGTTTGGACTGTTTGCACCTTTGGTGAACAGGGCTGCTGTGAACACGCAGGTGTAACCATCAGATTGGGCCCCTGTTTTAGTTGTTTCGGGTACACGACTTAGGAGAGGAATTGTGGGATCATACGGCAATTCTGTGTTTAACTGTTTCAAGACCCACCAGAGTGTTTTGCATGGTGGCTGAACCATTATGTGTTTCCACCAGCGGTGCGCGCGAGGGTTCCGATTTCTCCACATCCTTGTCAGCCCCTTTTATTTTCTGTTTATTATTGTTAATAGCCGTCCTGGTGGGTGTGAAGGGGAATCTCATTGCGGCTTTGATTTGCATTTTCCCTGACGAGTAGTGACAACGAGCTGCTTGGCCGTCTGAACCTCTCCTTTGGAGAGTTGTCTATTCAGGCCCTTTGCTCGTTTTTTTTTTTGTTTTTTTTTTAAATAATTTTTTAAAATAAATCTATTTATTTTTATTTATTTATTTTTGGCTGCGTTTTTTGGTTATTTGTTGCTGCGCGCAGGCTTTCTCTAGTTGCGGTGAGCGGGGGCTGCTCTTCGTTGTGGTGCGCGGGCTTCTCATTGCGGTGGCTTCTCTTGCTGCGGAGCACGGGCTCTAGGTGTGTGGGCTTCAGTAGCTGTGGCACGCGGACTTAGTTGCTCTGCGTCATGTGGGATCTTCCCAGACCACGGCTCGAACCCGTGTCCCCTGCATTGGCAGGCGGATTCTTAACCACTGCACCATCAGGGAGGTCCCCCTTTGCTCATTTTTATTTGGGTCATTTGTCTTATTGAGCTGTAGGAGCTCTTTCTTTATTGTGGGCACTAGACCCTCTTCAGAAATGTAAGTCGGGAGAGGGTGGAAGAGAAAGCCGGCTCCTAAAGTGAGAAAAAGGTTTGGAAGGAAATCCCGGGGGCAAGTTTGAGCTCTGTGGACCAGAGCAGGTCTCAGATGGAGGTGAGGGTCGCGCTCTCAGCCTTGTGGAGGCCATCTAGAGGATGGCGCCTGAGGGGCCCCAGGGAGGGGTGTCCCTCCCCTGGGGGTATGGCGGGGAGGCGGGGTTGGGCCTGAGGGTGTGGAGGGGAGTTGGTGGCAATGATGGCAGGGCCAGCCTGCTTCCCTTCCCGTTACGGTGAGCAAGCATCCGTTGGGCACTTGCCTGGGCCGGTGCCCTGGGGTCTCCTCAGGGCTCTGGGGGGACCCGTCTGAGCAAGGGGCCCCGAGGGGCAGAATGAGGGGAGGGACCAGATACAAAGGGCCTCGTCCCACCAGCCCTGTTGCGGGGCTGGAACGGGGCTTTTCCTTGACTGGCGTTGGGAAGCGGGAGACTGTGCGTCACGCTGCACGTGTGGCCGGGGCTCGGGCATCCCCTGAGATGTGTGGGGCATCGTCCATTCATTCATTCACCCGTGAGTGGACTTGTGGGGCACCGGCACAGTGCTGCGGGAGCACCCTGGGTTCTGGGGACGCAGTGGAGACAGGACAGGTGAGTGAGTGACCACGTGGGCCGTGGTCAGTGCTGCGGGGAGGGACAGCGCAGGGCGGGAGGGGTCTGCTTTCCTGGCACCAGCAGGAGTTCCCACTGGCCCAGTTCTTAGCCCAAAGCTGAATCTGCTTCACCCTGAGGTCAGGGTCTCAGAGCTGGAATGTCCAGGTGAGCCTCTCCTGACGTCTGCACGATCGTGTTTAGTTGGGGTTGAGCCCATATGGGCTCAGTACAAACGGGCTGGCCCCTCCCTGGTCTGGCTGGGCATCAGACACCCTGGGCGCCGTCCGTGATGGCCGTTACAGGACTCTCCCAGGCCCCCCCCGAGCTCCTGGGCCTTCACCGGCCCTAACCAGGTGCCGCAGAGGTTAACACTGTCCAGACTTGCAGGGCCCGTCCCGTCAGGCCTAGAGGCCACGCCAGCCGTCTGCTCAGCTCTGCCCACTCTGGCTGCTTCGTGTGTGCCGTCTCTCCTGGAAGAGGCGCTTCAAAGCCAGTGGGCCGGCCAGGCTCCCCGGGCCGCTGCCCGTTCAAGCCCAGCTCTGGGTGGCCACTTCCCTCGGCTGGGGCGAGGCTGGCCAGGAGCGCCAGTGCCCAAGGCAGAGTGTCGCTGAGGTGGGGCGTGGGTCCCACCCCCAGGCCTTTGGCCCCTCTGATCCCTTGCTGGGCTGGGGCCCTGGACGGTGGGACGCGGCCGCCTCTCTCAGGATCGCCTTGCCAGGGCCGCGGGGGCGCGGCGCTCCCAGGCGCCTTCCCGAGTGACCGGGGAGCTCATTCCCGGGCAGCAGAATCCTAGTGCCCCCGGGCCTGCCGCCCGCAGGGCTCTCCCCAGTCCGTGCGCCTCTGCGGTCAGTGCCCGCCTCTGAGCAGCGCCCTGAGCCGGTGCACAGGCCACGGGTCCAGGGGCTGCTCTGGGCTCACCAGTGGCCGCGACGTCTGTGTCTCGGCTTCTCCTGCGTCTGTGGCCAGTGGAATAGCCCGGTCCCTCCAGAGGCACAGAGGGGTGGCTCTTCCTTGGGGCCCGGGCGTTTCCGGGCCCAGTGGACCGAACTGCTTCCTCTGTCCACAGTCCCCGAGGTCCTGCAGCTCAGCGATGCCTTGCGGGACGACATCCTGCCTGAGCTGGGGGTGCGGTTTGAAGACCATGAAGGTGGGTCCTCTGGGCGTGACACCGGGTCAGGGGAGGGACACAGGGTGGAGATTGCTTTTGAGAGGAAGAACTCCGGGACGGGTCCGAGGACGCTTCGCCTTTTACGTGGTGAACCCCCCGTGATGCGTGGTCCTGGGGGACCTGTAGTTGTACCTTCTTGGGCATCACTGCCAGCACCTCCTCTCCTGCGGCCTGACTGCCCGGCGGCCCTGTTTTTGCGGGGCCACTGGCCGCCTTTTCTCATGGCCTGTCACTTGGGAGGCAGCCTGTGTCATGTGGATTGTCAGCAAGTTTCACAGCTTGTGTTTCGACTTGGTGGGAGTTTGGGCTGCATGGAAAATTATTGGATTTTAAACACTCAGATGAATGTCTTATTTTATGACTCCTGGGTGCTTGGTCTTGAGCAGCAAGGCCTCCCCACAGCACAATTAACATTTGACCTGTGCGAGCAGGAAGGAGGCCCCGGCTTCTCTCGGGGGCCCTGTGGGCGGGAGTGGTGTGGGCCGCGCTGGGCTTGGCCTCGTTTCACGGCTGTTGGCCTTTCAGGACTGCCCACTGTGGTCAAGTTGGTGGACAGAGATACCTTACTGAGAGAGAGAGAAGAGAAGAAAAGGGTGAGTAAAACCGCAGTGACCTGAGCTGGGTGTTTTGTTTTTTGTTTTAAGTTGTTCTTATTATTACTTTTTTTTTTTTTTTTTATTGGCTGCATTTGGTCTTCATTGCTGCGCGCGGGCTTTTCTCTAGTTGCAGCAAGCGGGGGCTGCTCTTCGTTGCGGTGCGCGGGCTTCTCATTGCAGTGGCTTCTCTTGTTGCGGAGCATGGGCTCTAGGCGCGCGGGCTTCAGTAGTTGTGGCTCGCGGGCTTCAGTAGTTGTGGCTCGTGGGCTCTAGAGCGCAGGCTCAGTAGTTGTGGCGCATGGGCTTAGTTGCTCCGCGGCATGTGGGATCTTCCCGGACCAGGGCTCGAACCCGTGTCCCCTGCACTGGCAGGCGGATTCTCAACCACTGCGCCACCAGGGGACTCCCTGAGCTGGGTGTTTATTGAAAATGTAAATATCACTGGAGTTTATATACTTCACCTTTAGGAGTTGGCATTTATACTCTTAGTAAAAAGTGCCAATGTTTATAAACGTCAGAAGGAAGGACGAGATAGGTAACTACTGGGCGATTTTCTAACAACAACAACAACGAGATCCAGCTTCTGATGAAGGACCCGGGGTACAAGGGAAGACTTGTCACCTCTGGGAAACCGCGAAGCTGACAGGTGTGGTCATACCTCGCTCTCACCTGAAGTGGTGTCTCCCTGTCTCTGGGGTTGAATGTGTCACAGTCACACCTCCACCCACTCCCGCCCCCAGCACCGTCCTTCTCACGCCTCAGGGGTTACTACACCTCCGTGAGCAGGGCTGAGCCAGGGAATCCATGAAGTGGGACAGTCCCTGCTCTCGGGGACCTCAACGTCCCATAGAAAGAGAGAGGCAGGAACAGACGCAGTGCCTGTCAGATCTGCTGGGCACAGCTCGCTGGGTGCAGGGCCCGAGAGGCCTTAAGAAGAAACCCCGGGGAGAGGAGTTTGGGAGGCTGGGTGGGAAGGGGCCTCGACAGGTGTCCACAAGGAGAACTGACGGGTGGGTGGGTGGTCAGGGAGCAGAGCGGCGAGGCTGGCCCGGGGCTGCGCTGGGCGCCAGGGACGCTGGTGTGGACGCCAGGAGGGGCCGAGCATGAGAATTAAGGAGCCCGGGTGCCGGGGAAGATCTGGCTGGAGTCAGGCTGGTGCAGGGTTCCGGGAGCTGGGCTTTGACCCCAGTCCAGGCCCTTCTTGGCCCCTCCCGCCCCTTTCCATCCCGTTCGGTCACCCCCGCTGGCGTCACGTCCCCTGGGTCGGGTTCTCCCCATCCTTGGACACCGCAGCGTGTGGGCCGCCCTGGCCCTTCCCCGGAGGTGACGTGGGGCTCACTCCCGCTCTCCCCCCAGGCGGCCCGGGGCGTAAAGACAGGGCAGTGAACTTGGATCAGGCACCCCTGCCCATGTCTTCACTGGCCGTAAGGCCTTTGCGGGAGGGATTTGCCATACACCTTCCCTCTGGTAGCTCGACTTTCCAGCCAAGGGAATCCCACCCCAACCCCCGTGTGTGGAGGCGCCTGGGACCACGGCCTCGTAGGCTGTCTTCTCCCCCAGCGGGATAAGCACCTCCGGTCTCTAAGTGGAAAAGCAAAAGCCCTCAGCACCCGTCTTCCCACCTCCCAAGCTCCGTGCCGGGTCCCTCTTCCTCCGTCCACCCTCAGCCCCTCCTGCTCTGCTCAGGTTCTCCGGTGACAAGGCGCATCCTGGGGTGGCCCTGCCCTTGACCCCTGCTCTCTGGGACCCTCCCTTTGCTTCCCGCACTGCACTGCCTGCATTTCCCGCCTCTCTGGCGTCCCCCCACCCAGGTGACCTCACCCCGTCCCAGGGCCCCTCTGCCACCTGTGTACCTGTGACCGCCGAGTTCTCTCTGGCCCAGACTCCTGTGTCCAGCCGCCTACCTGAGGGCTCCGCTTGGCCAGGAAGCACCCGAAACCCAAGATATCCAAGAGGGAACGCGTGACCTTCCATTCCCCAAACCCGTTCCTCCTTCCTATCCGGGGCACACGCTGTCCACATGGTGGCCCGAGCCCAAACCTCCCGAGGCAGCCTCGGGCCCCTCCTCACGGGCACCCAGCCCAGCCCCCAGGCCCTCCCTCCCTCCCTGCCTCCTGCCCGGACGCTGCCTGCCTGGTGGGAAGTGGGCTCTGGCTCCCACCCGTCTCCTCCAGCCAGCCCCCCTCCCGCCCTCCCCAGGTGCCCGGGCCCCTCAGGGTTGGCCCTTGCCGTGCTGTCCCTGGTCCCGCACCCGACCGCAGCCCCCCCTGCTGCCGGGCAGGTCTGGTCCTTTCTTCATGTTGGTTGTGCTGCAGGTGACCTCACGCATGGTGTCCAGTCACCGCCCCGCGTCGAGAGCAGGGCTGGGTCAGAGCCCAGCTCACAGGAATGGGCGGGGGGACGGCAGGGAGCTTGTCCTGTCCCTCTCCCACCCAAGAGGGGCCTGGGCAGCTCCAGCTCACGGGGCGTTTGCTGTCCCCCAGGCTGAAGAAGAAAAGAGAAGAAAGAAAGAGGAGGCCGCCAGGAAGAGACAAGAGCAGGAAGTAACGTCTGCTCGGGGGCGGGCTCCTGGCGGAAACGCACTTTGACCCCATGCCCTACCCCCTGTGCCTCCTTGGGGCCCAGCCGGGCGCCCCCTCTGCCTCCGTCCCCAGCGGTGGCCCCTCACACAGTGCCCCAGGGAGGCCAGGAGCCCTGGGCAGGGACAGACGTGGCCGCGAGCTCCAGGACGGCTTCTGTGGCCTTGATCCTGTCGTGCTGTGTGCACGGCCGTCCCCCTGTTCCTGCAGAAAACACCTGGCTCCCTCCTTTCACTTCCCTCTGCCCAGCCGTCGCTCCCTGAACCTGGGGGCTGGGGTGGGAGCCGACACGGGGTCACGGGCGTGGGTCCCCACGCGGGCTCGGAGCAGCGACCCCATGTCTGTGTTCCAGGCGGCAAGGCTGGCCAAGATGAAGGTTCCGCCCAGCGAGATGTTCTTGTCAGAAAGCGACAAGTATTCCAAGTTCGATGAAAACGTAAGAAATCCTTTCTTTCTTTTCAGAACGTTGTTAGACCATTAAATTGGGATGACAGGGGTTTTCAAACTTGGCTGAGAAGATTCTCTGTCCAGGGTGCTGTTTGCAGGAAGGCGGGCTTCTTATGTGGGGCTGTTTCAGGTCCAGCACGTGCAGCCCAGTACCCAGGGCCGCCCCTCCCTCACCGCGGCCCAGCGGCTCTGGTGCCGGGCGTCGTGGCCTGGGCCGGTTGATGGATTTGCAGGGACTCACCCCACAGACAATCCAGAAGGGCCATGGCACAGGTGTGCCCATTGCTCCAGGGGCTCTTCAGCGTGGCTACTCATGGCCGCTTGGCCTTGAGACCCTCAGGCCTCCCTCACTGGTCTTGTACGTATTTGCTCGTATCAGAACCATGTCGACCCTGGTGGGGAACGGTGCCCCTCACCCCTCAGGCAGGGGGGCACCCCAGGATGGTCGCTTCCCAGAGGCTAGCACGGGCACCTCGGAGCAGTGCGCTGGGTCCAGAGCGTGGCGGGGAGTGGATGCCGGGCAGGCGGACTGGCCTGGTCAGTGGGCGGTGACCGCCCGTGCTCTCGCCTTTCAGGGTCTGCCTACACACGACACGGAAGGCAAAGAGCTGAGCAAAGGGCAGGCCAAGAAGCTGAAGAAGCTCTTCGAGGCCCAGGAAAAGCTGCACCAGGAATACCTGCAGCTGGTTCAGAATGGAAGCGTCCCGTGAAGGCGGGGCCGAGGCTCCACACCGCCCCGGGGGCACCAGCTCCCCGCCCCGGGGGCTCTGCCGCCAGCTCCAGGCGCGTCTACAGTGCTCCTCGGGGCCTAAGTTAAGGGTTCTGTCCGGAGAGGGCTGGGCCACCTCTGGCTCTGAAGCGTCAGCAATAAAGTCTTCCCAACGCGAGGCCGGGCTCTGTCTGCCGTCACCCTGCACGGTCAGCGCGCGAGGGGGCCGGCCGGGCTGCGTGGTCAGCAGGTCACAACACGGGAGCTCAGGCCACTGAGCGGCTGCAGCCGAGGACTGTCCCCCCCCGCCCCCCCGACCCTGCCCCCGTGCAGATGGCTATCGGCTAATCTCTGGTGTGTAGGCGCATTAGGAGGCATTTGAGTAGGAAAAAGACAGGCTCAAGCTGGCAGAGCCCGCTGGCGCCTCACACAAAGGCTGCTCGGCCGGGTGCCCGGGTCCTGCTGGGTCAGCTCGGCGCCCTGTCTCTGCAGCGATTCCGCGGGCAGGCGGGCCGGCTCAGCACGGCTGGCGATGAGATGGGAGGAGGGGGGATCTCAGCAGCACAGGGCAGCAATGTCCCCACCAGGAGAGCGTGTCCTCACCAGCCTGCTCTCGCATTCTTACTCTCGGGGCTGAGAATCCCCACCTGAGCTCCAGGCCTGGATGGAGCAGGGTGGCAGCGAGCCGGGACTGGCTCCACCTGCAGAAGCGCGGGGCCAGGTCAGATCCGCGAGAACCGGCGATGGAGCCCTCGGGGCTGGGAGACGCCATCCAGGTCTCGCTCGCGGCGATGGCGGGGCAGGGGGCTGGGGTCGGGGTTGGCACTGTCCAGTGGTGGCCACGCTCACCCTTCACCCCCGCGGCCCGCTCGTAGGAGCATCACCCCCAGAGCAGGCGGGGAGCAGCCTGCTGGCCAGTGCCGGCTGCTCTGGGGGGCTCCCACCCACCCAGCCACACGTGGAGCACGACAGCTGTGACCCCACGAGGACAGGCCCTGCATATGTTCGACTTTTGAACCTTGTAAATGTTCTACGTTAAAAAAAATAAGCCAGTAAGAAAAAAGGCCCCAAAACGAAGTGGAACAAACCCAGGGCAGTTATCTACCTAACTAGTCACCCCAGCATTTAGTGCCTGAAGTGACAATGACCTTATTATTGACCCTGAGGGTTCCGGGTTGACCGGCTCCTCTGGGCGGGTCTGAGTCAGGGCCCCACACCGGGTGCGGTCAGAGGGCGGGGGGTCTGCGTGCTCATGCCTGGGTCCTGGGCGGGGGATGCTGGCGTGTGGCCTCCAGGTCGGCGGCCTCTGCGGGTCCCAGGAGAGTTGGGCACCACGTGCCCTTTGGGATCTAACCTCAGAGGTCACGCGGACCCCCTCCATCCTCCCTGAGGGGAGGCTGCCCCAGGGCCCACCTGCAGACCCCTGACGGCAGTGGCAGGGCCTGGAAAGGGTGGCAGCTGTTCAGGAAAGCGCCACCTGCCGCAAAACCGCAAATCACACCGGTGAGAAAAGGGCCCCTTTGGTTGATTTGAGAACCTGCCGCTTCGCTGCACATCTTTCGGAGGGTGTGTCCTGAGGCCAAAGCCGTGCAGAGAAGTCAAACTTGGTTCCATTGTTGTGTCGCTGGGCGTGGTGCTGGCGTGGTCGTCACCCTCGGCTCTGTGCGGGCAGTGGACACGTGCCTCGACATCAGCAGCCCCGCATTCATCCATCGTGAGGAAAAGCACCAGAGAATCACGTGCTGTTAAACACGAACGGAGAAGACAACGGAGGAACTTACGCTTGACTTGTAAACAGTAGGTATTTCCCGGCCATGCAGGCTGAGAGGGGACCACCCCGGTGGCCACGAGCACCCCCAGGGCCAGCTTCCAGGCTCTGAGTGCCATCCCCTCTCCTGGGAGAAGCGGCCAATTCCAGGCCGAGGGCAAGCGCACGTGGAGGCCCAAGGCATCCCGGTACCCTGAGGGGAAGCGTCCCAGACGGAGGGGTTGTGTCAGAAGGACACGGGACAGACCAGGAACACACACAGCAGCCAGGAGAGTCTTCGGGGCAGAGGGTCACGCGCAGTGAGATTCCAGTGAGATGACTCGAGAGGACAGAACTAGAGAGAGCGGCGTAGCGGTGCCAGGGGCTGGGTGGGGGCTGACTAGGGACAGTCTGGACCCTTCACCCTTCGACCACAGCGGTGGCTGAGGAATCTACGCCCGTGGCCACGTGACACCAGGGCTGGTGTCCCAGGGTTCATCTTAGGCAAGATGTACCTGTCAGGAAACCATGTGAAGGGCACAGGGACCCCTCTGCCGCAGCTTCCTGGGAACCTCTCATGATTTCAAAGTAAAAAGCCTCAGGAGCTTCCCCTGGCTGAGTCTGCGAAAACTGGAGCCCTGAAAAGAAGGGATCATTGAAATCCAGGCATCCACACTTATTCTCAAAAGCAAAGAAGACCAAGACATAATAACTTGTCACCACTGGAGGTGACACCTGGTCCACAGACTTAGTTATTTATAAGTGGCAGGATTGGGACTTGTCTGGCGGTCCAGTGGTTAGGACTCTGTGCTGTCGCTGCCATGGCCCTGGGTTCAGTCCCTGGTCGGGGAATTAAGATCCCGCAAGCTGTGTGGCGTGGCCAGAAAAAAAAGGTGGCAGGATTAAACGTCTCCCACCCTCCATGGAAACTATTTCAGAGCCACCCATGTCCCCACTGAAAAGGGCAGCAGTGCCAGCGAGTAGAAGTGGACAAAACAGGACAGTTGGAATGCCTCTGTTCTGGGGCCCCGAGTGCAGCCCCGACTCCAGCCAGGGCGGCAGTGGACGCCGAGACCCCTGCTGAAAGTTGGGAGCTGACTGTTTTCAGGACACCAAAGCGTCCCCTCGCAGGTGGCTTGTCGGTCACAGGGGACCGGGAAAGGTGCACCTGTCACCTTACAACTCGGAGCTCTGCCCATCACCCCCTCCCCCCAGCACTCAGGCTCAGCATCCCCCGAGAGGGACATGTGGGCCTGAGGGGTGGCCTGCAGGGGGGAGCCCGGCCTCACCTGCACAGAGGAGTCTTTCCACTAAAAACACGGAGTAGGTACCGAACACAAAGCTTTTAGACCCGTGCTGCCCGGGACCTTGTTAAATCACAGACCCTGACTCGGATCTGGGTGGAGCTGGAGATTCTGGCGTTTCCTCCAGGTCCCAGGGTGATGCCCCTGCCTCTGGTCGGGGGCCCCACCTGGAGGAGGAGACTGTCCGTTTCACTTCCTGCTCACCGGCAGTACTGGGGACCGAGACACAGGCGGGAGGTGCCACAGAGAGGCAGCCAGACTCATCGAGAAGGCAGTGCCCTCCTCGTGACTCGGGAGAGATTCGAGAAACAAAACCACCACCTCCCGTGTATGAACCTTGATAGCTTTGAACAAGCTGGCCACAGAGATGTTTGGGGACACGTGCGCATGGGCGTGGTGTGATGCTAAGGAATCTGGTGAATTTTGTTCGTGCGATCGTGCCAGTTGTGTCCACACATGTCCTTAGTTTGGGACAACGTGGCGTGGTAATTGAGTCTTCAACAAAGAAAACTCATGAAGCAAATTAATACAGATGCTTCGGGTCACACCTGAGTGGCCGGCGTCTATCTGTGCCCCAGGTCATCCTCTCTACCTTCCTGTGTTCCAGACTCTTCGTGATCAAGTGTTGGTTAAAACATGCCACCAGGAAACCCTCTCGTCTTTAGTGGACGACCGGGGTGGGTCGCGGCACCTGCAGGGGGTGGCCTGGGGGCTCCTGGTTAGGAACGTCCTCACTGTCCCCTTTGCATTCGGCCTTTGCACCCTTACAGGCTGCAGCAGAACCTTCTGGAACAAGATGGGGTGGAAAACTCCTTTAACTTGTAAAATGTCAGTTCACCTGTAAAAAGTGTTTCTTTTGCGTGTGTGCATGAAACCTCTTTCCAGCGCTAAGAGCCAAAATTGTCTTCGTGCTTCTCCCCAAAGAGAAATCTTTCGTGTTTTCATTATTTAAAAAAGCACAGGTTCACTATTTAAAAATCGAATCATGCAGAAGAGTACCAGACTAAAGTAACGACAGAGTGTCCCCTTAAGGCCATCTAGAGCGAGCCTGTAACAGTTTGGGGACAGGCTCCTGACACCCTCCTTCTGAGTTTACAGATAGCGGCCCTCTCCGCACGGAATAGATGGTGGCTAGTTTCTGATGTCATCTGCTTCTTCCTCCTGTCTCCATGTGTCCTTGTCATTAGAGCATCATGACCTGGGGGCCACCGCCCTGGGGAGGGATGTCAGGTGCTTCTGGGGCCCCGTGCTCCCTCTCTTCTGCCAGCCCCGGGGGTTACTCATTGAGCAGTGCCCACGAGAGGCGAGGGGCAGGGCCCCTCCAAGGCCAGGTTGGTTGTGGTCCAGCCGTTTTTGAGCTGGGGGGCTGAGGGAGTCATCCAGCCCACCTCTATTTCCTCCTCTGGAGGTGGGGACGATAGTGTCCACCTGGGACATCGCTCAGCCAAGGCCTTGCCATCATTCAGTGGCCCCGAGATGAGGCACAGTCTCTAGGTGGGAAGGAAGACAGGGCGCCTGTCCTCCTGAGCTCAGTCTGGGGGGAGCTCAGGCCGAACAAGGAGCAGAAACCAAGGGCAGGGCCACCCCTGGAGGGTAACCCCCTGAGTTCCCCATGGCCGGAGGGCGAGCCAGGCTGGGGACCTGCGTAGAGGGGCTGTTAACAGGTGTGCATGAGCTCAGAGCCCGGTGGTGTCAAAGTTACGATGGTGGGAAAACGAAAGCCACAAGGTGGCCAGGGGCCTTGGAGTTCTAATCCCAGCATCTCTCAGCCCTGGTCTTACTTAGCATCATCCAGGGACTTTTCAACAGACTGATGCCCGCTGTGCCTGCCCCGTTCTGAGTTCACTGGGGGCAGCAGGGATCACAGAAGGACGCTGGGCAGCAGAATGCCACCAGTGTGCTGGCGGGCAGCGTGGAGGATGGGGCGGCAGGAGGACGGGCTGTGACCTCCAGCCAAGGGCACGAGGGTGGCCTTAGCCCGTGAAGAGCTGGGACCCTCCTGGCTGAGGAGGAACCAGCCCAGTGGAGATCTGTTTGCTGGCGCTTCTGCTGTCAGTGGGTAGTCAGAAAGGATCGTGCCCACAGAATAAGACACGCCACTACAAGGCTCCGGTGTCAGCAAAGCTTGGGTGTTTGTCAGAATGAACGTGTCTTGAGGGACTTCCCTGGTGGTCCAGTGGTTAAGACTCTGCCCTTGCAATGCAGGGGGCGCAGGTTCAATCCCTGGTCAGGGAACAGTAGCCAAAACAAAACAAAAAAAGACACAAGGCCCCACATGCTGAGAGTGGTTTTTTTCTTTCTTTCTTTTTTTTTTTTTTGGCCCATAGCATGCGGGATCTTAGTTCCCCAACCAGGAGTCGAACCCGCACTCCCTGCAGTGGAAGCGCATAGTCTTAACCACTGGATTGCCAGGGAAGTCCCCTGGGAGTGGGTTTTTAAAGCTGATATGGCAAGGCAGGAAGCGCAGGCAGCCAGTGGGTCTGCTGCCGGAGGGCGGGCGACTCGCCCCGGGTCCCTGGGGACACTGCCGGGGCCCGGGAGGGTGAGGGCAGATCCCTGAGTGGGAGGTGGGCAGTGGGAGGCCACTCCCCAAGCCCCTCAGCCTTCACATCGTATAGAGGCTCCAGAAACTCAAGGACACCTGCAGCAGCTGCCCTGTTGTACTGGACCGAATAATGCAACCCCGCAAATCCATGTCCGCCCAGAAGTCCACAGTGTGAGCTAATTTGGAAATAGGAGGCTCTTTGCAAATGTAATTACTTAAGATGAGATCCCACTGGAGTAGGGTGGGCTCTAACTCCAATATGACCTGTATCTTTGAAAGAAAAGGAGACAGCCACGGGGACAGGCCACGTGAGGACAGAGGCAGAGGCTGAAGGGACGCGGCCACAAGCCCGGGGAAACCTGGAGCCCCCAGAATCTGGAAGAGGCAGGAGAGATCCTCCTCTATAGCCTCCGTGGGGGGAGCGGGGCCTACCTACAACTCGATTTCAGACATGACTCTCCAGAACTGGGAGAGAACACATTTCTGTTGTTCAAGCTGTGCGGTTTAGCGTACTTCGTTGTGACAGCCCCAGGAAACAACAGGACCTCCATCCTTGTAATTTCAGCCTATTGAATAGACAAACACGTTTAATATGACTTAACGCCTCATTTAAATAAATCCACTTGTGATTATAAGGGGGGGGGGTGGCAGGAAAATATAGTCAGACTGCAGGCAGGCGAGGACTGTTGCCTGATTTCAAAACAGATACGAATAGAACGTGGTGCAGGTTCCCAGGAGCTGCTCCGCACGAGGCCAGCTGCACGAGGCCAGCTCCGCACGAGGCCTATTCCCGTTTCCACTGGGGAATCCGGGAATCAAGGCCTGAGAACCGAGAAGACGTCAGACCCAGGGAGGGGGCTTGCGATGGCAATGCTGGCGTCACTCTGAGCCTGGCACCGCCCATCGTGCCCACGGGCAGATGAAGACGTGGCGGGCAGCCTGGCCCAGGCATCACCTTGGGGGCACCCGCCCAGGCTCACCTCCTGGCGGGGCTCCCAGGTGCTATCGTTAGGGCCGTGAGCCACCCTGAGCTATCTGCAGGTCCTGGAATGCGCTATGCTCCCCTCCTGGCCTCTCCTGCTGGTTCTCAGGTGTCAGCTGGGACACCACTTCCTCCCGGAAGCCTCCCTGATGCACTCCTTCTAGTGGTGGGGACGGGGCAGGAGGTGGGGATCAACATGCTCCCCGTCAAGTGCCCGTGGTCAAGAAAGCTGGCAGCGGTGCCCTGATGGTAATAAGCACGGGGGTGGCAGCGGCAGGATGTTCAAGGAAGGCCCCTCAGAGGAGGTGACTGGACCCAAATGATGGCAGGAGCCCACAAAGGGACATGTGCACAGAGAGTTGTTCTAGATCATTCACAACCTCCCAAAAGGGGCCTTTCTCCAGACCCATAAGAGCCCCGAAGGGGGCAGGCCAGGGGGCGTGGACGACCACAGGTGTGGACAGGTGGACTCCACCATCCCAGGTCCGGCCTGCTTTCTCCAGGTGGCGTCTGGGCCACAAGCAGACCCAGGAGTCAGCCCTTCTGGCCCCTCAAAGGGCGGCTCCGAGTGGCCCCGTACTCAGTGTGCAGGCCCCACTGAGCACCAGGGCCTGTGGCTGCCAGGGACCAGATATCATCTGGGGCAGGATGCAGGCTGAGCCCTTGGAGGAGAGGTAAGCCTTGGGGAGCAGGAACTGAAGGGCAGGTTACCCACTCCCCGCCCCGCCCCTGTGTCCTCAGGTGCTGAGTCCCCTGCCCGTGCCAGGCGGCTGGGGCCATCAGAACAGACACCTGCACCAAGGCGACTGCTCACCAGTGCTGTTCCATGTCTCCCCCAGCCCCATGAAGCAGGTGCTGTTAAGTGTTCCCATTATACAGATGGGGGAACTGAGGCACAGGCTCTCAGTCAGGCCTGCCGGCTGGAATCAGGTACAGCAAGGATTTAGCCCCGGGGGGTTGGACCCAGGAACACCTGCCCCTCTCCCCCTGCTCTTTGCTGCATGGCCTACTGGCCAGGACCACTGCCGGGGCACCGCCTTAGTGTGACGTGGACTGAATGGCAGCCTCCAAATTACAGGTTCAACTCCAATTCCCGGAACCTGGGCATGTGACATTCAGATATTGGGGTTTTGCAAATGTAATCAAGTTAAGATGAGGCCATTAGCTGGGCCCTAGGACAGTGACTGGAGTGTCCTTTTAAGAAGAGGACACAAGAGGGCTTCCCTGGCTGTCCAGTGGTTTAGACTCCATGCTTCCACTGCAGGGGGCGTGGGTTCGATCTCTGGTTGGGGAATGAGGTAAGAAGAGGCTGTAGTGGCTCTGAGAATAAGAATATGCAACTACGTAATTTTTCATTGAGCAAAATGTTTTTATGTACATTCCCTGCATTGAACTGTATTCCCTAGCATCACAGAACGTTAGCACTAAAAGGTACCCAAAATATCCCTTATCTCCTCTAGCAGATGAGGGAATTAATGTCCAGGAAGGTAAATGTCTTTCTCAAGATCATAAACCCAGGACAGGATGACTCTGTAGATGGTTAATGATTTACAAGGGACAGTGGTCCCAATGTCAGCAGGGAGGGTGAAAGTTACCCTTGACGAGACTTTAAATCACTCCTAACGTACAATGTAGCGACAAAGCATTAGCAAGTGAGTCTACCAGAACATTCTCCTCTAATGAGGAAACACATCGCTTTTTTTCCCATTGAATCCCAGATGAATCATTTGGCTTGGTTTTATGGGGCCAAGTTGCATGGGAAAAAAAATAAAATAAATTTAAAAAGACATTATAAGAAATACCTGGCGGGGGGCTTCCCTGGTGGCGCAGTGGTTGGGAGTCCGCCTGCCGATGCAGGGGACGCGGGTTCGTGCCCCGGTCCGGGAAGATCCCACATGCTGCAGAGCGGCTGGGCCCGTGAGCCATGGCCGCTGAGCCTGCGCGTCCGGAGCCTGTGCTCCGCAATGGGAGAGGCCACAACAGTGACAGGCCCGCGTACTGCAAAAAAAAAAAAAAAAAAAAAGAAATACCTGGGGAGTAAGATCAACTTAGGAAGTCGCCCTGTTATGTTCTTTGGGTGAAAAAGTGACTTGAATAGCCCATCTTTCTTTTATACTTCTACTTGTCCCCTAATTGTGTGCCCTTTTTTTTTTTTTAATTTGCTTTCCTGAGTGTATGGAGAGGAATTTATATGCTACATTTTTAAAGAATGAAACCTTACTGAATAAGTGACTTAGAAGGTTTAAATGTTTGGGTTTCAGATGGCTGCGATTTCCACTTTAATGTATTAATATCACATACGGGTTGCATGGTCCTTGTTGCGCTGGATAATTTTTGTTATTGTCCCTGCTATAGTTTATTCTGTTGATCATGTTATCAGTAAGTCTTAACCTTAACCAGAAGCAGCCACCAGCAAAACCAGTATCAACATAAGCTCCACACCCTAGGCTCTATGTCTTGGGATTTCTGCAAGAGTAATCACAAAGAAGGAACTATTCATCAAACCTAAAATGTGGATAATCATTTACACTTAACGGTATACCAAGAGTACTGTATTTGTTCCAGGGTAGCTCAAAACTCTTTGAAAGTGCCATGTAGGATGTGGGGAAAACGAGTAATCCCATTTTAACAAGAATGTATACAGATGTGAAATAGGAAAATAAGGGATCCGGAAAATTGTTATGGTCCTAGCCTCATGTGGTTTATATTTATTTAGTTTTTTTGGCCATGCTGTGAGGCATGTGGGATCTTAGTTCCCCAACCAGGGATCGAACCCATGCCCCCTGCAGAGGAAGTGCAGAGTCTTAACCACTGGGCCGCCAGGGAAGTCCCTCATGTAGTTTAAAGTTAAAGTCTATGCATGCGGAAAACATCTGCAAGGTAATTATTAGAATAACGGCGAGAAAAGTCAGCACAGGGAATCCTTTAGATTCGGAGTCATGACTGACTTTTCAAATGGAATAGACTCAGCTAGTGGCAGTTTTGCTTCTAGAGTAACGTGGCCTTGAGAAAGCCACTTCACCTGCTTCTATGGATTCACCTGTTACCTCCTATAGACTCTATGCCATATTCATACATCTCATCTTCCCTTCATTATTTCAGTGGTGACAGTGGCAATTTAGGTTTACATCTTGGCACCTAAAACTCTTTGGACTAAAAAGTCCTAAATAAAAACAGTCGTTAAAAAAAAAGTTTCATGTAAAATTACCCAGCGTCTCAAAAGTCAATGAAAAGTTACCCAGGGACCCTAATGCAGAAGTAGTATTTGAATCTTTACACACAAATGCAGTAAAGTGTGTCAGTAACTAATAAGTTGCCTCCCTTGTAATTCTTTCCATTTTTGGATTTCACATGTCAAAACAAACTCCTTCGCTTAGCTTGTGAGCATAGTAATTAGACAGTGTTTCAGATACTCATTTTTGGAGCACAGAACTAATTAACAACTAACCCTGTTATAACAGGCTAAAATGAGAGTAATGTTTTCCTAATACATAATTGTATTTCTGAACTTGAGTAGGGATATTTTGAGCTGTTTGGTCACATGTTAAATATTTTGTGCTTTTTAAAAGATTCCTGATAATACTTCTCAATTCTTTCCCATGAGCCCTGAATGTAATTCTGATCTTATAATATTTTTCAAAATGATCTACGGGGAATTCCCTGGTGGTGCAGTGGTTGAGAATCCGCCTGACAATGCAGAGGACACGGGTTCGATCTCTGGGCCGGGAAGGTCCCACACGTCGCGGAGCAACTAAGCCCGCGAGCCACAACTGCTGAGACTGCGCTCTAGAGCCCATGCTCCGCAACAGGAGAAGCCACCGCAATGAGAAGCCTGCGCACCGCAATGAAGAGTAGCCCCCGCTCGCCGCAACTAGAGAAAGCCCGCGCGCGGCAATGAAGGCCCAACGCAGCCAATAATTTAAAAAGTATATATAAAATGATCTTCGTCTCCCTTTATTGGAAAATGTCACTTCATCAATCCTTTAGCAATTAAACTCCTGCTGTGGCTTGACCGGCATGGGGTTGGGGGGGGGGGAAGGACCCATAGAGACACAGAGAAGGCCATGTGATGCAGCCACAAGCCCAAGACGGCCCAGAGCTCCCAGAAGCTGGAAGAGGCAGGAAGGACCCTCCCCTGGAGACTCTGAAGGGAGCCCAGCCCTGTAACACCTTGATTTCTGCCTTCCTGCCTCTAGAACGGTGAGAGAACACAATGCTGTTGTACTTTCTAAACCCCACGGCTTGTGTCCCTTTGTTGTGGCAGCCACAGGAAATTAAAACAGCATTCTCAGTCCTGTTGCAGACAGAAAGGCTGTGGACAATGTCGCCCACCTTCCCACCAACTCACTGAAGTGACCCGGGGAGAGGCCACTCCACTACAGCCGTTCCACCAAGGGCCAGGCCCGGTGGCCAGCACACAGGCTGCTCCCCCAACTGGCGCCGGCGTGCTGCACCACCTGCTCCAACCCCGAACAGACAGGCAGGGCCAGATACAGTGGCCTCGTGGATATGCGCCTTTAGTAAACAGGAGGAGGACAGACCTCCAAACTTGAAAATGCTGGTGCTCTTTTCTTTCGTAGTTTATTGCCTCCTCCCCCAGCTCGGCCCCATCCTCAGCAAAAGCAAAACAAGGTCACTACAGGAAAGTCAGAAAATCCAAGTAAGGCAAGCAGGGATCCCCCACACGCCCTCTCAGTACAGATGCGGGGCAGAGGCTGGTCCCCGCCGTGTGGGTCCCACCTGGGCACCTGCTGGGCACCCTGCGGCTGGTTAACTGACAGTTATGTCCTTAACAGCCCCATCCAACAAGAGCCTCTGGATGCTTTCAAACTCCTCCCCCCCGCCCCCTTCAAACTTGCTGAAAGTTAGAACGGGTTTCAGAAGCGACCCCGCTCAAAGAAAGGAAAGTTTCTGAAGAAACGGACAAAAATAATCAAAGACCCCTCAACGGAAGATAGCGCCCAGAAACACACTCTCAGAAGCCCGGGCCTGGCGGATGTGGGTTTCCACCGAACTGTCGTCTTACTCAAGCGGTTTTCAGATTAACGCTTTTCCAGGAACTGTAACGTGGTGAGGCCGGGGTCCGTACCCCGGCCCCAGCGGCCCGGCCCTTCCTTCTGGCCGGTGGGTCTGTTAGGCCCGAGCCGGGATGAGACGCTGGGGACGCGGGCCTGGGCGCTGCCCCGGGAGAGCCCGTGAGTGCGCGGGATGGGGTGGGGGAGGAAGAGGGGACCCCACGCGCCAAGCCCAGTAGGCAGCACAAGCCCGGGGATTTGAGGGGGGAAGCCCAGGCCATGGGGTCGCGGAGGTCGGCGGGGTCAGCGCGCGCGTCCCTGGGGCTGGAACTCAACTGGGGTGGGGGGGCAGGCAGGGGTCGCGGGAGGTGGGTGGGCCGCGAGACAGCGCCCAGTCCCACGGGGGGCTGGGGAAGGGGGGTGCACAGGCCGGGGGGTGGACTGTGCCCGAGCGGGGGTGATCGGTCGGGGTGGGCTGTTGGGATGGGGAATGGGCTGCGCAGACCGGGATGAGTGTGGGGCCGGAAAAGGGGTGCGCCCGAAGAGAACACGAGAGCAGGCTGCAGCAGACGCCCCGCACACGTGACCTCCGCGCGCCTCCGGTCCTTAAAGGGGCGGAAGGAACGCGGGCGCGCGCCACGCTGACGTCACACATCCCTATTTGCATCCGGCCCGCGGGTCTCAGCCCCGCTCAGCGCGGCGCCTCCTGGGCGGCCTCCGATTGGCCGTCACCGGCGGCGCCGAAGCGTAGTTGACTTGCGCGCGCCCTCCCAATCGTAGCCCGCTTTGCTCGAGGAGGGCGGGGCCAGGAGACTCAGCCAATGGGAGGCGGCGTTGTTGGCGGCCACGGCGGCGCACTCCCGGAGCGAGCGAAACCCAGACGGCCGCCGCCACTGCCGCAGGAGGCGTGAGGTGCGGACGCGAGGTTCGGCCGGGTAATGGTGGTAGTGGCGGCCGGCGGGGCGGGGACCGGGGCCGGGGCCGGGGCGGTGGGAGCCGCGGAGGAGGCCCGGGGCCGCCATCTCGGGAGGCCGGGGCGGCAGGGGCGGGGCCGGGCCCGGAGCGCCCGGAGCGGCGGCGGGGAGCGAGCGGGCGACGCGGGTGCGACCGGGGCACGCGGGGAGCCGGGCGGGGCCGGGCGGCGGCGGCGGCAGGTGTCGCGCCCCGCTCCTCCCGCGGCGGCCTGAAGGTCAGGAGAGCTTTGTTCCCGCGCGGCTCCCGACCGCCGGCCCCGCGGCGTCCCCGGGAAGGTTAAGGCCACGGGTCGGGCCGCGAGGACCCGGGCGAACGCGGAGCCGCCCAGGGGCCTTTTGTTTTCGGAACCGGAGCCTTCCCAGGGCTGAGTGACCGTTAGCCGCGGCTGCAGCGGGCTCCGGTCCCGCGTCCGACGGGTGGGTGAGGCTGCAGCGTGTGCCGGGGAGACACCAGGACCTTACACGGTCCTGGGTGTTGTCGGGGACGGGCGGCGACGTGCGCTCGCAGCCGTTAACGGACGCGCCGGGAGCCGGACGGGCCCGGCGTGCCCGGCGGGGTGGCCGCCGAGTCTGCGCTACTTTACTGCTTAACGTCATCCTGCGGACGGGGAAGTGGGGCCGTCCGAGAAGTCCGTGAGCGTCACGGATGGGACGTTGCCTTGCGCGTCTTAGTCCGGAGGTGGTGACAGCAGTCACATCGGTGTGTTTGTACCGGACTGCTGGGCCACTCCCCCGCCCACCCCCTCGATCCTGTGTTTTCCGAATGCTTTCTGTTATGATCAGACTTCCCGCCGTCCGCAGTTATCCCCGGTCTATCTAAGCCGAGTCCTGCGAGAAGCGTTTGGGCCCCGGAGAAGGCCGTGTCGGGTTCCTGGCGGGGATGCTGCTGCACTCACCTGCCAGCAGGGCTTTGGTTCACATGCCCCCTCTGTTTTACTTGCATGTCGCTGTAAAGTATAAAAATAGGCTTGTGAAAATTCTCAGAGTGAGTTGTTGAACTTAAAAGTTGTCTTTTCAAAAGTTACTGCCTTCCTGTAAAAGTAACTATCTCCAAGTGATTAATAGCTGTCCTGCACACCAGGGACTCCGATAATCTCTGCCTGCGTTGACTCATTTCATAATAGTCTAATAACTTACGCGATAAGCACTGTTGTTTTCCCGTTTAACCACTCAGGAAGCTTGAGGCCCTGGAAGATTAATCCATAACTTGGATTAAAATGCAGGCAGTTTTAATTTTGCCCAGCTTTACTGTTTCTGTAGAAGAGATGAGAAGTTTTAATAAGAAATTGTTTTTATTATTGCGCTGAGCCTCACTGAAGTCTAGTTTTTGAGCATCATTGATGCTGGTTGATCATTTCCAGCTCAGAATTCTGTGATTCCACAGAATGCTAAATGCTTCCCATAGTAGAATCTGGAAATGATTTCAGACGGTGATTAACAATAGCTAGAGGGATAAATGATATGCAAATGTAAAATGAACTTCTGAGAAAGAAAGGTGGTGATAGAGTAGGGATATATTTAAAAGGTTAAATGAGTGACAAAAGTAGAGGGAGATGGCTTAAAAATTAGCGTTATCTATTAGTGGTTAACTTGTTAAGAGTTGACAGGAAAAAGAAACCCCAGAAAATGAATTTTCTCAGTTTATTAGCTGCCTTTTTTTTTTGTTTTGTGACAAGGAAAGTTTTTTCTTTCATGTTTTGAAGGTAAAGTATTCTATTCTGAGATTTGGAAGGATTGAAGATAAGACTTTTGGTCAATAAAAATACCATTACAAAACTTAATTTCTTATAGAATTATAGTGACAAAGGGGATTCGTTTTATAGATAAAGTAGGTATAGGAATTGTGACCTTTTCAAGTTTACTTAGGAACACTTTCACTAGAAGTTTGAGGCCTCTTCTCGTGGTATGATGAGAGTAATTATTCTCAAAATAATTATAATTATATAAATAATTCCAACGCTGTAGTGCTGTCTTAAATACCTGTTATTACACATACATTTACAGTCTTTTTTTCCCCCTGGTTGACCCGTGTTACTAATTCAGAATGTCTGCGGTTATTTGTGCCTCTGTATTATAAAATAACGTATAAATGCTTTTGTGACTTTTGCATTACTTTTGAAAATACTGTATAGAATAGAGATTGGAGAAATTGATTGAATTCTTTGCAGTAGCTGATTTTATCACTTGGTTTGATAACCTCAGTAAACTGAATTCTGGAAAGGATACATGTGCTTTAGGGTTGTGTCCTCTAAAAGTGTACAGACATTGTAGCTTTGTGAATTGACCATTTAGATTATCGGACCCTTCTACGATATTCTGAGTTGGGAGGTTTTAACCTGTGTAAGATAGTTCAAAAGCTTTTAGAAATTGCGTGCTTGGAGTTGGGATGTGTTCATCAGTATGTGACAGTCTGAATTCGTACTTGAATCTTTAGTTAGAATATTTCCGTTAACCTGTCAGGATTTTTACCAGCCTCTTGATATCGAGAGCATATTAATTCCCTGTATCTGCAGTTCTCTGACCAGCTAGGGTTCAGAGTGAAATCTTTTCCTTTTTTCTTTGAGCAGTTGATAGTCTTCTAGCATCAGGAGGAGGTGACCTCAAATGTAAATGCGTACATGGGGTAACGAATTACTTATTTTCAGGGTGGCTTTTCTTTTCTTGTTCATTGTCCACAGTTTTAAAGTGGTTTAAAACTGTTCTGGTAAGCTCATGTTGTACTTCCAAAAGTTTTATTGGAGAACCCAGGGGGTTTTTTGGTTTGTTTTTTGTGGGTTTTTTTTTTTTTTTTTTTTTGATAAATAGTAGCTGTAGGCCGAGGGTGGTTTAAATTCCCAAAGCCCTAAGGGCCACCAACCAGTATGAAACAGGGAAGAACCATTACTGCTCAGAACCAGTGTTCCCAGTGATGGCACTTTGAATAATCAAGGCAGCATTGAGGAGCGTGTTGGGAGGTTGGTCTGGGATTGCTGCCTAAGGAGTGCTGTTTTGTTTTCTAGAGGTAAAGGTGTTTAGGCATCCAAAGTAAAAGGCTCATATTACTTAGTTTTTGACTAGTCTGCCACTGGGATGATTTCAGAAGTAGAAAGTAGCTGGTGCGGAATTATTGCAGGAAATTGCTCTCCTCCAGCCTTAGCTTAATTTGCACAATTTCTCCTAGTTCAGTGAGTACTTGCCTTCCTAAACTGCAGTTGTGAGATTTTTCCTTGAGCACAACCCTTATTAATGGGTAGTGAAGAATTTTATGTTTGACTGTTACGGAATTTTCAAAACAGACGACGTAGGTTTGTTTTTGTTTGACAGCCATTGGTTTTCTACCCTGCCCTCTTCAGAGAAAGCAGGGCTGCTTTACACTGTTTGCCATTGAATTTTAAATTTCATGAGTATTTAGTAACAGGAGAGGCAGTGTATTTCTGTAGTAAGAAAACTACAAAAGATCACTTAATGAACTTTACCTTTTGATCTTGGCCACTCACTGTGTAGCCTTGAAATTTTCCTCTTAAAAGTGTACTGTCAGCTGTTATTAAAGGTGCTTCCATTCTGGGTCTGTGGGACTTTTTTTTTTTTTTTAGTGTATGTACTGTGCATTTTATTATTATCCCAAAAAGCCTGTTCAAAAACAAGAGAAGATGATTTCTGTGTCATAGTTGTATGGTGTGGTAGAAAGATCGACTATACAATTTAAATACGTGCAAAGGGTGTAAGTATTGTAATTTAAAACGTTACTTGTTTATCCAGTTATCCATAGTAGCTTTCAGTGCTTGGCATCTGTTCATCCACGAATGCCTTCTCTCTGCTAGGCACAGTTCTAGGTACTGGGGTATTTTATTGCACTGAACAAAACAGACAAAAGACCTTGCCCTCAAGTATTTCCACAGTGGGAGACAAACAAGTTAGACAGTGGTAGGTGCTTTTGAAAACAAAAGTAGAGAGAAGGAATAGGGATTTGGGTTTTAAATAGGGTGGAGAGGGTAAAGCCTTACTGACAAGGTGACAAGACCTTGGATTAAGAAAAACCTTCAAATATTTGACTCATTCAGTCATATACTAACGAATTGCGGACAAGAGAGTGGAGGAGGAAATTGGAGCTATAACGATGAAGAACCAGTGTGCCTTGAGTAAAAATAGACTGTTTTGGTTAAAGAAGGGAAACTTTTTTACTTTCTTCCTGAAAACTGAGGGCTTGGTCTCTAGCAAGCTTCTGAAAAAACAGTCCACCGTTGTCTCATGGCCATTCGATCTTCTAAGCAGATGTGACTTCCTGTGTGTCTTCCGAACCTTCTTAGGAGCGGCTAAGGTGTGCCTAGGGTCCCTGACACCACCATGCTGTATACAGGTGACACACGAGCAGATCGTCACTCAGCAGCGGTGAGAGAATGGGTGAAGCAGATTGCTTGGCCACTGTCTCCTGCCTAGTCCTGTGCTAGGCCCAGGGACTGCTGCCTTGAGCAAGTAGATAGATCTCTGCCTTCATGGAACTTACTCTTCAGTGGGAGGCCAGAGATGGATCATTCATCCATTCTTTTTTCAAAAACATGACAATAAAAAGTTTCAAACATATGTAGAAGTAGTGATTCCCCCATATGTACCTAACATTTAGCAGCAATAATTAACTATTTGCCACTTTAGTTCATCTGTAAACATGTAATATATGTGATTTTTAAAATAGATTTTTCGATCATGGCAAAAGAAAAAGTGCATATGTATTAGATTATCAATCATTACACGTGATTGAAATCAGAACATAATTCTAAGACCACTGGTTTGAGTTTAGAATCTGGACACTTTTTTTTTTTTTTTTTTTAACTTTTGAGAGGTTACAAGTATATTGAAGGGTTTGTTGATTTACAAGGACATTTTCCATTATTTCAGCTATTTACATAAGTTATCTGGTTGTTTATTTTAGATGTTTTGACTTACCTGCTGGCATATTGAATCCAACGCAGTTAACTCCCAGTACTAAGGAATGCAGTGACAGAGACTGGATAAAGAATCTCCTGATGAGGGCTTTGTATAGTGGCCAGGTTTTGTGGGTAGAGACATTGGGATGTCCTGTGGGGATACCCTGATTCCTTCTTAGAGCAGATGAATGGCTTCTTTGTCCTTTCTGATGTGTCCTAAGCCAAAGTATGGTCTAGTACTCCTGGAGGATTTGGACCTGTACCCTGGGACTGATCAGACTCCACGATGGGATCGCCAGCCCTCAGACTTTTATGTGAACCAAGTGATTATGCTGTGGGGTACATTTAACTGCCACCCTAATTTAATAATTATTATAGACTATATTGAAATTCTAAAGTCTTAACAGAAACATGTTGATCACATTTAAATTAATTTTAATCATCTCATGGGAAGATATGGAGGACCTCTGACTTAAGACAGCTAATAAATGTATTAAAATTTTTGGTTATGTGAAGGGCGACCATGTTCCCCAATTTACACCTTCTTTGTCTCTTGAGAGTGGCCCAATTTGAAATTATAGGATTACTCTCTAACTGTAGGCTAAATGTTTTCAGTTAAAAATTAAGAATTTAAAGTTATATTGGATAACTTGCTACAAAAATAAATTTTTTTTCCCCTAGGAAAATTTTTTTTGTTTGGGGTAAAAATAATCCATAAATCGGATTGTGAGGTAGCTTATATAAATAAAAGCAAAACATTCATTTGTGTAATCATGCAAATTTGCATGTCAATCCAGATTTAGAATTATAGGCTCAAAGTTTTTGACCCTGGAAGGGAAACTGAACAGCTGTATTCTTTTGAAATTTTAGAATGTTCTTTTGCCTGGTATTCCTTTCATATTTCAACTTGATTGCCTTTTAGAAGTAAGAGACCCTTTTGATGAGGCTTGGGACTGTGGTTTCATAAAATTAATATGAAACGTAGTATGCCACCATTTAAAACAAATGGATGGTTATATTTCTCACACTTGCAAATTTGGTAATTCCTTATAATTTTCTATTTTAAGAAAGTTTTGTTTGATAGTGATTGCTAAACAAAAGCGAATAAATTGTGGCGTGAAACTTGAGTAACTGAACTCCAGCTTGTTTGTGATGTGTCACCACTCTACATTATTTTTTCTTAGATAAGGGTAGCAATGTTTAAACTAACTCGATTTGTTGGTTTCATATCAAGCAATAGATAGGATGATTTGTAAGCGGTTATAAAAGTGGAGAGAGACCTGGAGTAGATCGTGTACTGGGCACTTCCTGTGTTTAATTCCGTCTTCGCAGCAGCCTCTCAGGTAGGTCCCTTCTAGTTTATGGATGTTGAAACCGAGGTTACACAGCTAGGAGATGATGGAGATGGGATTCAAACCCGGATCAAAACCATATTGTTTATAGTGTGTGTGCTTTGCTTTAAACATTGAGTTCTGGGTTTGTGTTGTTGTTTTGACCTCAGAGTATTTTCTTTTCTATTGTTTAAACTCATTATTTTGTTTGTTTTTCTTTCCTTGATTTAGCTCCTTTTGGGGGTGGAGAGAATGTTCTGTTGGGTTTAACTTAATTGCTTTGTCATCATGTCACCGAAAATAGGATCATTGTATCCATGGGATCTTTTAAATTGGAGTGGTGTCATTCTGTGGGAAAGTGAACCTCTTTGGCCTCTATTCTGCAATAGAGTGTTTATTCGTTCACCAGGTATTTATTATGTCAGAGGCTGTTTCGGTCCCAGAGACTACTACATAGTGAACAGGATAGAAGGAGTGGTTGCACACTCTACTTCTAGACAGTGGGTTTCTTGGGAATGCTGCTGAACTGCAGGATCCTGACCCTGACTGAGCTGTTGATGGTCATCTATTCCAACAACAGCAACAGTAATTTTGAATTGAGCAGGTGGAAGTGGCGGCAGGAAGTGAAGTGGTTGGTGGGGGTAGGGAAAGGTCAAGAGGGTCTGGATCTGAAATGTGAAAGGATTTTAATCTAAAATGGAACCAAAGGGTATGAACGGGTAGCTCTCATGCATGCATCCTCAGGAAAATGAAAGTTGAAGACTGTGAGACTGATTTCCCAAAATTGCCTGCTTTACAGAAGATTGAGACTTATCCTATAACCGGTGAGTGTCTTCCAAGAATCTCTCTCCATCTTCAAGTCAGTGAACTTGGCGTGGCTCCTAACTGGGTTTTCCCCTTTTGCACTCTTTGCGTGTAAAAGCAACCTGCCCTAAACCTTCAGGCTTACCTGTCGCTCACTGCAGTTTAACGTGTCCCAAATGGCAGTTCTTCTGCTATTCCCAAATAAACTCGGTTTCTGGTAACTTGAGCTTGCCTCAGTTTACCTCCTTTCTTTTAGGTTGCCATTACATGGTGTCAGAAGTGGGATCCAAAGGAGATACCCACCAAGGAGCGGCAACCCCCAGAGTTGAGCAGGGTACCCACACTTGAGCCCTTTGTGCTCTTCATTTTCACAAGTTGCCGTAACTTGGTTAGGCAAGTCTCCTCTTGGATCTCAAGCTCCCTCGTTTCGGTTGAGCGCTCTGGCTTTATTTGGGATCTGGATAGGGACAGACTGTCCTTCTGGCGAGTACTCTTTTGTTCTGAATCCAACAATGGGATACCAGTCATCTAAATGTTTTAGAGGTGGCTCCCTTCGGGAACTCTGATGTGTTTTTGTTTGTTTGTCTGTTTTAAATATTTATTTATTTACTTGGTTGTACTGGGACTTAGTTGCGGCAGGCGGGCTCCTTATTTGTGGCATGTGAACTCTTAGTTGTGGCATGCATGTGGGATCTAGTTCCCTGAGAAGGGATCGAACCTGGGCCCCCTGCATTGGGAGCACGGAGTTTTAAACACTGCACCACCAGGGGAGTCCCTCTGAGGTGTTTTTTAATTAATTAATTAATTTTGGGCTGCATTGGGTCTTCGTTGCTGCGCGCGGGCTTTCTCTAGTTGCGGTGAGCGGGGGCTACCCTTCACTGCAATGTGGTGGCTTCTCTTGTTACAGAGCACGGGCTCTAGGGCGCGCGGGCTTCAGTAGAGGTGGCGTGTGGGCTCGGTAGTTGGGGCTCGCAGGCTCTAGAGTGCAGGCTCAGTAGTTGTGGCACTCGGGCTTAGTTGCTCTACGGCATGTGGGATCTTCCCGGACCAGGGATCGAACCCGTATCCCCTGTGTTGGCAGGTGGACTCTTAACCATTGCGCCACCAGGGAAGTCCCACCTGATGTGTTTTATTATGATCTTTCCTCATAGACATTTTTGACTAAATGGACCAGTCTTACTAAGGATAACTTAGAACTTCAGTGGCCGTTACAAGGAACATTTTATGTCCCCAAACTTGTTTTTCTCCGAACCAAGTTAGAAGACCATGGTTACCAGATTAAACCATCCACATAGGGTAGTTATTTTAATTGTTATCTGGAGGCTTCTAAATGGGTTCAGGATTATAAAATTGCCTCCTTACCAAATACTGTTTCCAAATTGAAGCAAATAAGCAGCTAAAGGTGGATTTTTAAAATGTCACTGGCCTCTTTCTTGGTGTGAGCTGAGGTCCCTCCTACCCTTACTGCTCCATCTCCTTTGTACCTCTATCTTTGCTGCCTCCTTATCCCTCCCCTCTCTCTGAACTTCCTTTCTGTCCTGTCACTGAACCCTCACCTGCCAAGCCCACTAAAACTTCCCTTTCAAAATTAGACCTTCTGAGCATCCTGCTGAACCGTAGCAAACTTCCTGTACCCCATGGGCAAAGGTCAAGCTTAGGGCTAGGGACTGCCCTGGTGGTCCAGTGGTTAAGACTTCACCTTCATGCAGTGGGGGCACGAGTTCTACCCCTGGTCGGCGAGCTAAGATCCTACATGCCTCGTGGCCAGAAAACCAAAAAGCATAAGACAGGAGCAGTATTGTAGCAAATTCAGTAAGGACTTTAAAAATGGTCCACATCAAGGATATCTTTAAAAAAAAAAGGGCTTAGGGTTATAAGGACTTTCCCAAGGTAACATGGATCCTCATAGATTTGGTGAGGAATTCAGTATCGTAACCCTGATTTACCAGCTTGGTCCCTCCAGTCTCTATCAAACAGTCCACATGCTTGTCTAAAATAAGTCAAGCCCAGCACTGGACTAAAACAACCAGTTGAGAAAACCCTTAACCATCTCTTAGGCTCCCTCCCCCCGCAATTTAAATTTTGATTTATTTATTTTTAATTAATTAATTAATTTTGGGCTGTGTTGGGTCTTCGTTGCTGTGAGCGGGGGCTGCTCTTCGTTGTGGTGTGCGGGCTTTTCATTGCGGTGGCTTCTCTTGTTACAGAGCGCGGGCTTCAGTAGTTGCAGCATGCAGGCTCAGTAGTTGTGGCGCACGGGCTTAGTTGCTCCGTGGCACGTGGGATCTTCCCAGACCAGGGATCGAACCCGAGTCCCCTGCATTAGCAGGCGGATTCTTTTTTTTTTTTAATTTATTTTTGGCTGTGTGGGGTCTCCCTTGAAGTGCGTGGGCTTCTCATTGCGGTGGCTTCTCTTGTTGCAGAGCACGCCTCTAGGCGCGCGGCCTTCGGTAGTTGTGGCACGCGGGCTTCAGTAGTTGTGGCTCGCGGGCTCTGGAGCACAGGCTCAGTAGTTGTGGTGCACGGGCTTAGTTGCTCCACGGCATGTGGGATCTTCCCAGACCAGGGCTCGAACCTGTGTCCCCTGCATTGGCAGGCAGATTCCCAACCACTGTGCCACCAGGGAAGTCCGATCTCTTAGGCTTAAACGAAACCAACCACCAGCCCTTTTATGTGATCAGGCTGGCATTACAGCCAAAAGCCTGCATGAAGCCATCCCTAGAGTCTTCCCCAAGTCCATGGACTGGAACAAGATTCAGGCATGCACCCAAAAGCCTGCTGTATCTGTCCATAACTGTTACAGCAGGCTCCAGATTGTTTTCAAGGAAAATTTCAGGCTTCCCACCGATGCCGAATCCACCCAGGTGGCTTTTAATTCCACGTTTGTATATGATCTAACCAAGGACTTACCCTGTTAGTCAAAAGAACCTGTAAAGAATGGGAAACAGCGTCTACCCTGATCTTGTCACTTTGGCCACTCAATTGGCTCGTACCCCAGAAGATGACACCAAAAGAAAGGCAACTCCCGCAGATGAAGACTCAAAGCAAATCTGGCCGTTGGAAAAAGGATTGCTATAAATTGAAATCCAAACACTTGCAACCCTCCAAGAACCGACAGCCAAACCCACCCCAAGGATGTGACTCAGAGGACACACAGGGACTGTTCCCTGTCCGTCCATTAAATAGCCTGGGGAAGACTCTTACTCAGATCAGAGACAAGTTCCTTATAGTATTAATTGGCACAGGGGCTGCTCTGTCAGCGCCCAACCTAACTACAGCGAAACAGTTCCTTCCTCACAGTATTACATACGTTCCAATAGTGGGGACCTCACGCTGCAACATGTCCCTGTTTCCCAGCCCATACCTTTTTGTCTGGGGCCTTTGCAAAACAAACACCCATTTCTCCTCAGCAGTGTGGCTCCTATACATGTATTAGGATGAGATTTCCTGGAGAAATAGCATGCTGCCACTTTTTCCCTCAAGAGGGAGTATTCCTTCAGTTCAAATCAACACTTAGGAAGATTAAACCCCTTTTTGCCTTTATTACATTGCAAAGCTAAGAAAACCGAGCTTTGGACTTACCCCACTATTAACCAGGTACCCCTCCCCCCCACTCTTTGGACAGAATCCTCAACAGACATAGGCAGAATTCATAGTGCCTCTCCTATTAAGACGTACAATACCCTATAAATAAAGAAGTCTTCCAGGACATAAGTTCTATCATAGAAGACTGTAAGGCCGAAGGACTCTTTGTCCCTTGCACTAGTCTTTGTAATAGCCCTGTCTTACCTGTAAAAAACCCAGCAGCCAAGGAGGGAGATTTGTGCAGGACCTTTGGCAATAAACAGCATTGTAATTCCTTGCCACCCTGTCACCTGTAATCCCCACGTGCTGTCAGTGTTCATCTCTACTGGAAGCAACTTTTTCACTGTGGTCGACTTAGGCAGTATGTTTTTTTAGTATTCCTGTTGATAAAGAGTCAATATCTTTTTGCCTTTACCTGGGAAGGACAACAATATACCTGGACAGTCATGCGTCAGGGCTTTACTGAGGTTCCTCTTCTGACAGATTTTAAAGGCTGACTTAAATGACGTAGAATTCTCTGGAGGCACCACCTTACTGTAATATGTAGATGATTTGCTTCTTTGCTCGCCCTCCCAAAATTTCCACAAAGACATTGTTCACCTGTTAAAAATCTTAGCCATTAAGGGCTATAAGGTCTTGAAGGAAAGACTGCAATTTGTCCAAACTCATGTTTGATATCTAGGACATTTAATCTCAGAACGGAGACTACACCTAGATCCCGATAGGCTTCAAGGCATTTTAAACTCTCCAAACCCCCAAACCAAATGTCAGTTACGGGGTTTTCTTGGGCTAGCTGGTTATTGTTGCAACTGGGTTCCAAACTTCTCTTTAATGATTCTGCCCCCCATATGCTCCCTTTTGTTGTTGGCCGTGCCACACGGCACGTGGGATCTTAGTTCCCCGACCAGGGATTGAACTCGGGCCCCCTGCAGTGGGAGCCTGGAGTCTTAACCACTGGACCACTGGGGAAGTCACCCTATATGCCTTTATAAAGAACAGCAAACCTGACCTCATTGTTTGGGATGACCAAGATCGTTTAGCCTTTGAAGGAAAGTTTAATAAATCCACCGACCCTTGAATACCCAAATTATCAGCTACCCTTTTCCTTATTGTATATGAGAAGGAAGGGAATGCCCTCGGGATATTTACCCCAAAATATGGGGCTATCACTGACCCCTGGGTTACTACACCCAACGGTTAGATCCCTGGCCTGAGCATATGGCATGGCTTAGAGCTATGCCTGCTGCTGTCCTCTTAGTAAAGGCTACCATCTTTGCACCTCACACCGTTGAGGCTCTCTTGAGTTCACACCACACTCAACACCTTTCAGCAAGCCATTTTACCCCTTTGAAATCTTCTTACTCGCTGTGCCCGCATCACTCCCATTCAGTGTAACAGCCTCAACCCTGCAACCTATCTTCCCTCCTCCACTGATAAAATTCCCCATGACTTCCCATGATGACACCTCATGACTACTTACAGGAAACCTCCTTGATGAATCCTGATCTTATGTGGTTTACTAATGGCTCTTACCTGAAAAATGAAAATAGTGAATTTTGTGCTGGAGATGTGAAAGTATTGAGGCTGCCGCCCTTGCTTTGGCTGCTTCAGGTCAACGAGCTGAATCACACAGGCACACCTTATCTTGTTGTGCTTCGCAGGTATTGTGTCTTTTTGTAAATTGAAGGCTTGTGACCCTGTGTCAGCGTCGGTCAGCGCCATTTTTCCAACAGCGTTTGCTCACTTCATCTGACTGTGACATTTTGGTAATTCTCACGGTATTATTGTATTTGTTGTAGTGATCTGTGGTCCGTGACCTTTGACGTTCCTACAACTCGCTGCAGACTCAGGTGATGGTTAGCACTCTTTAGCAATAAAGTATTTTTAAATGAAGGTATGTACATTGTATTTTAAGATATAATGCTATCACACGCTCAACAAACTACCATATAATGTAAACATTTATATGCACTGGGAAACCAGGAAGTTCACGTGACTCGCTTTACTGCAGTAGTCTGGAACCAAACATGTAGTACCGAGGAGGTCTGCTTGTATACCGTCACTCAAACATGCATTTTAGCCAAAGGCAAGACAGCACACCTCTTGACTGATAGTATGCCTTTGAAGAGTGGTGCAGTGCTTTGGAATGTTATGGAAACAACAGGGTTTCCTTACTCCCAGTGGAGATAAAATTAAGAATGGCCCTTATGCCGAAAGTCTGTTGGACACCATACTGCTGCCGGCAGCTCTAGCTATCATTACAGGGCCTGGGCATTGCAAGTCTGATTCACTGGAAGCCAAAGGAAACCACCTCCCTGATACCTCTGCAAAAAAACACTTCCTTTATGATACCCATAGACCAAACCTCTGTCATGGTCCAAAAGGCTCTTCCCCCTGCAAAGACCTAAGAGAACTAGCCAGGGGAGGATAACAGCTGGCCTCTGAAAGAGAAGAGCACAACTGGAAATCTGAAAGGCTGGCTGTTGGACCCATGAAGAAAAGGGGCTCTGGTTTGAACCCAGTAATAAGCTGTTTCTGCCAGAAAATCTAAAACTTCCCTTATTGACCACTGCACATGGATTAAACCATTGGTCCACTGAGAAAAGGGTAACCTTTATAAATCAGTGTTGATAGAGAAACACCAGCAAGACCACAAAAGGCACTTGTCTTGCTTGTTCTACTTGTCATAAATTGATCCCAAGGAAGCCTGTTTGTACCGCCTCAGGACATTTTAATGCACCAGACTGCTAACGCTCTGGCAAGTGGATTTCATACAGTTGCCCCCACTCATGGGTATAAATATGCTCTAGTAACGGTTTTCATGTCGGACTCAAGCGTTTCCATGTAGAGTGGTGACTCCCTCTTCCATAGTTGAAGTCCTTGTAGAAAAGATCATTCCCACTTGAGGACCTCTCCTGGCCCTGGAACTCCAGGGGACCTGCTTCACTGGGCGGCTCCCGTCAGGCTTATCATCGTCAGTCTTCAGGGCTGGTTCATGCAAATGTAACTGTGAAGAGCTGGCTGGCTAAGTTAGGTGAAACCCTCCAGGTACACTGGCCAAGAGTAGTGCTCTGGTTCTTCTGAGTCTTAGATCTACATTTGGGATTCATAAATTCTCACCCTTTGAAACAGTCACGGATGGCCAAAGCATTTAGCCTCTGCTTTGTTTGACCCCACTAATAAAAGGTTACATACTTCACATTTTGCAGGGGTCTAAAATCCACTGAGAATAATCGTGCTGTACTAGAGCAGTCTTTCTACAGTGTGCTCCCTGGAGATGAAGATGTCAGTTTACAGCCTGGAGACTTCAACTGCTGGAAGAGACCTATGCATAAAGACTCCCTCCTCCCTCATTGGAAGGACTTCTACCAGGTGTTACTGACTAATCCCTGTGCCACGAAGCTCCCAGAGTTAGACTCCTGGATTCATGTGTCCCATCTTAAAAAGGACCCCAAACCTGAGTGGACCTGCAGCCCAGCTCAAGACTGAAAGCTAAGAATTTCTAAGGACTGAAGCAGACAGCTTTCCAGAGATCAGAGATATCCGGCCCAGGCCTGTGAAACCTGTTTCAGCCAATTCTGTATCACTCAGCCAAGTCATGCTGCTATAGTTGTAATTGTCCTTTCTTTGGCCTCCTTGCCGCCCTCTAGTTTGGCTGTAATGCACCCCTTTGCTCCCACCTTACAAGAACTCTCATTCCACCAACCTTACTGATCGCTGGTGATGATGAACCTGAACTGGAGGCCTGGCCATTATCCTTAGAAGGGTGGTGAAACCTGTCTGGCAGAGATACAAGGTTTTCCTTTGGCATCTTTGTGGCTATACTTAAATTGGCACCTGACATTACAGCATTCCATTGGGTGCCCCACCCCTAAAGGAATCCCTCTCACTTAAGCCTGGCCTCTTACCGAAAAGCTTTCCAGTGTTCCAGAAGCATTAATGGGACTGGTGAATCTCTAGGCTACCTCCTGCACCCTTGTAACACTTATATGTGATTCAGATGGCCATGGGTTCATTCCCCACTGGAATCTAGGAGACTGACGTCTCCTCCAGCATGTATCTCTTTGGTGGGGTGATGAAAATTTTAACGATACAGGGAGTAGAAAGCTGATGTGCTGTCTTCAGTGGCGCCTCATGGGGAGCTGATCAGAGATCTGTTGAGTGGTAGGAACTAATTCACCCTAGCTTGTCTCTGGCAGATCCCCAGCCTCCATCAGAACCTCACCCACAGTAACCAAACTCCCCTGTTACTCCAAATATGTTGAAATTTAAGATATTCCTCTAACTATCCTCACGGTGCTAAACAGAACCACTTACCATGCGTTGTTTATAAATGACTGGTTTTGATCCTGAGATCTCTTTTATTCCAGGAAAAGAAAAAACCCTGTCTTTAGAAAACACTGGGTATTTCCTTCTGTGTGGAAGGAGTGCATACCCCACACTTGCCCTAAATGGGAAGTGTGCTTGGAGCCCTGTCCTCACTCCTGATGCTGGAGTTGGGAAAACCCTGCCTTCCATCGCCCTTGGGCCCAATCTGGGTTCCTTCTCCTGCCGTCTTGAGAGAGCACATCGTAGCTGGGATGGATACAATTTTGGGTGGATGCCTACAGATACGCTCCTGGTAGATAGAAAGGGATTTGCCCTTTGGACTTTTTCCCTTGAGTTGGAGTAGCAGAACTTGAAAAGGCAGTTAAGAATCTCTTCAGATTCATGGCTGCCACCTTAATGCTTATGTCAGAGCTTTTGAATATCAACAAACCCAAGTAGACAGCCTAGCAGAAGTTGTCTTACAAAACTGCAGAGCCCTAAACCTCCACACTGCATAGCATGGGGGAACCTGTGCCCTGCTTGAGGAAGAATGCTGGGGTTTTTTTTGTTTTTTTAAATTTTATTTATTTACTTATTTATTTTTGGATGTGTTGGGTCTTCATTGCTGCACGCGGGCTTTCTCTAGTTGCGGTGAGCAGGGGCTACTATTCGTTGCGGTGCACAGGGTTCTCATAGCGGTGGCTCCTCATTGCGGAGCACGGGCTCTAGGTGCGTGGGCTTCAGTAGTTGTGGCACACGGGCTCCGTAGTTGTGGCTTGCGGGCTCTAGAGCACAGGCTCAGTAGTTGTGGCTCTAGAGCACAGGCTCAGAAGTCTTGGGACTTCCCTGGTTCTTAACACAAGGACTGAAAGTAGTGAAAGAGGGCTTCCCTGGTGGCCCAGTGGTTAAGAATCTGCCTGCCAATGCAGGGGACACGGTTTCGAGCCCTGGTCCGGGAAGATCCCACATGCCACGGAGCAACTAAGCCCACGTGCCACAACTACTGAAGCCCGTGCGCCTGGAGCCCATGCTCTGCAACAAGAGAAGCCACCGCAATGAGAAGCCCATGCACTACAACAAAGAGTAGACCCTGCTTTCCACAGCTAGAGAAAGCCCGCGTGCAGCAACAAAGACCCAACGCAGCCAAAAATAAATTAATTAAAAAAAATAATAAAAATAATGGAAGATAATATCACACTATTAACTGAAATAGGCCATACCCCCGGGACCTGGGCCATTTTTGACCTATTAAATGTAGGCAGCTGGGGAAACAGGTTGAGAAGTTTATTCTAGTCAGTAGCTATAATTGGACTTCTGGCCATGGGTATAATCCACATGGTTAAATTTCTCCTGTTTTGTATCAGCAGGCAAATGTCTTTCTCCCAGGTGTGTGTACAAAATAAAGTTATTTTTCCTGTATGTAACTGCAAAATAAAGGCTTATCCTGAAGCTCAGCTGACCATGGAAACTGAACTGACCACGTCAGAGGGACATAACTGAGGTTCACCATTTCTCAATTGTTGTGTTCAAATGAGGCCAAGTATCTGCTTGCTGTTTTCCTCTTCCGTGGGATGAGACATCTGAGGATGGTCCTCCTCAGCTCGGAGAGACCCATAATCCACGTGCAGCTCGTGGTGCCTCTGACTAAGTGAGATACCCACACGGTGAGACTGATGAGCGGTGCTTTTTGTGAAAGAGTTTAATCAAAAGGGGGGGATGTGAAAGGATTTTAATCTAAAATGGAACGGAAGGATGTGAAATGGAGAATCTCTTGCGCATGCACCCTCAGAAAACATGTACCCTCAGAAAACAAAGATGGTGGGACTGATTTGCCATAAATGCTTGACTTATGAGAGATCGAAATTTATCCTCCAACCAGTGAGCATCTGCCAGGAATTTCTCCGCATCTTGGAACCACTTGCTGCATGGTCCCTAATTGGATTTTCCCCTTTTGCACTCTTTGCCCAAAGAAGCAACCCACCCCAAGCCTTCAGTGAACTCACCTGTAGCTCGCTTCAGTATGTGTGTCCTGAATTGCAGTTTCTCTGCTGTTCCCAAATAAACTCCATTTCTGGTAACTGGAGTTTGCCTTAGTTTACCTCCTTTCTTTTAGGTTGAAAGAAACCCCAATCCACACCTTACTAGCCAGGTAACCTTGGGTTAGTCACCTCACCCTTCCCATCCTCAGTGTCCTCTTCTGTGCACTGGGGATGCACCCTCCCTGCCAGAGTTGCTGTGGGTATAAATTGTGGGAAATTGCCTGTCACATGGGGACCTTGCTAGTACAGAAGGTGTTGGAATTAGGTGTGTGGCTTGACTGGGTGGGGAAAACGGGACTTTGTCCGTTAAGCTGGCAGTGACAGCTGCTGCAAGAGAGAGCAGTTGGTGTGTGTGGTCTACACAGAAGGTGCTGGTGGACATAATTGTTAGACAATGGAGACTTTAATTACATAGCCAAATTGTAGTTGGTTTCAGTGTGTAACCAGTTTGGCAGTAGGTGTCAGTATCCATTCCTATTCTTTGACCCAGAAATCCTACAGTCACAATCCTACTATTGCCAAATAAAGAATTACTTGGAATGGGAAGCCATGTAAACTAAGATGTGTTCATGTAGATGTTATCCGAAGTATATCGGGGGGAAATACCCGTTGTATTTAACAACTGGTAAAAGGTAAGTGTATTAGCTCTTAAAATGTTGTCATCAGATGTTATTTTGAAGACCTGCCTGTCTCATGTTTCGCATTTGTAATATATGAAAAAGCAGAATATAAGCTTGGGAATTGGGCTTCCCTGGTGGTGCAGTGGTTAAGAATCCCCCTGCCAATGCAAGGGAGATGGGTTCAAGCCCTGGTCCAGGAAGATCCCACGTGCCGCGGAGCAACTAAGCCTGTGCGCCACAACCACTGAGCCTGCGCTCTAGAGCCCGCGAGCCACAACTACTGAGCCCGCGTGCCACAAGTACTGACGCCCGCGTGCCTAGAGCCTGTGCTCCGCAAGAAGAGAAGCAACCGCAATGAGAAGGCCGCGCACCGCAACCAAGAGTAGTCCCCGCTCACCGCAACTAGAGAAAACCCGTGCGCAGCAACGAAGAACCAACGTGGCCAAAAATAAATAAATTTATTTATTTAAAAAAAAAAAAAAAGCTTGGGAATAGCCCGGATGCGGCTGTATGCATGCAGCAGATTGCGGAGGAGCTAAGCTGGGAGGTGCAGGAATTCGGGTTTCTGTGTGGAGTGACTTTGGACTCAGCAGAAGGTGATGGGGACCGTTGGAGGGTTTTTCCCCTCCTGATTTTCATTTGTTTCCTTAAATCATTTAGCTTTTTGAAAAAGATAATGTAACATTTATGTAGTATTTCGAATTTTTAAAGTAATTACAATGTTTTATTTTGAAACAGAATTACCTAAGAAAGATGCACTTAAAACAATCGTAGTTCATAAATTCCAGTTGGAGCTATATTTCCTAACTGTGAAGCATTATTGTTCTCTTTGACCCTGAAGCACTGATTAAGGGGTTTGGGCTTTGCTCAGATACCTAAGAATGAGTCATCGACCAGTTGTCAGCTTGAAACCACCCTTCAGAGGGGCATCTGAAGTGGATTTACTACATTTAGGACTAAGGAAATGTGATCACCAAACCTGACTGTTTTTAGCTCTGCATTTAGATAGGGCTTTGAAATTGTACTAGTATCAAGTTCTATTTAAGTCATAAATGTCTTAGAACCCACCTTTAATATTTATAGGTAGAAAGTCACCTAATCTGGAGATAATCTTTTTTTATATGTCTCTTGTAAAAGTGGGATAATAATTGAGTGTATTACATGATGTTTTTACACAAGTACTGCATCTTCAGTGTAGAAGTAGTAGAACATACAGAATAAACAAAATTTTAAAATCATTCTGAGTTAAGGTTTGAAAGGCAATGTGAGCACCAGTAAATTCTTTGAATTGCTCTAAAATAATTGGTCTAGCGTAAATAAATGTTTCTGTTTCTGAAACTTATTATAGACATAAGGCAAGTTAAAATTGATGAATTGTCTTTATTCTGAAGTCTGGTCATTTTAGTGCCAACAAGAGAAATTTTTTATGAGTAAATGTGCTTGCACTGAGAGGCGTATAAGTTTTTAATTTGATGAGTTTTCACAAGTGTGTATATGCAAGTAACCAGTACCCCATTCAAGGTCTTGACATTTCCATCACCCCAGAGCAGTCCCTCCTGCCCCTCCTTACGAGGTCCTCATCCCCCACTGAAAATCACTGTGAAAAGAGTACATTTGAAAATTTTTTGTCTGTGAATATTTAGTAATGTTAATTCTTTTTTAATTTGTAGGAGATAAAAACATTCAGATGGCAGATAACAGGTAAGCCAAAATGGACTTTGTTTATTGGAGTTTAAATTTTAGTTGGTGAGCAAGAGGCAAGCCTTATTTCTGTAAACATCATTAGGTGCTCCAGCTGACGGCTCTTTTTTTCCCTCTGTGTTTTTGAGCCCATAAAGAACTTGCTCTAGATGTGAAAAGTGTGTCATATATTGATACTAAAAACCTTTATGTTTTTAGAGACTTTGTGTGGCTGTCCCACAGAGCCACTGTGGGCACTGTGTCCTAACAGCTTGGCAAGGTGGCTTTTTTTAATAATGGTGAGGAAAGTATTTCATAGGTAACACATGTGTGTGTCTGTAGTTGTCTTCTGCTCAAATCTGAAGTTACTGTGGAGACACCTCTTAAAACGCCATTGTGCTATTTATCTGTGAAACTTTTTTTAGAGTAATACTTTTTAAATATATTGTTTTAGTTTTTCAGATGGGGTTCCTCCAGATTCCTTGGAAGCTGCTAAAAATGCAAGTAATACAGGTCAGTTCACCGCACATGGGAAAGTGAACCGTTGGAGAGTTTGCGTGCAGAGCAGGGAGGCTCCTACGCAAACCCCGGAAATCAAGTGAATAGCACAGTGCACCTCTACCTGCCGTCTCTCGCTCTTAGCGCTGATTGCCAGGCGCTTAGGCTTTTTTCACCTGTGCCTTTACTTCTCTTCCCGTGATTATTCTGAAGCACGTCCCAGATATCATATTATTTTGATATGATCATAAATTCATAGATATATTACTTTTCCTCCATTTTCTTTTCTTTTTTTTTTAAAATACATTTATTTATTTATTTTTGGCTGCATCGGGTCTTCGTTGCTGCACACGGGCTTTCTCTAGTTGCGGAGAGCGGGGGCTGCTCTTCGTTGCAGTGCGCAGGCTTCTCATTGCGGTGGCTTCTCTTGTTGCGGAGCATGGGCTCTAGAGCGCAGGCTCAGTAGTTGTGGTGCGCGGGCTTAGTTGTTCCATGGCATATAGGATCTTCCCGGACCAGGGCTCGAACCCGTGTCCCCTGCATTGGCAGGCGGATTCTCAACCGTTGCGCCTCCAGGGAAGGCCCTTTCCTCCATTTTCAAGTATTTATCTATGCTTGTTTTTCCCTTTGAACTGTTTGAAAGCAAGTTGTGGATATTCTGGCTTTTTCTTCCTAAAACAATTTAGTATAAATTTCCTAAAAACTAGGATAAAGTCTCATAACCACAGTGCCACTACCACAACCAAGAAATTTAATGGCGGTCCAATACTATTAGCTAATGTACAGTCATGTTCATATTCTCCTGGTTTTCTCAACATTTCTTTTACCTCCATACCCCACACTCAAATCCAGAGCTGGCCAAGGATCATGTATCACGTTTAGTTCTGTCCCCTTTATTCTAGAGTTATATCCCCCCACCTTTTTTACCCTTCCTCGCAGGGACACATCAGCAGGCTGTGTGCTCCAGCTGTCTTGTAGAATGCTCTGGATGGGTCTCGTGGTTTTCTCCTCACTAGATTCAGGGTAAATGTCTTGGCAAGACGAGCACATAGGCGACCTGATGGAGTGGGAATGCAGTTAGGCCTGTGACGGGGCTCCCGAGAGTGCTGACGTGGTGAAGACAGTGTCTGCTGGTCTCTGCCCTTAGGGTCCTTGGAGTAAAGAAGCTGTTGGGCACCCTGCGGGAATCCTGTTCTCCATAAGACTCTTATGTAGGGATTCGGGCACCACTGATGATCCTTGCTGAATCCGTGATGACGTTGGTGGTCACCAAAGGGTGTTTTTCTAATCCTGTCAATCTGACTAACATATTACATATATTAAAGAAATACTTCCCTACTCCCCCGCTACCCCATTTTAATGTTACTATAGACTCATGGATTAGCTTTTTATTCAGTGTTTAATCATTTGCCATCATTATTCTTTTTTTAATAAATAAATTAATTATTTTATACAGCAGGTTCTTATTAGTCATCCATTTTATAAACATCAGTGTATACACGTCAATCCCAATCGGCCCAATTCATCACACCACCAGCCCCACTCCCCGCCGCTCTCCCCCCTTGGTGTCCATACGTTTGTTCTCTACATCTGTGTCTCAATTTCTGCCCTGCAAACCGGTTCATCTGTACCATTTTTCTACGTTCCACATATATTTGTTAATATACGATATTTGTTTTTCTCTTTCTGACTTCACTCTGTATGACAGTCTCTAGATCCATCCACATCTCTACAAATGACCCAATTTCGTTCCTTTTTATGGCTGAGTAATACTCCATTGTATATATGTACCACATCTTCTCTATCCATTCATCTGTTGATGGACACTTAGGTTGCTTCCATGTCCTGGCTATTGTAAATAGTGCTGCAGTGAACAATGGGGTGCATGTGTCTTTTTGAATTGTGGTTTTCTCTGGGTATATGCCCAGTACTGGGATTGCTGGGTCATATGGTAATTCTATTTTTACTTTTTTAAGGAACCCCCATACTGTTCTCCATAGTGGCTGTATCGATTTACATTCCCACCAACAGTGCAGGAGGGTTCCCTTTTCTCCACACCCTCTCCAGCATTTGTTTGTAGATTTTCTGATGATGCCCATTCTAACTGGTGTGAGGTGATACCTCATTGTAGTTTTGATTTGCATTTCTCTGATAATTAGTGATGTTGAGCAGCTTTTCATGTGCTTCTTGGCCATCTGTATGTCTTCTTTGGAGAAATGTCTATTTAGGTCTTCTGCCCATTTTTGGACTGGGTTGTTTGTTTTTTTAATATTGAGCTGCACGACCTGTTTATATATTTTGGAGATTAATCCTTTGTCCATTGATTCGTTTGCGAATATTTTCTCCCATTCTGAGGGTTGTCTTTTCATCTTGTGTATGGTTTCCTTTGCTGAGCAAAAGCTTTTAAGTTTCATTAGGTCCCATTTGTTAATTTTTGTTTTTATTTCCATTACTCTAGGAGGTGGATCAAAAAAGATCTTGCTGTGATTTATGTCAGAGTGTTCTTCCTATGTTTTCCTCTAAGAGTTTTATAGTGTCTGGTCTTACATTTAGGTCTCTAACCCATTTTGAGTTTATTTGTGTGTATGGTGTTAGGGAGTATTCTAATTTCATTCTTTTACATGTAGCTGTCCAGTTTTCCCAGCACCACTTATTGAAGAGACTGTCTTTTCTCCATTGTATATTCTTGCCTCCTTTGTCATAGATTAGTTGACCATAGGTGCATGGGTTTACCTCTGGGCTTTCTATCTTGTTCCATTGATCTATGTTTCTGTTTTTGTGCCAGTACCATATTGTCTTGATTACTGTAGCTTTGTAGTATAGTCTGAAATCAGGGAGTTTGATTCCTCCAGCTCCATTTTTTTCCCTGAAAACTGCTTTGGCTCTTTGGGGTCTTTTGTGTCTCCATACAAATTTTAAGATTTTTTTGTTCTAGTTCTGTAAAAAATGCCATTGGTAATTTGATAGGGATTACACTGAATCTGTAGATTGCTTTGGGTAGTATAGTCATTTTCACAGTATTGATTCTTCCAATCCAAGAACATGGTATATCTCTCCATCTGTTGGTATCACCTTTAATTTCTTTCATCAGTGTCTTATAGTTTTGTGCATACAGGTCTTTTGTCCCCCTGGGTAGGTTTATTCCTAGGTATTTTATTCTTTTTGTTGCAGTGGTAAATGGGAGTGTTTCCTTAATTTCTCTTTCAGATTTTTCATCACTAGTGTATAGGAATGCAAGAGATTTCTGTGCGTTAATTTTGTATCCTGCAACTTTACCAGATTCATTGATTAGCTCTAATAGTTTTCTGGTGGCATCTGTAGGATTCTCTATGTATAGTATCATGTCACCTGCAAACAGTGACAGTTTTACTTCTTCTTTTCCAATTTGTATTCCTTTTATTTCTTTTTCTTCTCTGATTGCTGTGGCTAGGACTTCCAAAGCTGTGTTGAATAATAGTGGTGAGAGTGGACATCCTTGTCTTGTTCCTGATCTTAGAGGAAATGCTTTCAGTTTTTCACCATTGAGAATGATGTTTGCTGTGGGTTTGTCATATATGGCCTTTATTATGTTGAGGTAAGTTCCCTCTATGCCCACTTTCTGGAGAGTTTTTATCATAAATGGTGTTGAATTTTGTCAGAAGCTTTTTCTGCATCTATTGAGATGATCATATGGTTTTTCTCCTTCAATTTGTTAATATGGTTTATCACATTGATTGATTTACGTATATTGAAGAATCCTTGCATCCCTGGGATAAATCCCACTTGATCATGGTGTATGATCCTTTTAATGTGCTGTTGGATTCTGTTTGCTAGTATTTTGTTGAGGGTTTTTCCATCTATATTCATCAGTGATATTGGTCTGTAATTTTCTTTTTTTGTAGTATCTTTGTCTGTTTCTGGTATCAGGGTGACGGTGATGGCCTCATAGATTGAGATTGGGAGTGTTCCTTCCTCTGCAGTTTTTTGGAAGAGTTTGAGAAGGATGGGTGTTAGCTCTTCTCTAAATGTTTGATAGAATTCACCCGTGAAGCCATCTGGTCCTGAACTTTCATTTGTTGGAAGATTTTTAATCACAGTTTCAATTTCATTACTTGTGATTGGTCTGTTCATATTTTCTATTTCTTCCTGGTTCAGTCTTGGAAGGTTATACCTCTCTAAGGATTTGCCCATTTCTTCCAGGTTGTCCATTTTATTGGCATAGGGTTGCTTGTAGTAGTCTCTTAGGATGCTTTGTATTTCTGTGGTGTCTGTTGTAACTTCTCCTTTTTCATTTCTAATTTTATTGATTTGAGTACTCTCCCTGTTTTTCTTGATGAGTCTGGCTAATGGTTTACCAATTTTTTTTATCTTCTCAAAGAACCAGCTTTTAGTTTTATTGATCTTTGCTATTGTTTTCTTTATTTCTATTTCATTTATTTCTGATCTGATCTTTATGATTTCTTTCCTTCTGCTAACTTTGGGTTTTGTTTGTTCTTCTTTCTCTAGTTCCTTTAGGTGTGAGGTTAGATTGTTTATTTGAGATGTTTCTTGTTTCTTGAGGTAGGCTTGTATAGCTATAAACTTCCCTCTTAGAACTGCTTTTGCTGCATCCCATAGGTTTTGGATTGTCATGTTTTCATTGCCATTTGTCTCTTGGTATTTTTTAATTTCCTCTTTGATTTCTTCAGTGATCTCTTGGTTATTTAGTAACGTATTGTTTAGCCTCCATGTGTTTGTGTTTTTTTACGTTTTTTCCCCTGGAATTGATTTCTAATCTCGTAGCATTGTGGTCAGAAAAGATGCTTGATATGATTTCAGTTTTCTTAAATTTACTGAGGCTTGATTTGTGACCTAAGATGTGATCTGTCCTGGAGAATGTTCCATGAGCACTTGAGAAGAAAGTGTAATCTGCTGTTTTTGGATGGAATGTCCTATAAATATCAATTAAATCTATCTGGTTGGGCTTCCCTGGTGGCACAGTGGTTGAGAGTCTGCCTGCCGATGCAGGGGACACGGGTTTGTGCCCCGGTCCGGGAAGATCCCACATGCCGCAGAGCAGCTGGGCCTGTGAGCCATGGCCGCTGAGCCTGTGCGTCTGGAGCCTGTGCTCCGCAATGGGAGAGGCCACAACAGTGAGAGGCCCGTGTACCGCAAAAAAAAAAAAAAAAATCTATCTGGTCTATTGTGTCGCTTAAAGCTTGTGTTTACTTACTAATTTTCTGTTTGGATGATCTGTCCAGTGGTGTAAGTGAGGTGTTAAATTCCCCCACTATTTTGTTACTGTCGACTTCCTCTTTTATAGCTGTTAGCAGTTGCCTTATGTATTGAGGTGCTCCTATGTTAGGTGCATATATATTTATAATTGTTATATCTTCTTGGATTGATCCCTTGATCATTATGTAGTGTCCTTCCTTGTCTCTTGTAACATTCTTTATTTTAAAGTCTATTTTATCTGATATGAGTATTGCTACTCCAGCTTTCTTTTGATTTCTGTTTGCATGGAATATCTTTTTCCATTCCCTCGCTTTCAGTCTGTATGTGTCCCTAGGTCTGAAGTGGGTCTCTTGTAGACAGCATATATATGGGTCTTGTTTTTGTATCTATTCAGCGAGCCTCTGTCTTTTGGTTGGAGCATTTAATCCATTCACGTTTAAGGTAATTATCGATATGTATGTTCTTATTACCATTTTCTTAATTGTCTTGGGTTTGTTTTTGTAGGTCCTTTTCTTCTCTTGTGTTTCCCACTTTGAGAAGTTCCTTTAGCAATTGTTGTAGAGCTGGTTTCGTGGTACTGAATTCTCTTAGCTTTTGCTTGTCTGTAAAACCTTTGATTTCTCTATCAAATCTGAATGAGATCCTTGTGGGGTAGAGTAATCTTGGCTGTAGGTTCTTCCCTTTCATCACTTTAAATATATCATGCCACTCCCTTCTGGCTTGTAGAGTTTCTGCTGAGAAATCAGCTGTTAACCTTATGGGAGTTTCCTTGTATGTTATTTGTCGTTTTTCCCTTGCTGCTTTCAATCAATTTTTTTTGTCTTTAATTTTTACCAATTTGATTACCATGTGTCTCGGCATATTTCTCCTTGGGTTTATCCTGTATGGGACCCTCTGTGCTTCCTGGACTTCGGTGGCTATTTCCTTTCCCATGTTCGGGAAGTTTTCGACTATAATCTCTTCAAATATTTTCTCGGGTCCTTTCTCTCTCTCTTCTCCTTCTGGGACGCCTATAATGCGAATGTTGTTGCTTTTAGTGTTGTCCCAGAGGTCTCCTAGGCAGTCTTCATTTCTTTTCATTCTTTTTTCTTTATTCTGTTCCGCAGCAGTGAATTCCACCATTCTGTCTTCCAGGTCACTTATCCGTTCTTCTGCCTCAGTTATTCTGCTGTTGATTCCTTCTAGTGTAGTTTTCGTTTCAGTTATGGTGTTGTTCATCTCTGTTTGTTTGTTCTTTAATTGTTCTAGATCTTTGTTAAACATTTCTTGCATCTCCTCGATCTTTGCCTCCATTCTTTTTCCGAGGTCCTGGATCATCTTCACTATCATTATTCTGAATTCTTTTTCTGGAAGGTTGCCTATCTCCACTTCATTTAGTTGTTTTTCTGGGGTTTTATCTTGTTCCTTCATCTGGTACATAGCCCTCTGCCTTTTCATCTTGTCTGTCTTTCTGTGAATGTGGTTTTTGTTCCACAGGCTGCAGGATTGTAGTTCTTCTTGCTTCTGCTGTCTGCCCTCTGGTGGATGAGGCTATCTAAGAGGCTTGTGCCAGTTTCCTGATGGGAGGGACTGGTGGTGGGTATAGCTGGGTGTTGCTCTGGTGGGCAGAGCTCAGTAAAACTTTAATCCGCTTGTTTGCTGATGGGTTGGGCTGGGTTCCCTCCTGTTGGTTGTTTGGCCTCAGGAGACCCAGCACTGGAGCCTACCCAGGCTCTTTGGTGCGGCTAATGGTGGACTCTGGGAGGGCTCACCCCAAGGAGTACTTCCCAGAACTTCTACTGCCAGTGTCCTTGTCCCCCTGGTGAGCCACAGCCATCCCCCACCTCTGCAGGAGACCCTCCAACACTAGCAGGTAGGTCTGATTCAGTCTCCCCTGGGGTCACTGCTCCTTCCCCTGGGTCTCGATGCGCACACTACTTTGTGTGTGGCCTCCAAGAGTGGAGCCTCTGTTTCCCCCAGTCCTGTCAGAGTCCTGTAATCAAATCCTGCTACCCTTCAAAGTCTGATTCTCTAGGAATTCCTCCTTCTGTTGTCGGACCCCCAGGTTGGGAAGCCTGACGGGGCTCAGAACCTTCACTCCAGTGGGTGGACTTCTGTGGTATAAGTGTTCTCCAGTTTGTGAGTCACCCACCCAGCGATTATGGGATTTGATTTTACTGTGATTGCACCCCTCCTACCATCTCGTAGTGGCTTCTCCTTTGTCTGTGGATATGGGTGTTTTTGGTGAGCTCCAGCGTCTTCTTGTCGATCACTGTTCAGTAGTTAGTTGTGATTCTGGTGTCCTCGCAGGAGGGAGTGAGCGCACGTCCTTCTGCTCCGCCATCTTCCCTCACTGTCCATCGTTATTCTTTTTTGTGTGCAGACTGTCCCATTTGCCAATGGGGTCCCTGTAAGCTGGCTTCTGTGTCCTTTTGCTGCGTCCCCGTCCATTTTGAGTTCTCTGTAGCTTTGTGGCATAGGCGATGGTCCATTTTCCCTTGAACTTTCCTTTCCCCAGACCTGGAATCTACATTTATGCAAGGAGGCTTGTATCTTTTAGTTGGGACAGAAATTTAAAAACCAAAATATAAATCCCATCTGCCATTATTTCTAGACCTTTCAGTGGCCAGAACTAGCGATGTGTGTTTGTGTATATGTTTAGTATTTACATACAGTTTTGTATATACACAGTTACATATGTTTTATACACATACACGGTGCTTCATGTTAATGATTGGGATTGTAGGTAAAAGGTGGGGGAGAACTCTAGGTCTGCGCTGCGTTTTGAGTCGGGCGAGGGCCCTAAGTTTGGGTTTCCATACAGTGTCGCTGAGAGGGAATCTTTTCAACACAGAGCCTGTGCCGCGAGCCAGGTGTGAGCCAGTCTGCGGCACAGCTGACCTCCCTCTCAGCATCGTGTTTGTTCTTCGGGAGTCGGTACAGTGTGTGTGAGCTGTCGAGGTCGCAGGGCAGAGGGGCGGGGGCTCCTGGGAGGAGGCGGGTTTGAGCAGGAGGGCAAGGTGGGTGAAGGTGGAGGCAGAGAGCGCCTGGAAGGTCTGGTGCCCCCAGGGAGCTGGTGGGAGTCGCGCTTTCCTGAGCTGGGGCACAAGTGCGCGCTGATTTCCTGAGCCACGGGCACCTTGTCCCCGTCCTCGGCTTCCAGAAGGGAGGTAGACTGCCTGAACTTAGCAAGTGACAGTGTCCTCGGCGGGGACTGGGGCTTGTGCCGCTAAGGTGAGGAGCAGAACTCTCCAGGTACCCCCGGTGTGTTTGTAACCATCCCCTCGGTGATTAACACGGAGGATCGAATGCCTTTACAAGTAAATGTTTTTGAAACAGATGTTGTTTCTTTTTAACTCTTGATAGAAAAGCTCGCAGACCAGGTGATGCAGAATCCTCAAGTTTTGGCAGCTTTGCAGGAACGACTTGACAGTGTCTCCCACACTCCTTCGAGCTACATCGAGACGTAAGTGTGCTGTGAGCGAGACGACACAACTTTAAGAGGCAAAGAAGAAACCTCTCCTGGTTCCTTAGACTAGGAATACGTATGTTTTTCATTCAGTAGACCTTGCCTGCTGAGAGCCAGGCTCTGGGGTCCCGAAGGTGACTGCTGGGGTCAGAGCCTGGTAGAGGCCACAGGCCTGTGAGGGCCAGGGTAGTGCGGTGTGTCAAGTTATGGGCGAGTGTACGGTGCCAGCCTGCAGGGTGAGAGGCCTTCACAGGTCCCGTGAGCAGGTGGACTGGGGCGTCAGCAGGGGGCGGAGGTACAGGCAGATGGGGCGTCAGCAGGGGGCGGAGGTACAGGCAGATGGGGCAGTGCTTTCTCTTCATGGTGGCTCCTGGTTCGCTAAGAGACCCAGTCCTGCCTGGCTCACCTACGTGAGCCTGCAACAGCGAAACGTGGCTTATTTGGACGAGGTCTGTGTCTTTGTTGTACTGCACAGTGAACACCGTAAGGATGCCCACCCTCCAGGCCCTTGGACTGCTCGTCTCGGGGCCTCAGCTGCTCCGGGCTTCCCTCCTCCGGTCAGTGCACGGCTGCGTCTCAGAGAGTCACCCTGCGCACACACTAGCTGGCCCACGCGGGGCTGGGGACAAGGGGGCACAGAGGGGGCACGCTTGGGGTCTGCTCTGCCCGTAGAGAGGGTTCTTCGGGGGGGTGACCTTGTGGGGAAGGTGGGGTGTGGTGATGCTGGGTGCAGGTAGGAGAGCTGAGTGTAAGTGGTGCTTTCTAGTTTCTGGCTTCAGAAACTGGGTGAATGGGGTGGGTGGCATTCACTGAGAGGAAATGGGGGAGGGGAACAAGGTTTTGTGCGATAGAATTAGTTCCACGTTCCATGCTGTACGTGACGTGCCTGTTGTGGGGAGAAGAATGGTGTGTAGTTACTCTTACTGTCTGGAGGCTGGCTGGAGAGGATATCTGGGTTCAGTTGGCTTAGAGGTCCTTGTATTTTTACTCCATTAGGAAGATTAGAAAGTTAGGAAATAACGTTAGGTTGTGTAATTAATGTAGAAAAGAAGTACAGATGTTAATGTATTCAGTGTTACTAAATTCTTACTCTGCTTTTTCCTTGTTCTCTAACTAGCAGTAGTTCTAGAACGGTTTCTGTAGTTGGCAGTCTGTAGTGAAGGACCTTTGTCCAAACTGAGGTTGCCGTGGGTATGATTATACCAGGACAGGGTCCTTTGTGATTCAGGGCTTTTCCACTACACTTGACCCTCTGTATCCACGGGTTCCCTGGGTTGTAGATTTGCAGATTCAACCAACTGCGGATCAAAAATATTGGGGGAAAACTGTTCCAGAAAGTTCCAGAAAGCAAAACTTGAATTTGCCTCACGCCAGCAACTATTTACATAACATTTACATTGTATTAGGTGTGGTAAGCAATCTAGTGCTGAGGTATAGTGTACGGGAGGAGGTGCCTAGTGTGCAAACACTGTACCATTTTATATAAGGGACTTGAGCATCCATGCGTTTTGATATTCACAGGGTTCTGGAACCAGTCCCCCTTGATGGTATTTTCTAAACAGTGCTGTGCTTGGGAGCTGCCTGGTACTGTATACCATTAGACTAATGCCAGCCTTGCCCTTGAGGAGTCAGCCCACGTGGAGGAGGACTCAGAGGGCAGGACCCAGGCCCACCAAGGGGGATAGTGTGGGTCTTTGTGGGGCCCAGGAGTCTGCTCTTTTTTTAAAAAAATTAATTTATTTGGTTGCACCGGGTCTTAGTTGCGGCAGGCGGGCTCCTTAGTTGCGGCATGTGGGATCTAGTTCCTGACCAGCGATGGAACCTGGGCCCCCTGCATTGGGAGAGCAGAGTCTTAACTAACCACTGCACCACCAGGGAAGTCCGCAGTAGTCTGCTCTTTGTTCCAGATTGTGACTCAGGACTTCAGGTTAAACAAATGATTTTAATGGGTTTAAAATGTTTTTTCCCTTCTGATTTATAAAAGTAAGGCATACAAACTAAAATGTTTCTTAGAAGGTAAAAAGTATCAAAGGGCTAAGGAGCTGGTAGTTGTCTGACTCTAGACTAGAATGCACGCCTTGTCTCTGTCGTCTCTGGTTTTTCCCTTGCCGTGTCTGACTAGACTAGAATGCACGCCTTGTCTCTGTCGTCTCTGGTTTTTCTCTTGCTGTGTCAGCAGGAGCTCATCCTGTGGTGCTGAGTATTCCTTGAGGACACGGTTGTGGACAGGCCCTGTTTTAATCCTGCTCATCTTGTCATTGTTCCCAGTCTTTCACTTTTACAAATAATACATCAGTGGTCACTCTAGCACATAAACATTTGGTTATTTCCTTAGGATAAATTCTTAGAAGTAGATGCAAAGAATATTTTCAAGGTTCTTGTTTACCCTTAAGAAAGATGAGTCAATTAGAGGGCCTCTGCCCTCAGCCTCATCAAACCTGGGAATTTCTAAAATTTTCTTCTCTCCTTTATTTAAAAAAAATTTTTTGGCTGCACCTCGAGGCTTGCGGGATCTTACTTCCCCGACCAGGGGTTGAACCAGGCCCTCGGCAGTGACAGTGCAGAGTCCTAAGCACTGGACCGCCAGGAAAGTCCCCCTGGGAATTATTTTTTAATTGCCAATTTGGTAAGGAAGAGATAGCAGTTCTTTTAAATTTACATTCTTTTGGATATTTCATGAGATTGGACCTTTCTTCCGTGTTTCATTATTTGTATTTTTTGTGAATTATCTTTCAGCTTCCTCCTCTGCCACCACCCTGCTTTTGGTGGGGGGGGCGGGGAGGTGGTGTTTGTCCTTAATGATTTTTAGGAGCTCTTTTTCATGGTACGGGTGTTAATTCTATGTTAATGTTAATTTATTTTAGTAAAAAATAAGCATGCCGCCTTATTTTGCAGGCATATGGATGTTTTATTTTTTATTCCCTCTCTTTTAGTTTACCTAAAGCAGTAAAAAGAAGAATCAACGCACTGAAACAACTTCAGGTGAAATGTGCTCATATAGAAGCCAAGTTCTATGAAGAAGTTCATGACTTGGAAAGAAAGTATGCAGCATTATACCAGCCTCTCTTTGACAAGGTAGGGAACTCTGTTAGTAAACTTAATCAGTATATTTCAGAAAGTTCTTCAGGCAAAACATCCAGATGTACCCAGTGAATCATTGAATGTTACTCTTTTTTTTTTTTTTTGACATCTTTATTGGAGTATAATTGCTTTACAATGATGTGTTAGTTTCTGCTGTATAACAAAGTGAATCAGTTTTACATATACATATGTTCCCATATCTCTTCCCTCTTGCGTCTCCCTCCCTCCCACCCTCCCTATCCCACCCCTCTAGGTGGACACAAAGCACCGAGCTGATCTCCATGTGCTATGTGGCTGCTTCCCACTAGCTATGTTTTACATTTCGTAGTGTATATATGTCCATGCCACTCTCTCACGTCGTCCCAGCTTACCCTTCTCCCTCGCAGTGTCCTCAACTCCATTCTCTATGTCTGCGTCTTTATTTCTGTCCTGCCCCTAGGTTCCTCAGAACCCATTTTTTTTTTAGATTCCATATATATGTGTTAGTGTACGGTATTTGTTTTTCTGACTTACTTCACTCTGTATGACAGACTCTAGGTCCATCCACCTCACTACAAATAACTCAATTTCGTTTCTTTTTATGGCTGAGTGATATTCCATTGTATAAATGTGCCACATCTTCTTTATCCATTCATCTGTCGATGGACACTTATATTGCTTCCATGTCCTGGCTATTGTAAATAGAGCTGCAGTGAACATTGTGGTACTGACTCTTTGAATTATGGTTTTCTCAGGGTATATGCCCGGTAGTGGGATTGCTGGGTCGTATGGTAATTCTATTTTTAGTTTTTTAAGGAAGCTCCTTGCTGTTTTCCATAGTGACTGTATCAATTTACATTCCCACCAACAGTGCAAGAGGGTTCCCTTTTCTCCACATTTATTGTTTGTAGATTTTTTGGTGATGGCCATTTTGACTGGTGTGAGGTGATACCTCATTGTAGTTTTGATTTGCATTTCTCTAATAATTAGTGATGTTGAGCATCCTTTCATGTGTTTGTTGGCAATCTGTATATCTTCTTTGGAGAAATGTCTATTTAGGTCTTCTGCCCATTTTTGGATTGGGTTGGTTTTTTTTTGTTTTTTTATGCGGTACGCGGGCCTCTCACTGTTGTGACCTCTCCCGTTGCGGAGCACAAGCTCAGCGGCCATGGCTCACGGGCCCAGCCGCTCCACGACATGTGGGATCTTCCCGGACTGGGGCACGAACCCATGTCCCCTGCATCGGCAGGTGGACTCTCAACCACTGCGCACCAGGGAAGCCTGTTTTTTTTTGATATTGAGCTGCATGAACTGCTTGTAAATTTTGGAGATTAATCCTTTGTCAGTTGCTTCATTTGCAAATACTTTCTCCCATTCTGAGGGTTGTCTTTTCATCTTGTTTATGTTTTCCTTTGCTGTGCAAAAGCTTTTAAGTTTCATTAGGTCCCATTTCTTTATTTTTGTTTTTATTTTCATTTCTCTAGGAGGTGGGTCAAAAAGGATCTTGCTATGATTGATGTCGTAGAGTGTTCTGCCTATGTTTTCCCATAAGAGTTTGATAGTGTCTGTCCTTACATTTAGGTCTTTAATCCATTTTGAGTTTATTTTTGTGTATGGTGTTAGGGAGTGTTCTAATTTCATTCTTTTGCATGTAGCTGTCCAGTTTTCCCAGCACCACTTACTGAAGAGGCTGTCTTTTCTCCATTGTATATTCTTGCCTCCTTTATCAAAAACAAGGTGACCGTAGGTGCGTGGGTTTACCTTTGGGCTTTCTATCCTGTTCCGTTGATCTGTATTTCTGATTCTGTGCCAGTACCATACTGTCTTGATTACTGTAGCTTTGTAGTATAGTCTGAAGCCAGGGAGCCTGATTCCTCCACCTCCGTTTCTCTTTCTCAAGGTTGCTTTGGCTCTTTGGGGTCTTTTGTGTTTCCATACAAATTGTGAAATTTTTTGTTCTAGTTCTGTGAAAAATGCCATTGGTAGTTTGATAGGGATTGCATTGAATCTGTAGATTACTTTGGGTAGTATAGTCATTTTAATAATGTTGATTCTTCCAATCCAAGAACACAGTATATCTCGCCATCTGTTTGTATCATCTTTAATTTCTTTCATCGTCTTACAGTTTTCTGCATACAGGTCTTTTGTCTCATTTGATAGGTTTATTCCTAGGTATTTTCTTCTTTTTGTTGCAGTGGTAAATGGGAGTGTTTCCTTAATTTCTCTTTCAGATTTTTCATCACTAGTGCATAGGAATGCAAGAGATTTCTGTGTGTTAATTTTGTATCCTGCTACTTTACCAAATTCATTGATTAGCTCTAGTAGTTCTCTGGTAGCATCTTTTGGATTCTCTACGTATCGTATCACGTCATCTGCAAACAGTGACAGCTTTACTTCTTCTTTTCCAGTTAGGATTCCTTTTATTTCTTTTTCTACTCTGATGTAGCTAAAACTTCCAAAGCTATGTTGAATAATGGTGAGAGTGGACAACCTTGTCTTTTTCCTCATCTTCGAGGAAATGGTTTCAGTTTTTCACCATTGAGAATGATGTTGGCTGTGGGTTTGTCATATATGGCCTTTATTATGTTGAGTTAAGTTCCCTCTATGCCTGCTTTTGGAGAGTTTTTATCAAAAGTGGGTGTTGAATTTTGTTGAAAGCTTTTTCTGCATCTATTGAGATGATCATATGGTTTTTCTCCTTCAATTTGTTAATATGGTCTATCACATTGATTGATTTGCATATATTGAAGAATCCTTGCATCCCTGGGGTAAACCCCACTTGATCGTGGTGTATGATCCTTTTAATGTTCTGTTGGATTGTTTGCTAGTATTTTGTTGAGGATTTTTGCATCTATGTTCATCAGTGATATTGGCCTGTAGTTTTTTTTCTCTGTGACATGTTTGTCTGGTTTTGGTATCAGGGTGATGGTGGCCTCATAGAATGAGTTTGGGAGTATTCATCCCTCTGCTATATTTTGGAAGATTTTGAGAAGGATAGGTGTTAGCTTTTCTCTAAATGTTTGATAGAATTTGCATGTGAAGCCATCTGGTCCTGGGCTTTTGTTTGTTGGAAGATTTTAAATCACAGTTTCAATTTCAGTGCTTGTGATTGGTCTGTTTATATTTTCTATTTCATCCTGGTACAGTCTCGGAAGGTTGTGCTTTTCTAAGAACGTTTCCATTTCTTCCCGGTTGTCCGTTTTATTGGCATATGGTTGCTTATAGTAATGTCTCATGATCCTTTGTAATTCTGCAGTGTCAGTTGTTGTTCTCCTTTTTCATTTCTAATTCTGTTGATTTCAGTCTTCTCCCTTTTTTTCTTGATGAGTCTGGCTAATGGTTTTACAAGTTTATCTTCTCAGAGAACCAGCTTTTAGTTTTATTGATCTTTGCTATGGTTTCCTTCATTTCTTTTTCATTTATTTCTGATCTGATCTTTATGATTTCTTTCCTTCTGCTAATTTTGGGGGTTTTTTTGTTCTTTGTCTAACTGCTTTAGGTGTAAGGTTCGGCTGTTTATTTGAGATGTTTCTTGTTTCTTTTTCTTTTTCTTTTTTTTTGTGGTACGCGGGCCTCTCGCTGTTGTGGCCTCTCCCGTTGCGGAGCACAGGCTCCGGACGCGCAGGCTCAGCGGCCATGGCTCACTGGCCCAGCCGCTCCGCGGCATGTGGGATCTTCCTGAGCTGGGGCACAAACCTGTGTCCCCTGCATCATCGGCAGGCGGACTCTCAACCACTGCGCCACCAGGGAAGCCCTGTTTCTTGTTTCTTGAGGTAGGATTGTATTGCTATAAACTTCCCTCTTAGAACTGCTTTTGCTGCATCCCATAGGTTTTGGGTCGTCGTGTTTTCATTGTCATTTGTTGCTACGTATTGTTTTATTCCCTCTTCGATTTCTTCAGTGATCTTTTGGTTATTTAGTAGCGTATTGTTTAGCCTCCATGTATTTGGGGTTTCTTTACATATTTTTCCCTGTAATTGATATCTAGTCTCATAGCGTTGTGGTTGGAAAATATACTTGATATAATTTCAGTTTTCTTAAATTTACCAAGGCTTGATTTGTGACCCAAGATATGATCTATCCTGGAGAATGTTCCATGAGCACTTGAGATGAAAGTGTGTTCTGTTGTTTTTGGATGGAATGTCCTATAAATATCAAGTCCATCTTGTTTAATGTATCATTTAAAGCTTGTATTTCCTTATTTATTTTCATTTTGGATGATCTTCTGTCAATTGGTGAAAGTGAGGTGTTAAAGTCCCCTGCTATGATTGTGTTACTGTCGATTTCCCCTTTATGGCTGTTAGCATTTGCCTTATGTATTGAGGTGCTCCTGTGTTGGGTGCATAAGTATTTACAGTTGTTATATCTTCTTGGATTGATCCCTTGATCATTATGTAGTGTTCTTCTTTGTCTCTTGTAATAGTCTTTATTTTAAAGTCTATTTTGTCTGATATGAGAATTGCTACTCCAGCTTTCTTTTGATTTCCATTTGCATGGAATATCTTTTTCCATCCCCTCACTTCCAGTCTGAATGTGTCCCTAGGTCTGAAGTGGGTCTCTTGTAGACAGCATGTATACAGGTCTTGTTTTCATATCCATTCAACCAGTCTGTGTCTTTTGGTTGGAGCATTTAATCCATTTACATTTAAGGGTAGGTATCGATATGTATGTTCCTATTACCATTTTCTTAATTGTTTTGGGTTTGTTATTGTAGGTCTTTTCCTTCTCTTGTGTTTCCTGCCTAGAGAAGTTCCTTTAGCATTTGTTGTAAAGCTGGTTTGGTGGTGCTGAATTCTCTTCGCTTTTGCTTGTCTGTAAAGGTTTTAATTTCTCTGTCAAATCTGAATGAGATCCTTGCCGGGAAGAGTAATCTTGGTTGTAGGTTTTTCTCTTTCATCACTTTAAATATGTCCTGCCACTCCCTTCTGGCTTGCAGAGTTTCTGCTGAAAGATCAGCTGTTAACCTTATGGGGATTCCCTTGTATGTTATTTGTTGTTCTTCCCTTGCTGCTTTTAATATTTTTTTCTTTGTATTTAATTTCTGATAGTTTGATTAATATGTGTCTTGGCGTGTTTCTCCTTGGGTTTATCCTGTATGGGACTCTGCACTTCCTGGACTTGATTGACTATTTCCTTCCCCATATTAGGGAAGTTTTCAACTATAATCTCTCCAAATATTTTCTCAGTCTCTTTCTTTTTCTCTTCTTCTGCGACCCCTATAATTCGAATGTTGATGCGTTTAATGTTGTCCCAGAGGTCTCTGAGACTGTCCTCAATTCTTTTCATTCTTTTTTCTTTGTTCTGCTCTGCAGTAGCTATTTCCTCTATTTTATCTTCCAGGTCACTTATCCGTTCTTCTGCCTCAGTTATTCTGCTATTGATTCCTTCTAGAGAATTTTTAATTTCATTTATTGTGTTGTTCATCAGTGTTTGTTTGCTCTTTAGTTCTTCTAGTTCCTTGTTAAACGTTTTTTGTATTTTCCCCATTCTAGTTCCAAGATTTTGGATCATTTTTACTATCATTACTCTGAATTCTTTTTCAGGTAGACTGCCTATTTCCTCTTCATTTGTTTGGTCTGGTGGGTTTTTACCTTCTTCATCTGCTGTGTATTCCTCTGTCTTCTCATTTTGCTTAGCTTACTGTGTTTGGGGTCTCCTTTTCTCAGGCTGCAGGTTCGTAGTTCCTGTTGTTTTTGGTGTCTGTCCCCAGTGGGTAGGGTTGCTTCAGTGAGCTGTGTAGACTTTCTGGTGGAGGGGACTGGTGACTGTGTTCTGGTGGATGAGGCTGGATCTTGTCTTTCTGGTGGGCAGGACCGCATCTGGTGGTGTGTTTTGGGGTGTCGGTGACTTTTTTATGATTTGGGGCAGCCTCTCTGCTGATGGGTGTGGTTGCGTTCCTGTCTGGCTAGTTGTTTGGCATAGGGTGTCCAGCACTGGAGCTTCCTGGTCGTTGAGTGGAGGTGGGCCTTAGCGTTGAGATGGAGATCTCTGGGAGAGCTTTTGCCGTTTGATATTACGTGAGCCCGTGAGGTCTCTGGTGGGCCAGTGTCCTGAACTCTCCTACCTCAGAGGCACAGGTCTGACACTCAGCTGGAGCACCAAGACCCTGACAGCCACACGGCTCAGAAGAAAAGGGAGAAAAAAAGAAAGAAAAAGAAAGAGACACAGAGCGAGAGAGAGATTTATTAAAATTAAATTATTAAAAATTAAAAAATGTTTAATTTAAAAAGAAGAAGAAAACAAGAAAGAAGAGAGCAACCAAACCAAAAAACAAATCCATCAATGATAGTAAGCGTTAAAATCTGTACTTTAAAAAAAAAAGGACAGACAGAACCCTAGGACAAATGGTAATAGCAAAGCTATACAGACAAAATCACACAAAGAAGCACATACACACTCACAAGAGGAGAAAAAGGAAAAAATATATATATATATATATCTACATATATTAAAAAAGAAGGAAGACAGCAACCAAATGAATAAACAAATCTACCAATGATAATAAACTCTAAATACTAAACTAAGATAAACATAAAACCAGAAACAAATTAGATGCAGAAAGCAAACCCCAAGTCTACAGTTGCTCCCAAAGTCCATCCCCTCAATTTTGGGATGATTTGTTGTCTGTTCAGGTATTCCACAGATGCAGGGTGCATCAAGTTGATTGTGGAGCTTTAATCTGCTGCTCCTGAGGCTGCTGGGAGAGATTTCCCTTTCTCTTCTTTGTTCGCACAGCTCCCGGGGTTCAGCTTTGTTTAGGCCCCGCTTCTGCATATAGGTCGCCTGAGGGCATGTCGCTCATACAGGACAGGGCTAAAGGAGCCACTCATTAGGGGGCTCTGGCTCACTCAGGCTGGGTAGAGGGAGGGATACAGGGAGGGATACGGAATGTGAGGTGACATTACAACAGCCTGAGGCACACTGTGTGTTCTCCCGGGGAAGTTGTCCCTGGATCACAGGACCCTGACAGTGGCGGGCTGCCCAGGCTCCCGGGAGGGACGGTGTGGATAGTGACCTGTGCTTGCATACAGGCTTCTGGGTGGCAGCAGCAGCCTTTGCGTCCCATGCCCGTCTCTGGGGTCCCCGCAGATAGCTGCGGCTCGCAGCCGTCTCTGGAGCTCGCTTAGGCAGTGCTCTGAATCCCCTCTCCTCGCGCACCCCGAAACAATGGTCTCTTGCCTCTTAGGCAGGTCCAGACTTTTTCTCGGACTCCCTCCCGGCTAGCTGTGGTGCATTAGCCCCCTGCAGGCTGTGTTCATGCAGCCAACCCCAGTCCTCTCCCTGCGCTCTGACCGAAGCCCCCACCCGTCCGGCGGTGAGCAGGCAAGCCACTTGGGCTGGTGAGTGCCGGTCAGCCCTGATCCTCTGTGCGGGAATCTCTCCGCTTTGCCCTCCGCACCCCTGTGGCTGCGCTCTCCTCCATGGCTCTGAAGCTTCCCCCCTCTGCCACCTGCAGTCTCCGCCCACGAAGGGGCTTCCTAGGGTGTGGAAACCTTTCCTCCTTCACAGCTCCCTCCCCGAGGTGCAGGTCCCATCCCTATTCTTTTGTCTTTGTTCTTCCTTTTTTCTTTTGCCCTACCCAGGTACGTGGGGAGCTTCTTGCCTTTTGGGAAGTCTGAGGTCTTCTGCCAGCGTTCAGTAGGAGCTGTTCCATATGTAGATGTATTTTTGATGTCTTTGTGGGGAGGAAGGTGATCTCTGTGTCTTACTCCTCTGCCATCTTGAATGTCTCCCCGAATGTTATTCTTTAAGCCCCAAAACTTAGAATCTTAAGCTATAAAAGCATCCAGTTTTCAGTCTTTTTATACACATTATTTACAGTTTCACTGTCTTTACTCTCAAGTTCCTGAGTAACTGAATGTAATGGTAAGAAGATCTCGTTTTTACTTAGAGAAGGGAATTCATCACTGGTGATGCTGAGCCGACAGACGCAGAATCCGAATGGCACAGTGAGAATGAAGAGGAGGACAAATTGGCCGTAAGTTTTTTTTAATGAGTGCCACTTGTGTTCTGTTTCAATGCTATTAGAAATAAGATGGTTTGGGGTGGTGATCTAGTGGTTAGGATTTTGCACTTTCACTGCTGTGGCCTGGGTTAAATCCCTGCTCTGGGGAACTGATAACCCGTGCAGCGCGGCTGGTGGGGAAAAAAAAGAAATTTGATGGTTTTCTTTTACAAAGAAAAGAGCTCCTAACAGTAGGTGCGGCTTCAGCCTTAGGTTGGGTGTTTAGATTTCTTTATGACAGTGAAACTGGACAGCTTGGTTCTGTTAGTTAATGTGGTGAGCCAGACACAGCCCCCTTTCTCAGCCGTCTGTGGCACCTCTGCACAGTGGTGCGGTGAGGTAAGGGATCAGGGGAGTGGAGATTGAAACATCAGAAAAAGTCTTAGTCGAGAGAAAGCAAAAACCCACAAGGGAGAGCACAGCTGTGTCTGTAGAAGGGCAGATACTAGAAGGTGGGCTGTGGTGGGGAGAGCATACTGGAAACATCCGTGCCATCCCACTCGGGGACCAGCAGTGACAGTGAAGTAGCCCCAGTGCATCTCGCCACTTTACATTGGTAAATGGTCCTTTTGGTGATGTGCCCTGTCCATCACCTGCTTGCAGCCTTTTTTTTGGTGACGGGTATCATTCCAGTGCCACGGAAAGTCCCAAAACGACAAGGTGAACTTTGTTGACCTGATTTTACATTTGGGAGTGGCTTTTCTATCCTATAGTATAAACTTCCGGGGTTTTTTTGTTTTTGTTTTTTTAAGTGTATGTTAGTTTTGGTAGCTATACATCTTTCTGATCTTTTAAAAACATGTAGAATCTGGCGTAGTTGAAGCCATACCTGTGGATCGATATAGTTGTGACTCAGTTCTTCATTGTGCGAGGAAAATCTGCCCCTGTTAACTTAAAAAGCCCCTTGTCATCATGTCCTCCTAAGAATCCCATGTCAGGCCTGTGATGTTAGAAAAGACTACCCTCCTCGTGGCTACATCGCCTTTCTCGTCACCCCCCTGATCTTCGCATGGTGCCTCTGTCCCGACGTCTCCGTATCATTGGACGTGCAGCTTGCGGGGCAGTTTCTTGTTGCTGGAGATCCTGGAGTATCCCTCTGGTGGTTATCCCAGGATAACCACCCCCCAAGTGCCCCCCAAGTCGGGTGGGCATTGTATCAGCTCTTCAGCTCTTTTCCCCTTGGTCGGGAGTTACATCTGGCTGGAATGCCTTAAATGCTTTGTTCCTCAGAGACGTTGGAAACTGTGATGGGCACAGTGGTCTTGGAGATGCAGTTTCAAAGAGCAAGGGTTTTTGATAGAAGTTTACATGGGATTCTGAAAATATGGTCTGTATTAAGCCATTCAATTATTTGTAAAGTTGTTGCTTCATGATAAGTATCCAGTTTTGCATCTTATTTTTCTAGGGAGACATAAAGAATAAAGCAGTCATAGCGGAAAAAGAAGCAGCAGCAGCAGAAGAGCCAAACCCAAAAGGAATTCCAGAGTTCTGGTTTACCATCTTCAGAAATGTAGATATGCTAAGTGAATTAGTTCAGGTAAGCAGAGGCACATTCCCACTTTAGAAGAAGACATTATTTATTTGTGAACTTTCAACCGCATGTCTAGCAGTTGTTGATTGTGGGTGGAAAGGCGCCTTCTGTGACCATAACTCAGAGGAGTCAGGGTCCCCGGGAGGCCTGGCTGCAGCTGGAGCCCCCGTGCGCCCTCGTGTAGCGGCCCTCACGGAAAGGCCTGCCACGCGGAACCTCAGCCGAGCTTAGGGTCGCTTTGTCTCCTGTAAAGTGTCTGTTGTCTCACCCCAGGAAGCTTGTTAACAGATTCCAGACCCTTCTCTACCTCACAGTGATGTGGACAAGCGAGAAGCGTGAGGACGAGGGGCGAGAGTGGAGGAGTTGATACTGAGTGGTGAAGTGTGCGTGTGTGTGTACACACGTACCCATGAGCGCGTTTACACACAGGCGCACGCTCGCTGGCACGCAGTCTTCTGTTTTGATTGATTTTTGAAATTTGAAATGGGCCTATTGTGCCACCTTGCTAGTTGTACAAGTATTTAACAAGTTGCTAATAATTTCTAATCATTTTCCTTGAAAAAGTCTTTTTTTTTTAATGGGAATGGTCAAACTTTGTCTTGCCTTGTTGAGCTTTCTCTAATGAAATGGTGAACCAATTAAAAGGTAACAAATGTGACTTTCCCTGAGCTCAGTTATGGTAGAAGTTTCCAGAATTCAGAAACAGGTACTGCTCAGAAGTCCACAGAGGGGGCCATCTCTGCATTTGGACTTATTCTAGACGGGTCAGCACAGTGCTTTTATATCAGAGCACGGCCACAGGTGGCGTGCAGCTAGCTCACTCTCCTGCAGTTTGCAGAGGTTTCACAGCTGCAGTTAGAATGGCTCAGAGAGTTGCTGCGTTGCTACGTCTGCTGCCTGCCTTGTTCAGTACTTATCTGTAAGCCAGAACTGAAGAAAAGGTGGAGGGGATGCGTTTCTTACTCCCCTTCCAGACGGGGGGGAACATTTAAAATACATGACTTAACAATAGCCTGTGTTTTCTTGTCTCATGTGAAAAGGTGCGGTTTAAGAATACTAGACTGTTGGGAATTCCCGGCGGTCCAGTGGTTAGGACTTGGCGCTTTTACTGCCAGGGCCCGGGCTCAGTCCTTGGTTCGGGAACTAAGATCCCATAAGCCGAGCGGCGTGGCCAAAAAAAAGAAAAGAAAGAAAGCATACTAGACCAAGAATACTAGACGACTAGAACGCCATGAGCCAGAAATTTATTGGGAAAATTGAGTAATATATGCTAGAACCAGATTCTCACCCTGCCTATAGGTTAGTCACTTGGGCAACTTTTAAAACTAAATAGCAGCATCAGTGCCTCCCCACCCACAGGTCAGCGAGAGTTTGAGGTGTTCGTAGAAGCTCTCTCATGATTCCGATGTACCCCCAAGGGTTGAAAATCCCCATGCCGGCGGGAGCAGATGGAGAAGGGTGTGTGTACCTGTCACTGGGACGTCTCGTGGAAGTGTAGGCTCTGAGTCAGTAGGTCTGGGTGGGGCCTGAGGATCTTCGTTTCTGATGTGTCCCCCAGGTGATGCCCATGCTGCAGGTTGGGGGCACACTGTGAGTGGTGGCAGGGGTGTCATGAGGTAGGCTTTTTGGTGCCGTTAGGCGACTTGATTGGGAGACCTGGCTCCTGGTGTTGCCCGGCCAGCCAGTTAGTAACCCAGGGATGGCGCTGCTGCTTCATCTGTAGCATTTCTCTGGTTTCAAGTACAGTCAGCTGTGCCTGAATGAGGTGTCTCTTCCATTCTCCCAGCACCTCTGTCTTAGTATCAGTGCTTCAGTACTTATGCCGCAGGGTGTCTCGCTGCTTTTTGTCTTACAGTTGTCAAAAGGTGTCCTTTCTTGAGTACTCATGCAGTATGCAGGGAGTGATGAAATCTGGTTCGGGCCGTTTATAGCCTGAAGCAGGTAATGGCAGTAGGTTCCATTTTGGTCAGATGTTAAATCCCAAAGGTGGGTTTGGCTGTAGGTCCTTGGGTTCTCTGTGGGTGGTGGCCGAGATAGGTCCAAAAGCAGAGTTTTGAAACTTAGGGAGAGCAGCTTTAAGTCAGTCCCTGAGTTGCTTCCATTGTTGGCCCTGAGTTTTGAGCCTGCTAACTTAGGGCTTTCCGTTGTGGTCTGGACCACAGAAGGTCCTTGGCCCTCAAGGCATGAGGCTGTTGGAGGAGATCAAGAGCATCGTGGCCGTCTCCTGGCTATGGGGCGGCACCAGTGGTGCTGCTAGCTTGACTGCAGTGGGCTTGAAGGTCCCAGTGCCGCGTATTTGGAAAACATACTGGTGATACATTCGCCTTGGTGATTCTAGAACTAGGCATACGTGCTCAGTCAGTGATACACGTGATCTTGGAGCCAAGTGTTTTCTGGTTCTAAAATTTAGGATTTGACATCTCAGACTGATGTGGCCTTCTTTGAAAACTGCTTTGGACTTTCTGTCTAGAGACTTGGAAGGTGCCTTTGTTACTGCTTTTTTTTTGGTTTGTTCTATGCAGGCAGACCTCGGAGACATTGTGGGTTTGGTTCCAGACCCCTGCAATAAAGTGAATGTAGCATTAAAGTGAGTCACATGAATTTTTTGGTTCCCCGGTGCGTCATAAAAGTTAGGTTTACACTATACTGTAATCTGTCTACTAAGTGTGCGATAGCATTATGTCTCAAAAATGTACGTACCTTAATTTAAAAATACTTCATTGCTAAAAAGTCCTAACCATTGTCTGACAATGCAGGGTTGTCACAAACCTTCAAGTTGCAACAAGAACAACAACAAAAAAAACCCCAAAAACCCCACCAAAATATCTGTGAAGCACAGTAAAGTGAAGTGCATTAAACGAGGTCTGCCTGTGATGTAGAAAGAATTTAAAATTGGGAAGTTGGTAGTTATCAGGCTCAGCGGAACCTCAGGAAATCCTTTCGGTCCAGTCCCCAGACTTCCAGGGTGAAGTGACTGTTTCACAAATAAAGCACCTCTCGTGAGTATGTGGTCACTGGGTTTCAGGTCCTGTGATTTTTTTTTTTTCTGAGTTTTTCTCAGTTGGCCTTTCTCAAACGACAGGCCCTGGTGAACTGTGTTTGCATAACGATGACTCGTAAAGGCATAGAGCCATCGTTAGAGGCTCTTACGTAGTGCCTGCCATCAGGTCTCAGACTTGCTTTGTGAGTGTCCTTGACAGTGTGTGTTGTTGGATTTGGGATATTTATCACCACGTGCCCTAAGCGAGGGGAATTGGCTGCCAAGGTCAGTAGCTTGTCCAGGCATTTCTTCTGATTCTGTCTCTTAGGAGATGCTGAGGACCAGCAGTCTTAATTGATGGCATTTCCGACCCTGTCTATACTGGCAGCTGGTGGGGCTGTGAAATCAGTCAGGGCTCTTGCCCCTGGCAATGAGCGCGATGCCCTTCTGGCTTGGCATTGGTGGTTACCAGTGCTCCGTGCCAGACTAAGGTGGCACCTCATTGCTGCCACCCTAAGACTGCTAGTGACTGAACAAATTTGGGTGGCTTCCTGGGAGTGACAAGGACAGAATTCCAACAGGGCTAATTATCCAGTGTCTAGGAGTAGGTGCAACAGTGACTCAGTGAGAACATGTGTGTTGTCTGTAAAAGCTCAGCAGAACTTTCTTTTCTGCTCTTCATGGTTAGGAATATGATGAGCCAATTCTGAAGCACCTGCAGGACATCAAAGTGAAGTTTTCAGACCCTGGGCAGCCTATGGTGAGTACTGATTGTTTGAACTCCTGGCTGGTGTCAGAAAGGGTCAGGCCACTAAGGGTAAAGGGCTTAGAGCCAGAAATCCACACCCGGCCATTCACTTGCTGGGTGACTGGGGTGAGACGTGTGTTCTCACATTGCACCCCTGGGCGTCACCCGGCAGTGTGCACAGCCGGACAGTCACTCAGTCCGCCAGCTGTTCGGGGGCAGGCGCAGGAGGGGCCTCCTCCGGCGCGGCCTCCACTGTGCCATGCTGTGGTTTCTGGGCTAATTTGTTTCCTCTGTCAGATGGGGCGATGTCCTCCTTCTCCTAAGCGTCTCCCAGGTTTGTGAGGGTGGAATGTATGTAAAACAGGCTGCAAAGGGTGGTTGGTACATATTCAGATATAAGCAGCACTTTAACAGAAACCCAGGATACGAGTGAAGGAAATGTACTAGGTTTCACCTTCAGGAGTCACTGCGGATAGATAAGACTGAAAAAATGTTTCCCTGCTCTTTGATTTGTCTTGAAACACATCTATCCAGAATACTTGCTCTCGTAGGCTGCCTACCAGTTAGTGAGGGGGGTTTGACCTAAGCCAGCCTGTCCTTTTCTGTGAAGCAGCCTTGAGACGGTGATGCCTGAGCTGGGGTCCTCAGGGAGCACTGTTCGTGACCTCCCAGTCTGCCTGTGGCTGGTGGGTTCCATTCCAGTGCCACAGCAATTCCAGCACCACACAACTGACTGCCTGCCTGGTGGCTCTTGGTTTCAGGTTTTGAAGACACAGTGCCTGAGGGCCGTGGGGCTGAGGCCCGGTCTCTTCCCACTTCCCCACCACAGAGCAGTGTGAGCGGGATTCCCTCTACCCTGGCCTGCGGGTGATGTCTGCTGGGGGCAAGGGGTGGGGGCACACACACCTGTATCTGTCCCTTTCCTGGTCTGCTCCACTCTGGAGGTGACATTCACACATCCCTCCGCAGCAGGTGGGGTGTGGACACCAGCCAGAGTGATGCCTGCTCACAGGTTGGGGGTCACTCTGGTAGCTGAGGGAGCCCCTTCTTTCCTACGGCACCCAGGTTATTGCAGCGCCTTCCTCTTGTCAGTTTTTTCCCAGTAATCGCTCCTCACCTGTGCGAGGCTTGGCCACAGCGTCCCCTAGAGGCCTCCTGTGGCAGAGTGCTGTAGTTTGCTGTGATGGGTGTGAATTCTCTTTCCGTGTGTGTGTGTGTGTTGTGTGTGTGTTGCGCGCACACACACACGCACGCACCTGTTTGATGATTTCCTTGGTCCATTCCCTTTCTTCCTCAACCCATCTGTCTTATATTTTCCTCGGTCTCTTCTGTGGCCCATAGACAGGCTGGAGCCCTAGCTGTGGTAGACTGAGTCATTGTGAAAGTCATGCGTGCTTGCATAAGAAAAGTTAGACGGTACAGAGAAGCGTACAGGACGCTGCGCACTCTTTTAGAGATAACTGTCAGCAGCTTAGTGAATTTACCCATAGTCTCTGCGCTTTTAAAAATTGTTATGGAACGGGGTCTTCCCTGCTTCCACATGCCGTGGAGCAACTAAGCCCATGCGCCACAACTACTGACCCTGCGCTCTAGAGCCCACGAGCCACAACTACTGAGCCTGCTCTCTAGGGCCCGCGAGCCACAACTACTGAGCCCCTGTGCCACAACTACTGAGCCTGCGCTCTAGAGCCCGCGAGCCACAACTACCGAGCCCGTGTGCCACAACTACTGAGCCTGCGCGCCTAGAACCTATGCTCCTCAACGAGAAGCCACCGCAATGAGAAGCCCGCGCACCACAACCAAGAGCAGCCCCCACTCACCGCAACTAGAGAAAGCCCGCACAGCAACAGAGACCCAACGCAGCAATCAATCAGTCAATCAACAAATAAATAAAAGGTCTAAAGAAAATAAAATGAAACCACCTTACTTCAGAGGGAAACACAGCCAGGGTGTTTGCCCCTCCTCAGGGTCACTCTCCAGGGTCACCATGTTTGTACCTCAGCGAAGTGGAATCCCAGTGTGTGGACAGTGTTGCACTGCTCTCTTCACCTCATGTAGGCCCTGCAGGGTGGAAAATAGTTGCTGCATCTGTTGGCTGTAAAAAGGTTCAACAGGGCTTCCGTGGTGGCGCAGTGGTTGAGAGTCCACCTGCCGACGTGGGGGACGCAGGTTCGTGCCCCGGTCCGAGAAGATCCCATATGCCGCGGAGCGTCTGGGCCTGTGAGCCATGGCCGCTGAGCCTGCACGTCCGGAGCCTGTGCTCCGCAACAGGAGAGGCCACAGCGGTGAGAGGCCTGTGTACCGCAAAAAAAAAAAAAAAGGTTCAACATTCCCCAGAATATGCCACTGCCACCACCACCCCGTTATAAATTGTTGCGTTATGATCAGCTTACTTGTGCCCCAAGCTTTTGTTTAAATTTCTGATGATTTCCTCAGTTTAGGTTCCTTTTAGTATAATTACTGGGTTGAAGGAGGCAAACCTTTATAAGTCCCAAAGGTGGTTCAATTTACACTCCTGATGATGCTAGTGGTATCTTTTTACACTTTTCTTTTTGTAATAACATTTTTTGGTTTCTTTCTATGTTGAAATAATTTCAAGCTTAGAGCAGCACTGCAGCAACAGTACAGAGAATCCCCGTATGTCGTTTGCCTGGACTTGAGTTGTCTGCTTTGACCACATGGGCAGCATTGCCTGGGGACCGCCTCCTCTCTTCTCAGCACAAGTGTCGGCAAAGACAGTAGCAGCCGTGTTTACTTTGCTGGGCGGAAGAAATGGAATTGTACACTTAATTGCGAGTGTGGCTGGGCATTTGTCATATGTTCATGGCTGACTTGGCTGTAGCGGGGTGTGAATGAGGTCGCTTCGTCCTTGGGCCCTTTTCTGTTGGACTGTTAGACACTTTCTTTAAATCATCCCCAGTTGTGTTTGACTCGTTCTTGACTAAAAAGAGGCCTAGGGAAAGAAGGAAAAGTAGGAAAATATGAAGAAAGGAAGTAGCACCCTTGGTTTGGAGAAATGGCAGGAGAAGGAAATGGGGAGAGAGAGAGGGAAATAAATAATTCTGTCCATATCTGTATGGACGCAGTGAAGGACGGGATAGAACAGTGCCATTCGTTAGCCCAGCCCAGTCCCCAAGGTGGGCCATCCACATCTGTGGTCACCACCTCAACAGTTTTCAAGTAATAGCAGTCTCCACTGACTGAAGTCCAAGATAAAGATCGGGTTTATGGGGCCTGGGGTCAGGTTCAGGAGAGCCATGGAGAGGGATTCCACCGATGTTCTGATTCCCTATAGCTGCCTTCCTGTCCTCGCTGCACTTTGGTTTTGCCAGCCTAGTGACTTGTGGGTGTTGACCTCCCTTCCCCTCCAGCCCACACCACGCTGGCAGGGGTCAGTGGAGACCTGGCCAGATCCCTGCCATCCCTTCTGAACACTGACAGGACTGCCTCCAATCCTCTTGGCCACTTGTGTCTGTACTTCCCAGGCCCTTGTGGCCCTTCTTTTCCTCATCCCTCTCTTGGGGGAGTTCTTATTTCACTTCCCCTTGTGGAAGTGGCTTGTTTTTAGTCTTCTTTTAGAAATAGAAATAGCTAACATTTAGCAAGTAATGCCTGTAAACCTGGCCCTGTTCTAAGTGCTTCCATAGATTAATCCTCAAGTGAACTCATGGAGAGAAAGGGTTGTTTATTCCATTTTGCAGGTGAGGAAACGAAAGCATAGGGACGTGGAATAGCTTCCCAGAATCACGCAGCACTGACAGGCAGAGGCTGGCCAGACCCAGAGCCGGTCCTTTAGACTGTTACTTACTTCCCCCAGGTTGTCTTGTCAGAAGGACTGAGGTCAGTATCTTTGCACATGCTGCTGCACCCATCCAGGCATCTTCCTGAAATAGGACACATTCCTCAAAACAGAATTATTGGGTCCCAGAATGTTTTTTATTTTGTTAATTTTTTGATACTGCCAAATTGCCCTTCACAAAGCCCTTTACAGTATATGAGTGCCCCTGGCTTCCCAAAACACTTGCCAGTACCATGTGTTCTTTGGACATTTTGCACAGAAAGGGGCCGTCTCATTTTATTTTTCATTTATTTTGTTACTGTGCACACGAATATCTTCTGATTTGTTACTACTGCTCTGTACACCCGTTTGTCCATTCCTCCCATGCGTGTCTCTAGGTCTGAAGAGTGCTTTGTGAGTGAAGGGTGAACTTGTCCTTGGTGTGGTTTGAAGAGGCCCAGTCAGTGCCTCCCCTTCTCTCCCCACGTGGAGTCTTGGCCCTTTTGCTGCGCGGCAGAGAAGGAGCTGCTCTGCCCAAGAGAAAGGAGAGGGAGACAGGGTTCTGCTGCCGCCTTCTGCCTCCAGACCCCCGCCCTGCTGTGCTCTTGGGGAAGGGAGGGTGGGGCGGCAGGGAGAAGCCACACTCCTCAGGAGAGCTTGTCCTCCCTGGGAGGGGAGGTGGCGGGGCCCGAAGGGTGATGGGTGTTTGCCCGCCTGCTGCCTTGCTTTAACTCTGTGCTGGTGCTTTTGCAGTCAGCAAGTTCTTATGTGGCAACACCTGTTGAGCTTTTCAGTCATGGTTTCTGCCTGTGGTGTCATGCTTAGGGAAGAGCTGGGTTCCAGTAAGTACTGTGTGATTCATAAAGTCGGTCGCTAATTAGTCATAGATTTTAAGTGGTGCTTAGCCCAGTTTTTGTCTTTTTTTCCAGTCTTTTGTATTAGAGTTCCACTTTGAATCCAACGACTACTTTACCAATTCAGTCCTGACAAAAACGTACAAGATGAAGTCAGAGCCAGATAAGGCCGATCCCTTTTCCTTTGAAGGTCCTGAAATAGTTGACTGTGACGGGTAAGGAAATGCCACTGCAACTTCTTTTTCTGAAACAAAAGCAGGAGGTGGTCTTACAACTTTACAAGTAAGATGGAAGTTAGGAATAAAGCAGAAAGCCTTTAATCTGTTTAAAAGCCCAAAAGACAAAGATGGAAATTAAAGAGTCTCTCTGGGAATATGATGACTGGCGCTGGGAAATGTATCATGTGGTTACGTGGGCCAGGGTTTGGGGTGGTGGCCCGATTTCCTCGTTTTAATGAGGGCATTGGGATCTCCAGTCACCGTAAGTGAAGCAGTGATCATTGAACTGATAAATTCCTCTCAGCGGGTATTTGTTGAGTGAATGAATGAGTCAGTGCAGGGCAGCACTGACCACGGTGAGGCAGCATGAGCGTGGTTGGCCTCAGGGCTGAGCGCCTTGGTGATTGCAGCCTGTGGACCACCAAGGAGAGTGGCTTGGAGTTCACTCCTCTTGGGTGGTTTGAGACGGTTTGGGAAATTGTTTTATTCTTGATTGAAACAGTTATCCTTATTCACTGAACCAAGTACTTATCCTGATGAATCTCCCTGTGTGAGTAATACAGAACTCTCTTAAAATCCTGCTAGACTTAAATGGCCAGAGTAATGTAGATTGTTTCCCACGGCCAGGCCATCGGGTAAGAAGGCCTGCCTTTCCAGGCATGTCCTTGAGCAGACGCTATTCAGACACTGCCAGGGCTTACCTGTTGGTCCAGGGTGATTCAGAGCGTGGTCCCCACCAAGGGCCGCTCAGCACACTTGGAACATTGTGTCTTGCTCCGGTCACCCGTATTTGCGGTAGCCACCTGCTTGCTTTCTCCAGCTTGTCCCACTCGCTTAGCTAGTTGTCTTGAGAATTCAGGCGCCTGAGTGGGTGGCTTCCTGTGCGCTGTGGGGTCTGTGACGGGGCAGCAGGTGACAAGCCCTTGAGCGGGCGTGGTCACGGGAAGAATGTTGGAGGATCCCTGCGAAACGTCTGGGGGTTAAAGCTGTGCAGCTCCGGGAGCTGCCGCGCTGACAGCCTGCCTGGCGGGGCCCTCCGCCTTCACTGGCCTTCGCGTGAGCTCACCGTGTGCCGAGTGCTCGCTCGCAGGTCGTTAAGTTGTTTTGGGGTTAAGCACAGAGCTGTGATTTGCTTGCTGGACACACGTGTGACCAGTTTTTCTCATGAAGTGTGTACCCCCGTGATCACGGTCTTGTCCCTGTAGGTGTACCATTGACTGGAAGAAAGGAAAAAATGTAACAGTCAAAACCATCAAGAAAAAGCAGAAACATAAGGGCCGAGGCACCGTCAGAACAATTACCAAACAAGTCCCCAACGATTCCTTTTTCAACTTCTTCAGTCCGCTGAAAGGTGAGTGGGCTGGGTTGTGACTCCAGGTTACACACAGAATGACTGTTAACATCAGGAAGGCGGTTCTGGTCCTCTGGCGAGCGTTGAGGGGCGGAGCCGTGGCTGTGCGGGCGGGCCCACGGGTGCCTGTCCTGGCAGGAGGGTGAGCCTGGGCAGCTGTCGGAGCTGCATGCCCCCGCCCCCAGGGGGAGGGGTCCGCGTGGCTGCTCTGCTCACACCCCTACAGCCTGCAGGGCGTCGGCCCACCCCTCCCTCTCCCCTCCCTCTCAGGTGGGTTTTTGGTTTTTTCTTCAAGCCTTGGTGTAGAGCACAAGGGGTTTGGGAACTTACATATTGTGACAAACACAGACTTAGGACAGAATCATAGCTTGGACGCTTGTTCTCTGCTCCCTGCTCCCACCCCCCAGTAAAAGAGAGATGGAAGTAGTAATGGCTCAGCCGCTGGTTTTGAGGAAAATTACTTGAAAGTCTTCACATAATTTCCTAATCCTGAGAATTCGAAGACCAGACCCGCTGGCAGCGTTAAAATATTGATATGAGGGGAAAACATTTTCTCTGTATTTTCCGTGAACAAAAAACAGTTGGAGATAAATGGCAGCTCTGATCTAGGCCGTTGGTGGCCCTTTGGGTTGTTTGTCAGGGCCACGGGGTGGCTTCCGTCTTCACTCTGACTCTCGTGCCGAGTTATCAAGCTGCCCATCACCATGCAGTCCATCGTTTTTCACTGTTGTGGCTATTTTCCGTGACTTGTCTTGGAACCTGGAAGATGCCGATGTATATCAGTTTTGGGGACAAGAACAGCCATAAATGTAGTTCTTAAATTTCCTTTTTTGGGAAGATCCCTTTCAGAGCCTCACACATGGGAGGCTTCCTGTGTGAATTCACTGTGAAGCAAAGGGGCTTTGATTCCTAAATTCAGTGGCTTTTTTGGATGTTTTAAATAATTAATAACAATTAAAATGGAATCAAATGGATTCAAGAATTTGGGGGTGATTTGGGGGGTTCTAAAACTGTATTGTGGTTGCACAAGTCTAAAAATGTATGAGAAGTCATTGGATTGTATACTTAAAGTGGGTGAATTTTATGGTATATCACTATTTTTAAAGTAATTGAATAAACATAATATCAAGTGATATGCTCTATGAAAAGGAATAGAGGATGAGAGTGGGGGAGGGGTGATGGAGTGGTCAAGGAAAAAAACCCAAACTGCTGAAATGCTTTTTGAAATGAAGGAAATAAAAGATGGCTAGTCCAGCAACCTGTTTGGCTTTAATCCTACAAACTGGCCCAGAAGTCAGGTGAGGAAGTCCTTGCTGTGATTGTTGCCGCCCCTGAGTCCAGAGGCCCCGAGCCTGCATCTTAAACAGCAGGTGGGGCTCTTACACGCTGAGGCTCGGGCCCCCCACCGCCCACGGGGAGGGGTGCTCACACCAGCACCCGCTCCGCCGTGGCTGAGATGGCGCGTGCCCCTCTCTGTGCTGGCCACGGAGACAGACCTTGCAGCAGAGGGGCGACAGGGAAGACGCAAAGGCAGGGTGAGCCCGGCAAAGGGGACGCGATGCCTGGCGAAGCGCCACTGGGCTTCACTGAGCGTGGTTTTAAGTCTGTGTTTTCTTGGTTCCGTGTTGGGCTGTAGTTCGGCACCAAGGTCTGTAGGGCCGTGGGTGCTGGAACCGAATCTCAGCTCACCTTTTGTGTGGAGCGCGGGCTTCTGCTGTGGGTGTCGGTGAGTAACGTTGCCCTGCGTGCTGCAGTGTTTGCAGAAGGAGCGGCTCCTCACTACCCTCTCCTTCCCCTTTGCAAGCAAGCAGGGATGCAGCTTCCACCTAGCTGAGATGCAGCGCCTCAGTTACACTGAGGACTTACAGCCTTAAAGTGCTTCCTGTTTCTCTACTGAAACGTTGCTTGTAGTTTTGTAGGACACGAGTTAAAACTCCGCTTAAAACAAAAATGCCCTGAACGGCCACAGTCTGGGCAGCTGGTGCACCTTTCCAACTGCGAATGCTTTAAATGTCTGTAAATTCTCTTCTGAAAGTGGCCTTCTCCAGCTGGGCCTGTGAGCATTACTGGGTACTGGCCTTTGGCCCTTGATTGGGGGTGGGGGGAGGGAAGGGGGCCTGGCGGTGCTGGGGCCACAGCTTCAGCCTGCAGCAGGCAGGGGAGTGGGGAGCCGGCCAAGGGGAGGCACAACGCTTAGGCAATTTCTAGTGAGATGTTCCATTTTATTTGTCAGCTGAGCTTCCTGCGTGGGCTTTAGAAGGTTTTGGTTGTCGATGTAATGCAGATGTGTTTTGTCTTTTTTTCTAGCATCAGGGGATGGAGAATCACTGGTAAGTTGTGTGTCATTATCAAAAAAGTATGTTGTTTTGCTGTTAAGGTCCTTATTTCCTGAGTAGTTTGCTACTTTCTTTTTAATCTGTTCTTACTGCCTAAAAACCAAGGGTGAATTTGTATTCACTGCACCGTGGGGGTGGGATAGAAGCGCATGTTCCGTGGGTGGACCTGAGGGCAGGCGTATCCTTGAGCCTCACCCCCTCGCACATGTGGCTCTGGGCCCTACGCTTTCCTGCCATTTGGCTGCAAGGGTTCCTTTAATGCGGCCTAACCTCAGAGATGCCTGTCACCCAGCAGTGCCCACACTGGGTGCTTTATAAGCCGAGTCACTGGAAGTGGGGGGGAGGGGTCAGGCATGGGCAAGGGAATGTGATGTTTACCCCGCTGAAGCAAGTTAGCACTTCTCTTTTCCCCTCAGGATGAAGACTCCGAATTCACGTTAGCCTCCGACTTTGAGATTGGACACTTCTTCCGTGAGCGGATCGTGCCGCGCGCTGTGCTCTACTTCACGGGGGAGGCCATAGAGGACGACGACAACGTAGGTGGCCTGTGGGAGCCGCTGGGGTCAGAGTGGGTGCTGGCTTGGGAAGCCCAGCTGAGATTTTCATGACATCCTCCACCAGGTCCACGGGGCACTGCCCTCTGGAGTTTGGAGGAAATAGACTGGGCAGGGAGATGGCAGAGGCGGGAGAAGCAGGTCTCTCTGAGGCATCTGAGCACCACACGCCCACGTGGGCCCGGCCAGTGACTTGTTTCCGAATGTCCTCTAAGGACCCAGGGGTTCGCTGCTGCACACGAGGTCTGTGGCTTTGGGTGACTTCTGAACACGGGGAAACTCCTGTTCACCAAGCAACGGCCAGCACAGCCGAGTCGTGCCGGCATGTGGCATATCGACCCCAAAGAAATAGAACCCCACACTCCACAGAAAAACAGCCCGGCTGCGCAGGCCACCTTCCCCTCTGCTTGAAGGAACTCGCCCTCCCACAGTCAGAACTTGGGGGCAGGACCCCTGAGCACAGCCTGGCCAGCTGCCCCGGGCTGTCACCTGAAATGGTTCTCCATCGTGACCAAGGCCCGGTTGCCGCGGGCCCTCTTGTTGTGTGGAGATAACGGTCTGTCCTGTGGCGTGTTGCTGGAAGTGTGCTTAGGTGCTGTTTGCTCCCTTGTGTTGAGTGCTCTGAGGTTCCTTTCTGGCGAGGTCTGTTGTGGCTGCTGGACAGGTCCGAGCTGCTTCGTGCCCTCCTTTGTGCTGAAGGCCCCCACGCAGCGGGAGTGGGCCAGCCCAGGGCGTACTGGCTACATCGCCTGACACTGGTGAGCTTCTCAGGTGCGGCCTGTCCATCCCCGGGCTGGGAGGTACTTGTGGGAATCCGGGAACACGGACACACACAGCACAGCGCAGCTTGGGGTCATCTTAGCGCTCAGGTAGTTGCTCAGACTTGAGTTTTAGGAAATGCTGGTTATGCAGCAAATTCTGGACCAGCGCTGTCCAGCGCACCTTCTGTGATGAGGGAGCTGTGCTCTGCCCCATCTGCTGCAGCAGGACTGGCACCACGTGACGCTGGGAGATTGAAGGTGCGGCCCTTGGCAGCTGAGGAACCAGGGTTTGCATTTATCTAATGTGACCAAAAAAGATCGAGTGGCTACACACAATGGGAAACTCAGCTCTAGACCAGTGGTCTCAAACTTTTTTGATCATACACCCATCAGTGTAAAAACTTAATTAGCAGCTCATGTATATTTATTTATAGTGTAGGCAGCATAGCAACTCCTGGTGAGCAATACAGTGTGTTTGCCTGTAACATCCGTGTCCATGCTCATTCATAATGCCTTTGGTGCAGGTACCGCAGGTGCAGGCACCGCAGGTGCGCAGTGTGGTCCAGGGGCTCACGTCAGCCTGCGTCTGCTGCAGCCCCAGAGTTGCCACGCGTGGACCGGGGCTGGTGGTCGTCACTCCAGCTGCTCCTCAGGCTCCGGCAGAGGAGGCTCGGTGGTACTGGGACAGAGATGAGTGCACTGACGTCAGACACGCTAGGGACGATGTGGACACTGGGCATCGTTATGGGGTGAAGTGGGCGGAGGAGGAGTCCCGGTTTCGTCTTCCACACTCAACGTGGGTCACCTCACTCGTCCCACGGGCTGCACACCCCACTCTGGAGCCTCTGCTCTGCCCGAGTGTGAGATGCCCGCACAGAGCTCGCTCAGAAGATGGGGCCAGGGTGAAATGATGGACTTAGAACCTCAGAAAATGGGCACTTGAGCCTGTGTGAGGCTGATTCCAGTGCGACCTGAAATGCTGCAGTGAGAGTCTTGTCGACTGCAAGACACTGAAAGGTCTTCTTTGTCAGAGGCCTGGAGGAAAAGGTGCCAAGACACGGTCAGATCCCAGGCCGACCGCACCAGGCCCTGCCCACACTGCGCTCTTCTGAGTTCCCTTTGAGTCGTTGCTGACGAGGGGGGGGGGCGGGGGGCTCCAAGAAGAAAGGGTTATAAGAGAAAGCTTGCTGACTCTTCATGTGTGTGTGTCAGTGCAGCCACCAGGGACGAGGGTTATTTTGTTTTGTTTAGCTTTTGACAGCAGTCTGATATTCGGGACTTGGCTGAGAGCCTGGCCAGCAGTGTCTTTGGACACACAAGACATTGAATTGAGACGTTCGTTCAGCTACAGTGTTGGAGTTTCTCCCATGCACACTTTTTCTGACTTATTTTAAAGATTAAACACCAAGATTTTATTACATTTCTAAATGCAGATTAAAGATTTCCCCTTGTCTGAGTTATAAAATGACATTGAAAGTCCAGTATGTGATAAAATTACGCTACTGGTTTGCTTAGATCAACCAGTTTCCCAGTTGGACCCAGCGCACACCCAAGCCAACGGTTTCCTTTCTTCACCCCATCTCCATCCGTAGTCTTCGTTTTGAGTGGTTTTCGGATACCTGGCATCCTATTAACATGGCAGGGCTTGTGAGCAAGCGGCCCCGCAGTTCTGGCCCTGGCTTGGAGCAGAGGTGCCGGCGGCAGACTGGCCTCTGCTGAGAGGCCAGGCCACTTCCCGCTCTCCTTAGGCCCTATACCCCTGTGGGCGCTTGACGGGCTGTGTCTGGGTCAGGTTGCCATCACGCTTTATAAAACCTAAAAACGGGCTTCCCTGGTGGCGCAGTGGTTGAGAGTCCGCCTGCCGATGCAGGGGACACGGGTTCGTGCCCCGGTCCGGGAAGATCCCACGTGCTGCGGAGCGGCTGGGCCCGTGAGCCATGGCCGCTGAGCCTGCGGGTCCGGAGCCTGTGCTCCGCAACGGGAGAGGCCGCAGCAGTGAGAGGCCCGCGTACCGCAAAAAAAAAACCCAAAACCTAAAAACCTGTTTCCTTTCTTTTCAGTTTGAAGAAGGTGAGGAAGGAGAGGAGGAGGTAAGACATGGTTTTTGTGAGACATCATTCCCCGAGGTTGCTTTAGGCCTTCTCTGTTTGAGTGGATGAAGGTTTTGAAGTCAGGGGACCACTTTAGACTCGTCTCGTGGGAAGCTGCCTTTGAAGCTTTCAGCCCTATTGAATACTATGGAAAGACACGGCAGATGGGTAGCAGTGTCCAGTTTGACCCTGCAGTTGGCTTATGAAAATGCATCTTAGAAAATAACCATTTAGCAAACCAAATCCACTCTTTCAGCAGTATGTTTATTTCAGGGTTATTTGCTAGAACAAGAAGTGTCCAAAGGAGGGGATTTAAAGAAGTATGGCTAGCAATGATTGTAATTGCTTTCCTTCAGAATCAGAGTATTGCTTTATTTGTGGCTGGTGGATCCACAAGAACTTAAGTCCTGTCTGTTCAACTAGCTCTCACTCCTTTTAATGCAGGAATTAGAAGGTGATGAGGAGGGAGAAGATGAGGACGATGCCGAAATTAACCCCAAGGTTAGTTATTTGGGGCTTCCCACGCCTGTGTATGCTACACTGTGGACCTCTTAAAACACGTTCCCCACTTTGAGGTAGTGGTGTTACAAATATGTACCTGTCATTCTCTAATTAGGAAAGTTAAAATGTGCCAGGAAAACACTTGAATGAGGAGCCGTTTAGACACCTGGTGTATAATTTGAGTGTTATATGAGCACTAAACTGCTTTCCAGTGCTTTCCCGAGCTATATCTTATTTGTATAAACTTGTTCAGTAGAGCAGCTTTACATTCCATATCTTTAATTCTTTTAAGATAATGATTTAACTGACAACATGAATAAACTTTTTTTGTTTTGTGTGTTTGTTTTTGGAAAAGGTACAGAGACAGGGCTTGGTGGGGGGCTTGTTTTGTTTTGTTAATGATAGGATAATGGAGTTGTAGGCATAATTTTACAATTGTACATGGGCTGAGAATACTCAAAAGACATGTCTCGATAGCTCAGATAATTTGAAATAAATTAGGAAGCTTTGCAAAAAAACAAAACAAAACCAATTAGGATGAGTGGGCGGTCCCATTAATCTTACGCCTGTCTGAGTTTTTACTTACGGACTCAGCTGAGCGTACATCAGGGACTTTGCCACTTGACACATATTTTAAATACAGAACTGTTCTAACGCTGTCCTGAAGCTGTAATTGCTCACGTGAAATTTATAGTTCACCTGACTCTTAGGACCAAATGTATCACGGGCTGTCAGAATACTAACATCACTTGGCATTGTAGAATCTTTATCTCTATTTAAGTAGACGTTGTTTGTTTGTTTGTTTACCCCCGTTGTGCCTGAAGTGGGCCGTGCACTAAGCTGTCATTGTATAGCTGGGTCTGATCACTTTATAGCACCAGATGTTCCTATGAATGCATGCTTACAGCAGTAGTTCCTTCTGGGGAAGAATTCGTGGTGGGTTTAAATCCTCAGTGTGCCTTATAGATACTGCTCTGGGTGTGGGCTCGGGCATGTTCATGCTTTCAAAGCCAGCCTGTCTGTTGGGGCGTCGCCGTATGGACGGCGCACCTGTGCTCAGTTCCTGGGCTGCGAGCCTAGGGCCCTGCTTTGAGGGGGTCGCCCTTCGCTGTCGGGTAGTGATAGAACCGCGCCGTGCCCGGCCCCAGGTGTCTGTATCTGGCGGCTCTGCGCTGGGGGCACTGATGCACACGCTCACGGTGGGGTTTCTAGAGCAGAGACGGCTGGTTACCGTGTCCACTGCTGGACTCAAGCGCCCTGTCTCTGGTCGCTTGTCTCACTGACAGCGGCTGCTCTGTTCCCCATTTCTTGTTTCCTCCTGTTGTCTGTCCTCTCTCTCCCCTTGCCAAACCTTCTGTCTCCTCTCACGTCTGGGTTTTCTAGAAGAGAATTCTCACCAAGTGATCACAGATAGCTTAACAGAAAGTAGAGACATGTCAGTAGTAAGCCTTCGTGAAGCCTTCGGTCTGTTGTGTTGGTTGGGAGTGGGCGAGGTGCCTGAGGAGGGCCCTTCGGTCAGCCACGTGCAGTCGAAATGCCCTAGTCCTGTCCCCTGGGGTCGTGACGTGACACTTCTGTTCCTCCATGTGCACCTCCTCAGAGGGCGCAGTCACATCACAGTCTGTACAAGCACAGGAAGATCAGGAAGAAGTGTTGCGGTATTAAAGGTACAGATCTGGGTGTTGAGGTTTCCCATCTCAAGGTCGATATTTTTGCAGCCCGTTGTATCATGAGAAATGGTGGCTCCTTTCCTCCTGTATAATTTTGTGCATTTCATTTTCTTTCATGCTGACAGTTCCTTTCAATTTTTTTCCCCATTTAGGTGTAATTTTTGTCTGTTAATCATTCATACGTTTCTAGGTAAGGTGGAATTCCATTCATTCCTAACTTCCAAACTTCTGGTCTGTGCTTTGTAGCAATGCCATGTTGTCGTGACTCGGTGGAGCGTCCGGGCGCACTCAGCACGTGCGGGCCTGGACAAGGGCTTTCTGAAGAGCAGTGTTTTTGTGCAGGTGTCTGTCGTGTGTGCTTTTAAAACCGACAGAAACCACGTCTGGCTCCTACTTGCTGAGCCCAGTGTTTGTCGCTGACCAAGTAACAGAGATGTAACTGGTGTGAAAGCTTTGTTGGTGATGGGGCTGCCGCCCCCCCTCCCCACACCCCCCACACCCGGGAAGAAGACAGAACAGGAGGGCCCTGGGACCAGGATGCACAGGTCCCCCAGCCATGCTGGCCTCAGCAGGACGAGGTCTGCTGCCTGCTGTGATTCTTCTCGACGTGTGTCTGTTGCTTGTTTATACTTTTTAAATTCAGGTGCTTTGCAGACCGATAGATAATAAAGGGGTAACTTGAACGCGCCAGGACCTTCTCTCTCAGAAGCTGCTGGCACCAGTTTTCACAGCAGCGTTAGTAAGTGCTGCTGAGGGGCGTACTGCTCGAACAAGGCAAAGGACCTGTTGTAGATCCAAGTGAGCGCTGCAAGTCCCAGGAGCCGCCCTGTCCCCCTCCGGGGGTCATGGGTCCTCGTAGCTCTGCCCCAGTCATTAAGTCCCTCTCGTACGACACCGTCGGCTTTTGTGGAGCAACGGAGGAAGGTGCAAACAGGAGAGCCTGTGAGAAGCCAGGGCGGCAGTGTTAGCATCTAGGAGAGAGCAGGGGCTGCCCGCGTTGAGCTAAGCAGGCCAGCAGTGTGGGAGCGGCTCCTGGGAGAGCAGAGCTGTGTCTCTGCACCGCAGAGCCGTGGTCTGGGGGTCTGTTAGCCCCATGCCTTCGAGGGTCCATCTGCATCGCCTTCCTGTCTTACTCGGGCGGCTGGCTTTCTTAGAAGACTAAGGGGCAGGTGGGCAGACTTGGGCTAAAGGAAGCATTTTAATTAGATGAAGTGAATGTACACCTGGGATCTTTTCTGTTTTAAAGGGTCAGATCTGATCATTTAGAATTGTGTCTGCTTACTGTCTGATTCCTGCTGCCCTGTGTGTCTGAAGAACGCGTCAGCCAGGCTGGTTTGGCCCGAAGCCCCACTGCTCCCCACTCTACCCGTGACTGCGAAGCATCCATAAATGGTCCAGCCTGTACCTCTGGGCGAGGAGGACTCTTCTGTGGCAGAACCACAGCCGTGCCGTCTCGCCTGTGTCGTCAGGCGCCCCGTGGAGGGGGTCGTGTCATGGGCTGTTGGGCAGGCGCTCGGGCCTCGGGCCCCCAGCCCTGAGGCCATGGTGGTGGCGTGTGCTTGCTACCATCAGTGCAAGCCCTTCTTTTCAGTGCCCGCCCCCACCAGGCAGGGTGTTGAGTGTTAGTTTGTGCCTTTGAAGCACCGACTCCTGTCCCTTGACGAGCGGCAGCATGAGAGACTGGGCTTCCAACAGCTTCGTGCCGTGGGGCAGAGGGCGCTCGGGTTTAGTGCAGTGTTGCTCTGCCCTCTGTCACGGGCCGAAACTGTGGTGTCCCGGTGATGAAGCTCACATGCGTGGCTCCAGGCTTCTGCGCTGGTGCCAGGCTGGGCTGAACGTGGCCCTCAGGAGGTGGGATGCTGCCTGGCAAGCCCCACCTTCTGCCTCCTTCTAAACACAGCGTCCCCACCCGGCTCCCACCCTCACAACAGCCCGTCCTGGTCTTGGTTTTGGCGAGGACCCGTCCCTCTAGCAGTCTTCAGCACCCAAGGAAGGAGTTCGTTGTCAACAGACAGATGGTTGATGCCTTCTCCTGGTTAAAGATAGATGTGATGTCACTGAGACAGCACATTGTAAACCGTGTGCCGCTCTGCATTCATGGCGTCCTGTACGTCCTGCGTATGTATTTACCCAGAGGATGTAGAGCAGCAAGCCCACCGCCCTGTGCCGCCCGCCCCGCCATACCACAGCCATGACACCGTCCCACTCCCTCAGCTTCAGCTTCTCTCACCTCCTTCCTTTCTGCAGATCCAGTTATGGAAACCCACACACTTCTCCCCCGTCCACAAAAGGCTGCACGCCACTGCCCGAGCCCCTGCCAGTAATGTCCCAGTCCTGGGGCACCTCTGCACCTCCCCAGAGAGCCTGGGGCCGGTGTCTGATCCCCCTGGCCACAGTCTGGGTCACCTCCAGGTCTCCCCTTGAGACAACAGAGTTTGAGTTAGGTCTCTTTCAACTAGGATTTCTGGTTGGGGTATTTGTTTTGGTGCCCAGGCTCTTTCTTCAGCAGTGTTTCCGGTGAGCGTGTGATGGGCCGGTGCCATTGGCCCAGTGCTAGGCAGTGCTGGGCCGAGACCCGAGCCAGACCTGGAAGTCCCAGCTTGTCCCTGTGCTGTTACACTTACAAACAAGGAGCTTAGCCCAGGGCCCCAGATTATTGTTTTGTCTTTATGCACCCTTTACACATCATCTTTTTCATCCCTTAGGTGTGGTTTCCCAAGGAATGAACTGTAGCCCAGCTTATTCCATGCAAGGTGTCAGTTGTGTTATCCCAGATGGTTCTTCTGAACTGTGTGGTGCGGGTTTTTCTTAAGACTCCGTAGATGTGCCAAGTTGTATTCAGAGTAATCTGTCATCTTCGCAGCCAAGACCATAGGTTACTGACGAGTAAATTCATTTGCTAAGAAGTACTGGTAAATCGTTACCTGTCTCTCAGGCTGCTGTTGGCCTCCACACAGCATTCATGGGGTCGCTAAGTGGGTTTCAGCGACAGGAGACGCAGCTGCCAGACCACACGGAAGTGCGTCTCCTCCTTGTCTCGCTCGCGCCTTCTCTGAAAGGACGGAATTCCCAGCCGAGGGGGCTCCTGGGAGGACTGGGGCCTGGCTGTGGAGTTCTTGGTGGCCTCTCGTCCTTTGTCGGGGCGCCACGGGCCAGTGCAGGAGAGGCTTTGCTTCAGGGCCCGACCTTGGGGCAGGTGTGCTCCAGGCAGCGCCGGGAGCCTTGTTCACCTCGGGGATGGAGGGGAGCCAGCGCTGTTCCCGGCCTGCTCACCCCAGAGCTGAGGCGCCTGCCAGCTTTGGGACGAGGGCACTGCTGTGCGTTTAATTACTGTCTGCCACCCGAGGACCTCCCTCACCCGGAGACCCTCCCACTGAGAATTAGAATGTCTTTATATAGAGAGAGGCAGCCCCGCTGTGACCTTGTTACTGGGAAGTTAGCTGCTTATTTGTTACTATTTTTAAAGTGTATTTGTAGTGGCCATGTTTTCAGCAAGAACAAGTGAATACTTGAGTCTTTGTTTTCATTGTTGGTTGGAGATGCCTGGTTGATGGAATTGCTCGGTCCTCTACAAGTCTTGTTCTCTCTCATTGACAGAAGGAGCCCAGCCAGCCCTCGGAGTGCAAGCAGCAGTGAGGCGCCGCTCGCTCGTGTGGACAAGTGCTTACGCCTAACTTGTTTTCAAGTGCATGATTTTCACTTTAACTTCTCCTTTTACTTTATTATTTTGCTTAACCTGTACAGTGGCAACTCAGATGCATTTCAGAAATAGGAGGTTTAATTCCAGCACGCCCTACGGCCTTGGGTGCAGCTCAGTGGACCCGCCCAGCCCTGCCTTAGGGAGGGCCTCGCAGACCGCTGGGGCGGTGGGGTGGGGGCGGATCACTTGACGCTGGGGGCACGTGTCCAGGGCGCAGTTCCAGGGTGTGTAGATCCAGTTCACCCCTCCCGCCATCAGACGGGATTCCTGTTTCTTTGGAAGAAACCCACATGCAGTTTCCAGTTGTCTCGGGAGAGCCGGCTGGGGTTGGCACTCATCCCGCTCGCCCTTTGGCTTTATTTTCCTCGGGGCTGGGGTGAGGGTCGCGGCGCCCACTGAGCCTGAGGCGCGAGCTTGTGTGATTCATCTCGTATTTATTTCTCTCACGCTTGTGAGGGCTTGGGACGTGAGCTGTCCTTCGAGTTTCTGAGACCCTGTGGGCACCAGAGACCCGGTGCCCCGAGCAAGAGTTGGTGGTCCACCCGCATGGAAGAAGGCCTCCCTCCTGCCAGCCGTGGGCCAGGGCTGGTTCTCGGGACGCACGGACCATGCTTGGCGCTGAGGACCGGGGGGGGGGGGGGGGGGTGGGGTGGGGCTATGGGCAGAGCCAGGTTTGCCAGGCTTCGCGGGGAGGGGCTCGGGCAGGAAAGTACAGCTTTCCCACGTAGTGTGTAAAATGTCTTGCTTTCTCGGTAGCTCCAGTTTCTCAGCCTCACATTCACCTTGTCTTAAAAGCCCTGGGTTCCGAGCGACCCGTTCTTGGCTGGAATGTGGGTGTCGAGTGTGTGACCTCTGGCCCCAGGGGCATCCACGCTGTGGCCAGGCTGTAGACTGCTCAGCCTTACTTATGATACATTTGTAACTGAACACGGTGTTTTCAATTTGTACAGACTAGTTAGAATATTCTATTAAAGTTGTGAACTGCGAGCCCAGTGCTGTGTGTGTCTTCATTGCAGGAGGCCCGGCGGGTTGGGGCACTTGGGGCGGGTGGGGCTTGGATGTGGTTGCGCAGCCTCCCAGACCGGGTCGGGTCTCTGGAGCCCCGGGCGTGGGCAGATCCGGGACTTCCGGGCTCCTGGTCTTCTGTTTTGATTTTGAGGCTTTAAAGCCCATCTTGAGTTAGGCTTGCAGGCCCACTTCACCGTCGGGGTGGGTCTGGGGTCCACGGGTGGGCCCTTTGCTGCCCCGAGAGAGCGTCTGCTCCTTCCCCCAGCAGAGTCGTTTCTCCACGTGTGCGGGGCTGGGCCTTTCCGATGAGAAGGTTCCAGGAGGGACACCTGCTGCGCCATGGCCACGTTGGGCGTGTCTTCTCGCTGGTGCTCTTCTGGTGCTTGCGCCCTCCCTGCTTCCCTTCATTAGTGGGGAGACACCTGGTGCCCGGGCTCTCGCTCCAGCTGCCCATCTGGGGATCGGCCCAACCCGCATGCAGCACAGAAGCCGGTGCCCAGCTCGCCCGGTGCCTCCTGCCGGCGGGGCTGGCTTCTCCCGGGAGCGGTCAGAGAGAGCACACCGGGGGCCACGAGAAGGGCCAAGCAAGGCTTAGAAAGAAACGTGCTTTCGGGGTGTCCAAGACGACCATAGAGCCAGAACGTCGTCCACTCCTGAGGCCCCCGGGCCGGCCGGGTCAAGACCCCCCAGAGGTGGGCGGTGGTGAGCCTCTCCCGGGCCTGCCCCGACGGCCACCGAGAAGAGACGGGGGCACCAGGGGGGCCTCGTTCCTGCAGACACGCAACAAAAACCCCATCCTTGGAGGGTGCTCGGAGGCCTGCACGCCCCCCACCCAGTCCCCTCGGGCCTCCAGCAGAGCTACCATCCCTGCTGACCCCAGGCCCTCAGAGTGACCGCGTTTAGGACAGCGGAGTTGACAAGTACCTATGGGGTCAGATACGGTTGCACAAAGTGACGTGCGCAGGTAACTTGCAGGGGGAGAGCGGGGACAGTTTAGTGCCGGGAGCGCCTGTCCCTCTCCTGACTGTCACCAACGGGTGGCGGTGCCGGGTTCATGCCCAGGGCAGTGACCCTGCACTCAGGCACGTGCAGGGTGCTGGCGAGTCAGGTGAGAGGCTGGCTGTCTTCGCGCCGATCGGTCGGGGGCAGTGAAGGTTTGGCAGGTGGTGTGACGAGAGCCTGAGGAGACTGTTGGGGCCTCCGCCCAGCAGTCTTTGGGGCTTCAGGAGAGGAGGAGGCGTGTGTCACCCATGTGCGAGCGGGTGGACGGTAGGTGCCGCCGCAGTTTGAGATGGCCAGGGGGTGGGGGAGGCCCTCCCTCACCCCCCAGGAGACACGATGAGTCAGGTCCCACACCCAGGGACTTCTCTGGTGGTCCAGTGGTTAAGAATCCACCTTGCGGGCTTCCCTGGTGGCGCAGTGGTTGAGAATCTGCCTGCTAATGCAGGGGACACGGGTTCGAGCCCCGGTCTGGGAGGATCCCACATGCTGCAGAGCAGCTAGGCCCGTGAGCCACAGCTACTGAGCCTGCGCGCCTGGAGCCTGTGCTCCGCAACAAGAGAGGCCACAATAGTGAGAGGCCTGCACACCACAATGAAGAGTGGCCCCCACTTGCCACAACTAGAGAAAGCCCTCGCAAAGAAACGAAGACCCAACACAGCAAAAATAAATTAATTAATAAAAAAAACTTCCTACCCCCAATATCTAAAAAAAAAAAAATCCGCCTTGCAATGCAGGGGATGCAGGTTCAATCCCTGGTCGGGGAACTAAGATCCCGCACACCTCAACTAGAGAAGCCCGCGCACCACAGCGAAAGATCCCGCGTGCTGCGACTAAATAAAAAGATCCCGATGCAGCCAAATAAACATTTAAAAAAAGGAAAAAGTCCCATGCCCACAGTGGACTTTGTGGCCACAGAGGACAAGTGCACCTGCCTGCCAATGGGGAATGTCTTCTGGGATGTGTTGAGAGGAGCAGAACCTGTATGGTGAGCGCACCTGTGCGTGAGTGCACACCTGCGTGAACACAGCTGCATGTGGGTTCCCAGTCAGAGGAGCTGTGTGCCTGGGGGAATACCAGGCTTTGGTGGACCCCTTTCTGCGTTCTCTGTGGGCAGCCATGTGACGTAGTGACCAGACACAGTGGTTTTACGTCAGACCAGTGTAAACGGGGGCAGAGAGAGGGGTGTTCAGATTGCTCACATTGTGGCACCAGGTTTATTTCCCCCATGGGTAAGAAGGGTGGGCGAGGGTGCCACGCTCGCCTGGGGCGCTGGGGCCTCAGTCTGCCACTCAGCTGTTCTGGGTACACTTGGTGGTAAGGCTGCAGCACGAAGCCCTGAGGCTGTGCCCTCCCCAGCCACGCGCTGTGGCTCTGACCCCACAGCCATGCACCCTCCTGTTGGACCCTCCGGTGCCTCGGAGCGCCCTGTTTCACCCTGGGTGCTCACAGGCTCCAGGGCTCCATCAGTCCTTGCCACTTGTGCTGGAAGGTCACGGAGCGTCCAGTAGGTTTGCCCGGAGCCGTCAGCCTGGAGGCAGCGGGAGGGTAGCACTCCTGGTGGCCGGCTCTGCCTGGGAGCTGCAGCTTCCTGGGGCCCAGGCTGCTGTCACCACGGGACTGCAGCACTGCCTGCCTGCTTGGCCTCCGTCCCCACTGAGCCTCTGGACTGCCGCAAGCTGGGGAGGGCTTTGATGACCAGGCCTCCCCAGCCCTGCTTCGGGGCCCCCTCTGGGCCTGGCCTTCACGTTGCTCGTGAGGGGCCACCTCCCTCCTGTGGCCTCTGCCACCCCTGCCTGCCCCCCTCCCTGGGTTACTCTCCCCAGGCCACCCTTGTTCTGTCGCAGGCCGCAGGGCCTGGTTCGATGCCTCTCCCACAGGGCCTGGGTCTTGTCTGTCACACACGCTCAAAACCAAAGGGCTAGGACTTCCCTGGCCACACAGCGGTTAAGAATCTGCCTGCCAACGTGGGGGGCACGGGTTTGAGCCCTGGTCTGGGAAGATCCCACATGCCACGGATCAACTAAGCCCATGTGCCACAGCTACTGAGCCTGCGCTTTAGAGCCTGCGAGCCGCAGCTACTGAGCCCTTGTGGCACAACTGCTGAGCCCGCGCACCTAGAGCCCGTGCTCCACAACAAGAAAGCCACCGCAGTAAGCCCGCGCACCACAATGAAGAGCAGCCCCTGCTCGCTGCAACTAGAGAAAGCCTGCGCACAGCAGCGAAGACCCAATGCAACAAAAAATGAATAAATTTATTAAACCCAAAAAAACCAGGGACGACTCCAGGCCCAGCTGCCATTCTGAGTCCCCCCCCCCGCCGCCCGGTAGCCTCGGCATCCTGACTTCCGGGTGGCATGTGGCCTAGTGCCCCGGCCTTGGGGAGCAGGGGCTCCCTGCCTGAAGGTGGGGCGGCAGCAGTGTCTGTACCCCACACGGACTAATCCTTGGCCATAGGAGCCCAGCAGCACGGGGCTCTCGAAAGCATCACCTGAGCGGGGCCTTCCACGACGTATCTCTGACTTCCAAACCTTCCAGGCCGCACAGTGACCACGGCTGCCTGGGGGTGGGCCTGGGGCTGTCCAGGGCGCTGTCTGGGTTGCGTGTTCGCTTGTCAAACTCCTCAAAGTCCCTCACGTGGGGACGTTTGGTTTTACGTATGTAAATTATACTTTAGTGAGGCTGATTTTTCAAAAGCCCCACAAGTTGGGGAGATTCCACTTAAAACTCCGGTTTTCCCCTTTAGGAGTTGGGAGTTGTGGCACCTAGGGCCTGGGGTGGCGACAAAGCCTCCCAGGCCCCTCCGCCCCCCAGTGGCCAGCCTGCTCTGCTGGTCCATGGCTCCCACTTGGTGGGGCAGGGGCCAAGCAGAGACCCGACCCCCCCATTCCAGGGCCCCGCAGTCCCCCCAGGCCCAAGGGCTCCCTTCTTTTTTTTTAAAATTTGTTTATGTATTTATTTTTGGCTGTCTTGGGTCTTGGTTGCTGCGAGGGCTTTTCTCTAGTTGCAGTGAGCAGGGGCTGCTCTTGTGCACGGGCTTCTCATTGCGGTGGCTTCTCTTGTGGAGCACAGGCTCTAGGCGTGCAGGCTTCAGTAGTTGTGGCATGCGGTCTCAGTAGTTGTGGCATGTGGGCTCAGTAGTTGTGGCTCACGGGCTTAGTTGCTCTGTGGCATGTGGGATCTTCCTGGACCAGGGCTCGAACCCGTGTCCCCTGCATTGGCAGGCAGATTCTTAACCGCTGTGCCACCAGGGAAGCCCAAGGGCTCCCTTCTTTAAGCCCAGGCTGTCACGGGCCAAGCTGGGCTTCTGCTCCCTGAGCGCTTTTGTGGGGGCCGTGGGGGGTGGGGTGGGGTTCCCTCCAAGCCTTGCCCCAGAGGTGGGCAGCTGGGCTGTCTTGGTAGTGCTGCTGACCTCTGATCTGCCCTCTGCTCAGACTGTCTCCTCCACACCTCCCAGCACCGCCCCCCCCCACCTCTGAGTGCCCAGTGGGCTGGGCAACGCTGGGTGGGCTGCAGAGGCCCGGTGGGAAAGGGGCCACCTCCAGCTGCACCCTGAGGGGGCCCCTGGCCACCAGCCAAGCCCCTGGTTGCAGCAGGGGCTGTCTCCGGGGCTGGGGCTCTGCTGGAGGGCACTGTCCCAAGCGTGGGTGGCCCCCGGCTCCCTGCCAACGGCCTGCCCGGCACAGCCACACCTGGGCTTTTGGCCCCTGCTTCCGAGTCCTTCCGAGCAGCTTCCTTCCTGTGGAGGCGGACACGTCCTCCCAGCCCCAAGCTCAGAGGGCAGAGCCCCGTTGGGGGCGGGAGCCCATGACCTCAAACCCAGCCATTCAGGCCCCCGACAGCAGGACCTCCAGAACCCCTGCCCGGCCCTGGCTGAGCTTTCGGTCCCTCTGAACTTGGTGTGATTCTCCGGGTACCTTGTCTGCCTGGGATCCGCCTCACAGCCTCGGAGCCTGGGACCCTCTGTCTGTGGATTCCCACTGGGCGCTGACCCTGGAGACCCCCTTCAGCCCTGCCTCCTCAGGCCGCCGGGAGGGTGAGGCTCGCACACACCCGGAGGCCAAGTCACGTTGGTATGCCTGGGTGGAGCCCCCGTCCGCCCCGAGGTGTCTCCACCCGGCCAGTCACTGAGCCAGCCTGGCCACGCAGACTCAGCTCCAGGGCGGTGGCCGGATGTGACTTTCCATGGCAACCTAACAGGCCTGGCCTGGCCCGGCCCCAGCTGGGCTCCAGGCTCGTGGGGTCTGTGGACCTTGCCCAGGCCCAGGAGGACAGGGACAGGAGACCCCACAGACACACCCTCTGCGGGCTCTTCCCTCTCGGGCCGGGGACTTTCTCCAGGGCCCCTCTGCAAGTCTGGGGGTGTCCACCAAGCCTCAGCCTCCCCGGCTCACGCATCTGGGCTGTGAGGAGACCCATCACTTGCCACCCTGGGGATACGGGAGAGGAAGCCTGTGCGTGAGGCCAGAGCCGCCCTCCTACTCCGACCCCGGGCACGGGTAGGGCTGCCCACGCCACCTCCCCAGTGCCTGCCAGTTGGGAGCTCTGGGCCTCAGCGAGCCTGGAGCGTGCGTCTCGGGGGACGGGCAGGCACTGGGCCAGCGTAGTCTGGGCTCTTCTGCCATGGCCCCGTTTTTGGCAGGGGGCTGGAAGGTCCCAGCAGAGCTCCTGGAGCTGCCCTCCCAGGGACCAGGACCCTGACCTCCTGAGAAGGAGGAGAACCAAGTAGAGGATGGAGCCCAGTCCCCAGGCTGTGACCCAGAGAGGTCACCTTTCCCAGCTCTGCAGTGGAAGTGGGGGAGGGAACCGTGAGAGGCACCCCCAGGCCCGGTCCTTGGGGTCCCGTCACAGGGCAGGGCTGAGGGGCTCCAAGGACGATGGGAGGAGACTGGCCCTGAGGAAGGGGCTGGGCCAGGGTCTTTCCTCAGGCTTTCAGCACAGCCTTTCTGATCTCCAGAACTGGAAGGTAATAGACCTGTGTTCTTCACAGTGTGTGGTCATTTGTTATAGTAGCCCCAGAACACTCGTGCAGATGGCCATAGGCAGCCGGGCTAGAGGCTGGGACAGGAGTTGCGCCGGCGGGCAGGTGGTGGTACAGAAGCAGGAGGGTGGACTTCAGGAAGCAGGGAAGAGAGTGCCTGGCCTCTGGCCTGCAAAGTGGGAGGCACAAGGGGACACTGTTTAGAGCATGAGATACCTGGGGTGGTGTGTAGGGGGGCCTGGAGACCCTGGGCCAGGACGCCCAGCCCCTCAGCAGCTCATGGGTGGGGGGGCCAGGATGGGGCTGGTGGATGGGAGGGGCCACGGGCACAGACCAGCCCCGAGACTGCGGTGCCTGGTGAGGGGCTGATTGTCCAAAGAAAGCAAAGTCTCTACCCAGAGGAGGGGCCGAGGGGACCCCCTAACCAGGTCCCACCGGCTCAGGCCCCTCTGAACATCCCAAACCTGCTCTCCTGGCCTCTGGCTCCCCTCCTGGCCAGGAAGTACTTCCATCTGGATTTCCAGACATCTGAGGAGCTCCGTCTCCTTGTCTATGCCTGGGGAAACCAGGTGATGTGGAGAACTTCTACTCATCCTTGAAAACCCAGCTCAGAGCTCACCGGTGGTCCCTGGGAAGCCTGCACCTCACCACCCATGGTCAGCTAATGACCCCATCACTCTTGTCCGGTCCCCATCTGCCATCAGACTGGGCTGCAGGCCCAGGAGAGGGTGAGAAGGTGTGGATGGGAGGGCGGGGCAAGCTCAGCACCAGACTCCCTGGGGGCTGTATCAGTGTCCAGGGGCTGCTGTAACTGACCACAAGCTGGGTGGCTTAAAACAAACAGAAACTTACACTTTTACGGTTCTGGAGGCCAGAAATCCAAAATCAAGGTGTTGGCAGGGCCACGCTCCCTCCAGTGGCTCTAGGGAAGGGTGCTCCTGCCCTTTCCAGCTTCTGGGGCTCCAGGCATCTCTGGGCTGTGGCCGCGTCCCGCCAGCTTCTCTCTGTTGTCGCGTGGCCTCCTCTTCTCCTGTGTCTCTGATGAGGGCACGTGTGCTGGCATTCAGGCCCCTCGATAATCCAGGAGCAGCTCCTCCTCTCAAGGTCATGAATTTAATCGCATCTTTTGCCATATAAGGTCATCACCTCCATCCATCTCCAGAACTTTCCATCTTCTCAAACTGACGCTCTGTCCCCGTTAAACACTCACGCCCCTCCCCTCCCCCAGCTCCCCCAGACTGTCCCCAGACAGTCTACTTCCTGTCTCTGTGAATGACAGCTCTGGGGACCTCACGTGAGTGGGACCCTATTCACTCTTTTACTGTATAAGGTCACATTCACAGGTTCTGGGATGACGACGGACACATCTGTTGGGGGAGGGCCACCGTCACCCCCTACAGAAGCTGTTCAGACAGACACAAGCATGTGAAGAGCAAAGACGGCAGACACATGGGGCTCAGAGAAACGCCCCTGGAGACTGGACCCCGTTCTGGGCCACAGTTGGTAATACAGAGCATCCATTGTTCGGCCAGCTTTGGGGAAACGGGCACCCTGACTGCCAGGAGGGCTGTAAATTGGTTGGCAGGCAATCTTGTCAGAGTTGTGACATGTTTAACTCAGCAGTTCATGTCCTCCCAGCTGTCCTGGTGAAACGCCGCACACATGGGTATGGTCAGCGTCACACAGACACTCCGGCAACATTGCCCACGGGAACTGCAGCCTGAGGCCCAGCACAGGAGGTGATTAGATGAGAGTATGGCCGGTGGAAGGGAGGCGGACTCATGGGGGACACCCACGACCTAGAAGAAAACAAGACCTGTCCCCCTTTCTATCAAACAGATTAAAAATGCAAGCTTGTGTCTGCAGACATGGATATTCACATTTTCTCAGTTGTGCTAGAATACACATTACATACAATTTAGCATCTTGACCATTTCTAGAAGGTTAGCCAGCTCAGTGGCATGAAGTTCATTCACGATACTGGACGGCCATCCCCACCATCCGTCTCCAGAACTTTCCACCTTCCCAAACTGACACTCTGTCCCCATGAAACACTCACTCCTCTCCCCTCCCCCAGCCCCTGGCCCCCAACGTCCTGCTTCCTGTCTCTATGGATTTGACGACTCCAGGGACCTCGTGTGAGTGGAATCAGACAGAATTTGGCCTTCTACGTCTGGCTTATTTCACTGAGCATAATGTCCCCAAGGCTCATGCACGTTGTAGCCTGCGTCACGATTTCCTTCCTTTTTGAGGCTGAGTAATACTCCATTGTGTACATGGACCACGTTTTGTGTATCCGTTCATCCATGGACGGGCACGTGCTTCCACCTTTGGCTGCTGTAAACACGGGTGTGCAACCATCTCCAGTCTCTGCTTGCTTCTTTTGGGGACAGACCTGGAAGTGGAATTGCTGGATCACATTATAATGCTATTCTTAATCTTTTGAGGAAACGCCAATGCATTTTTTATTGGGTTGGCCAAAAAGTTCTTTTGGTTTTTAAGTAAAAACACATTTTTCATTTTCACCAAGAACTTTATTGAACAACGTATTCACCGTTTCGTTCCATTTACCTTCTGCCGTTTTTCAGGCAACTTCATAATTCCATCTTCCCAAAACTTTTTATCTTTTCGAGCAAAGAACTATTCCAGGTGCCTTTTACAGTCTCCTAATGAATTGAAATTTTTTTTCCATTAAGGGAATTTTGTAAAGACCGAAATAAATGGAAATCCGAAGGTGCAATGTCTGGTGAATAAAGCGGATGAATCAGAACTTCTTGGACACTTTTCATCAATTGAGAGCAGTATCTGTTGGCATTAATCGTTTGGCATTCTGCAAGGAGCTCAGAATAGAGGACTCCCTTCCAATCCCACCCTATACACAACATCACCTTCTTTGGATGAAGACCGGCCTTCGGTGTGGTTGGTGGTGGTTCATTTCGCTGCCCCACGATCTCTTCCGTTCCACGTTATCGTACAGTATCCACTTGTCATCGCCCGTCACAACTTGTTTTAAAAACGGGACGTTTTCGTTACGTTTATGTGGAGAATCGCACGCGGAAATACGGTCAAGGTTTTCTTCGCTTATGTGGAACCCAAACATCAAAGCGATTCACATAACCAAGCTGGTGCACATGATTTTCAGCGCTTGATTTGGGTATTTTGAGTCTGTCGGCATATTTTGAGTATGTCGCCTATCTCCCGCGTGGTATAACATTGATTTGTTCTAAATTAATGTCTCGATTTGATCGCTCTCAACTTCAACGGGTCTGCCTGACCGTGGAGCATCGCCCAGCGAGAAATCTCCAGCACGAAACTTCGCAGACCACTTTTGACACGTTCCATCAGTCACAGCACCGTCTCCATACACTGCACAAATCATTTTATGCCTTTCAGTTGCGTTTTTACCTTTCTTGAAATAATAAAGCATAATATGCCGAAAATGTTGTTTTTCTTCCATCTTCAGTATTAAAATGGCTACAGAAAAATTCACCAATTTTGATAAGTTTTTTAAATGCACGCTGATATGACAGCTGTCACAATACAACCTAACAAAATTGTTTTGGATACAGTTAAAGACAACTGAGCGCTACCAGAGCCATCTCACGGAAAAAAACGAACACTTTGGCCAACCCAGTAAAAAGGATCAAAGGTCACTTAACCGCATCAAGAGTGGACCTGAGGTGGGGTCGCGAGAGAGGAGCGCTCAGAACTTTGAAATAGAGCTTTGAAATCATTTCAGCCAGTTTTTACTTTTTATGTCAACGATTGGTAACTATTTTGGTAAATGTTTAAAGTAGTAAAGAACTTGATTACAATACACATGACAGGGACTTCCCTGGCGGTCCAGTGGTTGAGACTCCGTGCTTCCACTGCAGGGGGCACGGATCCGATCCCTGGTTGGGGAACTAAGATCCTGCATGCTGCACAGCACGGCCTAAATAAATAAATAAATAAATAAATAAATAAATAAATCTTTAAGGGAAAAAAAAAATACACATGACCGAAAAGAGAAAACAAAAATACACATGACAGGGTCCCACCCCAGACCTGCTGCACAGACTCTGGGGTCAGGGTGGTCGGGAGCAAGATGTTCTGTCCTGTGATGACGCAGCCCAGGCAGTTGCGAGGGCTGAGCACCGTCCAGAAGGTGGTGGCCATGCCTTGCCCACTCGCCCTCCCCCCTTTCCTGTATTTTGTTCATACATTCATCCGAGATTCCAGAAAGGTCCCTTGTCCCCGTGAACCAGGCCCTGGGCAGTCTCTGCTGAGTGACAGGAATGACAGCTGGCTCCCCTACCCGCTCCGCATTCTGTGATGATGGGAGAGGCCCCTCCTCTCAGCTCCCCCAGGCCTGGACCAGCCTGGCCCTGTCCCCGCCACCAGACCCCCCCCATCCCGCCCCGAGGTGTTCTGGTTTCACAGACAAGCAAACAGTCTCCACCGACATCAGTTGCTCTGAGCAGAGAGCTGGGTCTCTTGGACAGGGAGGTAGATGCTTTTTAGGCCCACTCATTTCCAAAAACACTTCGCGAGTGCCTGGGCTGAGCCCTGAGGGCCCCAAAGACTAAGACATTGTCACTGCATTTTAGGAGCTGGTAGTGACTTCTGAGCAGGGTACTGAGGGATGAATGGGCGCTTGCCAGGACCCAAGAAGTAAAGGCGCTCTGGGTGGTGTGTCACTGTTTCTCATTCGATCCCCAGCGCCTTGTGAGGTGGGGCCTGCCTGTCGGACTCCAGCTGAGGGGCTCAGGGAGCCAGACAGAGGGATGAACCTGAGAGACCAAGGCCAGGCTGACAGTGAGAGCCTGAAACCAGGTGGGGACAGGCGGCCTGCCTCCCGCCCTTGGACCTCTCACTTTTCCCAGGCTGCAGCTTTGGGGAGAGGGACTGAGGGCAGGCCTGAGTCACAGGCCACGGCCAATGGGCTATGTTGGGCTCAGGTCAGGTGACATCAGGCCACTTCTCAGGTGCTGCAACTCCGGGCAGCTGGGGCCTCCCCCCCATCCCCGCTGCCCCCGGCCCTCCCCAGGCTTGCATGGAGCAGGCAATGGAACTCCAAGGCCTGGCAGTCACGTGGTTGGTGGGAGCAGGCCCGAGGGTGTGCCCCGGCAATCCCAGAAGGCTTCCTGGAAGAGGCAAGAGGTGGGGGGGGGGTGTCTTCCAGGCAGGGGAGCAGGGGGCCTGTCCTCAGGGCTGTCCCTGAGCACTGCCACTCACAGGAAGAGCCCCAGGCACAGGGGCTGCCCGTGATGCACAGCTTCCTCATCTTTCTTTCGCCAGGCTGGTTGGGCCAGAGCCTGGAGGGCCTGGCCTCGTCACCGCTGGGGAAATGACCTCACTCGGGGAGTTTCGAAGAGGTGTCCTCTCTCTGCCCCAGCTGCCTGACATCCTCACCCAGCTGGAAGGGATGACAGGTGTCCCCAGCCGGATGTCTGGGGACCAGTCTCGTCTGCCTGGTGGGATGGGGGGTGGGGGGAGGGGGTCTCCTCAGGCTCCGCGTGAATCCCGGATGCGGCCCTTGGATAAATATTAGTAAACTTGGCTCAGACCTACGCTCTCTGATGCCACTGTCTCGAGGCAAGGCCCCGCACTGGCCCCTCCCCGTCTGAGAAGCAGCCACCGAACATCCCCAGCCCAGAACCTGCTCAGCCCTTCAGGCAGAGGCTGGTTCCTGCCCCCAGGCTCGGGATGCAATAGGATGAATCTGAATCCTACTGGCGGGCTGGGTGACCTCTGCTGAGCCACTTAACTTCTCTGAGGAGCCCCACCCGTTCCTTGCAAACACCAAGAAAGCAACCCAGCGGCCCCCGCCTCATGGGGTGACCCTGAGGACGAAAGCAGGGCCCACACGGGCCTCCCCGAGGGTGCCAGGCCCCTGACCCTCAGGCTGGGGCTCCTCCCTCCCCAGCACCAACCTGGCCTGGCACCCTGATGGGCCGCAGCCCGCATCCGCACCCGGGGCCTCGGTCCCCTGCAGGAAGCCAGTCTGGTGGGTCCTCTGGGCTCCTAGCTATCAAATGGCTCAGGGGTGTCTCCCCAGAGACCTTCGCTGGGGTGCAAGGTCAGCGCTTTGCTTCCTCCTCATGTTCCAGAGGGACCCTCAGACGGGCCTGCTTCAGGCGTGGGGACAGGGTCCCCTCCTTGCTCTGGGTTCCTGCTGGTTTGGCCAGGCGGCCCACGGACGGGCCTCTGGCTGGAGGGGTTTCCAGGCCCCCCGGGGCAGGGGCGTTGGTGGTGAAGCTGCCTGGGGGGGATTTCCACCAGCCCATCCCCATCCTCCGGGGAGAGTGGCAGTGGGCTCCCCACCCCCTGTGACCTGCTTTCCCAGCTCCCGCGGACGCCCACCTGTCAGACCACGCCCCGCCCCCCCAGGTCATTGGTCACCGTCTGACTCTCCCCAGAAAGGCCTGGCTGTTGGGGACAAAGAGTGGAGTGCTGGGTGGGCATGGCGAAGTGCACCTCACCTGGCCTCACCTGGTTTTCAAGGCCTCTCACATCCTTTCCTGTCTCTCTTGCCCCGCCCTCCCTGGGGCCTCCGCTACCACGTCTGTGAAAGGGGGCTGGAAGAATGCCCACCTTGGGCCTCGCTCACCTGGGCTCCTTGGGAATCCCCCTGTGGCACCCCGCCCTCCCCATGGAGACCTCCAAGCTGTCCTCTTGCTCACCCCCAACCCCGTACTCCCCAGGGCAGGCAGGGCTTCTCCCCTCTCCCCTCTCCTCGGGGTCCTAGCACCAGCCAGGCTTACAGGCACACAGTAGGTGCTTAAGCAGTGCTGAGTGTCTGTGGTTTGCCTGGCCCTGAGGTTCCAATGACTGGCCCCCGGGTGGGGGAAACGGGCTGGTGGGCCTCGGAGGGGTCCCGGCAGAGCGCTGGACACCCAGGGGGCTCACAGTGGCTTCCTAGAGGCAGCAGCCTGGCCCCTGGGCTGCCTCTCCCGTGGCCCCGACAGCCCAGGGCCCCCTCAGGACAGAGAGCCTGCGGGAAGGCGGGTCAGCAGTCTCACCCTGCCTGATGCTGGAATCCCCTTTACCAGCTCTGCTGGGATGCCTGTAGTGATGGGGAGCTCGCCCCCTTATAAGTCTGCCCTGTGTTGTCTTGAGGGGAGATCTGTCTCCCCACCCACCCACCCTGTGCTCCCTTCACCCTCTGGCCTGCCACCCCACGGGCCTGCCGATTCCAGCTCCGCCCCTTCCCCCAACACTGACCAGCATCCCTATGCTTGTCCTGTGCTCCCTCCCGCAGGCCAGAGTCCTGGGCACCCCCTGCCCTCTGCCACACCGCTGACAGTTGCCCTGGATGCACAGGTGGGTGTGTCCATCTGCAGAGGCCTGGCCCAAGCCACTCATCTGAGCCAGCGGTGCACCTTATTCCTCACGGTGACCCTGAAGGGCCAGGGTTGGGACTTGCCCAAGGCCTCAGAGCGGGGGCAGGTGGGGCAGGGTTGGCTCCACGGCCGGCCGGACGGGCCCGCACCCAGAAGGTCCCACATTGGCTTTATGCTCTGCCTTCACAGTCCTGAAAACATCATTAATACTTTTTGAACCAGGGTACCTGCGTTTCCATCTTGCACCAGGAGGGGGCGTGGCTCTCACAGCCCCAACGGACTCGTGCCCTCCTTGCTCCCCTTGCTTTGCACCACCTGCCCAGGTCACAGCCCGGCGGGGTGTTGGAAGGTGCTGGCCCCGGAGCGGCTGGGGCCCCCGTAGATTCCCTTCTGCCGCCACCGCCCCCCGCCCCCCGGGAACCCTGGAGGAGCCAGCGATCACTTCCTGTTAAACCCTTTAAAGGAAGAGGGTAAAAAAAAAAAAAAAAAGGAAGAGGGTAAATAAAAAGACTTGTCCTGCTGGCAGGGCATGACTCAGCCGCCCCCGGCCCGGCCCAGGCCGAAGGCCCCTCTGCCCCCCACGCACCAGCGCGCTCCGCGCCCCCTCGGCTCCCAGTACCTCTGGCGGGTCCGCCGGTGCGTCCTCCCTCCCCCCACGTACAGCCGCCAGGAGGGCCCAGGGAGCGGGACAGGCCCCCGGGAAGGGAGCTGGGAGCGGCCCTCACACTTACTGAACACTAAGGGGAGCTGTTCTAGCATTTTCCGTGCGTTGCCTAATCCAACAAGTGTCATCGTCCCCCATTTTACAGAAGAGAAAACTGAAGTTCAGAACATCTGCTCTCCCGGTCGGCCCGACGACCCAGGGGGAAGAGGGCAGGTCGTCCCAGGCGCGCCGGCCGGCGGGTGGCAAGATGGGAGATAAGGCCGGCTGGGGCAGGGCCACCGAAGGGTCTCCCCGGGGGCCTGGGAGGAACTGGGGCCGCGACTGCATCTGCCCCACGAGCGGCAGGGCTGGGTGTCGGCGCGCCTGGAGGGTGGGGGTCTGAGCCCCGCCGTCACCGCGCCCCGGGCCGTCCCCGGCCTCGGGCGCTTCCCGCGGCTCCCCGGCAGTGAGTCACCGCGGGCAGGGCGGGCCGCAGCGCATTCCTCCGTGGGGCCGGCGTCCGGGGCGGGGTGGGGGCCATTGAGTCGCTCCACGGGGCCACGGGTCTGGGGCGCCGGGGGAACGGGCTGCAGACAAGGCGAAGGGGGGGCGACCACGGCGACCCGGGGTGAGGGTGCGGCGCGCAGCCCCGGGGTGGCCAGGCTGGGGGGACCGGGGCGGGCTGGGCCCAGGAAGGGGGCGCGGGGCGTGGCCGAGAGGGGGCGTGCCCGGGGCGGGCCGGACCGAGCGCGTGGGGCGGGGCCGCTATAAAGACGGCGCCGGGGCGCCGGGGCGCATTGCAGAGGCTGCTACCAGCGGAGCGCCTTCGCTTCTGCGAGCTGCACCCGGCCGACATGAAGACCCCCGGGGAGGTGTTGCGCGAGGGCGAGCTGGAGAAGCGCAGCGACAGCCTGTTCCAGCTGTGGAAGAAGAAGCGCGGCGTGCTCACCCCTGACTGCCTGAGCCTGTTCCCCACCGGTCCCGGCGCGCGCCCCAAGGAGCTGCGCTTCCACTCCATCCTCAAGGTGGACTGCGTGGAGCGTACGGGCAAGTACGTCTATTTCACCATCGTCACCACCGACCGCAAGGAGATCGACTTCCGCTGCGCGGGCGAGAGCTGCTGGAACGCGGCCATCACACTGGCGCTCATCGACTTCCAGAACCGCCGCGCCCTGGAGGACTTCCGCAGCCGCCAGGAGCGCGCCGCGCCCGTCGGGCAGCCCGAGGCCGGGACGGCCCGCGCGCCCTGAGCGCCGCCGCCGCGGTGAGTGCCGCCCGCCCGCCCGCCCGCTGGACGCGGTCCTCGGGGAGGCTGATGTCGACCTCGGACGTCGGGGGGAGGTCCTGCCCCGTCTAGGGAACGCTGTCGAGAGGGGACTGGGGGCCTCGACAACGCGGCGCGGCTGGGGCGCGCGGCAGGAGCCGTCGCTTGCCCCTTCCGTGTCCGGGCCTCGGGAGACCCACCGGCTGGACTCCGGCTCGCTCAGCCACCGGGCTCGGGCACAGCTCCCTGAACCTCCCCGCTCTCCCCACAGGAACCACACACTGGACGGGTCGGGCCGGACGCGGGCCGCGCCGGCAGGAGCTCAGGGAATGCCCGGAGCGGCAGAAGCCCCGGCGGCGCCCAGCCACTGACCACGGCGAGGACAAAGGCCGGGGCTGCGTCCTGCCCGGCAGAGAAGGACCCTCCCGTGCGGAGCCGCAGAGCCTCGCCCCCGCTGTGCGGGTGCATTAAATTATTGGACTATCTATGTATTTATTTTGATGGTATTTGTGTTAAAACCATCTGTCTTAATATATATACATATATATATGTGTATATATGTGTGTGTGTGTGTGTGTGTGTAATCAATGTGTCCATTCCAAATAAACTACCTGACTTGTTCTCTTTTCTACCAGCCGGTGTGGTGCAGTGAGCTTCCTGTGGGAGGCGAGTGGGTGGCCCCTTCATTCGGTGTGTGTTAGTTGGGGGGAGCGGCCAGGCCACCCCAGGTATCCGAAGGGCAAGGAAATGCTCTTTGAATGAACACCGTTATCCGCTGGACCCTGGCCGCACCATCGCTGGAGGCGGGGAAGTGCCCTGGGAGTGGCTCTGACTTCCGCTCCGGGGTGTGGAATGGGGAGGACAGGGCCCCCGGCTTGCTCCCGGAAGCCACTCACAAAATGCCCCTGTGAGGTCATCACGCCTCCCCCATCTGAGCTGCTCTGGCCCTCGGTGGGGTACCCGACCCTAGCTGCCCCCTCCCGCCCCTGCCCAGCCCCCTGAAAGGAAGCCTTCAGGCCTCTGGCTGCCCACCGGCCGCACTCCTCTTAACATGCTGCCAGCCAGTGCCTGACGTGCTGGGCCAGCAAGGTGGGCAGTGCTTCTGGGCCAACGGGAGACAGGCCTGCACCATTTCTGCCGGCGTGGCAGGAGGCTGAGGCCCCCGAGTGGCCCAGGATGTGACATCAGGATGGGGAGGCCCAGCTTCTGCCCTTCCTGCCCGCTGGGACCCTGTGCATCCAGGGTCGCCCACAAACCCCCAGGCTCCGGAGGGGAGGTGTGCCCCTCCACCTGGAAGGGCTGTGGGTGATGAAGAAGCCTAGCATGGAAGAAAGGGACAGGACGCTGATCCTGGCCTAGCCAGGGGACCTTCATTTCACCTTTGTGGCTGGAGGGAGCCAGGTGTAGGGGGCAGAGGTGAGGGGAGTGAAGGACCAAAATTGGGCCCTAATGTCAGTCACTTACCCTTGATGCGGAAGGGGGGGGGGCACCATTACAGGCCTCCTAACCGGGTGGCAGGGGTCAGACTGGGGAGGGGCTGTCCCTCTGCTGGGAGGCCTGCAGGAGCCTGGGTGCTGGGTCCAGAGAAGAAACCATTCCTGCCATGAATTTTCTCCTGAACAGCACTGTGAAGCCCCTGTGCAAATGTGGAGGGGGCTTCTTCAGAGAGTAGAAAAGACCAACCCCAGGGTGCGCCCCCATGCTGCCCTACCCTGGAGACCCCTCCCACCAGACCCTCTGGGTGAATGACCAAAGTCAGAGGGTGGGACCCCAGTTCCTGGTGGGGCTCAAGTGGAGGCAGGGTCTGGCCTGAGCCCTTGGGCCGGGAGGGTGGGCGGACCTTGGCTCTCTGAGGCCCCTCCAGTTGGGACGTGAAATTCTGAGGTTGGGGTTTCTGAGTTTAACAGCTTCTTTTAAAGGCAGCCTGTGGGGGAGGGGTAGCCTTCCTGGTCTCAAGGGCGTCTGTAGACACCTGACAAGGTTGTCCTTTCCATACTGGTCATGGGGCACGGCAGCCTGCTGGCCTCCCTGTGTCTGGTACCCCTTCTCTGTAGCACCTGAGCTGGGAGGCGGGGGGAGGGGGAGGCACAGCTCCCCAGTTCTCAAGCCTGGATGCCTGGTCCTCCCCACTGGGCTCCCCAGCAGTGAAATGAGGGTTCTTTTCCTAGATCTCTTCCCAAGCCTCAAAAGTCCTGATCTTTTCAAACAACCACGTCCTCCTTCTGTTCATGAGTGGAAGCAATTTCAAGGCCTGAGGAGGGTGCGGGCAGCGTGTGCTCGGCCCCAGGCCGGGGGTTGGTGTGGGGTGGGGGGTGTGAAGGGGTGAGCACGGAGCTCCCTGTCTCTGGGGACGTCGTGGGCAGAGCTGTCTGGGTGGCAGCAGGGGGTACTCCTCACTGGCCTTGGTGGCGGACTCCGGGGGCAGGACCCACCTCCCACGGGGATGAACTTGGGCGATTCTGCTCTCCCTGGAGCCCTGGGGCAAAGCTGCAGGCCCTCTCCTCCAGGAAGCCCTCCAGCATCCAAGGCTCCACCCTGCCCTCGTCCCCAGGCCCCCTGCCCAACTGATAGAAATCAGGCTGGAAGAGGTCCTAAGGGAGTTTATTGCCAGTCTGTGCCTGGGGGCCACGGTCACCAGGCTTTGTCCATCTTTGGGGGCACAGGCTGCCTCCAGAGGATCAGCAGGACAAGGAAGTTGACGGCGAACTGCACGTGGCCGAAAACAGGGACTCCGAAGCTGTGGTACAGGAGGCCTCCCAGGGTGGGCCCCAGTGTTCTGGTCAGCGGCTGCACAGAGGCGCAGAGGCCCAGCATGGTTCCTACGGCAGGGGAGAGGAGGGTCTCTCAGCATCACTGCCCCAGCCGCCCACGGCCTTGACACAGCTACAGCCTCCCTGTCTCCCCCGCCGCCCTCCACGCCCCCCCCCCGCTCCCTCCCTGCAGACCCCCCAGCCACGCAGGGGGAGCACGGGGCCCTCTCGGATGGGGATCTGAGCCTCTGCCCTGCCCCAGGTTGTGGGCCAGGCCCCCCCGCACCAGGCCTGCCTGAGAGGTGGCATCCCAGCCAGGGGCCTCCCGAAGCACCGTGGTGAGGGCTGGGCCACCACACACCCCTGTCACCTGGCTCCCGCCCTCACGTGGACTGCAGGGAACTCCCCCCAGGGCGGGGGAGGGGCTTTAGGGCGCTCGAAGGGCCCGCACCTGCTTCTCTGCACCCACTTCCCGGGCTCGCCTGGCTGCCTGCACCCCTCTTACCTGACACCCCTACCTCCACGCCCCTCTTGTCAGCTGTGCCCTATGAGGGCCACCAAGCGTGTGGCTCCTGTCAACACTGCCGTCTGCCCCGAGGGCCCCAGGCTCCAAGGGCTTCACAGCCCTTGCTCTGGGAGCTGGAAAGGCCTGCCCTTGGGTCAGCTGGGCGTGGCCAGCCTCTCCCGACGCCCACATGCCCTGCAGACACCAGGGAGCAATTACCGCCCCCTCTGTGGTTTCCGGTTCCCAGGCTGGTGCTGGGAACCGGCTCCTGGCTCCTTCCAAGCTGAGGGATGGTGCCTCTGGCACATGGGGCCCTGGTGGACTGGATCTGCCCCGCCTTCCTCCCTCTCAGGCTCCGCCCTCCTCCCTCTCAGGCCCTGCCCTCATCTCTCGAGGCCTTGCTCCCCTCCTCTCTCCTCCTGGCCTCTCACACCTGCCAGCCCACAGCCTCCAGGAAGCCCTCCAGGACCAGTCTAGCCTCCCAGGACCACAGAGCCGCAGGTCTGGCCGGCCTTGGGGTCCCCAAGGCAGTCCTGAGAAGAGGCCTTGACCAGCAGCCTCCCCATTTTCATCAGGGCCTCTAGACCTCAGTCTGACCTTCCCAGACAGGCAGGTAGATGGACGGAGGGTCAGCCAGGGCCCTGAACTTTCTGGCCCTGCTGCCAAGGAGGGAGGTCTTTGACCTCAACCGGCCCACAGGAGCCCTTGACCTTGACCTGCACCATGCCCGGGGCAGCACGGGGGCAGAAGCCTGGGCAGCATCGGGCCCAGGGACCCCCAGTCTGGATGCGAGACTCCTTGGCCTCAAGAAAGAAGGCCAGGTGCAGAGTGGGGGGACTGCGGGTCCACCTCTGGGGGAGCCTGAGTCCCACTGGGTGGCCCGGGGGCAGCACTCACTCCCTCACTCGTTCACTCAGGAGGCACCTGCACATCCCGTGCGCAGGGAGGGAACAGGAGGTGCTCCCCATGCTAGCCACCCCCTCTGGCCTCTAGCCATTCTCTGCCCATGCTTCAGAGCCAAGCCAGACGCCACCTCCAGGAAGCCCTCCTCCCGTCCCCCAGGCCTGGCCCTGGACCGATCAGCAGGGCCTGGTGCAGGGTTGGCTGGGTCTGGCTGGGCTGGGTGGTGGGCAGGATTCTCTCCTGAGCTCTCTTGCAGCCCGCCATCCCCATCCTGCCCACTCAGACCCCCAGCCGCCCACCCTACTCAATGCCCACTGCGTCCAGGCAGGTCCCACATTAAGGCAGCTGCTTTGCCGCAAACTGCTCAGCAAGCTTCCCAGAGAGGAGGGCCGGGGTCTCCCCAGGGCCTGCCCGTCACCCGGCCCGGGATGCCGCACTCACCCGTGTCTGAGGCCGAGACGGCATTGGTCAGCATGCTGTCGGTGACCACGTTGAGGGCACACAGGCTGAAGACCAGGCCGGGCATGAGCAGGCACAAGTGGAAGACGTTGGCCATCAGCGCCTGCCGAGGGGCAGAGCAGGGGTCACGGTCACGGGGGCCTTGCAGGGCCTCGCGGGACCAGGGTGGAACTGCCCATCCCTGAGGTCCCACTGAGGTGGCCCTGGGTTGGGGTAGAGGGGGCCAGGGGGCCCAGGGGCTCAAGTGCAAACTGGGCACCGGCAGAGGGTCAGGGGAGCGGGCCTGGGACCCTGCTCTTTGCGGGGCAGCCAGAGGCGGGAGCTCTCACCATGGCCAGTCCCACCACGCTGAACACCAGCACGCTGGCCCGGAGCAGGGCTCCCTCAGAGAAGTGGCTGCTCAGCCACCCGATGACCAGACCCTGGAAGACCTAGGTGAGGGCGAGAGGGTGGAGGTGGGCGCAGCCGGGCCTGGGGAGGGGGGCTGGGCTGCGGCCAGCTGCGGGACCTCCCCCACCACCTGCAGCCCCTGGGGCCGCTGCCACCAGCCACAGCAGGCGCCAGGCGCAGGGCACAGGGGTGAGCCTGTGGTACCCACGATGGCCTCAAAGTCCCAGGGGAGACGGGGCCAGCAGCCTGGGCGCCTCTCACACACGCGCGCACGCACACGCACCCACGCACGTGCACGCATACATGCACGCACACGCATACGCACATGGACATGCACCTGCGCGCACACACGCGTGCACAGCCAGCCACTCAGAGGTCCGAGTTCCACATTCAAAACTAATCCCTGCAGTTTCAGGCGTGATAAACGCATTTTAATCGAAGGGCCGGTTAACTCCTGGTGGGGGTGGGGAGGCCACGGCTTACGGTGCAAAAAGCTTCTTTGATAGGAAAATGCTCCCAGTGTGGCCCCGACTCCAACCCTGGGGACCCTTGGGGCCCTGGGAAGCCCCCTACCGTGTCTCCTGGCCCCCATGTGCCCCATCCTGGCCAATCACTCGTCCTCAGCCCCCTCTTTGGCTGTCTCCTCTGGGAGGTGGGACCTGCCCCATTCACAGATGGGGAGACCAGGGCACAGAGGAGAGGGGGGCTGGATTGGAACCCGAGCTCAGAGCCCTGGTGCCCATGTGGGGTCGCCCTCCCAGCTGGCCCTGTGGAGGCCTGGCCCCAGCAGGCGGGCACACCAGCTACTGTCAACTGGGGCCAGGGACTGGGCCAGGAGCCCTGTGTCCTCCACATCTCAGGAGGCCACAGCTCCAGTTACAACTGGGTAAACTGAGGCCCAGAGGGTGGATGTCACTTGCCTGAGGTCCCAGAGCTGGCCAGGAGTGGAGCTGGAGCCCAGGGCGGTGGGCTTGTCCTGAGCCTGGGCAGGTAAGCAGGGGGCAACCAGTCTCCCCAGATAACCCCCACTGTTGCTCCGCCCTCCACTCCCAGCTCTGTCCTCCTGGCCGCAGCCCCCTCCCCCGGCCCCAGGGTCAGCCAGCCAGGAGCCAGGTTAAGGTTAAGGCTCCCCTTCCTGCCCTCGTGGGGGTGGGAGGAACGGCCCAGAGCAGGGACACCCTTGACGCTGAGGATGTGACTCAGAGGGCAAACCCAGCCCTCGGCCATCCCCAGGCCAGGGGGAGGAGGCTCCCTACCTGGTCCCCTGCCACCTCCACCAGGCAGACAGGAAGTGCCCGGGGCGCAGTGGGTTTGGAGCAGCACCCCCTGGGGCTCGGGTCAGGCCGGGGCTGCACCCTGTGACGGGGCGGGCCCACCCCTGCGGAACAGGACGGGCCACTCCGAGCTGCCTGCCTGGCAAAACGAAACTGTCTCAAACCAGCACCAAAGATGTCCTTCTTTAAAAAAAAAAATCCTACTTTCACACTTGCTTATCTTCGTTTTCGTTTGTTTAAAGGGAAGATCTACTTGGCAAGCGTCTTGTAGTGCCCTACACCCCGAGAGGAAACCACCAAACCAGGAGAGAGGTTTCAATCTGCCTCAGCTTTTCATACAGAGCCAGAGACCAGGACCCTAATGGACTGGGGTCGTCTTTCCATTTTCCCATTAACTTAAACAAAGCCTAAACTTTCGTGCCTTACGGGTTATTACATGAAACTAGAGCTACCAAGCACACCAGAAATTTCACTTTCTCCCAACCCTCCCATCTGGAGACCCTGTCTGCTCACCTGTCCTGCTCCCCGCTGCCCTGGCCCGAGCCACCTCCACCTCCCCGGAGGTCACATCGGCCACAAGCACCCAGTTCCCCAGCAGGGGGCTAGTAAGACCACATCCAGCCTCCAAATGGTTCCACCCACTCCGAGTAAATCTGAGTAAATCTGGGTCCTTCTTGGCCTTGCAGACCATGCCCCACACGTCTTCAGAGGGCAGTCCTCTCCCCTCAGGCCGGCCCAGCCACCCCAGGGCCTTTGCACCTGCAGCCCCTCCCTGTCTGAAGTTCTCTCCCTCCAAGCCTCTCCATGGGCCAGTGGAGAGCCTACCAGCCCTAACCCTAACCCCAACCCTTACCCCATCTGAAGCAGCATTTCTGCCCCTCCAAGGGCCCTGATTCTCCTTTGAGGTTTTGTCGCCCCTGACACACCAGATGCGCCAGTGGTTGGGGGCTTGCCTCCGTCTCCCCCACCCCATACGACGGAAGCTCCCTATCACTGCAGTGGCGCTGTGCCTGGGGCACAGATGAAGGCCGAGTGGGGGGCCCTCACAGGAGGGTCCTAGAGGGACAGAGGGCTGCCAGCCCCCCGGGGGAAGGGTGACCACCATCCCCTCGTGTTAGGACCATCCGGGCTGCCACCCCCTGAGACCCCAACCCCAATGATCCCTGTACCCAGGGGGCTGGAAGGGGATGCTGGTGGGGGGGATCGCCCTTGGGATCAGGCGGCAACCACACCTCAGGTGCGGCAGGAAATGGTCTGCAACGGAAGCAGCAGGTGCAAGAGCAGCTGTGGGGGACCAGGTGGGAGGCATGGTTCACCCAGCGGCAGGGCCGCCTCCCCAGACCCTCGGTGACCAACCAGCTCTACCCTGGTGGGGCGGGGAGGGAGGCACCCGACGAAGGTGGCTTGGGCCTCCCCTGCAGACGCATCTCAGGCCCTCAGCCGCCTCCACCTTCCCTCCGCTGGACTTAGGGCCTGGGGCCTGGCACCCCACACCGCTCCGTGGGCTCCCTGCCCTCCCCAGGCTCCTCCACCCGGTCGGCCTGTGTTGGGGTCCCCAGCCCCCCACCCCCAGGCACTTTCCCGAATCCCACCGCTGCTCTCCAACCCTGTCCACCACCATCCTCACAGGTGCTGGAGCCCAGGTCCGTCTCGGGCAGGCCCACCCTCATGCCTGACCAGGCCAGAGGCTACCAGGGTCTGTCCCTGAGGGCCTCGAGGGGTCTGCCGGCTTCAACCAGGGTATAGGCTTGGTCTCCTGGTCCCAGGGAGCCCAGGACAAGCTCAGGCTGGTGCTCTGGTCCCAGGCAGGCAGGAGCAGCCGTTTATTTTATTTTAAAAATTATTTTTTATTTTTAAGATTGTTATTTATTTCTTTTTGGCCGCAATGCACCGCCTGCGCGGATCTTAGCTCCCTGACCAGAGATCGAACCCGTGCCCCCTGCAGTGGAAGCATGGAGTCCTAACCACTGGACCTCCAGGGATGTCCCAGGAGCAGCCGTTTAGAAGAAAGCTCCAGTGGCCCCCAATTTAGAGTACTATTATTGTTGTTGTTGCTTCCTGTTTATCTCTTTTCCTCCAGCAGGCTGGCACTTCCCAGCCCACCCAGCTAGGCCATCTTGGCCCACGGTGGGGTGGGGGACCAGCCCCTCCCAGGAGTGGCTATTTTAGAACCAGAGTCTAGACCAGTCCTGGGCCCAGAGGCACGGGCAGCAGATGGCCTGGAGGTGCTGGGAATGCCACTCGCTTCCGGAGAGCGTGAGCTCTCTCCCCCGCCCAGGCAGGTCCCGGAATAGCCCCTCCTGCGCTCCGGCTGTCAGGCAGATGTCCCGGGTGGCGGCTGCACGTCGCCACCTGTCCCCGCCATGCTCACGCGACTGGCGGGCAGGCGGGTGGGACGCAGAGCCCGGCCATTCTCCTTGTAACGCGCCCCACCACTGGGGTCTGCCCCCTTCCCGACCTGTCCACCGCCGGCGCCCAGATGGACACGCGGCGGACCACGGGCCTCCGCCGTGTTTCCCAATGGGAGGCCAAGGGCTCGCCAGCCTCCACTGCGGATGGGTCTCCCCTCTCCCCTCTCAGACGGGACCTCCGGGCAGATGGGTGGGCAGACAGACCCAGGCGTGGGAGCCGCGAGCAGGGAGAGGAGGACAAGCCAGAAGCTAAGGTGTGGATGCAACACCCAAAAGGCGGGCATGCAGGACGGCACCTGCGCTGCGGAGAAACCGGGTGCCGGTGGTCTGTGAGGTCCTGGGACCCCAACACAGGCCGACTGCCCAGAGGACCCTGGGAGGGCAGGGAGCCCACAGAGCGTGGGGTGCCGAACCCCCGCCCACCCTGTGCGCCCAGCATCCACTCACCATCTGGAGGACCCCGAAGAAGGACATGAGGTAGCCGGCCTGGGCGGCCTCCAGCTGAAAGAAGTCCATGGAGATGAGGGAGAACATGACCATGAAGAGCCCTGGGCGAGGTGGGGGGTCAGGGGTGAGGGGTCAGGGCTGCGCAGTTGTGCCCACACCTGCTCCCCCCATCAGGTGACCATCACGGTGCCGGGGCTTGGCCGCGGTGACCGGCTCAGGGAAGACCAACGTGAACCCTCTCCGAGGTTGCCCCTGGCAGGTCCACCCCACACAGCTGCTGTGGGCCGTGAACAGGAAGGTGCCGGAAGCTGCCCCATGCACAGGGTGGCCACAGCCCAAGGCCGTCTGGGGGTGGAGGCTGGGAGATGGGGGACCCTGGGCTGATAATGTAGGAGGATTTGGCCCCAGAACTGACGTCGGTGACCTGGGTTCCCGTCACTGTGCCCCACTGAGCCATCCTGAGTCACAGATGGAGCTGGGCGGGGGGCTTGCCCAGTTTGCCTGGACAGAGAACTTCCTGGGCTGAGGGACTAACCCTTTAGCGCCAGTGTGGGGGCACCTGAGCGCCTGTCAACTCTGCCTCGCTGACTTGTCCTCTGCACTGCTCCCCTGGTTGGAGGACCCCAGATGGGGGCTCTGAGCGGTCACTACTGGGCATGACTGTGGTCAGGGCTGCCCTCAGTTCCACCGAGAATGTGTGCGTCCACCTGCAGACGTACCGTCTTTCCCACCTCCCGGACTGTCCTGAGAGGCCCTGGAAGCCACAGGCCGGGGCAGCGAGACCTTCTGTAGAGCAGGGGTAACTGGGACCCGAGCAGGGCCCTGGGGGGCAGGAGGGAAGGACGGAGACCCTCAGTTCTTCCTCCTTCTGGCCTGTGCAGCCACATCTGCATGAACCAGTGGGCTGTCACCCTCTCTGGGACAGATGTGACTGGACAGGGCCCAGTGGAGTCTCGGAGCGTGGGACACAGGGCAGCGCGAAGGGGTGACGCGCGGGCTGCAGACCTCCGTCTCCGCGGCCCCGAATTCTCAGCCGCACCGGGCTCTGGACGCTGGCCGGGCGGCCGGGACTCACCTGAGGGGAAGCCGCAGATGACCTTGACCAGAAACACCGGCAGGACGCCGGGCTGCAGCAGCAGGCAGGTGATGGCCTTCAGGTCAAACACGCTGGCCTTGGGTTTCCCTGAGGCACCCGGAGAGGCCACGGTAGCACCGGACAGCCCGCGCCCCAGGGCCCACTGGGTGCGGAGGAAGCACTCCGGCTGCCCGGCGCCCCACACCCACCGGGGATGTGAGCTCGTGCTCAGCGTGCCTCCCACCAGCACCCTCCCCCCCCACCGTGAGCCCCGGGCAGCTCATCACACTCAGGACTGGGCCTCGGGCCCTGCTGACCCTGGGGACCTCTGAATTCAGGGGGCGGCCTGGCCTGGACCCGGGCTCCAAGTGATGGAGGCTCTCACTCCCCAAACCCGCATGACCAGGGCAGCTGCTGCCTGCCTGGCCCTGGATCTGGGCGACGGCATGACAAGGCTGGTGAGGCAGCCGTCGGCCAGGAGCGGCCGCTCTTGGTGGCTGCGAGCGGCCACCTTACCCTGATCCGGAGGACGCTTGGGTGCCACGTCATAGCCTCCCAGCTGGGTGCGGCGGTGCCCCCCTGCTTGCCTCTCCCAGGTTCTCCTATGCCTCGGCCCTTTTCCTCTGTCTCTTTGCAGGCCAGGCCCCCACCCAGGCCCTCCCTCTTGACTCTTTCTGGGCTGTTCCATCACAGCTAGGGCTCAGGGGCCTCCTGTCCCAGGTGGGTCTCTCCAGAGCTCTCGGTCACCCGGCCAGGAGGCATGGGGTCCCTGTGCCAGGCCAAAGTGGCTGGGCTGGGACGCCCTGGAGGGGACCCCCCTCTCGAGCCCTGACCGCTCCTCGTGGGGCCTGGGAGGCACGTTGAGCCCACAAGCTCTAACCTGACTGTGCTCTGCCCCCCGCCTCGGCACCCCGCCCCGGGAGCTGTGCTCCTGAAGCCGGCCCCCTCACGTCCCCCCATACAGCTCAGTGACCGACTGCTCTGGGCCTCAGGATCCTGGTTCGCCATGCCCGCCCCATCCCAGGTCCCTCCTGGTCCTTTCCAGGCTCAGCTCCAGTGGGAGATGCCCAGCATCCTGGAGGGGCCCAAGGAAGGAAAGAGGGCTTGAGTGGCCCCGAATGCCCCAGGCCCATTGCCTGGAGCACATCCCCTCTGCCCCCCGCAGATGAGAAGCCACCGGGGATGCTTTGGCACATCGTGGTCTTGGCAAAGCCTCCCTGAAGGGTGGGCCGGGCTGGGGGAGGCCTAGCCTGAGGTCCAGGGTGCTGGCTGGTGGGAGGGGAGGGCTCACACTTCACTCTGGCCAAGCATCCGGAAGTGGCATACCTGGTGGGGTGTAACCGGTGAGGTGTGTCTGGTAGGGTAGACCCAGCGGGATGTACCTGGTGGGGCCTACTTGTGTGTATCTGCTGGGGTGTGTCTGGTGTAGCTTACCTGGCAGGGCAGCCTGGGCACGGGCGCTGGCCCCTTTGGTGCTGGTGGGGATGCAGGTGAAGCTGAGGATGGCTCCCAGGAGGTTGACCACAAGAGCCACGATGACCGGACACTGAATCCTGTGAGCGACAGTTGTGGTCACACAGGGCTCAGGTGTCGCCTGCGGCATCTCCCCCACCTGCCCCTTCAGGCACACTCAGGCTCTGACAGCTGAGGACAGCTCAAACCCCACCACTCATGTCCTCGCAGGCTTCGAACTGGAAGCTAGGCCACGGGACCCTCAGGGCACATCAATGAGGTGATGGATGAAGAAACAGAGGAAGCTCTTGCCTTCCCGACCCTCAGGCTGTGGATACAGCATATGCGTCCTGGCGGCCTCTGAGCATGGGTGGCAGTGGGAGCCAGAATGTGAGCCCCAGAAGGGCTGGGCAGGGGCCTGGGGCGGGTGGCGATTCTCCAGGGGACGTTTGGCTCCCAGGCTGCTGAGGGGTGAGAAAGGCCCCCGAAGGACCGGGCTGCTGTGTGGTGTGCACCCACTGCTCCCGGCTTGGACGGGGGTGTTAGAGGCCTGGGGGCTGTGTTCCGCGGAATTGGAACCAGCAGGGAGGATGCTCCCCAGACAACCCTGGCAGCGCCAAGGGTCCTCCCCACCCTGTAGAGCAGGAGACTGAGGCTCCCGGGGGAAAGGGCCCCGTCCCCAGAACCCTCAGTCCTCCGGGCTCTGGTGGGACTGGAGGGGCCGCCTGGGGTGGAGGAGGGCAGCTGAGAAAGTGACCATTGCCCTCAGTGACTCAGGTGAGGTAGGGTGCTGGCTCACGGTGAGCAAAATGCCAGGTGGCACTGGGGCCAGGGCGCCAAGAGGGGCTGGAGAGACGGGGGCTGACGTGCCCGGTGGGCAGGGGCTTGGGTTTGAATCTCAGCTCCACGCACCCACATGGAAGACTGTGGGACCCCCTGCAGCCCCATCTGCGTCCTGGGGATTGTCATGCCTCTTTCTCCTCCTGGGGGAGGACAGGCCTGCACTTAGGGGGCCTCAGGAGCGCCCCACCACCACTTCCTGGAGGGGGCGGGGCAGGCTGGGCCCATGGGGTAGGGGGGCGTTTGGCCCCCTGATAAACCTAGGACACAGCCCTCAGGGTGCCTTCCCGCCTGCCCACAGCGGCACCAAGGGTTGTGACTCAGGCACTCAGCTGTCACTTCTGAGGGAGCATTTCCCCTCCATGAGTCACTACATGGAAACTCAGCCCTCAACCTCTCTGGACCGCACAGGCAGACCTCGGCCTCCAGCTCCAGGCAGCCCGTGTCACCTGGGGACAAAGGCACTGGGGCCCAGCCCCTCTGATTGTCACCGTTTCCCCCTGAGGGCTGGAGGAAGACAAAGAGTGAAACAGAAGATTCATACTGAGCCGGGCTGCTTCGACCGCCAGGCCTGTGCACAGCCGAACACCCTGCCCCTCTGAAACACGGAAAACTCCTATATATCCTGCAAAGGCCCTCTCTGTGAGGCCCTGCCCCTCTTCCCCAGTGGGCGCCCTGTCCTCTGAGAAGGGCTTGCTCTACTCCAGGGCCAGTATCCACCCCCGAGGGCAGGTGGGCCTGGGTGGGACCCTGTGCGGAGACCCCAGTGGGCATCAGAGCGTGGACTAAATGGATGACAAAAGTCCTGCCCCAGACCTTGTCAGTGTCCTGGGAGACGCCCTCCGCACTTTCACGTGAGGCAGCCATAAGCTGCCTGTGACCTTCCTCCGAGTTCAAGGAGAGGACTCCCCCGCCCCCACTCCACCACAGGTGCACACACGCGCACACACCTGCACACATACACATGCATGGCTCCTGCGGGAACCCCAGGCAGGGAAGCCAGTGGGGACTCTAGCACCAGAGAATGGGCCTCGGCAGCCCCTTGTTTCTGGGGCTGGGACCTGCCCGGGCTCACACAGTTGGTCAGTGCTGCAGCCGGCACTGTCCAGTCTGCATGTGCCACTGACCTCTCCCCTCCCAGACGGGTCCATCTCTGGCCCCCAAGCCGATACCCACTGCCCAGGATGCTGGACATTTGGGCTTTCTGGCGGCAGGGGTTCCGGACAAGTGGGCGAGTCCATTGGCTGCCAGGTGGGAAGGGTCAGAGGGCACTGGACCCCAGAGTGAGGCCTCTGCTCAGACCCAGGGGAGGCATGAGGCCGGGTACGGGCCCCACAGGCCACCGTCAGAGAGAGGGGCCCTTTCTTCAGGACTGTGGCCTCACAGGCCCGCACGTCACTGCTCCGGGCCTGCCTGGGCAGGGACAAAACCAGCTTTCTTTGCCAGATGCCCCGGAAGTGCGTGAGAGCAGAGGCGGACACTTAGATGGCTATTTTGGGAGGCTGGTGACAAGTGAGGGGCGGTGGCAGGGAGCCAGGCCCCTTCTCCAGAGACCTCTCCTGTCCCTGTGTGGCGGCCAGTGAACCGAAGGGGACACGGGGACCCTCGGGGGCCCCGGGAGGGTGTCGGGGCTCACAGCTGCCCCAGGGGAGGCTTGGGTGTCCTTCCCCACCCAGAGTGCTCTCCGACTCCCCCAGACAAAATGGCAGAAAGGAAAGCGGACAGACGGCAGCAAAGCGTGGCAGCCCCGGCTCCCACACGGGGGCCTTCTCGGTGGGGACGCCCTCCAGCCTCGTGCCCCTACCCACTGCTGCTCTGTCGTCCGAGACACAGCTCGGGAGCCCCTCCCCGGGGGCCTCCAGTCAGCCCACCCCCAGAGTCTGCCTCTGGCCCTGGGGACCTCTGGGACGCCAATCGCGCAGGATGGGGCTCTGGGCCACCTGTCCACTGGCTCACTGGACTGTTTTTACAAACTGGGCACTGACCATGAGGCAGGCACTGTTAGCGTGTCTTTGTCTACCCACCCCCTTTTATTTTTGGTTGAATGCATGGATGAGAGACTGGACGGATGGACCCATGGACACCCTGAAAGGGCCCCGGGCCAGACTCAGGGCACCCGAATTCTCTGTCCCTTCTCTGTAGCTACCCTGCTGGGTGACCTCCTTTCCTCAGATGCAAATGAGGGCTAGACTCACAGGGGTCACCCTCCAGGGACCCCCTGTCCCACGCCAAGGCTGTCCTGGAGGCAGCCCACCCCGAGTCCCGCCGATGGGAGGCCTGTGGAACTGACCACGGCTGCCACCGGCGCTGGTCAAATGGCAGCGGACACAGACGCCACTTTTATCCTTATCTCGAGGGCCCGGAAGCTGCCGACGTGACGTTATCAGGAGGGTGGCAGGCCTGGCCATCTGCCCACCCGGTGCGGACTCTGAGCCGGACGCCGTCCATCTCCTGCCCGGCTTGGAGGGGACAACTCCTCCTGCAGCTGGAGCTGCCCTGTCTCCCCGCGTGCTCCGGGGCTCCCAGAGGGGATGGCACTCGGCCAAGGTCCCCAGGCCTGGCCGCAGGTGGGGCTCAGGGCCTCCTGGGCTGCGTACCCCTGTCCTGTCCAAACTGAAGGGCAGGCTGGGGTCAGCTGGCTTCATGGGATGTCTGGCCGTGTGGGGATCCTGAGAGGCACCGGGCATCCAGCCTGAGCTTGCGGGGGAGAAGTCCCCCTGCCTCTCCTGATCCACAGTCCCTAGCCCTGTGGCTAGAAGGGTGTCTGAAAATGGACGTCTTGTGGGTCCACCCCATCTTGTGGGACGTCAGCCCCCCTCTGGTTTCCGAGTCCCAGAAAAAGGCCCTAACGCTGTGTCCGGCCTAACCCTCTGCAGCCCTCTGTGTCCCCTGAGCATCTGCCCACACAGGCCTCCAGGCAAGCCCCAACCTCCTTCCTGCCCCGGGGCCTTTGCATGGGCTTCCCCTCTGCCCGGAACACCGTCCAGCTGACAGGTCTAGGCTGAGGTTCCCAGCCCCACTGCTCTCAGCCATTTGTGCCCTGTCCATGGACCTCCTAGTGCCTGAAACACCCGGGTTCTGTCTGCAGGGGCGGCGCGAGCCCCGGGGTGGGGGGAGACCTCCACGCCCTTGGGTGGAGGGTCACCCAGGAGGCCCCGCGCACCCTCGGTGAGCCATCTCCAGCACCAAGTGGGGTAGGCAGCCTGGGTGACCCGTGAGTCACCCCTGTCCCAGAGCCACTCAGGGCAGCCCTAGATGTCTACTCATTAACTCCAGGGACACTGCCGTGTCACTGGGGTGGAAACCTTCCGTCAGCAGGATAAGGGTTTCCCATTCCCTCGCCCGGACCAAGGGCCGAGATACGGTTCTCGGGTCGACTGGCTCCCCCCAGGCCTCCAGATAAGCAGCGGGGTCACACCAGCCGAGTCACCAGGGCCTGCTGGGTGCGGCGCAGGGCTGCAGTCAGAGCGGGGCCACAAGCCGGCCAGTGAGTGCCCAGGAGGGCCAGCCGGTGACACTGAGGCCCCGGTTTGCCTGACCTCAAGGGTCTGTGGCTGGACCTAAAGGAGCGGCCACCCTGGTGGGCCACCTCTGGGGGACAGAGCCTTTGGGGGCTGGACTGCGGGCCCAGCTGTACCTGTGGCCTGTGTGCAGCACCTCAGCGCTCAGAGGAGCAGGGGGTCCTGCAAAGACCCCCCCACACACACTAAGTCCAGCCATCAGGCCTGGGCTCTGCCTGACCCCACCATCAGTGGCGTCTGACAGGTGGGCCCCCACTTCTCAAATCCCTGAGCACCCCCAACCCGGGACCCAACTCTGGTGGGCTTAGCAGGTTGGTGCCGCCCACCCCAGAGGCAAACGGCCCACTTGGGGGAGGGGATGATAGAGGCCTCCGCAGGCTGTGAGGTGCCAGGCTCGGGGACATGAGTCACAGAGCTGCCCCCTCACCTGCTAAATGACTCAGGACCCAGGTCTGGGTCCTCCATGGGAGCTAGGCCTCCCAGCCCTGAGCTCCAGACTGGGCCCAAACCAGTTATACCACTACCCAGCCCACGGCAGTGGCTGCCAAGGCCACTTCCTCCTTCCACCTGCTTCCCAGCAGGGGGTGGGGCACGGCTGGGGACTTTAGGGGCCTTTAGGGGGCCGGGGTGGAGGTGGGCAGGGAGGAACGGCCAGGGAGACCTCACACCGTGCCTCAGTTTTGATTGAAGAAGGGGGGGGTGGGAATGTGGCCTTTACATCTTGCCTGGGCCTTGCCAAGAGGCAGAGCAGGCTGTGGGCCAGCAGAGAGGCTGGACAAGGGAGATGGGGCATCTGCCCTTGCCTTGGGGCATCAGGGTCCCGGAGCCCACCTTCCCTGGGCCTTGGATGGAGACTGGGGGCTCCATGGGGGAGTCTTACCCTCTCCGGGGTCTCGGTCTCCCCACCTGTCAAAGGAAGTGTATACAGCACCTTAGATCTTGGGATGAAAGAAGGGAAGCTAGTGGGATGCTCAGGAAGGTGAGGGCAGGGGTGGGGGTGAATTTGGAGGCTACTGGGAGGGAGAGGGAAGTGAGAGTGCCTTCTGGGTCAGCAGCTGGGCTGGAGCAGAGGGCAGGAGGGAACGTGGGGTGGGGCCTGCCAGAGGAGGCCTCTGTGTGTGGTGGGGGGGGAGCGGGAGGGGCGCTGGCAAGGTGAGGAAGGTTGCCCATGGCCCACAGTAGCAGGTGGCTGGGCTGGGAGGTGAACTCCGAGTCTGGGCGCTGAGAGCCCCGTTGTGAGGGGCAGCTAGCGGGGCTCCTCCCTGCATCGTCTCTCCCTTCCCAGCACCCTCCTCACGCCCCTGGTGCCCCTCCTTACTCTGCAGCCGCTGACCCTCTTTCTTTCCTCCCTGGGGACAGAGGTCCTCTTTCTCCTGACACTGGTCCATCTACCAAATCAGGCTCCGCCCTCATCGCACATGGAGAGAGGCAGCCCTGGTTCAGGCGGAATCCGTCACGGGCGCAGGGTCCCATCCTTGACCCACACGCCTGGATCGCCCGCCCTTCTGGTCCTCCTGGTACCTTTTCCTGATCCCCGGCTTCTAACATGAAGTGCCGGGCACCAGCCTCCATCTTAAGCAGTTCCCAGGGCTAAGAAGCCACCCACTCGAGGACACAGCCCCACCGTCCTCCAACTCAGACTCCCCCACCCAGCCACCCACTCTGGGGTTCCTTCAAGTGTGTGCTGAGCACCAGACTCATCCTGACGGAGACCCAACTCCTGCTGGCACCCTGGCAGCTCAGATCTCAGCGAGGCCCTCGACTCCCCCAGGGCCAGCCCCAGAGTCTGGGCACGGCCTTGAGTTCACACTTACACCCCAGCCATCAGCAAAACCAAGCCAGAACCTGCCCCTGCCCTCTCCCCACCACGGCCATCCCTTGTCCACCTGCCGTCCTCTCCCACCTGGAGTGATTCAGTAGCCACCTCTCTGGTCTCCCTGAGGTGGCCCTAGCCTCCACATTCTCGACACAGCAGCCAGGTCATCCCCTGCCCCTGCTCATGCCTCCCAGGGCTCCATGGCCTGACCCACTGCCCACCCCTTCTCCTCCACTCCAGCCACACGGGTCTTCTCGCTTCCCCAGCCTCAGGGCCTTTGCACTTGCTATCTCTTTGACTCCCCAGATGTCCGCCAGCCTGACATTATAGGAATACACATCATGTTCATTTCATCTGAGGACTCGCCTGTCCTGTTCACCACTGTATCCCAGAACCTGGAATCCCAGGGGCACTTAATAGGTGTTCAATAAACATCGATGGGGAAATGAATGAAGCAGTCCTGCCCTCTGCACCCCACCCTCCTGCTCACAGCACTTAGCAGAGCCGGCCACCCCCAACCCAGCTCTGAGGAAATGATGGGGAGGGGGTGGGGGGCGGAGGCCTTGAACAGACCTCCCTCGAGAGAGGGAGCTGCCTTGACAAGGCCACTGTGCCCGCCTGTCCCCCAATCCCTGGGGCTCAGCCATCATCGACTCTCAAGTCTGGGGCTGGTCTGGGGGCACTCAGGGAACCTGGGGAAACTCAGGCCCCCAGGGGCCCCGGCATATGGTCGTTCAAGGTGGCAGGGCCAGGTGCTGGCCTCATGCTGAGCGCATGCATGTGTGGTTCAGACACCAGGAAGGCCCCTCGCCTGAATGGAGGCCCAGGGCAGCTCATCCAGGCCCAGGCAGGGTGGGCGGGTCACCAGCTGGCACAGGGCCTCCACCCACAGCTGGGCCGGGCACCTGGATCCCCAGAGCAAAACCAAGGTCTTGGGCCTGAATGAAGGTAAGGTGCAAAGTCCATTCCTAGGTAGGAAGCTAGCTTTGAGTGGGTGTTGGAGCGCCTGGGGGAGGAACGGGGGTGGGGCAGCATAGGGGGCAGCAGCAGAAGCTTTCTCCCTGGCCAGGCAAGGCCTCTCCAGGGCCAGGTGTCCTAAGTCCAAGGGTATGCACGCCTAGGGCCACTGGAACAGACGGCTCTGTGCAGTCCCACTGCAGGGTCTGTCCCTGGAATGGGGTCCACTCTGCAGACCACATGTGAGAGCTGCCGCCCACAGGCTCTCAGGACGCTGGGCAGGAGTTGAGTTTAGCCCCCGGACCCCTGGGTGTGCAAAACTCGGGGGGGGCGGTGAGGGCAATAGAGACCTTTAGTTCACACACGCTAGCTTTTTACCCCCCGCAAGCCACCCTCGCTCCTTCCGGAGGCAAGGGGTCTGGCTGCCCACAGCATCCCCATCGCAGGGAGGTGAAGGCACCATCACCCCGCCCCCAAGGCCTGCCGCCTGGTTCCTTTAGGTTCAGTGTGGGACCTCCCAGGAATGAGCAGCCCGAGCGCACGGACCTGGTGCCGCTGCAGCATGCGGCGACGGCGCCCCCAGCCGGCCACCCCGCCCACGTCTTCCTGCCCCGCCCACGTCTTCCTGCCCCGCCCACGTCTTCCGGCCGCAACCCCACTGCTGGCCACGCCCGTCTGCTGGCCGCGCTGCCCCCTGCTGGCCACGCTCACGTCTGCCGACCGCACTGCCCCCTGCTGGCCACTCCCTCATTTGCTGGCTGCACTGCCCCCTGCGGGCCGCGTCCCCGCGGGCCCTGCCCACCACTCCTAGCTAAGCCCTCGGACCCCGCCCACCGCAAGGCCACGCCCCGGATGGCCACCCCCAGCTGTAGGTTCCTGCAGGTCACCCTCCCATGTACCCCACCCGCTCAGCGTGCACATGGGGAAACCAAGGCCCGGAGAAGTGGCGGGGCTGGGCTGAGGGCTGGAGCGCGGCGCAGAACCGACCCAGCCTTGGCCGTCCTGACCCGTACCCACACCCCGCCTCGTCGGCCCGCCCCGCCCCCCCACGACCGGGTCCCCGCCCCGGACACTCACCCGCACGTGCTGCTCAGGGTCCCGCCGAGCAGGGAGCCGAAGATGACGCCAACGCCGAAGCACAGACCCAACCGGCCCAGGGCCGCGGGCCGCTCCTCAGGCGCAGACAGGTCCGTGATGGCCATCTGGGCGGCTACGGGGTGGGACGGGGGTGCTGACAAGCGCGGCCCCCTCGCCGACCGTCTTGTGGCCTACGGACCCAGGCCACGCCTCGCCATTCCCGCACCCCAGACCCAAGTCACAGGCCACGCCCTCACACCACTCCACTCCTCTGACCTGCCCCCACCCCCAGCCAACCCCCCACATCACCCGCGGGACCCCGACGTGTCCCCAGGCCGCGTGCTCCCCACCCTGGTCGCGGCACAGGCCACACCCCATTATTCCTCACCTCGGACCTGCCCCCTTCCGCGGGCTACGCCCCCGCATCACCCCTCCATCCCGGTCCTGTGCTCCAGACTAGACCGGCACCCTGGGAGTGGTCTCCGCCCCGACCCCTGGCTCAGGCCACGCCCACACCAAGCTCCCCCGCCTCCCTCCGGTCCCACCCTTGGCCCTGGCTATTCCGGCCCGTTCCCGCCCCCCACTCATAGTCCTCCAGCAGGCCGGAAGGCGCCCTACCTGGCCCTACCTGGCAGCGTGTGCATGAGGGCGCCGGGCAGGCGCGAGGCAAAGAGTAAGGGCACGCCGGGCAGGGCCGGGCTGCAGGCGGCAGCCAGGAGCAGGTAGAGCGCTGAGGACGCCAGGAAGGAGAGCGTGAACGCTGCCCGCGCCCCGCGCTGGTCTGCGAACCTGGGGGCCCCACACCTGTGACCCTCACAGGTGTGAGGCAGGCTTCCCGCTCCTCGGCCCCACAACAACCCCTTGGGACTGCCGGGGAACCGGGCCGCAGTGCCCCCACGGCGCTGATCAGGGAGGCCCGGTGCTGCAAGGGTGGGCAGGGGCGCCCAGGGCCCTGCTGGGCTGCTGGGCTGCCTCCTCTCAGGGCCTGTTTCTCCATCCTTCCAGTGGGACAGTTTTCAGTGACCTCGGGGGGGTCTGACCCACACGGTCATTCCCACGCCTATGTGAATAACTTGTGGGATGCAAATGTACCAAGGGCACGTGCTTATTTTACAGAAAGTGCTTCCCAGGCTCAAGCCTGGGAAACCGCACCCCCCCCCCACCCCGGGGCCTCTGTTCTGTCCGATGTTACCGGGTCTGGAGACCCTTCTTTTCTGTGGAGTAACTCTAGAAATCTGACTCCTGCCACGTTGATCTGTCCATGGCAGGCTTTGCGAGAGGATGTCTGCTGTCACGTCCCTGAGCCCAGTGCCCCCGCTGAGGCTAGCAGGAGTCTGGGGGGTTCCAGTCCCCAGAATATTCTTTTCCAGAAAAGTTGCTGGTGGGACCCCCCGGCTCAGTGGGGCGGGGCATTTATAGCCATGAGGGTCTCACCAATTAAATCCTCTCTCTGGGTCTGGCCACAAGCCAGGATTCGTGGAAGTTAGGGGTGGAGATACCCTGGGAGCAGGGGCTTAACCCAGTCTTAAAGGGACTAAAGCCGCTCTGTGCTTCGGGCTGGCCGTCCGTGAAGCAGCGGCTGCCATCTCTCTAGTGGGGCCCAGTGTGAGGTTTGGGAACCTGGCATAACCCAGGCCATGACCTCCAAAGGGCGGGCCTGGATCATCATGGGGTGAGGGCCCCCAAACTTCCCTGCCCCATGGTACCTGCCAAACACGGGCCCGCCCAACAGCTGAAGCACGCCAAAGATGGTCTGCTGGTAGCCGAAGGCAACAGAGTCCAGGCCCAGCCTCCGGGACAGGTACTGAAACATAGGCGGGGTCCATGGGGAGGGCCTGGAGGGACCCCAGCATCTGTAGTCTGGGGTCCTCCATGGGCAGGGCGTAGGAGGGGTAGCCCTGAGCAGGGTGGGAGGGGGTTGAGGGCCTGGCTCTGACCACTCCGCAGTGCACCTGGCACTCAGCGGCCCTGGGGTAACCGGCTGCTTATCTTGTAGCAGGGAGCCCAACAGGGGCTTTGGGTCCAGACTCCAGGGACTCGGTACTCAGTGCAGGCAGTTGCGGGCCCCTCCTTCCCCTCTTTGGGGTTCACCTCAGATGGGCGAGGGCAAATCCCATTCTACTCTGGCTCTGCACGTGGTGTCTAAAAGCACCTGGAGCTCAGCATGTCCAGAACTGACTCCCGGTCTCCCTCCAAGACCAGCTCCTCTGCTCTACCGTTGATGCTTCCACCCTTCCAAGGGCTCAGGTCCAAATCCGCAGTGTCATCCCTGAGCCCCCCGTTTTTCGCACACCTGTATCCCATCCATCAGCAGCTCCTGGGCTCAGTTCCTTCTCCCCTCTCCAGCACTTGTCCCACTACTGCCCCACGGCCTTTGCACTGGCTAGCTCGCTCCCGTGTCTCTTTTAAGGCTTCGCTCAGGGCCGCCTTCTCAGGGAGGCCTTGCTGACCCCGAACCTGCCACATTCCTCGGCACCCCCAGCGCCCTTCCTGCAGCACAGCATAACTATGCCGGTGGGCGTCACCAACACCCAGGACCGCCAGCGGCAAGGGTGCACTTTGCACTCTGCGGTATTCTGAGTTCTGAGACCAGGTGCTCAGAGTACCTGCGAGCATTTGTTGAACAAACACATGCTTCTCTTGGGAGAGCCAGTGGGAGGAGAGGTGGCACCAGCAGCTGCTCTGTGCCCCGCGTGCTAAGGATTTCAACTGCTCTCTCATTGCCCCAGCAACAAACTCTCCAAGGGAGAGATGGTCGTCACCTATGTTATGACGAGGACAGCAAGGTACCTGGCTGCCAAGGAGAGGAGAAAGGGCTCAGACCAAGCCATTCAGTGGAAGGGAGCTGGGCTTGGGAAGCGGGGGAGTTGGGCTCACTGTCTGGCCAGGGAGCCCTGCCAAGGCCGGAATTGTGACAAAGGCAATACCCCCTCCCACCCAGGTCCCCGGGCCCAGGCTGCTCATCAGAGTCTCCTGGTGAGCGGCCAGCGGCTAGCGCCGTGGTCCCACCCGGACCAGACAGATAAGGATCTCTGGGGCTCTGGGTCTTCCAAAGTCTCCTGGTGAGCGGCCAGCGGCTAGCGCCGTGGTCCCACCCGGACCAGACAGATAAGGATCTCTGGGGCTCTGGGTCTTCCAAAGTCCCCTGGGTGCTCTCGCCCCAGGAGGGTGAGACCCCACAGGGCGGTGTTGAATGAATAAACAAGAGTGCACAGAGGAGGAGGGGGGGTGTCTGGGCCCAGCAAGCCACAGAGGCCACTTAAACCAAGGGGCAGCTATGGCCAGGCAGAGCCCCGGATCCAGGGAGGCGGCATAGAATGAGCTGGATCAGTCCTGCCCTCACATCCTGGCTGGAGAGACAGAAATAATCTCATGCCATGAAGTACAATGTGGGGTGTGGGCAAGCTGCATGCAGACGGACCAGCCAGGACAGGAGGGCAAGTGACCCCGGGTACCTGGCAGGTGTTGGAGGGAGGGCCCCGCCCCGGAGGAGACCTGAGCAGAGGCCTGAGTGGGACTAGAAAGTGAGCTGAGCAGGTGTCGGGGTGGCGGATCGTAGGGCAAATGCCCCCAGGCGGGGCGGGAGGTACGGCGCTAGGGCAGCCGTGGGGAGGGGGCTGTCATGGGGACAGCTGGTGGTGCAGCCAGAGCGCAGGACGTGCTGAAGAGGGGCGTCCAGAGGCGTAGTTCCCAGGTGCCTTAACTTAGCTCCAGCATGGCAAGGGGTCCCCAGCGCGAGGAGCCTGGGCAGCATGAGGCCCGACCCCCGGCCGTCACCAGGGCGGAGATGGAAGGTGAGAGGGGCGGCGAGGGCATGCCGGTGGCCAGGCTGCCTGTGGAGGGGTACTCACTGGCATGACTGAGAACTGCATGAAGAGGCAGGCGAGCTCCAGGGCTGCCAGCACGTACACGAGCAGCATGACCCGGGACAGGTCCAGAGTGCCAGTCCTGCTGGGGGACTGGCCCTGGCCCCTGGAGGCCCTGACTTCCCGCATCCTGGGCAGGCGTTGCTGGGAGACCCCGTAGGGATCTGAACAGGAGGCTGGAGGAGCGGGCAGGGGGCAAAAGTCCTGCTGTGCTGGGCAAAGGTGCTGAGTCATGGGGCAGGAGGCAGGCGGCCCTGAGAGGGCCCGTGGGAGAGGACGGGGATGCCGGACGGGGCATCTCCAGCCCCTGGCCGTGCGACCTAGGGCCCATCTGGCTCTTGGAGAAGACCACAAGTGGCTCTCGCCCTCCACGACAGACAACTCTGGGTCTCGGGCACACAGCCACCATGGAACCGGAGACAGGGACCCTCCCCTCCAGCACGGGCTGGTCTCAGTGCCCCATTTTTAGAGGGAAACAGGTGCAGAGTGGTTGCCGACTGCGGCTCAGGTAGGTGACTCCTGTGGTTAAGGGGCTGGCGGGGTCTCTGTGGTGGGGGTCTGGGGGATCTTCAGGCCCACAGTGCACCCTCCCGCCGTCAGTACGGAGTGGCTTTCAGAGTGTGGCCTACTTTGCCCAGCTCCTCCAGCCAGAACCAGAGGGGCTTCTGGAGTGGCCTGGGGGTGGGGGTGGGCGACGGCTCAGCCTTGCAGGCCCCCAGGCAGGGCAGCTCCGCCCCACCGCCTCACCTCCGGCAGCAGGGCCCTGTCTGCTCCCCCCACCCACATCGGCTGGCGCCAGATTCCGCGGTTCCACGGAGGCCTCCACAGCCTCTGGCTGTACGGTTGGCCTTCAGAACCTGGGCCAGGGGTGGGGATGCGGTGACACCAAGGAGGGGACCCGGGGTGCGGGGAGCTTGGCGGGGAGCGGGCCAGAGGCTGAGAGCAGCGGGTCAGGGGCACCCGGCTGGCAGGGGCTCGACACCGCGCGGGGTGTGGGTCAGGGGCCGCCCTGCTGGAGCGAGCTCGGGTACCTGCCTTCGCAGGGGTCAGCTTGGGCACCGTCCTGGTGAGGCGAGCCCTCCTGGGTGAGCTCCGGCCTGGCCCTTCCGGGGCAGGGCTCGGGCACCCGCCCTCTCGGGGGGACCTGGGACACCCACCCTCCAGGGATGAACTCCCTCCGTCCCGGAGGCTGACCCCCGCCCCCTCCCGGCCTCCGCACTCTCATTGGCCAAACCTGACACGCCCCCCGAGGGCCCCGCCCCACTCCGCGGCCCCGGACCCTACGCCGCCTGCTACCTCCCCGGCCCGGCTCTGCCGGGACCGGCTCCCTCCAGCTTTTCTCCCAGGTCCTCGGGGGGGGGGCGGGAACTCAGATCTCTCGAGCAGTACTGGTGTCCGGTCCGGGCTTGGGGTGGGCAGGGTGGGGAGGGGGAGGGGCGGAGGGACTCGAGACGGGCTGGGAGGAAGGATGGGAGGGGGAGGGGTGGAGGTAAGGGGAGGGGTGGGGGCAATGCTTGGCTTGCCCCCCCCGGCTTGCCCCCAGCCTAGGGTCTGCAAAGAGACCCAGAGGAGGGGCAGGGAGAGAAGAGCGTTTCTGGGAACCGCTCCTGGGCCCCTCACTCCCCTCCCCCCCAGAGCAGCAGGCTGCTGGGAGTTCCTGAGACGCCGGTTTTCCTCATTTCACTCTGCGGTGACCTCACCGGCTTGGTCAAGGCCATCGGAGCCCCACGATATGCAGGTTCACATGGCTTCACGCTGTCCCTCCGCGGGACCGGGCGGGGCCCCCTTGCAGCCACCCAGAGCCCCTGCCGGAGCCCCCCGGGGAGCACACAGACTCCCCCTTGGGTCCAGGCATGATTTCGCAGATAAGTAACCAGATGCCCGTGCAGTACTCTGCTACTCCACCATCTGCCCTGCAGCCCAGAGCCAGGCCAAGTGTCAAAACCAACATCCCCTCTGCCGTGTGCTTACCACAGCTCACCAGTTTTCTAACTTCAGGGTCGAGAAGCCTGAGACAGCAGGGGCAGGCAGCCTCGGAGCCGCCCCTGCAGGGCCCGGGAGGGCAGGCCAAAGTCCAGCAGTTAAGCCTGGAGTCCGGGAGCCCCAGGCCTGCTGTGGGGCCTTTCAGGGAGGGGCTAGGGGGTCCTAAGTCTGCAGGGGGAGTGGGCCTGAGGTGGAGGGAGACTTCAGTCCAGATGCACGGGGTGGGCAGGAAGGGGCTGGTTACTCACCTCTCCCTGCGTCACGCGGGCCTACGGGTGGCATGGAACTGGTTGGAGCAGAAGCAATGGGATCCAGCCTAAGTATTTGTCATGACAGGCTCTGTGGGCAGGGAGCTTCCTGGTCCCAGGGAGTGTGGGAAAAGTGCTCTCCTAGCCCTGCAACTGCACTCCCCCTGGACCCACTCCCAGCCCCGGGGCACTCACAGCCTCTCAGAGAAACTTGCTGAAGTTCTTCTGGGTGAGGCTTATCTGAGCAGGGCTGGGGAGGAGGGCTTCTCAGAGGAGGTGACACCTCTGCAGAGTCCTAAGGATGAGCTGGCAGGATCCAGGGGGCTGGAGTCCCCCCTACCACCACCACACACCCACTGCCTGGCGATGGGCTGCGACACAGGCGTGCACAGGCGTGTGTGTGTGCACGTGGGTCTGTGCGTGTGGGAGAGGGCAGACAGTACCCAATACGTGGGACGCATAAGGAAATGATACACGGATTGCAAGCACGTAGGCTGGCTCTGCGTGCCGTGGAGCCGTGGCAGGGTCCTAAGCTCTTCTGTTCTAGAAGGAACCTCTAGCTGATCAGGGACCAAAGGGGGTGGGCCAGTGTAGAGACACTTCTGCAGTCCTGAGAGGGGGGACGTGGACTTGGATAGGAGGTGGCAGCGGAGCGGGAGAGTCTGCAAAGCCGGGAAAGGAGCAGCTGACGGAGTGTCTGGGTGGTGTCCGTCAGCCAGGAAGGAACCAGGGTGTGAGTGTGGGATCTTGAGGGGAGAACCTGCTGGGGCTCAGTGCTCGAGGGGGTGGAGACGTGGGTCACACACAGGTGCAGGAGCGTGGGGTCTGAGCTGGGGGTACCACAGGGCGTCTTCTGCATCGAGGTAGTATTTAGGGCCCTGACTCAGGACGAGATGAACGCAGGAGGGGTTGATGCGGGTCCAGGGAACAGTGCCTGTTACCCTTACTATTCCCCTAGGGGCCCACCTCAACGTCACCTCTTCAGGGACGCCAAGGAGGTTTTGGCCGGGGCAGGACCAGGGCTGGGGGCAGGTCTCCGCCAGAGCTTACCTTCCCAGCCCAGATGAGGCACAGTTTCAGGCCTTGGCCAGCAGGAGGGTGTCCAGACCCCACAGCAGCACCTGTGCCCCTCACAGCATCCCCAGGAGGTCAGACTCAGCTTGGTAGCTGTCCTTGAAGTCGCATCCTTACAAGGGGCACCCCAGCCCACCACAGGCACCGGGGGCCTGGCCTCAGTTTGTGAGCACCACCTTGGAGGCAGTTGGGTTAAGGGTCTGGGAGGGCGGGTGCAAAGTCCCTCTGCAGATGCCACAGGAGGGGCTGGGCTGGCAGGTGCCGAGAAACCTTCCAGAACTGGAGTCTGTGACTAGGCTCCTGGGGTTGGAGTCTGGGCAGGGGCTTCTCGGAGGAGGGGGCAGGGGCTGGGCCTTGTGTTGGTTCCGACTCACCCCGTGGGTGGGTTCATGGGATGGAGGCCTTCAGGACATGGCCTGGCCACATCCCCAGAGGAGGCTCTGCCAGCCAAAGGGGGCTTCTCTGCTGGCCTCTAGTGATGCAGGGACCCCTGGCCCCAGCGTCCAGGCAGAGGGAGGGCAGCACAGGCCTGGGGTCCCACCTCTCACCCAGTAGCTCCGCCCTGCACCTGGCCCAGTGCTGGGATGCAGGGTCCCACGTGGTGAGGTGTGGGTCACTCAGTCCAGGGGCTCATGCCAGCCGATGGCCACAGCTGAGAGAGAAAGAGTCTTGACGGGGAAGCACGGCCGAGAAGTTTGCTGGAGGTGGCCTCAGGGATAGAGGCCTGTGGACCGGAGACCCCGGGGCCCCCAGGTGATGGCTGGGGTACACTGTGGGATGGCTGTGTCCCCTTTCTACCACGACCAGAGGAGAGGAGGACCAGGGGACCTTGCTCTTGGGACCCTCAAAGAGGTGCCAAAGGCCCCGGCTTGCCTGGGACATGGGGCTTTCCATGTGAAAACAGGAACTGTCCTGGAGAAGCCCGGCCAGCTGGTCACCCTCCCTCTCGGGTCCCTGGAGGCCAGACAGACTCACGCTGGGCCTTGACCTACAGGAAGGAAGGAAAGACGCTGGGGTGGGCGACAGCCCGGGCAGCGGAGCAGGGGTGGGCACTGCAAGGTCACAGGCCCCATCTCCAGGGCCCTGGAGGAACACCTTACCCCAAGTTCCATACTTGGGCAGGAACTACAGTTTCAACGGAGAGGTGTCCATCCAGGAAGGCGTGGAGCGGGGAAGTGGCTAGCAGCTGGTGGTCTGGCCTGGCTAGGGCCTGGGTGGGGGGGTGGTGAGAGGGCAGAAGGGCAGCCTGGAATCAGGAAAAGACGAGCCTTCCAACTTCATGGGAAAGCAGGGCTCAGAGACAGTAGCCATACACCTGTTCACCAGGCTGGGAGGGCGGAAACTGTGGCAGGACACGTGGCATGGATGCACTCCTCTCCATGTGCTCCTGGTGCCTCAGTCCCCGAAATAGGCACATGCCCGAGGGACCCGGAGGGGCCCCACATTTCCCCGAGCACCACCTCCTCCGGTCCTGGTCCCTCATCCCCCACTAGAAGGGACCGCCCCATGTTCTGACCATCCATCCCACACACGGCGCCTTCTGGAACCTCTACCCATCAGGAAGAAGCAGGAAGGACTTCCAGGACCCCAGAAGAGAAGTCACAAACCCAGGCACCCCTTCTTACCCCGGAGAACCCCCCTGGCCGGCACCAGTGCCTCCCCCTGCCTGGATGGCAGTTTCAGAGAGCCTGGCTCTTTGGTCTCTGTTGGGAGCAGCCACGCTGACACCTCAAGAGGTGACAAGCAGCAGCTTCCCTTCTGGGCACCCTGGGACCTGGTGGGGGAGTTTCTGGGGCCCCTGCTGCCTCCCACCCCTGGCCCTCTGGTCCGATGCCCAGCTCGGGGGGCGGCCAGGTCTCACACGCATTTTGCAAACTGGAGAAGCATGAGGGATAGCCCCGGCCGCTCGCCCTATCCCTTCCACTGGGACTCAGCCCTGCTGGATGGACAGGTGAACACAGACGAGGGCACAAGTCAGACATCCCTGGTCCAGGCCCTCATTTGACAGTCGAGGAGGAGGGGCTGCCCAAGGTCACACCGCCAACAGTGACCGAGCCGGGACCAGACTGGCTCTGCAGGCAGCCCTCCTGGGCCAGCATCTCCACAGCTTACCCGGCTTTGACAAGCATCTCATCCTCTCAAGCCTCAGTTTCCCCATCTGCAAAATGGGACAATGCTAATTCCTCCCTCGTAGGATACACGTGAGGATTAAATGAGGCAATCTGTACATAAATTGCGTGGCCGGGGCGGCTGCCTGGCCACAGAGCGGGTGTGTTGCCAGCAACAGCAGGGTACCAACCGGGGATGCTGCTGAGCATCGGGCATGTGTGCAGCCGGGTGAAACAGCCTGTGTTCCATGAAGACAGACCCACCAGTCGCTGTGATGTGTGTCCCACAGACGCCCTGGGTCGGGTGGTAGCACTGTCCAAGCTGCTTGTTGGGTAAATACTGCTTCACCCTGTCTGACAATTTATTAGGGAACTGCACATGATTTGGGGGTACAAATGCCTTTGTTGGGGTTGGAGTCTCCCTGCCAGCCCACACCCCTGGGCTCAGAGCAAATGTCCACTTTTCATTACAAAGGCAGCTGGTGGGGTCCTCGGTGCCTGGCTGTGCCCTGCCCACCCCCCTAGGTCTGGAGGGAGAGACCAGTGAGGCAGACGGTGATGCCTCCCCTCAAGGACGGGGCCACTGTGCCAGGCACATACGGACATGGCCTCCGAGCCTCATCAGGAGCCTTACAGATGAGAAAGCAGAGGCACAGAGAGGTTAAGCGATTTGCCCGAGGTCACACAGCCAGGAAGAGGCAGTCACTCTGCTCAACTCCAAAGCCCACAGATTTGCCCCTCGACCAGGCAGCGCCCACTACCTTGCCCCCTGCCCCATTCCTCTTGCTGTGCGAAGATGCCACTGGCAGGAATCTGGGCCCACTGGCACCCTGGGGGCAGCCGTGGGCTGTGGCCATACCCTCCTGTCCCCCCAGCAAGGACCTGCTGTCTCTCACCCCCCACCTGCACTCCAGGCCATGAGGCACCTCCTGGCACCATCCTCCGAACTCCCCTCCCTCTCCTCCCTCTTACCCCCCCATCCCAGGCTCCCTGAGCCCTCAGGCCTGGCCTCTCCCAGGCTCGCAGCCTCTGCTGGCGCCCCATCATTGCCGCTTCCCTGACTCTTCCTCACCTCGCTCCCAACTGCTGGTCCTGACACCTGCAGCCACCACTCAACCACAGGACCTGGACCCCCAGCTAGAACCCTCCGGGGCTCCCTGGTGCCTTCAGGATGTAGCCAGCTCCTGGGCCAGATGGATCCCCAGGCCCTGCAAACCTGCGACCCTCTCCAGCCTCCATCCAGCCCCCACCCAGCCCATTCCCTGCTCCCTCTCCAGGCACCAGCTGCGATGGGCTGTGGAGGCCTGCAAGGCCTGGGCATGGCCACCTCCCTGCCTGGGCCCCTCTCCGTTCCCAGGCTCACCATCCTCACCCCAAAGCTGGGGTGGCCCCTGCTGGGGGCTCCTGCTGTATCCCACTTCCCACCATCATAGCACAGCTGTCCCGGTAGCTGTGGAGGTTCAGGGTTTGTGCCTGACAGTGGGCAGCTTGGAGGCGGACCCCAGGCCTTCCCTGGCGGCCCACAGGGTTCCCTTAGGGTGTGGGCTTATTTTTGGGGGTGTGGACAGCTGATGGAGATTGTGGGGCACACGTGTCCCTTCAAGCCTGCTGTCTTATCTGCTGTCCCCCCAGCCAGGTACTTCTGCCCTGAGGGGCCTGTGTCTGCCCAGATGCCCGCTGGGCCTTAGCCCCCAGCCCAGAAATGGGAGTTATAGTTACTGGTTTGGTCGTTGATGTTGTCAGGTAGGCCAGAGTCCAGTTCCCGGATCAGGCCTGAAACCCGGGCCCCCCCCCCCGCAAGTGAAAGTGCCCCATCCTAACCATTGGACCACCAGGGAATTCCCCAGTTGTGCTCCCTAAGGGAAGGTCCGCGCGCGGCCCCCCAGGCCCAGCAGCGGGGGCAGGCAGGGGCAGCCAGGTGCAGGCCTTACAGAGAGATCCAGTGACCGACCGGCGGCACCGATGGCGCGAACAAGGCAGAGGGCGCTGGGGTGAGGCCGGGCCCCTGCAGGACCTGGCAGGAAAAGGAAGAGGAGGGGCTGAAGGGCAGCCGAGGGGAGGGGGAGGGGGGAGGGGAAGAGAAGGGGCGAAGGGGAGGGGGAAGGCGAGGAAAAGGGACGCGGACAGGGGAGGAGGAGGGGCAGCTGAGGCCCTCACCTGGGTTCGGTAGCCTCTTTGTCTCTCCCCTCCTTGGCTCCCCGGCCCCCTGCCCACCCTGGAGACAGCAGAGGCCGCACGCTATTTACCGCTAAGGTGTGAGGGACACCCCTCACCCCAAGCACCTTGGGGTGCTGGGAATTTTTTGAAACTGAGGCTTCCCCCTCCACAGCCTTGACTGGCCACAGTGGGCAGACCTCACCCCAATCTTAGACTCGAGGAGACTCAGGGTCACAGAGAGTGAGGCCCTTGGCCAAGGCACCCACGGGGGGAGGAAGAGTGAGGTGGGCAGGCAGGCGGCAGTGGGGGGAGGGGGTGGCTGGAGGCTGCGCAGGGTCCGCCCTCCACTTTCCGGCCCCAGTGGGCTGCGTGGGCGGGCTGCTGGCGGTGGTGCCCTTTGTGGACACCAGGGGGCAGCAGGCCCCCAGTTTGGGGCCTCAAGGCTGCTGCCGGCGGGCGGGGAGGCGGCCTGGGCTGGTCTGGCCGGGGGCCCAGGGGCTGCCGCTCACATTGAGGACGGTTGTGGTCCCCCTGCCCGGGCCATTGGGGGAGGACAGGCACCGCTTCTGCTGAGCCCCTACTCTTTGCAGCCCTGGCTTGGCGTCTGCTTTTACCTCCTGGCCTCTGTCCTGATCAGCTACTGCTCACCTTGGAAACGCTGCGGGGGGGGGGGGGGGGGGGGGGAGCGGCCGGGGGGGAGTTGGGCAAACGTGGGGAGTGAGTGGATAGGGGAGCGGACAGAGTGGTGAGGGCTGTCCTCCTCGCCTGACCGTGGGCGGGCAGCAGGCAGGCGGCTGCTCCTTCATCCTGCCCTGACTTGCTGTGGGAGCCTGCTGGGGGTGTCCCAGTGCCTGTGAGTACTAGGTGCTCAACTAATGTCTCACATGAAGTCTCTCCTGAAGCCTAGGAAGCCCCTGCCTCTTGTTCCTCCATGGCTGCGGGGGTCCAGGTCCTGCTGTGGGAGGGCTGGGGACCATCACATCTCCTCCCTGGCATTTCAGCTGCTCTGAACACCACGCGGAGGTGTTGGAAGCAGGGTGGGAGAGGGGGTCCCTGGTGTACCCTGTGGGTAGAAGATGCTGACTCACAGGGGACCCCACTAGCTCAAGAAGACTAGACAGGAAGTTGGGGGGCATGGTGGGCATGAGGTCTGGGAAGGGGGGGTCATCTGCTCATCCCCGATGTGCTTTTCTTGCTGTTTCCCTGGCAAGGTGAGCCTCTGGCCCAGGGGACCGTCCAGTCTGTGTCCTGCGGGTGGGGAGCCGGTGGGACTCAGAGCTGTGGCCACAGAGGGTGTCTGAGCCAGGCCCTGAGATCTTCCTCGGTGCCTGCCCCCCGCCCCAGGACACCTCCTCAGCCCTGGGAGGGTCTGTCTGGAGCCTCGGATGACCAGTGGTCCAGGGGCTCCTGGGACTTTGAGGACTGAAACCAGCAAAGTCCCAATTAAGGCGGGAAGAGGGGTTCCCCCTGCTTGAGACCCCCGGGGTCGGGGGAAGCAGCCCCGGTCAATGTTGGAGATGGGGCAGAGGAACTCTCACGTCCAGGGCTGTTCCTGTTCCCCCGCTCCTCCCCCGGGGCTGCGCAGCCCCTCCCACCGACTCAGGGTGGGGGGAGTGAGGACCCCGGCCCGACCCTGAGTACAAGGCAGTCCCTGTAATCGGAGTTTTGGATTGTACGGCTTGTGGACAGTCACCGGAGGGAGGCCGGCACCTGCGGAGGACGTGCCTGGCAGCCGCCGCGAGAACAGCCCCTCCTGGGGGGGCGGGGCGGGGCGAGCCAAGCGCGGGAACTCGGTGCGGGAGGAACATTCTCGCTGCGCGCGGGGTGCTGGGCCCCTGCCAAGGGCGCCAGGAAACCTCCCCCTGTGCGTGCGGGCGAGCAAGCACAGAGCTGGGCCGATCCGCCTGTCGCTGGGGGCTGGCTGGTTAATCTGTAACTCTCCCTACCCCTCGGGGCCTCCAGGCCCCATCTTACGGAGGAGAAGGTGAGGCTCAGAGGGGCAGCGGCCTCCCCAGGGGGCCTGCCAGGCCGGCCCAGGGCCTTGGTGAAGTGCGCCGCTGGGTGATGTGCTTTGACTCCCCGGGCACGCTGGGTGAGCTGGTGGGGCAGTGAGGGCCTTACCCTGGTGGGCGGGAGGTGGACAAGCTAAGATCTGCACGTGGGAAGGCCGACTTGGCTGAGCGGGAGCTTGGTCACCTCCCTGGTAGGATGAACCCCAGGGGTCAGCCATCCCGGGGAAGGGCCATACACCCACATGTGCCCGCCCCTGGCTCCAGGGCTTGCGGGGGGTGTCAGGGGAAGTTAACCTCGGGACCCTTGACTTGTTTCCTCTCCCGCGTTTGTGCCTACCGGCCCCTCATAGCAGTCGGGTGGAGGGCTCAGGGCTGGGCCAGAGGCACGAATCAGCTGCCGTTGAGCGCTGGGCGACTGCAGGCAGGTTGCTTAACCTCTCTGAGCCTCAGCTCCTCCCTTGGCAAATGGGCAGCAAAACACCGCCGTCTTCAGGTTCTTGGAATGATTTGAGGCAAGGAGGCCAGCCTCAGTGCAGGGCAGGCTCGAGGTAGTTGTCATGTCCTTCCAGACTCCTCAGACAGGGCAGTACCCTGGATAGCAATCGGAGAGCTGTGGGAAGGGTACAGACACAGAGGCCCCTGCAGGGTCCCCAGAAGCACTGCTGGGGGTGGGCCCTGGCACACCCACTGCCCCAGTGGGTCCCCAGGAGAAGGGAGGTTTGGGGCAGCCAGAGAGGCCGCTGGTGGCGAAGTCAGCCACCAGGGGGAAGCACGCGGCTGAGGATGGCGTTTCCCTGCCACCAGAGACCAGGTTCGGCCACTCATTCCGGCAAGCATGTTTCTCCTCCCTGGAAAAAGAGCCCACAGTATCCACCGACTGTGGGGTGTTGTGAGGACTAAACGCCCCCCCCATCGGGCCTTAACCACTGTAAAAGCTGGAGCAAGTCCTTGAATCTTCCTGAACCTTCCTTTCCTCACCTAGAAAATGCCAACCGGGATATACCCGTGCCATATATGTGAGTCAGGGGAACTAGTGTCTGTACCGGATGACTCTCACTGTTTAGTGACTGAAGATGCAATGAAAGTTTCTCACTCCCGTCCTGGTCAGGTGGGTGTGCAGAAGGCGCCGTGGGTCTGGTGGTTCGGCTCCACATGGGCTTTCAGGGCTCCTGGCACTGCAGGCTCTGCTGTCCCCAGGGGCCCCCCTCCCCCCCCCGCCCCCGCCAGTGGGGAGGGGAGGAGGACCGCTTGGCTGGTTTTGATGGGCGCTGCCTGGAAGTGGTGCAGACACCCCTGCTCACGTCTGTGGCCCCCGTCGCAAGGGGGTTGGGCACGTGGGCTTTCTGGGTGCTTACAGGAAAAGGCAAGGGTTTGGTGAGCTCGTAGCTTTTACTCTGCTGCTCCTAGGCTGGATGAGGTGACAGCTACAGAGGTGTACCTGCAGGATGCCAGCAGGGGGCCTGGTGCTTAGGACTCCCCCCACCCCCCGCTGCAAATAGGCTCCCCGTTGCTGCACATGCAGGATTTGGGGGTGTAGGGTAGCCCCGCCCTTCCCTGGTTCTGCTGTCTGCACAAACATTGTTCCTTTTAAATGCTTCTTTCCTTTGGATACATTTTAAGTTACAAAAGCAGATCCTGGCTGTTGTACCTAGACACATATTTGCTTGTCCAGAGCCCCTTGGGGCGGAGGGCTGGGCCTCTTCTCAGTGCTGGCGGCTCCCAGCCCTCCCCACCGTCCGTCCCTGGCACAGGGAGGGACCCAGCCTACTACTGGGAACAGCAGGTTCAGTAAGCCAGTGGGTACCATCCTGGATCGAATTCAAGGTCACAGACTCAGAAGGTCACCTCCCTGCCCTAATGAGGTGACTGAGCGAGGAGGTGTCCCCATGGCCCCTGGAGAAATATAACTAGGACAGCAGGCAGCTGGGGGTGGCCCTGGCAGCTGACCCAGCCTCTGTGCCTCCAAGCCTCCAGCTCTCCGTTCCCTCCCCCGTAAAACAGGTGAGGCCCAGCAAGGGATCTACGGAAACCATCCTGTGCAGGGCTCGGCTGGCTGAGGGCTCCACAGCTGCCACGCTATGTGACCCAACATATATGGGACGCCCACTTCCAGTCCTTGGAGACGGGACTCCAAGTCACATGCTGTTGGGCTTGTCGCTGTGGGGGCCCTGGGACCCATCTGCCTGAACTCAGCTGGCACCCATGGAGGTGTCTCGTGTGCACCCAAGGCAGTCGGGATGGCCCTGCCAGGCCTGTCCTCAGGCCAGACCGTGCACGCGCAGGGCAGGGTCGCAAGAGGCCTGGTGCAGGGTCAGCTCCCGTGAGTTATGAAGCGTGCACTAGGTCCCCTGCCCTTGGGGGGGCCAGGGCACACAGGTGTTCATACCATGGGGCAGTCCTTGCCAGGGATGAGAGTGCTGGCTCCCCTGGGTGCCCAGAGCAGGGCTGGGAGTGCGGTGGCTTCAGTCTTGTCGGAAGGGAGATGGCCTGGAGGCTGAGCCTGGGCTGGGGGTTGGCTCCTTCCCCGGCCTGCCCTCCCAGATGGCTGAAGTCAGGGCATCCTGACCTCTTGGGAAATCCTGGGGGCCATGTGGTTCCACGTTTGGTGGTCACTACCCACTGTGGCCCTGTGCATATGGCCTCTGGGGAGACTGGTGTGGCCGTGGCACTAGGGTGGGGCAAGGCCCTGCCTCCTAACTCCAGGCCAGGTGATATCAGCCCCACCCAGGGGGTCCACAGGGCCAGGGGAGCCTCTGTCATCTTATTTTCCCGAAGATAAAAAGTTGTACTGGACTTCCCTGGTGGCACAGTGGTTTAGAATCCGCCTGCCAGTGCAGGGGACACCGGTTCGAGCCCTGGTCCGGGAAGATCCCACATGCCGCGGCGCAACAAAGCCCATGCGCCACAACTTCTGAGCCTGTGCTCTAGAGCCCGCGAGCCACAGCTACTGAGCCTGCGCGCTACAACTACTGAAGCCCGTGCGCCTAGAGCCCGTGCTCCGCAACAAGAGAAGCCACCGCAACGAGAAGACGGCGCGCCGCAACGAAGAATAGCCCCCGCTCACCGCAACTAGAGAAAAGCCTGCGCAGAAACGAAGACCCAACGCAGCCAAAAATAAATTAATTAATTAAAAAAATTTGTACCAACTGTACTTGTGGAAAACTTGGAATAGAATGCACAAAAAAGAGTAAAGAAATACAACACGAATCATTAACTTTGCATCAACTTTGGTCCTGCTGTCAAGAGCCAAGAGTGGCAACGTGCCCTGTCCCTTAGCTGGGCTGATGGCTTCTCCTGCTGGCCTTCATCCCAAACCTTGCCTCCACAAGCCTCCTCCAGGACACATCTGCATGTTAGCAAGGAGTCCCGTCCCTGAAGGGACCTGGAACCCACCTGACCCTGCGGGGGAGGCAGGCAGGTTGGGTTGGGTCGGCCCCAGCTCACCTTTCTCACTGGGCTCGTGGGCTCACCCAGGACAGGGGCTGGGAGCTCAGGGCCCTGCTGGGCCCTCTAGCAGGAGCTTGGCCGTCCCCCTCCCCACCTGAGCTGCTGGAGGCATTTCCTAGGCCCCCAGCCCTGGGACAGGCTGGGCCAAGGAGATAGCTGCAGAAAGTTCCAGTCTCCTGTGGCCTGGCCCCGATGGGATGGCCACTGGGGAGAGCCAGGGGCCACACCAAGAAGCGGGGGAGCAGGGTCATAGGCCTTGCCGGGCAGGTCCTTCCCTTTCTGGGCTGGCTTCTTCTCTCCCTGACACTGTGGTAGGGCCCACTGGCTCGCATGCCCTGTCATTCATTCTTAGGTGTGTACTTTCCCAACCAACACGTTTCCTGGGCACAAATGAGGGGGTGCTAGCCTTCCAGGATGGAGGCAGAGAAGTGCAGCTCCTATAAGCAGCTGGACCAGGGCTGCCTGGGCGCCCTCGTGGCTGCCCTCTGCTGCCCCCCCCCGCCCCCACCCCATCTGGCGGTTCCCTGTGTGACAAGGGATAAGCCTGGCCCAGAGGATCAGCATGCACAGTCAGGGTCCCAGGCTGGGCAGGGCCAGCCCCACCCTAGTGGAGAAGCCTCCAGCACCCTGTCCAATAGCCAGCTAGCCAACCCCCCGCCTGGCCAAGCCTGAAGTGGCCGAGCACCCAGTCAGTGACGTAGCTCAGGATGTCACAGGGTGCATAGCTCAGGATGGGCACGGCCAGTTTCCCATCCACTGGGCAGGACGGACGGCCCCAAGAGCTAGAGTCTCCAGACCCTGGCTCCAGGCGATTGTGGGCCAGCTCTCAAGGTGTCTGCCACTTCGCCCTTGGAGAAAGAGTGGAGCAGAGCCTCCCTCCCCCGGCCCCCCAAACCCCTCTCCCCGCTCACTCGTGGGCCTTATGTCTAGCAGGTGTGTTAGCGCTCCAGGTGCGCGGAACCCTGCCAGGCACACAAGCCTCGGGCGCAGCAGGCCGCGCGGGGGCAGCCGAAGACCCTATCTAGCTCCAGCCACGGACGAGCTGGCCGCGGCGGGTTAAAGGCCCGTCAACTGGCGCGGGAGGCCCAAGGGCGAGCGCGGGCGGCGGGGCTGGGTGCCCCCGGGGGGCGAGTCGGGCCAGGCCGAACGCCGGTCTTGCCGGGGGTCCTCGCCCGCCGCGCCCGGTAGGGCGCGCCAGCAGAGGTGGGGGGGGGGCGCCCGCGCCACCGCCGCCGAGCAGCCCCCGCCTGCAGACAAAGGAGCCGGCGGGGGGCG